>NW_025111120.1:0-661560 GCF_015476425.1 Leptopilina heterotoma
TTTTTTATTTCATGCTTTAGAAATTCAATTATTTTTAATAGTAATAAAAATTCTTCGCCGAAAGAAATTCAAATTCAATTATTGCAAAAATTTTCTTTAAAATTTCTCGTCAAAGAATTATCATTTATCTTCATAAATAATAAAATTCATCCTGGAAATTTAAATTCAATTTTTTCAAAATTCTGACAAAATCTTTGCAAAATTCAATTATCTTCAGAAGTAAGAAAATCTTGGCAGAAGAAATTAATTAATTTCAAAAATTTTTTTTTAAATTCTTTTCAAAATTTCAATTATGTTTAAAAAAGTCAAAATTCTTTGCTATTAATTCAATTATACTAATGTTTTATAAATTTCTTCCCATAATTCAATTATTTCATAAAAAATAATTAAAATTTTTTTTTTATAAGTCTTATGATATAAAATAATGATTTTAACACTCAATCCTCTTTAATTATTAGAAAACATGAAGACATTAATCAGACATTGATTTCTTCATGTTTTATAATAATTCTTATAAGTTATCGAATTTCAAAATGTTTGAATTTGAATGTTTTGAAGAATTTTAATTCCTATGGAAAATAATAATTAAATATTTATTTAAAAAAGAAGTTATTGATGTTTTCGAAAATTTGAAAGAATTTGTAAATAAATGTAACAGAACATTTTTTTGACTTAAACTTTTTTCCTTTAAGTTTAAAAAAAAATTTAAATTTCAGTCGTATTTTACTAAAAAAAATTTCGAAAAAGTCGATTAAAAGCATTTTTTTTCACAAAAAAGTCGAAAAAGTCGTATAAAGTCGCACAATCCGAGCCCTGGATTTAGAATCAGCTATAGTTCGGAATTCGATCGAAATTTTTAATATTTTTTTCCTTTTAATAAAATTTAATTGTCAAGTACCAAGTTAGTAATACAAATCAATTGAAATTTAACGCTTTTTTCGTGGTTTTGTTGAATTTTTACATTTGACTGATATAAACTTAAAGTTCAATTATCTTTTTTTTAGGTATCACCACGAGATTTAAAAATTTATCAAGCTATATACAGTGATATAGAAAATCGGGGGGCAGTAAGTCTCTTTTTTGTTGAAAATTTGAATTACAAGTTTTCAATTATTTGTTTGAATAAAAAGCTATTATTTATTTATAGGAAGTTTTGTGCAGTTTGGGGTTTTAATGACTCATAAAATTAAATCTTACACTACTGTGTGGAAAAAAATTCTTGAACTAGCGCCGAAATTAATGATAAATTTAATAGAAGTCATGTCCGATTTTGAATCGCAATTTCCACATCAGTCCGAAACTGTATACAAGATTAATAACATATAAGGGATGCTGGTTTAATTATTGCAGGTTATTTGTAGTTATTATAACATAGATACTATGAAATTTAATACATGATTTAAAGACATTATCTTGAATTTCAATATTTCATTATTATATTTTTAATTTATTATTTTTTTAGGGCTTGTTAAGAAGGTGAAGAAATTAGTTTAATATATCGGCTTAAAAAGCTTCAAAAAAGGCTCTGTGGATGGCAATGAACCTCGCTTTGGCACCAGAACGTACTTTGAAGAAGGATTAAAATTGATAGAAAGCTTGTGTAACGAGGATATAAAACAATTTAAAAAAATTGAATTGTTTTTCAATACATGCGTAAGCAAGGCTTCCTCTTGCACATGGTCGTTTGCATGTACGGCAATGGGAGAAGAACGAATAATGCTGTAGAAAGCTTCCACAAAAATGCTTTCAATGAATTAGGAGGAAACCATCCAAACATGTATTCATTTCTTAGTGAGTTAAATTGAAAAAGCATATAAATATATTAAAAATATAATTTACAATCAGTTTTATATAATTAATATTTAATAGGGGAGACTGAGGCGAAAGGTTAAACAGTGAAAACAGTTAAAATTCATTATCTTTCGAACGGAAATAGGTTAGAGCATTGCAATTTTAATTATAGAAGGGTGTTATCACTCTAAACAAATGTACGGAGTTATGTGACATTCTGTTCTCTGTTGTGGTGTCCATATTTAAAGTTTGTTTTCACGCTATCACTGTAAAAAATTAGGGAGTTAACGGATACTGGAGTTGGGAGTGAAATTTTTCAAGTTAAAAATCAACTCCAAAAAAGAGTTAATTCTTAAATTAACTCCTTTTTGGGTGCGACTTTTATAGAATCTCCTGGAGAGTTAAAATTCAACTACCTTTCTTTACAGTGTATTTTTGAAAATTTTTTCGTAAAAGAAAATATCAACTTTTAAGTATATTTTTTGAATTTATTCTCATCGCGATTTTTTTAGGTCCTTATTTGGGTCCCCTAAAGAGATACCTAAAGGTATTTGCTAAATATCTTTAGTCCGATTTTTTATATTTGTTGTTAAAGCCAAAAATGCACCCTGGGACGAAAGGTTAAATAATGGTGGGGCAAAATGTTAAATGTATAAATAAACACAGACCATAACACTACTTAACACCTATCAGAAAATAGTTTCAGTAGGCTTAAAATGGAATTATTGTCCAAAAAATTCATTTATGCAAAATTTAACCTTTCGCCCCAGTCTCCCCAACTTAATTAATTAAAAAAATTTATATTAAAAGATAAAATAATTAATTTTAAAAAACGATCAAGAATTTAACATTTTTTATTAAAAATTTATTAAACAATAATTGGAACTATAATTTAACTAAGATTATATTAAAGAAAAAACATTTTCAAATAATAAGAAATGGTAAATTTTACTTACTTATATGATTTTTAAGCAAAAATGGCTTCCTACATAAAGTCTGAAGATATGCAGTTCCTACGACTTAAAAAAGGGTTTCCTATTCGCCGAAATGTGCCTAAGAAATATGTCAATAATGATGCTCACATTCTTCACTGCCAACAAAAATTAATTAACGAAAAGTATGAAGAAATACAAATTTAAAAATCATTATATGTGACCTGGTCTAGAAGAACACAGTAAAAAGAAAGTCTTATTTTAAGGCAGGAAAGCAGCCTTAAATTAAGACGCAACATTTTTAAGGCAGTCAATGCTCAATTTAAGACTACTCTTAAATTAAGATTTACTTTTTACTGTGAAGTAGGTTTCTACATGAAAAGATGATTTAATGATAAATCGTCCAAGCGCCCATCCTGCCGGAAGGACGTTCCGAAAAAAAGGCTTTTAAAAAAAGGGAATTCAAATTTTCTTTTCTGGCACTCTTTGGGATTAAAGTAGACGAAAAGACGAAAAAATACATATTTTTGACTTTTTAAAATAATAATATTAAACCATTTTTCAAAGCCTTCAAACTTACTATGTTTCTAAATAGTGAAAAAATCATTTTTTCGTAAATTTAATGTAAAATCCCCAAAAATCAATATTTTTTGACCGGACAAGTCACTTTCTCTTCAGAAACGTTTAAAGAATGAAACCTAATTGTTCAATTAAAAAAAATTCATTTTTAATATTTTTCAGTATATCTGAGTAATACTCAGGCGCGAGTCCCTTCGAAATTGCTCTATAAAATTGATATGGAAGCAGATAAATATAAAACTAAATATATCGTTGGAAAGGGAATGAAACAAGCTTTCAAATGATGTAAATATCGAGTCTTTAAATTTATAAACCTGGGCTAGGTAGTCTCTTGAATAAAGCGAAAAGCGTCCTGCCGGCAGGACCGGGCTTCGTCATTCTGTGACTAAAAATTATGTGAATTTTTGGAACATGTAACTTCTTCAAACTACCCAGCCCTTAGTTTTGAACTTACAAGCTCGATATTTATATGCGCTGAAAGCTTGTTTCGTTACCTTTCCAATGATATATATCATTTTTTATTTATCTGAATCCATGTTAGTTTTCTTTAGTGATTTCGGAGGGACTCACCTGAGTCTTTTTCGTCCTGCCGGAAGGACGTTGGACGATCTATCATTAAGAGTTTTTAGAGTCGCTGATGACGAATTCAAAATCAAATTCTTTTGGAGTAAAATGCTTTTCTGACGTTTAATAATATTTTTTAACCTTTTAAATCCATGTTCTTATTCTAGATTAAAAACAAAATTTTTTGCTTTTTTAATTCTTTTTTCGTCTCATTTTAAGTAAATTTTTAAACAAATTATGATTTTCTGTTTTTCGTCATGTGGAATATTGTCTCAAATGATTTTTTACACTTAAGCCCTCTTTTTATAATATTAACTCGAACAATATTATTTCTAATTTGTATATAATGAACAAATCTTTATGCTATCTATATTGAAAAAATATATTCGTTTCATTCGTTGACAAGCGTTCATACCTTAAAATAATTTATGTCATAAATATTAATAGGGTGACATTAACAGCGTTTTTAAATGAGGTCATTCAGCGTCAACAACAGGAACAATTAAACGATATTTTGGATATTACTGGTGAGAAAAAAGTGCTATAATACAAAATGATACTTTATTAATAATAAACTCAAATAGTTAATCCACTTTAAGTGTTAATTTAAAAACTATTGAAAAATTCTTTTAGAATTATCTGCACCAATAGACGATCTCGTTAAACAGGAAGTCTATACATCAGGTACTTTAAAATGAGAATAAAATATCCGCCAATAAAGTAATAATGAAATATTAATGATTAAAAGTTATTTAATTACACAACTGCTATTATTTATGTGACAATTATAGTATTTAAAAAATTAACTTCATAATATTATACTTACCTATTATTTATAATTTAGATACAACAGATGAAACAACAGCAGAAACTTCCGAAATTCCAAAAAAGAAAAAACGCGGTCGACCACTCACAAAAAGTACGAATGTTGATAAGTTGAATGAAAAATCAAAAATGCACCTAAGGCGATTAAGAAAAAATGATGCCAAAAATGAGGAGCAGGCACCACCTCAAAAAAAGGGACGAAAAACAAAAAGAAAATAAGTTTTCAGAATTAATTTTTATTTGATAAGTTAGCAGGGACAGTTACCAAACGTTTGTGTTGAGTTTGTGTTGTGTTCAGAACACAAACAAACACTTAATATTTGTGTTCATTTGTGTTAAAAAGACTCCCTGTAAGTTAGTGTTTAATGATTTCATACATGTTTCCATTTGTTCTTTCAAATTTAATAATGTATCTTACATATTGACATATTTGAAAAAATAAAATGATTTATATTTAAAATAATCAAACAATTTTTTTCCAATTAATTTAAAAAAATAAAGAGCAAAAAATCTCCATTTTATTTTCAAGAGCCGGAAATTTAAAAAATAATTCATTAATTTTAGACAGTAAACTACTGTAGAATCAGTGAAGAATTAAAATTTTTTAAATAATTTTGAAGAGTTTATTCGTGTGGAGTCGGTCTGTGGAGAGTTACACAATTATTAATTAATTTTGGAGAGTTGATTCGTGTAGAGTCGGTCTGTGGAGAGTTACACAATTATTAATTAATTTTGGAGAGTTGATTCGTGTAGAGTCGGTCTGTGGAGAGTTAACAATTTTTAATTTATTTTGGAGAGTAAAGTCGTGTAGAGTCGGTCTGTGGAGAGTTACAAAATTTTTAATTAATTTTGGAGAGTTGATTCGTGTAGAGTCGGTCTGTGGAGAGTTACACAATTTTTAATTTATTTTGGAGAGTTGATTCGTGTAGAGTCGGTCTGTGGAGAGTTACACAATTTTTAATTTATTTTGGAGAGTTGATTCGTGTAGAGTCGGTCTGTGGAGAGTTACACAATTTTTAATTTATTTTGGAGAGTTGATTCGTGTAGAGTCGGTCTGTGGAGAGTTACACAATTATTAATTAATTTTGGAGAGTTGATTCGTGTAGAGTCAGTCTGTGGAGAGTTACACAATTTTTAATTAATTTTGGAGAGTAAAGTCGTGTAGAGTCGGTCTGTGGAGAGTTACACAATTTTTAATTTATTTTGGAGAGTAAAGTCGTGTAGAGTCGGTCTGTGGAGAGTTACACAATTTTTAATTTATTTTGGAGAGTAAAGTCGTGTAGAGTCGGTCTGTGGAGAGTTACACAATTTTTAATTTATTTGGAGAGTAAAGTCGTGTAGAGTCGGTCTGTGGAGAGTTTCACAATTTTTAATTTAATTTGGAGAGTAAAGTCGTGTAGAGTCGGTCTGTGGAGAGTTACACAATTTTTAATTTATTTTGGAGAGTTGATTCGTGTAGAGTCGGTCTGTGGAGAGTTACACAATTTTTAATTTATTTTGGAGAGTTGATTCGTGTAGAGTCGGTCTGTGGAGAGTTACACAATTTTTAATTTATTTTGGAGAGTTGATTCGTGTAGAGTCAGGTCTGTGGAGAGTTACACAATTATTAATTAATTTGGAGAGTTGAATTCGTGTAGAGTCAGGTCTGTGGAGAGTTACACAATTTTAATTAATTTTGGAGAGTAAAGTCGTGTAGAGTCGGTCTGTGGAGAGTTACACAATTTTTAATTTATTTTGGAGAGTAAAGTCGTGTAGAGTCGGTCTGTGGAGAGTTACACAATTTTTAATTTATTTTGGAGAGTAAAGTCGTGTAGAGTCGGTCTGTGGAGAGTTACACAATTTTTAATTTATTTTGGAGAGTAAAGTCGTGTAGAGTCGGTCTGTGGAGAGTTTCACAATTTTTAATTTAATTTGGAGAGTAAAGTCGTGTAGAGTCGGTCTGTGGAGAGTTACACAATTTTTAATTTATTTTGAAGAGTAAAGTCGTGTAGAGTCGGTCTGTGGAGAGTTACACAATTTTTAATTTATTTTGGAGAGTATAGTCGTGTAGAGTCAGTCTGTGAAGAGTTACACAATTTTTAATTTATTTTGGAGAGTAAAGTCGTGTAGAGTCGGTCTGTGGAGAGTTACACAATTTTTAATTTATTTTGGAGAGTAAAGTCGTGTAGAGTCGGTCTGTGGAGAGTTACACAATTTTTAATTTATTTTGGAGAGTAAAGTCGTGTAGAGTCGGTCTGTGGAGAGTTACACAATTTTTAATTTATTTTGGAGAGTAAAGTCGTGTAGAGTCGGTCTGTGGAGAGTTACACAATTTTTAATTTATTAAAAACACAATTACACAATTAATAATAATTAATAAAAAAAAATTAACAAAAAAAAAAATAATAATAATAATAATAATAATAATAATAATAATAATTAACTCTCCACAGACTGACTCTACACGACTTTACTCTCCAAAATAAATTAAAAATTGTGTAACTCTCCACAGACCGACTCTACACGACTTTACTCTCCAAAATAAATTAAAAATTGTGTAACTCTCCACAGACCGACTCTACACGACTTTACTCTCCAAAATAAATTAAAAATTGTGAAACTC
This sequence comes from Leptopilina heterotoma, assembly GCF_015476425.1. Taxonomy (NCBI): domain Eukaryota; kingdom Metazoa; phylum Arthropoda; class Insecta; order Hymenoptera; family Figitidae; genus Leptopilina; species Leptopilina heterotoma. The sequence continues at coordinate 7,294 of NW_025111120.1, forward strand.
TCCACAGACCGACCCTACACGACTTTACTCTCCAAAATAAATTAAAAATTGTGTAACTCTCCACAGACCGACTCTACACGACTTTACTCTCCAAAATATATTAAAAATTGTGAAACTCTCCACAGACCGACTCTACACGACTTTACTCTCCAAAATAAATTAAAAATTGTGTAAACTCTCCACAGACCGACTCTACACGACTTTACTCTCCAAAATAAATTAAAAATTGTGTAACTCTCCACAGACCGACTCTACACGACTTTACTCTCCAAAATAAATTAAAAATTGTGTAACTCTCCACAGACCGACTCTACACGACTTTACTCTCCAAAATAAATTAAAAATTGTGTAACTCTCCACAGACCGACTCTACACGACTTTACTCTCCAAATAAATTAAAAATTGTGTAACTCTCCACAGACCGACTCTACACGACTTTACTCTCCAAAATAAATTAAAAATTGTGTAACTCTCCACAGACCGACTCTACACGACTTTACTCTCCAAAATAAATTAAAAATTGTGTAACTCTCCACAGACCGACTCTACACGACTTTACTCTCCAAAATAAATTAAAAATTGTGTAACTCTCCACAGACCGACTCTACACGACTTTACTCTCCAAAATAAATTAAAAATTGTGTAACTCTCCACAGACCGACTCTACACGACTTTACTCTCCAAAATAAATTAAAAATTTGTAACTCTCCACAGACCGACTCTACACGACTTTACTCTCCAAATAAATTAAAAATTGTGTAACTCTCCACAGACCGACTCTACACGAATCAACTCTCCAAAATTAATTAAAATTGTGTAACTCTCCACAGACCGACTCTACACGACTCTAACTCTCCAAAATAATTAAAAATTTTGTAACTCTCCACAGACCGACTCTACACGAATCAACTCTCCAAAATAATTAAAAATTGTGTAACTCTCCACAGACCGACTCTACACGAATCAACTCTCCAAAATTAATTAAAAATTGTGTAACTCTCCACAGACCGACTCTACACGAATCAACTCTCCAAAATAAATTAAAATTGTGTAACTCTCCACAGACCGACTCTACACGAATTCAACTCTCCAAAATTAATTAAAAATTGTGTAACTCTCCACAGACCGACTCTACACGACTTTACTCTCCAAAATAAATTAAAAATTGTGTAACTCTCCACAGACCGACTCTACACGACTTTACTCTCCAAAATAAATTAAAAATTGTGAAACTCTCCACAGACCGACTCTACACGACTTTACTCTCCAAAATAAATTAAAAATTGTGTAACTCTCCACAGACTGACTCTACACGACTATACTCTCCAAAATAAATTAAAAATTGTGTAACTCTCCACAGACCGACTCTACACGACTTTACTCTCCAAAATAAATTAAAAATTGTGTAACTCTCGACAGACCGACTCTACACGAATCAACTCTCCAAAATAAATTAAAAATTGTGTAACTCTCCACAGACCGACTCTACACGACTTTACTCTCCAAAATAAATTAAAAATTGTGTAACTCTCCACAGACCGACTCTACACGAATCAACTCTCCAAAATAAATTAAAAATTGTGTAACTCTCCACAGACCGACTCTACACGAATCAACTCTCCAAAATTAATTAAAAATTTTGTAACTCTCCACAGACCGACTCTACACGACGTTACTCTCCAAAATAAATTAAAAATTGTTAACTCTCCACAGACCGACTCTACACGAATCAACTCTCCAAAATTAATTAATAATTGTGTAACTCTCCACAGACCGACTCTACACGAATCAACTCTCCAAAATTAATTAATAATTGTGTAACTCTCCACAGACCGACTCCACACGAATAAACTCTTCAAAATTATTTAAAAAATTTTAATTCTTCACTGATTCTACAGTAGTTTACTGTCTAAAATTAATGAATTATTTTTTAAATTTCCGGCTCTTGAAAATAAAATGGAGATTTTTTGCTCTTTATTTTTTTAAATTAATTGGAAAAAAATTGTTTGATTATTTTAAATATAAATCATTTTATTTTTTCAAATATGTCAATATGTAAGATACATTATTAAATTTGAAAGAACAAATGGAAACATGTATGAAATCATTAAACACTAACTTACAGGGAGTCTTTTTAACACAAATGAACACAAATATTAAGTGTTTGTTTGTGTTCTGAACACAACACAAACTCAACACAAACGTTTGGTAACTGTCCCTGCTAACTTATCAAATAAAAATTAATTCTGAAAACTTATTTTCTTTTTGTTTTTCGTCCCTTTTTTTGAGGTGGTGCCTGCTCCTCATTTTTGGCATCATTTTTTCTTAATCGCCTTAGGTGCATTTTTGATTTTTCATTCAACTTATCAACATTCGTACTTTTTGTGAGTGGTCGACCGCGTTTTTTCTTTTTTGGAATTTCGGAAGTTTCTGCTGTTGTTTCATCTGTTGTATCTAAATTATAAATAATAGGTAAGTATAATATTATGAAGTTAATTTTTTAAATACTATAATTGTCACATAAATAATAGCAGTTGTGTAATTAAATAACTTTTAATCATTAATATTTCATTATTACTTTATTGGCGGATATTTTATTCTCATTTTAAAGTACCTGATGTATAGACTTCCTGTTTAACGAGATCGTCTATTGGTGCAGATAATTCTAAAAGAATTTTTCAATAGTTTTTAAATTAACACTTAAAGTGGATTAACTATTTGAGTTTATTATTAATAAAGTATCATTTTGTATTATAGCACTTTTTTCTCACCAGTAATATCCAAAATATCGTTTAATTGTTCCTGTTGTTGACGCTGAATGACCTCATTTAAAAACGCTGTTAATGTCACCCTATTAATATTTATGACATAAATTATTTTAAGGTATGAACGCTTGTCAACGAATGAAACGAATATATTTTTTCAATATAGATAGCATAAAGATTTGTTCATTATATACAAATTAGAAATAATATTGTTCGAGTTAATATTATAAAAAGAGGGCTTAAGTGTAAAAAATCATTTGAGACAATATTCCACATGACGAAAAACAGAAAATCATAATTTGTTTAAAAATTTACTTAAAATGAGACGAAAAAAGAATTAAAAAAGCAAAAAATTTTGTTTTTAATCTAGAATAAGAACATGGATTTAAAAGGTTAAAAAATATTATTAAACGTCAGAAAAGCATTTTACTCCAAAAGAATTTGATTTTGAATTCGTCATCAGCGACTCTAAAAACTCTTAATGATAGATCGTCCAACGTCCTTCCGGCAGGACGAAAAAGACTCAGGTGAGTCCCTCCGAAATCACTAAAGAAAACTAACATGGATTCAGATAAATAAAAAATGATATATATCATTGGAAAGGTAACGAAACAAGCTTTCAGCGCATATAAATATCGAGCTTGTAAGTTCAAAACTAAGGGCTGGGTAGTTTGAAGAAGTTACATGTTCCAAAAATTCACATAATTTTTAGTCACAGAATGACGAAGCCCGGTCCTGCCGGCAGGACGCTTTTCGCTTTATTCAAGAGACTACCTAGCCCAGGTTTATAAATTTAAAGACTCGATATTTACATCATTTGAAAGCTTGTTTCATTCCCTTTCCAACGATATATTTAGTTTTATATTTATCTGCTTCCATATCAATTTTATAGAGCAATTTCGAAGGGACTCGCGCCTGAGTATTACTCAGATATACTGAAAAATATTAAAAATGAATTTTTTTTTAATTGAACAATTAGGTTTCATTCTTTAAACGTTTCTGAAGAGAAAGTGACTTGTCCGGTCAAAAAATATTGATTTTTGGGGATTTTACATTAAATTTACGAAAAAATGATTTTTTCACTATTTAGAAACATAGTAAGTTTGAAGGCTTTGAAAAATGGTTTAATATTATTATTTTAAAAAGTCAAAAATATGTATTTTTTCGTCTTTTCGTCTACTTTAATCCCAAAGAGTGCCAGAAAAGAAAATTTGAATTCCCTTTTTTTAAAAGCCTTTTTTTCGGAACGTCCTTCCGGCAGGATGGGCGCTTGGACGATTTATCATTAAATCATCTTTTCATGTAGAAACCTACTTCACAGTAAAAAGTAAATCTTAATTTAAGAGTAGTCTTAAATTGAGCATTGACTGCCTTAAAAATGTTGCGTCTTAATTTAAGGCTGCTTTCCTGCCTTAAAATAAGACTTTCTTTTTACTGTGTTCTTCTAGACCAGGTCACATATAATGATTTTTAAATTTGTATTTCTTCATACTTTTCGTTAATTAATTTTTGTTGGCAGTGAAGAATGTGAGCATCATTATTGACATATTTCTTAGGCACATTTCGGCGAATAGGAAACCCTTTTTTAAGTCGTAGGAACTGCATATCTTCAGACTTTATGTAGGAAGCCATTTTTGCTTAAAAATCATATAAGTAAGTAAAATTTACCATTTCTTATTATTTGAAAATGTTTTTTCTTTAATATAATCTTAGTTAAATTATAGTTCCAATTATTGTTTAATAAATTTTTAATAAAAAATGTTAAATTCTTGATCGTTTTTTAAAATTAATTATTTTATCTTTTAATATAAATTTTTTTAATTAATTAAGTTGGGGAGACTGGGGCGAAAGGTTAAATTTTGCATAAATGAATTTTTTGGACAATAATTCCATTTTAAGCCTACTGAAACTATTTTCTGATAGGTGTTAAGTAGTGTTATGGTCTGTGTTTATTTATACATTTAACATTTTGCCCCACCATTATTTAACCTTTCGTCCCAGGGTGCATTTTTGGCTTTAACAACAAATATAAAAAATCGGACTAAAGATATTTAGCAAATACCTTTAGGTATCTCTTTAGGGGACCCAAATAAGGACCTAAAAAAATCGCGATGAGAATAAATTCAAAAAATATACTTAAAAGTTGATATTTTCTTTTACGAAAAAATTTTCAAAAATACACTGTAAAGAAAGGTAGTTGAATTTTAACTCTCCAGGAGATTCTATAAAAGTCGCACCCAAAAAGGAGTTAATTTAAGAATTAACTCTTTTTTGGAGTTGATTTTTAACTTGAAAAATTTCACTCCCAACTCCAGTATCCGTTAACTCCCTAATTTTTTACAGTGATAGCGTGAAAACAAACTTTAAATATGGACACCACAACAGAGAACAGAATGTCACATAACTCCGTACATTTGTTTAGAGTGATAACACCCTTCTATAATTAAAATTGCAATGCTCTAACTATTTCCGTTCGAAAGATAATGAATTTTAACTGTTTTCACTGTTTAACCTTTCGCCTCAGTCTCCCCTATTAAATATTAATTATATAAAACTGATTGTAAATTATATTTTTAATATATTTATATGCTTTTTCAATTTAACTCACTAAGAAATGAATACATGTTTGGATGGTTTCCTCCTAATTCATTGAAAGCATTTTTGTGGAAGCTTTCTACAGCATTATTCGTTCTTCTCCCATTGCCGTACATGCAAACGACATGTGCAAGAGGAAGCCATTGCTTACGCATGTATTGAAAAAACAATTCAATTTTTTTAAATTGTTTTATATCCTCGTTACACAAGCTTTCTATCAATTTTAATCCTTCTTCAAAGTACGTTTCTGGTGCCAAAGCGAGGTTCATTGCCATCCACAGAGCCTTTTTTGAAGCTTTTAAGCCGATTAAACCTAATTTCTTCCACCTTCTTAACAAGCCCTAAAAAAATAATAAATTTAAAAAATATAATAATGAAATATTGAAATTCAAGATAATGTCTTTAAATCATGTATTAAATTTCAATAGTATCTATGTTATAATAACTACAAATAACCTGGCAATAATTAAACCAGCATCCCTTATATGTTATTAATCTTGTTATACAGTTTCGGACTGATTGTGGAATTGCTGATTCAAAATCGGACATGACTTCTATTAAATTTATCATTAATTTCGGCGCTAGTTCAAGAATTTTTTTCCACACAGTAGTGTATAGATTTAAATTTTTATGAGTCATTAAAACCCAAACTGCACAAAATTCCTTATAAATAAATAAATAGATTTTTATTCAAACAAAATAATTGAAAACTTGTAATTCAAATTTTCAAACAAAAAAGAGACTTACTGCACCCCGATTTTCTATATGCACTGTATATAGCTGATAAATTTTTAAATCTCGTGGTGATACCTAAAAAAAGATAATTGAACTTTAAGTTTTATATCAGTCAAATGTAAAAATTCAACAAAACCACGAAAAAAGCGTTAAATTTCAATTGATTTGTATTACTAACTTGGTACTTGACAATTAAATTTTATTAAAAGGAAAAAATATTAAAAATTTCGATTCGAATTCGAACTATAGCTGATTCTAAATCCAGGGCTCGGATTGTGCGACTTTATCGACTTTTTTCGACTTTTTTGTGAAAAAATGCTTTTAATCGACTTTTTCGAAATTTTTTTTAGTAAAATACGACTGAAATTTAAATTTTTTTTTAAACTTAAAGGAAAAAGTTTAAGTCAAAAAAATGTTCTGTTACATTTATTTACAAATTTCTTTCAAATTTTTCGAAAACATCAATAACTTCTTTTTTAAATAAATATTTAATTATTATTTTTCCATAGGAATTAAAATTCTTCAAAACATTCAAATTCAAACATTTTTGAAATTCGATAACTTATAAGAATTATTATAAAACATGAAGAAATCAATGTCTGATTAATGTCTTCATGTTTTATAATAATTAAAGAGGATTGAGTGTTAAAATCATTATTTTATATCATAAGACTTTATAAAAAAAAAATTTAATTATTTTTTATGAAAATAATTGAATTATTGGGAAGAAATTTATAAAACATTAGTAAGTAATTGAATTATAGCAGAAGAATTTTGACATTTTTTAAACATAATTGAAATTTTGAAAAGAATTTAAAAAAAATTTTTGAAATTAATTTAATTTCTGCCAAGAATTTTCTTACTTCTGAAGATAATTGAATTTTGCAAAGAATTTTGTCAGAACTTTTGAAAATAATTAAATTTCCAGGATGAATTTTATTATTTATGAAGATAATGATAATTTTGACGAGAAATTTAAAGAAAATTTTTGAAAATAATTGAATTTCTGCGAAGAATTTTATTACTATTAAAAATAATTGAATTTCTAGAATGAATTTTATTATTTATAAAGATAATTGAAATTTTGACAAGAATTTTATTAAAATTCTTTGCAAATAATTGAATTTCAGAGAAGAATTTTATTATTCACAAAGATAATTGAAATTTTTAACAGATTTCTTTTAAAGTAATTGAATTTTGCAGAAGAATTTTGATATTTATAAACATAATTGAATTTCTTTAAAGAATTTTTGTACTTTGGAAGATAATTGAATTTTGCAAAGAATTTTATCAGAACTTTTGAAAATAATTAAGTTTTTATGATGAATTTTATTATTGAATTTTATTATTGAATTTCTGCGAAGAATTTTATTACTGTTGAAAATAATTGAATTTCAGATTTACTTATCTACGAACAAAGTAAATTACATTTTTTTTAAATTTACTTCTTTAGATTCTTATTAAAAGTTCGGAAAAATCATGTTTATATTTATAAGTAAAATTCTTCAAAAATTACAAGATAAAATTTTTGGTTGCAACACTGAATTAAAGAAACGACTTCTCCGACTTTTTTGTATTTTTAATCGACTAAAGCGACTTTTTTTGTGTCTTAATGTCGATCCGAGACCTGTAAATCTTCGAATTATTCGGATTCGATCCCTTTCAATTCGAATTGAATAGAATATTGCTAATTCGATTCGAATTTGAACTATTTGCACATCTCTACTCTCAAATGGCATTTTGATAAGAGTAAATTTTTACCGCAAAAGTAGCATCGATTTCCACTCTGTTTGTTTCGTCTGAATTTAATAATTTAATCATTAAATCTGAAGCGAAAATTGCAGCAGCTGATCCACTATTTCCCTCTACGATTCCTCTGAATAAATCTTTTGTTGGTTCAAAACTGTTGTTTAAAATTTGCTCAAAATCTAACAAATGTTTTGGAATCTCTGGAAGTCCGCCTTAGTTTCTCCGACGCTGTATTGCTGCTCTCATTGAATTGAAATTAAGAGACGACCCAATAGTCAATGATTGTCTAAAAAGTTTTCAAGAAATAATTATTGGTAATTAATTTTTTTCAAAAAATGTCAATATTTTTTTCATTTTTATTTTCAGAAAATTGCGATTATCTCGTAATGCTAAACCGTCAAAATTTGCCCTTTTCATGTGGACGTTCACATATTTTTACAACAAATCAACATGTTTGCGAAATAGTATTTTTTATTATAAATATATAATTTTAAAGAAATTAGAATTAGTTTATAAAAATCAAAATAAAACTTATGAAAATTACTTACTTGGAAACTATCGAGTTAAACAAATGTTTAGGTTTTATTTCTGCTGTTTCACTTTCTTTTAATATTTTGTTTTTCAAAAGTGACACTGCTTGAGTATTCGAATCCGCTTTATGGTTATGAATTTTTTTAAGTTTAATCTTTTGAGATTTAATATTTACTTTAACAGCTCCCAGACAACCATGATAAAAATTCGCGCACCGATAATCTGCATATTGATTCTTCCGAGGATTCTTCTTATTAGTATTTTTCATTTTTTCATGGTAGTAGTAACCTTCATGGTAATATTTTGCTGAATTTTTTCGCACTCCTTCTTCTTTTTCCATTTTTTTAAATAAATACTTTTTAAAAAACTTGAAATTTTTGCACACAGCTTTTATATTATCATTCGAGGTTAAAATTAAAAAATATTGAATCTACAATGTCAAAATAATAAAATCGTTTTTGGAGCTTAGTTCAATATGATCTCTATTCAATTGTCAATTTAATAAAATCTCGCAAAACTTTCCGTGTAATATAATCTTAACTTAGATTAATTTTAAATTCACGTAAAAAATGAAATATTAATTCGTTTGTGATATTATTTTATGTTTTATTATGATTAAATAATAATTATTATTAAAATAAAATATAGAAAAATAAATGAAGTAAATAATAAAATATAAATAAAAAATGATATAAATTATAAAAAAATAGTAAATTATTAGCTATGAATTATTAATTTGTTCGTAATATTTTTTTTATTTTTTTTTTATTTCGTTACGTTTCAATTACATTTTATTTTGTTGATTTATATTTTAAATTAATTTTATTAATTTCAGTATTCTTGTAGATTTAATATTTTATTTATATAACAATACTTTTTTTTAATTATTTACAAAAAAAAAAAAATAAATTTAATTAAATAAATAAAAATAATAATATAATAATATATATAATATATAATATATATAATATATATATAATATAAATATAATATAATATAATATAATATATATATATATATAATATATATATATATATATATATATAATATATATAATATATATATATATATATAATATATATATAATAATTTAATTTAATTTTATAATTTTATTTATTTATTTTTCTATTTTTTAATGTACAAATAATTATTAAAAAAAGAAATATTAAGTAAAAAGACTATATTCTAATAAAAATGAATAAAATTATTATCTTTTTAAAATAGTCCGTTAATTAGGTATTGAATAGTAATATTTTAATAATACTTTTTTTATTTAATTTTAGTTTATTTAGAATTTTTATTATTACTTAGTTTAGTATAATTTTACTATTTTTTTTATTTATTAATCTATTTTTTATCTAATAATTATTAAAAATTAATTATTTATTAAAAGAATCAAATAATTTTACAAATAAATTAAAATTTTATTTTTTACGTGATTATATAAAATTGACAATTGAATAGTGATCATATTGAACTTAGCTCCAAAAACGATTTTATTTTTTTGACAATTGAAACAAGTTCATATCAAAGGGAGGCGTCGATTTATCAATGAAAAAAAGTTATCTCATATAAGTATATTATTACTCTTTTGTTTATTCTGTTATTTTGCTTAGTGATTATTTATTAGTTGTCAAGGAATGCCAGTTGTCAAATATAGTTTGAAATCGATAAATTAAAGTAGATAATTAAGAACTAAATTTTAATTTAAAACAAGTACAGTTTCTTAAAACGTAATTATGGAAAAGTTGCCGGGAGAGCGTGAAGGCACTTTCAAATATTTTTCTAAGGGTTACTTTTATCACAAAGAGGTTAAAAAGGGACAAGATAAAGCGACGTACAGATGTGCAACAAGATCCACTACTAATTGCACTGCGTACGCTGAAGAAAATGAAAGTGGGGAAATCAAGTTTTTCAAAGTGCACGTTGATCCACCTATGCATCATGGTGCGACAATATCGAAACTGAAAACCAAAATGCTGGATTTATCGAAAACCAGTAAAGATCCGTTTAAAGAAATTTACAAGAACGTTTTAAAAGAGTAAGAATGAAAATTTAATTTTTTGTCAATATCATTTTTTTAAACAACAATAAAAATAATTTTTTATTTTTTTAATACAGGCAGTCTGAAGAAATACAAAAATTGATTTCATTTGAGTCAGTCAAATCAATGATGAAAAACAAACGTTACCCGAAGTCAGCCGAAAGTCCAAAATCGATTCAAACTTTAATTCAAACTTTAGAAAAGAACGACGAATTTGAAAAATTATTTCGAGGAATCGTTGAGATCGAAAATTCCGAATCAGCAGCCATAATATTCGTATCAGATATTATGGAAAGATTTTTGAATGATAACCCGACATTAAATGCTTACATTGAAGATAGCGTTTCAGTAAGAAGATTAAAAAATCATTATTATCTAAAAAAATATTTTAAAAATAATATTTTATCCCTTCTTTTAAATTTTGAAATTTTAAACAATCGTTTCTCTAAATTAAATTGGAAATTAACTTTCTTTTAAGTCTTTTGTATTATAATTCTTATTTTAAATTTTAAAATAAAAATTTGTTTTAAAAATAAAAAAAATATTAAATTCTTCAAACAGGAATTTATTCTAAAATTTATTTTAATCAAATATTTCATATTTGGTCAAGATTATTATTTTAATTATTGTTATTTTAACATTGTTTTTATTCGTTAAAATGATATGATTTATTAATTTGGCTAATTTTATTTAATTATTTTTGTTTTTTAGTTTAAATAAAGTTTTAATAAAAAGTAAATTTTAAATTTTCAAAATAAATGTGAACTTAAATTTTTCATTGGAGATGTGAGTTGTGAAAATTTCAAAACATTTATTCCACATATTTTCATTTTTTCAATTCTTTATTTTATTATTACAGTTTCCTCCCGCAAAGCCACCATTTTCGCATCTTTACGTTGTAAGCGTACGAGAAATTGAATCAACAACTGTGCAGGTGAATAATTATTGCTATTTTATCTTTAAATAATTTAATTTTTCTTTTTAATCTCTTCTATTTAAAAATTTTTTTTAGATATTCTCATCAATTTGGGTTATAATGACTGACACGAGTTTGAATTTGTATGATGCTGTTTGGTCAAAAATTCTTGAACTATTTCCACAACTGAAATTCCAGGAAATTAAATGCGGCTTCAAATTTAATGCAGTAACTGCCCTACATCAAAAAATGCCAGAATCAATTTTCATTGGAACCTGCCATAATTATACAATGGTAAATTTATTTAACAAGTAATGCTCTTATTAACAATAAAATATTCCTTCAGAATGTCACTTCTACTTTTAAAAATCCTAGATAATTTTTATAGTTTTGAATATATAATTTTTTTTATGTTAAATTTAGAAGAAGTTGTCTGGGGTGTGAGATTTTATGGTTATTTATGTTTTTGATTTATTTAAGGGTAGAGATTAAAGAAAACTATTTAGGATGCGGCATACCCCATTATGGTTTTCTTGAAATATTTAAAAAAATTATAAAATTATTTTTAACTTCTTCATAACAATTATATGTGCAGGAATTGTTATCAAAGTGGAAATTGCTTGGTATTTCTGATAACCATCAGGAGATATTGTGGATGTCAATAGGATTGCCCTTAGCCCCACTGTCACATTTCCAAGAAGGGTTAACTATTATCCAAAATGAGGCTGACAAAGTTGCTCATGAAGTCCCACTTATTAACAACTACATGACCTATTTAAGAACAAAATGGATGCCATTATCAGATTCCGTGAACTCATTTTATTGTACAGAACGAATGGAACCATTTGAACAAGTGTTTTTTAACACTCTGATTGCATCATTTCTTCAAGTGTCCGAACCTACGATCATGAAGTATATCAGTAAGTTTAAACAGTTTAATTTAATATGGACCACATTTCCAAGATTTTTTTTACATAAAACTCTTCATATATGTATAAAATAAAGAAAAAAAATCTATTTTTTAAATCAAAACAAGTTTACCTGGAACCATCACAAGTTTCACTTTACAGATTCTTCCTATATTAAAAATTTTCAGTTACATTATTTAAATAAATTCTTATTTTAAAGTAAAAATCAATATTTCTGGGGTCGATTAAGTAAATTTATCTTATTTTGATTTGACTTTCACCGCATCTAAATTTTTTCACTACACTAAGATAACGATTTATTTGATTCAACCAAATTTTGTTTAAATCAAACTTAAAATATCTTTGCTATACATTCGAACAAATTTAAATTTAATTCAAACATATTTTTTGGTTCACTTATAGAAATAGGTAATATATTTAATTTAAACATAATTTATGGTTGATTTTATTTGAAGTTAGAGAATTTAAAAAAAATTATAATTAACAAATTAATTTTTTTTATTATATGTTTTTTTAATAACAAATTTCGTTTGACTGATATAAATTAAGTAAATTTTTTTTCTTCTTAATTTATAAAAAATAGAAAAATGGTCCTTTTTAAAAAAATTATGATTAAGAAATAGGAAATATATCTATTTTATACATAATTTTTATTTATGCTTTTGTAAAATTTAAAGCTTTTTAAAAATAAAGAAAAAAAATGTTTATAAATTCTATTTGTCAATTGCAAATTTTAATTCAAAATAAAATTAAAATTTTTTAATTTTTAGAAAATAAAGGAAAAAATTGTATTCAAATAAATGTTCTTTTACAATTATTAACAAATTTCTTCAATTGTACATTATTCAAAAACAACCATAACTTCTTTTGTAAATAAATATTTAATTATTATTTTTCCACAGGAATTAAGATTTTCAAAAATTTTTAATTTTTAACTAAAATTCTTCTCTAAATCAATTATTTTTAATAATTTTTGAAAAAGTTATTTGAGAATTTGCAAATACATTTGTTTGAAATTTAAATTTATGAAATTTGGATTATTCGAAAATTCTTCCATTAAATACAATATAAGAAAGATTTTGGAAATTTTCCCAAAAAAATTGAAGACGCAAATTCCACTAATTATTTAAAAAAATTTACTAATATAAATAAGGGAATTTTTAAAAAAAAATTATCAAAATCTTTCTACGAATTTAGAATCATTCCCATGAAATAATGTAGAAAAAATCCCAAAAGTTTGAAAAAATTCTCTTAAACGTTTAGAAAATTTTCTTATGAAAATATAGGAAAATTTCTGAGAATTTTAAAAAATTTCCATGTAACTTTCAATTATTAAAAAAAAATAGATTAAATTAAACTCTTTAAAAAAATAATTCTTCAAAATTGACAGTTAGTAGTATAGAAAATCCAAATTTTCAAATATTTTAATTTGAAACCTTTTCCAAATTATTCAATTAGGGACCGTTCAAAAAATACGTAACGCTTTAGGGGGGAGGGGGGGTCAAGCTATTTGTTACGGTCAGCAGAAAAAATGGCGCTAATGTATACAACATTGCGTTACATGGGGGGAGGGGGGTCCAAATTTCCGAAAAATAGCGTTACGTATTTTTTGAACGGCCCCTTATTAAAATGCAAAAGTAAATAATTTATTGAATAATTGATTGTTTTTTAAAATTAAATTCTTATAAATAATTTTATTAACCAATTTTGAAATAATTGAATTCTTTTAAGGAATTTTAATCAACTTTTTAAGAATAATTACATTTTTCGAGAAATTTTATTAAAATTGAAATAAAAATAATTGAACTTCTGCAATGAGCATTATTATTTATGAAAATAATTTAATTCCTAAAGCAAATTTATTATTTAAAAGAATAATTGAATTATTGCGAAGAAATTTATAAAAAACTTTTTAATTATTGAATTTCTGTGCAATTTTAATTATTTATGAAAATAATTAAATGGTTGAGTAAAATTTTATTAAAAAATTAAATTCTTTTGGGTTTATTAAAATAGTAGAAATTGAAAATCTTTTGTTATATTTCTTTATTTATAATAATATACATAAAATAGATACAAAGTAAGATACGACAGTAACGATAGCTCAAGGGCTGAGAGCCGACTGACTCGACAAGCGCTATGCTAAACTGAAATGAACGGAACCGGAAATGGACTGACATCTATATTAGTTTTAACGTATTAATTCAAACATTCATACATTACAATCCTCCGGGGTTAGTTTAAGTTACAACCTTTAAGCATTTACACCGAAAATAGTTCGTTGTTTTCTAATCCTCGTAGAACGCCTAAGTTCCGGTTCAACAGATTTTTGTTCGACTTGCTCCACATACTCTTTTTCGGCTCTTACATCGTTGACCGAGGTGTCGGTGATCATAATATTTTTATTTTCTACGGAGCTTAACTCTATAGGTTTAACAACGACGTCTTCTACAAAATTTTTGTGAGAGTCTAACATTTCTATATCACAAGGACTGTTTTTTTCGAAAGCTAAATGACAAGAGCGCAATTGGTCAACATGTCGTTTCCATTCTCTACCGTCACAAGTGCGAACCAAGTATGAAACTGGACTCAATCTTTTTGCGACCTGTACTTTACACCATTTATTCTTTTTTCCCGAATAGTCTTTGGCCATAAGCACCTCCTGTTCATTAAATTCAACTTTTCTGTTTCCCCCGTAATAATTTTTTTGTTTCCCTTGTTCTTTAATTACCCTTTCCCTTATCTCGGTTTTTAATAGATCCCAACGCGTTCTTAATTTTCTTCCCAACTGCAACTCTGCCGGAGAAACCCCTGTCGTGCAATGTGGCGATGAGCGGTAATGGAATAAAAACTTGACCAATGCGTCCTGTTTATCCTTTCCATTTTCGCTCATTAATAAGATAAATTTTTCTTTGAACGTTTTGACTAGATTTTCCGCGGCCCCGTTAGTTGACGGGTGATAAGGAGCAGTTTTTACATGGATGATACCATTCATTTTAATAAATTCCAAAAACGATTGTGACGTGAACGTCGGGCCATTATCCGATACTAACTTTAGAGGTAATCCCCATACTCCAAAATACTCCTTCAATACTCTAATGGTTTCAGGGGCTGTAATATTTTTCATTTTTTTGACCTCAATCCATTTTGAAAATGCGTCGATTATGACGATGTACATATCCCCTTCTACCGGACCAAGGAAATCTACATGCAGTCTATGATTAGGGCCCTCTGGCCAATTCCACGGATGCAAAGTTACTCTGGGCGGATTGTTCGCGTTTTCTAAGCAAGCCACACATGTTTTGCCCATGTTTTCTATATCATTGTCTAAACCAGGCCACCAAATATACGATCGTGCGATGCTTTTCATTCGCACAATTCCCATGTGTGAACTGTGCAATTCTTTTACTAATTCTTCACGGAATAATTTCGGAACGACGACCCTATGGCCCCACATAATACACCCTTTATCTATGTACAAATCGTTACTTTTTCTTGAAAACGGAATTAGCGATTCCGGCACTTTGTTTGGCCAACCATTTAAAACAAATTGTTTGACTCTTTTCAAATTGTCATCTTTATCTGTTTCTTCACTGATTGATTCAGCTGAGATTAACTTAACATTTTCGGTCACGAAATTTAAATATGTAAAATCATCTTTATTGCCGCTTTCAAGATCAACTAACGATGGACCCATGTAACGAGACAAAAAATCCGCGCTCTGATTATTTTTTCCCTTAAGAAATTTGATTTCGTAATCGTACCCTGATAAAAATACCCCCCAACGCTGGACTCGACTCGCTGCCATTTGAGGTAATCCTTTTTTTTCTCCGAATATATATATTAACGGCTTATGGTCTGTTTCGAGTATGAAATGTCTACCGTAGACAAATTGGTGGAATGATTTGACCCCTTCGACTACTCCTAAAGCTTCTCTATCTAGTTGCGAGTAACCGGACTCCGCCTTTGTTAATGTTCGCGAAGCGAAAGCCACGGGCCTTTCAACATTTCCTTCCAACACATGAACTAATACTGCTCCCAAACCATAAGGGGACGCGTCAGTCGTGATTTTAACTGGCAACCTTGTATCATATGGCATTAAAACCTCACTCGACATCAAACTTTTTTTTGCACTTTGAAAAGCTCTATCACTTTCACGATCCCAATTCCATTTTTGATCTTTTTTTAGCAATTTATACAGCGGGTACATCATACTAGCGTAATTTCTAATAAATTTCGAATAATAGTTCATTATTCCTATGAACGATTGCAATTCGGTTACATTAGTTGGTTCTTTTATTTTTAAAATTGCCTTTACCTTGTCCTGGGATGCGCTAATACCTTTTTTTCCCAATTCGTAACCTAAAAACTTTACATTATCCTTAGCAAACTCGCACTTATCTCGCCCTAACTTTAAACCCGAATCCCTGATACGACGCAAAACTTCCTTTAATCTCGAATCGTGTTCCTCTCGAGTTGATCCCAAAACAATAAAATCATCGAAAAAACCAACGGCCCCCTCAATTCCTGACAAAAGTTTTTCCATCTCTCTCTGAAAAAGCCCTGGAGCCGAAGAAATCCCGAAATTTAATCTGTTATATTCAAATAACCCTTTATGAGTGGTAATAGTGGTAAGAGGCCTCGATGATTCGTCAAGTTCTACCTGCAAGTACGCAAAAGATAAGTCCAGTTTCGAAAACACTGTACCGTGACTAAGTGTCGCTAATAAGTCTTGAGTCCGCGGAATTGGATGTCTGTCTATCTTTAGACAAGGATTAACTGTTATTTTGTAATCGCCACAAATTCGAACTTCCCCATTATTTTTTAAAATAGGGACGATGGGTGTCGCCCAGTCCGCATGTTCGACTAATTTTAATACTTCTAATCTTTGAAGTCTGTCAAGTTCGTCTTCTAACCTTACTTTTAATGCATAAGGCACTGGTCTTGGTTTACAAAAAACTGGTTCTACATTATCCTTTAAATGTAATTTCAATTTAGATACATTATATTTCCCTAATTTATCTGAAAATGTGTCTTCGAATTCTTTTAACAATAGTTCAATATCGTCGATTTTTGCA
Organism: Leptopilina heterotoma; assembly: GCF_015476425.1. Lineage (NCBI taxonomy): Eukaryota > Metazoa > Arthropoda > Insecta > Hymenoptera > Figitidae > Leptopilina > Leptopilina heterotoma. The sequence continues at coordinate 24,636 of NW_025111120.1, forward strand.
ATATCCAGTTTTTTGACATTTCCCAAGCCATTTTTGAATTCCAAATTCAAGCTAGATATCCAGTCTCGGCCTAAAATAGGTAAGCTTTTCCCTGGCAAGACAAACAATTTTAATTTACGTTGCATTTCATTGCACTCAACCTTAACCTCAAAAAAACCACACGGAATTATGGGATCTCCCAAATAACTTTGAAATTTCCTATCAGTTTTATTTAACGTTAATTTTTTAAATATTGAATTTTTGAAATAATTTTCTGAAATTGCTGAAATTGGAGAACCCGTGTCTATTTCAAAATTAACAATATTATCATTTAACTTTAATTTTATTTCGAAAGGTTTAATACAGTTTACTTTAACGATGTCCTCCAATTCAAATAATCTTTCGAAATCGTCGACTAAACTTTCACTTTCTTCTAAAAAATTTTGTTTATTAAAATTTTGCTTCTTAAATTTTACATTGTTTGTTTTTTCTTGACTCGAATTAAAACCCTTAGTTTTACACATACCTGCTAGATGGCCTACCTTACCACAACTGTTACACTTATACGATTTATACTTGCAGTTGGCCGGACTGTGATTACTTTTCCCGCAACGCATACATTGGAAAGTCTTATCTGTTTGTTTTTCCGAAGATCCACTGCTGCCACTCTTAAAACGATTTTTATCCCTGATGACATTTACCGACGGCTGCTCTGTTTTTTTGGTCGACTCGTTCATCCCTGCTGCCCCCTTCGACGCAAGTTCGAACGCTGTTGACAATTCCACCGCCTTGACGAAAGTTAGATCTTTTTCTCTTAATAATCGTTTCTGTAGCGCTTCTGTTCTTAATCCCCAAACAAACTGATCCCTCATTGAATCTTGTAAGTTTGCACCAAAATTACAATACGTCGAAGCTTTCTTAATTTCTTCGACAAACGCTTTTACCTCTTGAGTCTCGCGTTGTACACACTGACGGAATTTGTAGCGCTCGAGAATTTCGTTCGGCGTCGGCTCCATGTGGTCCTTCATAATGGTTGCCAATTCGGTAAACGTTTTCGACGATGGCAAATCTGGCGCGCACAAATTCCTTAGAATCGCGTAACCTTCTCCTCCAAGCAATGTAAGAAAGAGCGATGCCTTTTTATTTTCTTGCACACTATTTGCAATGAAAAATTGTCCTAGTCTCTCGAACCATAATGTCCAATTTTCTTTACGAGAGTACTCGTTAATGGAACCAACAATTGACGCCATATTTCTTCGATCAGCCTCTATTCCTGCTCTTAATTCGTTGAGTCTCTGACTTTCTCGACTCAAATGTTCCCTCTGAGCTAAAAGTTCGTTATGCCTTTTGTCTAACTCGGTCGTTTTCAATTCACACTTATGTGCTGCGTCTCTCAAACGAGATTCCCACTGCACCAATTCATCTGCACTCTGTTTCGAAGTCATTAACACTTCACTTCAATACGATTTATAAATTCGTTTTTATCCTCGTCGCCAATGTTATATTTCTTTATTTATAATAATATACATAAAATAGATACAAAGTAAGATACGACAGTAACGATAGCTCAAGGGCTGAGAGCCGACTGACTCGACAAGCGCTATGCTAAACTGAAATGAACGGAACCGGAAATGGACTGACATCTATATTAGTTTTAACGTATTAATTCAAACATTCATACATTACATCTTTGAAATTCGGAAATTTTTTGAAAATAATTGAATTTTGGAAAAGAATTTCGTTATTTAATTATGAAAGATTTCGACTATATTACACGGAGAAAAAAGGATATTTAAATTTACCCTGAGGATTGTAAAACTTGACAAATTTTCAGTGTCAACTATAGGACAACACTCTGTTGTTTATAAATTACTATTTATATAGTGTAAAATAAACGTAATTAGTTTTACACTCCAGGAATGTGTAGTACTTTATTTTGTCTGTTTAATTAGATTTTTAAAAATAAACTTTTATTTGTAAAAAATTTATTTAAACAATTAAAAATATTTAACTTAGATAATAAAAATTTTAAATCGCAGAACATTTTTGATTTTTTAAAGTAGTTTTTAACTTTTCAGTCAATAAAAGAGTTTCAGAATTCATTTAGTCTTTTTAGTAATAGGTAATTCTTAAAAAAAAATTTTTGTTGAAAAGAAAAATAATTAAAATATTGAACATTTTAATTAATTTAAATTTTGTTTCAATAGAGAATATTATTTTATAACATCCACAGAAATAAATCACAAATAAACAATAACCCATATTTTTAAACGTCAAAATTTATTTATCGTTGTTCATTTTTTAGCTGCATTTGCGGTTAGTTACTTCAACTAAAAAACTGGTTAGTTTAAATTTCCTGGAGTGTAAAACAAATAATAAAATATGTGTAACTTTTACGAAAGAAAAAATATAGTAAAGTGTAAGTAATATTATGAAGAAGATTAGAATGACTAAATAAATTTTTAACATTCGAAATTTAACACTCCAGTTTTCTCCGTGTAGCAATTAGTTTAGCAATTAGTTTTTTTGTTTTAGCAATAGTCGAAATCTTTCATAATTAAAAATTCTTAACCAGCATATAATTTCCTACATTAATTTCGTTATTTATAAAGACAATTGTAATGTTTAAGTAAAATTTTCATTAAATAATTTCTAAGTAATAATATTATGATAGTTGTTTAAAAATTAAGTTATTTAAAATGAAATTATTGTCAGAAGTAGAAAAAATTAAAAATTTTTTGTATTAGAATTTGTGGTGATTTTGTAATTTAAGAAGCAAAGTTTCTTTAAAATTATAAATCTATAAATTTGATTTTTAAAATTTATTTTTTAGAAGTGCTAGTTAAGCTTATGAAAAAGGAAGATAAGAAACTAGAGAAACTAATTGATGAGGAGCAAAAATTAAAACAGGGTCGAAATTTGCATTGGACTATGGACGAAGAATTCATTAAAGATCGTCAAGAAACACTCACAGTCAAAAAGTAAGAAAAAATTATTAACCATTAACTGTCGGATGGTTGCCGGCGAAAATTAAGCTACAAGTTTATATAAGTTATACATGAATTAGTAGCACAGATTTACTAAATTTATTTAGAAGCAATACTTAACACAAAAATTTTTTATATAAAAAATAACAATTATTTTAAATTCAAATTTAGATTATCTTTGAAAGGATTCCTCCATAATGTAATAAATGTAAATAGACGTTTAGCCTATGACACAGTATTGTATCAAATATGTACGTAAAAATTCAAAATAACATTCATTAACATATTCATACATTAATCTAATAATCGTTATATATTTAAAAACTTTTAGATTCCGAAAAAGAGACTGAACTTTTGGCGCAAAACTCAATCATGGAGTGTAACAAAATTACCGAAGGTTATAAAGATTTTCATACCCTCTTAATATATAGGGCAAAATTCCTCAACTGGCTAGGTCAAAAAATAAATTTTCTCGAAACTTTGTCAAAATGTTACTATTATTAGTAGAAGTGTAAATATTAATTATTATTGAATTTGATAAAATATTTTTTGAGTTACGGAGTTCCAAAATTTTGACTTTATTGAAAATATCTTTTTTTCGATTTAATATATTAATAATTAAAATTAATCGAATTAAAAGTGTGAATAGTAATTTTTAAAGGGTTTGTCACAAGTCAATCAAATCAATTTTAAGATAAATTGAAATTAATAATTTGACCTTGAATTTTAAGGTTAAATTGAAAGAAAACAATTTTTATTCATCACTAGCTTGTAGCTCCTGAAAAACTCTCTCTTTTAGATCCTTTTTAAATTCTCAATCAATTTTGAACTGTTTATCTTATCAACCTAAGGATTCTTTAAAAATATATTTTAAACTCTGCAAAATAAGTCTGTATACTTTAAAATCCTTATAAAAAATATTAAACACTAGATAAAAATTTTAAAAAAAACTCCGAGGGTTCTCCGAGGGATATATAATACAAAGTTCTATGTCGTTTTGAGTTTGTTTCAATAAATATATCTACCAGTTGTGCATATTAATTATAAACTTACGACTTTTTATTATAGAAATTGTATCTGCCCAGCTGCGCATGAAAATAAAAAAGGTTGGTTTAATGCAGTCAGAAAACGAATCGATTGAAAGTCCAATTGTTCCCGCACTAGGTAATAGAAATAAAAAAAATATAATAATAACCAAAAAATAATAATGAAAATCTTGTTGAATTATAGACTTTGATCAAATATCGTTCAATGAATATGGTGAGAAAATAATAATTCCTAAATATAATTTATTCCAACATAAAAAAATAATCGTTCATTTTAAATATATATTTAAAATGAATGAATTTAAAATGAATACACTTAGAAAATAATATATTAATATTTTTTAAGATGTTTCCGATTTCGTTGACAATCAGGTTGAAGAGGAAATTCCTCAAGAAGGTATACAATACGTTGAAATTACTCCAATTCAAGTGTAAATTTCAAAAATAACGAAAAATTCTAAATTAATTTTAGAGAGTTTATTCATGTAGAGTCGATCAATAGATAGTTAAAAATATATTTTTTTTAATTTTGGAGAGTTTATTCGTGTAGAGTCGGTCAGTGCTCTCTAAATCTGAATTAGTAGTTTTCTACTAATGAAATAGTGCGGATTTGTTTACCAATTGAATTAGTAACTGTTTTTATTAATTTTTAGTAGAAAATTTACTAATTTAAAATAGTAAAAAATACGTTCTACTAATTAAATTAGTAATTTTCTACTAGCAATTAGTAAAAAAAACTACTAAAAATTAGTAACAAATGTTACTAATTCCAATTGGTAAACGAACCCGCACTAATTCAGATTTAGAGAGTGGATAGTTAAAAATATTTATTTAATTTTAGACAATTTATATGATAAAATTTCGATTAACGAATATGGTGAGAAAATAATAATTACTAAATATAATTTATTCGCAATATGAAAAAAAATAATTATTTTTAAATAAATAAACTTAAAAATTAATATATTAATATTTTTTCAGACGCTTCTAATTTAGTTGACAATCAGGTTAAAGAGAAACTTCCTCAAAAAGGTATGCACCATGTTAAAATAACTCCAATTCAAGTGTGAATTTTAAAAATAACGCAAAATTCTTTTAGAATTATCTGCACCAATAGACGATCTCGTTCAACAGGAAGTTGATACATCAGGTACTTTAAAATGACAGTAAAATTTCCTCCAATAAAGTAATAATTACTAAAATATTAATAATTTTAAATTATTTAATTAAACGACCGTCGTTATTATTTATGTGACTAATATAATATTTAAAAAGTTAAATTTATAATATTATACTTACCTATTATTTATAATCTAGATAAAACAGATGAAACAACAGCAGAAACTTGCGAAATTCCAGAAAAGAAAAAACGCGGTCGACCACTCACAAAATGTAATAATGTCGATACGTTAAATAAAAAATCAAAAATGCACCTAAGACGATTAAGAAAAAATGATGCCAAAAATGAGGAGCAGGCACCACCTCAAAAAAAAGGACGAAAAACAAAAAGAAAATAAGTTTTGAAAATTAAATTTTATTTTATAAGTTAGTGTTTAATGATTTCCTACATGTTTCCGTTCGTTTTTTCATATTTAATAATGTATTTTACATGTTGACATATTAAAAAAAAATAAAATGATTTATATTATAAAATATTCCAACAAACTTTTCTTCCAATTATTTTTAAAAACTAGAGTTAAAAAAATTTAAATTTATTTTGGAGAGTTGATTCGTGTAGAGTCGGTCTGTGGAGAGTTACAAAATTTTAAATTAATTTTGGAGAGTTGATACGTGTAGAGTCGGTCTGTGGAAAGTTACAAAAATTTTTAATTAATTTTGGAGAGTTGCTTTGTGTAGAGTCGGTCTGTGGAGAGTTACACAATTTTTAATTTATTTTGGAGAGTTGATTCGTGTAGAGTCGGTCTGTGGAGAGTTACACAATTTTTAATTAATTTTGGAGAGTTGATTCGTGTAGAGTTGGTCTGTGGAAAGTTACAAAATTTTTTTATTAATTTTGGAGAGTTGATTCGTGTAGAGTCGGTCTGTGGAGAGTTACACAATTTTTAATTAATTTTGGAGAGTTGATTCGTGTAGAGTCGGTCTGTGGAGAGTTACAAAATTTTTAATTAATTTTGGAGAGTTGATTCGTGTAGAGTCGGTCTGTGGAGAGTTACACAATTTTTAATTAATTTTGGAGAGTTGATTCGTGTAGAGTCGGTCTGTGGAGAGTTACACAATTTTTAATTAATTTTGGAGAGTTGATTCGTGTAGAGTCGGTCTGTGGAGAGTTACACAATTTTTAATTTATTTTGGAGAGTTGATTCGTGTAGAGTCGGTCTGTGGAGAGTTACACAATTATTAATTAATTTTGGAGAGTTGATTCGTGTAGAGTCGGTCTGTGGAGAGTTACAAAATTTTTAATTAAATTTGGAGAGTTGATTCGTGTAGAGTCGGTCTGTGGAAAGTTACAAAATTTTTTTATTAATTTTGGAGAGTTGATTCGTGTAGAGTCGGTCTGTGGAGAGTTACACAATTTTTAATTAATTTTGGAGAGTAAAGTCGTGTAGAGTCGGTCTGTGGAGAGTTAAAAAATTTTTAATTAATTTTGGAGAGTATAGTCGTGTAGAGTCAGTCTGTGGAGAGTTACACAATTTTTAATTTATTTTGGAGAGTAAAGTCGTGTAGAGTCGGTCTGTGGAGAGTTTCACAATTTTTAATTTATTTTGGAGAGTAAAGTCGTGTAGAGTCGGTCTGTGGAGAGTTACACAATTTTTAATTTATTTTGGAGAGTAAAGTCGTGTAGAGTCGGTCTGTGGAGAGTTACACAATTTTTAATTTATTTTGGAGAGTAAAGTCGTGTAGAGTCGGTCTGTGGAGAGTTACACAATTTTTAATTTATTTTGGAGAGTAAAGTCGTGTAGAGTCGGTCTGTGGAGAGTTACACAATTTTTAATTTATTTTGGAGAGTAAAGTCGTGTAGAGTCGGTCTGTGGAGAGTTACACAATTTTTAATTAATTTTGGAGAGTTGATTCGTGTAGAGTCGGTCTGTGGAGAGTTACACAATTTTTAATTAATTTTGGAGAGTTGATTCGTGTAGAGTCGGTCTGTGGAAAGTTACAAAAATTTTTAATTTATTTTGGAGAGTTGATTCGTGTAGAGTCGGTCTGTGGAGAGTTACACAATTTTTAATTTATTTTAGAGAGTTAGTTCATGTAGGATCGGTCTGGTTAAATTAAATGAATTTTAATTATTATTGGAGAGTTTATTTAAGGAGAATCAGTCAATGGAGAATCGACCATTTGACATGTGTGTTATTAATTATTATTATATATAGAGTCGCGCTGTGCAGAATAAGTCTAGGGAGAGTAAAATTGAATGGAGAATAGGGTAAGTGTACCAATTGCCGAGGGTGTTCCATTTGTCGATGTTACCATGGTAATAACCAAAAAATATTGTCTAAAATGTCTGATTCGTTTGTTTATATAATATTAATATATTTTTTTCACATTTATAACGCATAAAAAAATTAATATTTATTACTTTTTTTCATTTACAATGTGCTACACTGTTTAAATAAAATTCAAAGTTTGTTTACTCGACAACAGGAACCATCCTCGACAATTGGTACGTTTACCCTATTCGTTCGTAGAATCAGCCATGTAGTATCAGTCTTTGAGTAATCAGAAAAGGTTGAACTGAGTCCCTGCCATTCATAATTTTTTAATAATTTTGAAAAATATTAATTAATCTTAAAAATCTTATTTGACATGAAAACTAAACATTCGGGAAAAATGCTGTTCAAATTTCAAGTTATAATTGGCCGAATAACGTTAAAATAAAAGTGTTACAAACTTTAAGAGAGAACCACTTCCAGCAGTTATTTTCTGAGACTCCATTTTGAAAAAAATCGTTTTCGATTATTTTAAGACATGTATTTTGTTATAAAAAAATTTTAAAATAATAATGATTTCTTTACTATGAAAATAATCTCTGAAAAAAGACCATTACTTTTTGTGTAATTTCCCCTTAAAGTGTAGAAAAATTGGTTTATACAAATATTATACAATATAAATATTTTTTAAATGGCTTTTAAATGGTACAAATTTTTTCACAAATTTCAAATTTTCCCCGTTTGTCAAAAAACAAAAATATTTTATAATTTTTTCATGTTTGACATAACATTTAGGAAATAATTTTTTTTTAATAAAGCTTAAAATGTTCGAACACTTCAGAAATTGAAACTAATAACATAATTTTTTTACAGTCAAATTGAAAAATAATTGTTTACCTTTGTTTTAATGCTTCTTTCATTGGTATTGCTTCATTGCATTTCTTATCACAACAAGGATAAGTGTAAAATGCTTCCAGAGTTAAATCATCTTGATCATCTATTTCTCTTTCTTTAATAAATTCTTCATCTTGATCATCTATTTCTTTTTTTTCAATAAATTCTGCATTTTTGGTATTTTTGCACACGATATTTTTTGTCTAATTGCGCGATAAACAAGACGCAACCGTAAATTCAAAAATAAATATGCACTAATTATTAAACGTGTATGAATTATTTTTATTAAGTCTAAGGCGATTTTGAATATTTTTGACAAATTTAACAATAAAATTTTACTTAAAAACTTGATATCTTCTGAAACACCGATAAAATTAATTTTTATTATTACAATTAATATAAATATTGCAATTATTTAAACTTGAAAATTAAACTGCTGAATCTTTTTGTAAAGAATTAGAAACTTCTGATTATTGGAAAATCTGCGACGCGAAGATGTTTAAGCAAAATTATTACACCGAACTTGAGAACGCAGAGATTAAAATCAATATCAATTTTTGGAATAACGTACACTCATCAGAGCAGCGCGTGGATGGATTCCAAAGTATTTATGCACTGGTGAGAATTAAATTTTTATGTTAATTTTTTACAATTAAACTTTATTCGAATTTATAATATTTATATATTTTTAACTTCTTAGGTACACGGCAGTATTTATTCCGTCTGTTTTGGAACACCAGAAAAGTACGGGAAAATCTGGGAAAGTAGTTTTAATACTAGACAGCGCTCCATCTCACCCAAAAAAAGAACTCGATGCAATCAACTCCAATTTCGAAATTTTGTATTTACCGCCGAATGTCACCGCAATGTCCAACCAATGGACCAGAGAGTAATTTTGCTAACTAAAAAGTGTTATAAAAAACTTATTAAGAAGTAACTTGTTTTATCATGGCGGTACTGTCAGTTTTCTAAAACAGATAAACCTTTGTGACTGTTTCATCAATCTCAAAAAGGCTTAGAAGAGCTTGCAAGTGTCAACCCTGTAACGTGAATATTTTTACACGTTACATCCAAGTAAAATTAATTCAATTTAAAATTTAGAAAAATTATAGCTTTCTCCTTTTGGACACTTTTCTGCGAAAATCTCTGCTCTGCGACTCGACCTCGATAAAATGCGATTTATTTTATTTTTTGTTTACTGCTTTGCTTTATTTTTTTTATGTTTATCACGAGCGATTCTCTTTTGGATTTGTACTCTGAGACCCGAAGGAGGAACGATATTGGATATTTGGAGGTTAACTGTCCAACCATTCACCACACTGGCTGTTTGATGCTCTGTTTGGCTGTTTGAGGCCACACATTTACACTTTTGACAATTTGGCTGTTTGACGCCGACCTTTCGGCTGCTTGACGCCTCACTTTTGAGCCGTTTCTGCTCTTTTAAATTTGGCTGTTCGAAGCTGCACTTTTGGCTGTTTAACGCCTGAATTTTAACCACTAGTTGTACCAGATATTATTTTATTGCTGGCTGTTTGGATGCTGCCCTTGCGTTTGGTTTTGGACCAAACCCATTCTGTTCTGTTGTTTTGACACGCACACACACATTCACGTGGAAGGATGTTTCCTCTGGTCGCTGCCACCAATTGTCGTTGGAAGTTCCAACAAATTTGTCAACTTAGGCCGAGTTGACTATTTTCCCTAAAGATCGAAAGCCTTGATCAAATTGGTTTTTGTTCTTCGGAAGTCAACCTTTCCTTACCAATTTATCGTTCCGCAGCAGAAGAAGAGCTCCTGATCATCGTATTTGTAAATCGCTCGCGTAAAACTAATTTTGCTTTGTTTTGCTTGTTTTGCTATTTTGAAATTAACATCGCGTTAAGTTAAAATTTTGCTTACTATTTTGCTTGCTTTTGTAATTTTGCAAATTTATTGGTTTTAGTATTGATTACCGTAAGTGAGGCTAAATTCGCTCAATTTTTCAATTTTTTTTAAATAACTTCGCGAAACGATGAAAATAAACATTGGCACTGAAAATATATAATCTTTAACCCTTTATCTTTCCTATTACTGCATAAAGAAATTAAAATATGTTGCAGAAAATTATTTATAAGCCGTTTTTTTGTGAGCGACTTTACCTTTAAATGATCCAAACATCTTTTTTGTAGACTTATTTCCTGAGCGAATTTACACAACAAATTTGAATTTTTTTTAAATTGATTTTTTGCAGAATCTGTTTATTGCTTTAATTTTTGTGCTTTATGAAAATCATGTTAGAGATACAGGAAATGTAATGTTCAGAAGTATTCAACTTAAAAATTTTGAAGTAAAGCTTTATTCTCTACTTTTTCATACTACTTGTTCAATATGAAAATTATTCACTTGTGTTTTAAATATAATTTCTACTGAAAGTTATCAATGAATTTGCTGCAAATAAATTTTAAATTAAAGTTTTTTTTTTCGCTTAGGGACTTTTGGGAAATCTGCATACAGATACCTTGGACTCCGCATTCCAAGGTTATGTGGGGTTGGTATAATAAAAAAAAGAAAAGGAAAGATAAAATAAGTAAAATAATAAAATTTAATAAACTGGCGACCTACTGCCAGCCCCGACCCACTAAAACCCGTAACCCTTTTTTTGGAGCCCTCTATCCACCCTCGGAACTGTCGCAAGACTTTAGCCTTCGAGGGTGGCGCTCCGACTCTGTCGCTCATGTGACTTTGTTCTCTCTCTGCGGTTCTTCTGCGTCAATAGTTAAAATTAAAAACCATTCCAATGTCAAAGAATAAAGGAACAAATGTTAAAAAGTATTTAAAAGGTTAAAAGATAAAATTGTAAACGGACATAAAAACAAAAATTAATCTATTAAAAATAAAATGTAAAAAGGACAGTATAAAAACTACAAAAAATAATCAAAGTAAATAAAATAAACAATTAAAAACTATTCGCTCCTTTTAACACTTCTCATTTACTTTTAGTCCTTGCAAGAGTCTTCTTCGCCTCCTCAAGGGCCGACCTGAAGACTCCGCATCCTCCGCTGCCTGCAACATGGGTGGTAGACACCTTATTGCTAAACTTTTCAGTGCACAAAAAGCAGCTTGCGTTCTTATTGCAGTTGGAGAACCTGTGACCGGCCTCACCGCACTTAAAGTACGCAGCTGATCTGTCCTCCTTCTGGCATTTGGCTCCAATATGGCCGTATCCCAGGCATCGATGACACCGGACGACCATTACTCTTCTTTTGATTGGGCAACACATAAAACCAATTTTTACGTGTCCCAATTTCTCCAGCCTGTTCGCCTCTTCCAGATTGGTGACTACAACCGCGAGCTTCATTCCTCGGCGGTTGGGTCCTAAGACCGTCACTCTCCTGTTTCCTGGCTTACCCATTGCTTCAGACAACACATGTTGCACCTCAGCTTCTTGGGTAAGGCAATCCAAATCACGGATCTCGAGTGTAACTCTTCGATACAATGACTGCACCTTACCCATGCTTCCAACCGCTTTGGTGACCTCGGCGGTGAAAGCGTCCTTGTCGGAGTCTCCTCTGAACTTAATCAGAAGGTCCCCCTTGTTTGTAGCTTTTGCTGCTACTATTCTCGTATGGCTGTCCTCCGGGTTAACCTCTTTGCGATGCTTACCTAGAACGTCAGCATACGTCAATCCTTGACCGACTCGGATTAGAACTGTGGATCTTTTTGACCCAATTCTTTCCAATTGAGGAATCTTTGGATCTGGTACTTCCGTTTCCATTGGAGGAGCTTCCTCCTTCTTCCTCTTATCGGTTTTGGTTCGAGTCTCTTCTGGACTGTCACCCTCTCTCTTCCGTTTCTGAGCATCTCTTATGATGCTTTTGAGATTACGCCTCTATGAACGCTCTCTCTCTTCCTTACGGTCCTTGCGGTTACACTCGGCACCGCTCAGAACGCATGCCAAATCGACGTCCGACTCATCGGCCGCGACATGCTTTGCTTTTGCTTCTTTCAGCAGGACTTCGATGACTTTAAGTCCATCTTTTACCATCTTCTTGACGCCCCTCTGAATGTCGCAAGACTCCATCATCTTTGCGACCTCCAACTCCAATTTGTCGAGACAAGTCGCCTCCTCCTTTCTGAGCCGCAAGCATATCTCGCGACTCTCTTCTATTGCCTCGTCGTCCACTTCCGAGTGGATAGCGCTGCGTACGGTCTTTCCGCTACTGCAACTTGACACTCTCAGAAGGATCGACGCGCTTCCTTTTCTCCTTCTTTCTTTTTCCACGATGTTCTGTGGTTCTAACCTTTCCACGATCACACGTGGTACTGCAAGAAATTGTGCGCCCCCACAATCCGCGCGCACTTGAGCATCAGTCCTGGGACCGATGGTGAGATTTCCCGTTTCCGGCCTGCTCACATGGGGTACCTTCTCTGAATTTTCTGAATCCATTTTTTCTTGCTGTTTAGTTGCCCTTTAGTGAAAAGCCCCGCCACCACGACAAGGTCTACCGAACATATCCATGATATGAGTCGTGTCTGGCAGCGAACCCACTTCTCCCAACTCATCAAAGAAATCAATCATGTCTGGCAGCGGACCCACTTCTCCCAGCCCATCAAAGAAATCAATGATGTTCGGCAGTGGATCCACTTCTCCCAGTACATCAAAGAAATCAATGATATAAACCATTGTAAATCTTAAATATTTCTGTCTAAAAAGTATGTGAATCGAATTTTAAAAAATAGACATCGGTTGAGCGAATTTACCCTACATGAGCGAATTTAGCCTCACTTACGGTATTTTGTCTGTTAATTAATTAATTTGTTAATTAACTTAATTATTAGATCTATTTTTTAATTAATTATTAATTTGATTTTGCTTCGAATTTAATTTTGCTTATTTTTGAATATCGTTTTGAAGTTAGGTTATCGCTAGTATTGTTACGTTATTTCATTGAAATTAAGAGTTTTATGTTATGAAATTTGGTTTGATGTGTGAGTATTTTATTTAACGAAAATTATAAATTTTACTATTTTGTCAAGAATTGTAATTTTAAAATTTGAATGAATTTGCCGCCGCGGCGCTGCCTCGAAACAATGGCGCGCGCGACCGCCGTTGGTCAGGTTAGATAGGAAACACGACGCTACCGGCGAATTAATGAGAAAACGTGACAAGCACCGGCACTTGCGTTTTGGACTCGCTGTGCGACTTTTATTTTGTGGGCTTCTCCCTTTAAAATGTTTTTATACTTGCGAAACATGTGACGAAAAATTGTCCAGGACGAGAAGACGACCCGGTCTCGAGGAGCTTCCCGTTCGCTGTTAATTTTAATATTGGTGAGTCAACAGTATTGTTAAAAAGAGTGCATATTCTCAATTTTTCGTTTGTTTTCTTTGATTAAATTTAGATTATTTCGCGTAGAGAATATGAATTCTTGCTTTCTTTTCGAAATGACGCCACTTTTCGACCTCATGGTCTTTTCTTTGCGACAATTTTCGGTTTTGTCATTTGATTTCTAATTTCAAGCTTAAATTAAAAGGCTTCATTGCGAATCATTGTTTCAATTTTGTGATTTTATTATGTATTTTACGAGTTTGTTAAAATTTCGTAATGCCTCGCGGTTTCCTTCCAAACTTTTTTTGCTGTGTGTAAATTCAATATGTCGCGCATTAATTAGTTAGAAATAATTAGAGAATTGATTGTGTGCAATGAGTGAGTTTAGGACCAAGTCATTTTGCGTTAAATTTAGTTTATTTCGCGTATTAAATTTTGTTGAGTAACAGAGATCTTTTTTGTTTTATAATGAAATTTCACTATTTTTGTTTGATTATTTTGCGTACATTTTTGTAATTATTTGAGACGAATATTAGGTTCGAGAATTATGTCGGACATTATTAGTTTAGATTTTATTTTGTTATTTTGTTTGAATTGAGCGAATATTTTGTTATTTTTTTTGTAAAGTGAACATGATTAATTATTGAATATATTTTTTTATTGTCAATTTTAATTATGTTCCATTATTTTTGCCTTTGGAAATACTCTCAGCAAAGCCCTAGCCCAATGCTTCTTCTTTTTTGAGTTAGCCCGAGCAACATTTTGCTGTAAAAATCCGGTAAATCATACTTAAGTACTATTTTGTAGATTTTGACTAAGTTTTATTTTTGATACTTTGATATGATATTCGCTTCTGTTCGATGATTCGCGAATTTTGTTGAATTTTGTGATTAAATTTTTGAAGTAAAGTTTGTTTAAAAGGAATTAACCTGGTGGTCTTGTTTCCTCCAAAACAATAATTTTGCTAATATTGTTGCTGTTGATGTTGGCTCATCGGTGAGCCTGGCGCCCAACAATTTTATAATTTTGTAGTTTTTGCCCCTTTTCGCTTAAGTATGATTCCGAAGGTGATTGCGCTGTATCTCTGAACGGCACTGAGATAGCAATTTTTAGGAATTTTACAAATTTTGAATTATCTTGATTTTTTTTTTGATTTTGAAAATTATTTAAGCCATTGTAAAATTTTTAATCTCACAACCCTTAGTAAAATTTGAAAGGAACTCTTGGGCGAGTCAAATATTGTCAAGAAGGAAGCTTCATTGACTACTCTTCCAAGTACTAGGAACGAAGAATCTTTAGATAATGCTGCCAATGAGTCAGAAACTGTTTTTGACGAAATTTTTAGTCAATTCTGTCAAAATTTGCAAGAATCAGAACATCCTGTACAAGAAACAGAAAAACTTCTTTCTGAATGGTATGGTGAAGACGATACGGATATCGGTTGAGGACCTTTGACGGACGATGAAATTGTAAATTTGATTACTAATCGACAAGTGGAAGACGTCGATGTGAGCAGTGATGAAAACGAAAATAATACGGAACTTATGCAAACCGACCAATTCGCGACATCAGAAGCATTGGAATGTATTACGAGTTTAAGAAAATATGCTTTACAATCAACTTATTTATTTAAAAAAAAAAGAAGAAAGCCTCTCCTGAGTTCAAAGAACATATCAAAATGCATTTTGTCCATTCGTTTCTGTTTATTTATTGTAATAAATTATTTTATAACCACTAGTTAAATAAGAATGACTTCCAATATTATTAAGCATTTTTAAAAGCGTTTTTAATTTGTATCTAATTATTTAAAAAATAAAAAATTATGTGTGTTAACCCATTAACGCCCACCAGGACGCAAAATGTAGGTACTTTCACAACACCAACAACTGGGCCACAGGTTTTATCAATGCGTTTGATTTCATTTCGACGATTCAAGCAATATTAGATTTTAGCATTGTTTAAATTAATTTTTGACCTATACGGTGTAATAGGCGAAAGACGGACTTCGGGAAAAGCCGAAGACTTTCGGCAAGAAAAAGTGGGGCGTCTTTTCATTATCACTTCTGTCATGAGAAATATGACAGAAGTAGTGAGATTCGACTGGTCGGTCCGACTGGAGAGAGGTAATCTTAATGACCTCTCTCAACGTTAATTTTATCAGTTCTTTTATTGAAAGACTCTTATTCAAAAATTATTGTGTGTGTTAAGTTTGAATTTAATTGTAGTGGGGACGCCCACGCAAGTGTGTTTATCTCTCTTGTGATTACCAGAAATCAGGATCAAATCCATCCAAAGAAGACTTCAGGACGAGTTAGCTGTTACGGATATTTACTGCGAATAAGCCACGCATTTTGTAGCGACGAAAAAGGTTGGTGAATGTTACTGTGTGTGGGTTATGAGTGTCCGGTTATTAATTTGAAAAGAAATTAGTCTAATCCCCACTATATTGTAATTGATCATTGATGTGCATTTCTGATCTTGGATCGACAATCTGCATCAATATCAATTCTTCTTTTCGAGTTCAATTGGAGAGGACGATTTAGTTTATACCGTTGAAAAGTGTGTAGAGATTTGAGTTGATTAAATAAAGAAAAGTAATTGTCATTGAATCATCATTGTCATTATTTCGATCTCACATTCTCTTACAAATTTATTTAATATTTCTTTTGTTTAAAAACCAAATTATCATATCAAATATAATATAAAATACTACAAATGGCGCCCAACGAAAATTTGGGTGAGAAGGTGAGAGAGAATATGGGGAATGATGGTAAAATAATGACGAATAGTAGTGAAAATTTAAGTTCAGGACAGTTGTATTCAGAATTAACAGACTTATTTAAAAGTATAAAGACAATGTTTGTCAGTTTTCAATCAAATTTAGAAACAAAACAAACGAATGATAAGGAAAAGTCAAGGGCAATTGGTGATGAAAAGAAAATAAATTTTAATTCCAAAATAGAGATACCAATTCCAGAATTTAGTGACGAATATACAAATAATCCGGTAGAATATATGATTGATTTAAAAGAATATTTAGATTTGAAAAATATTATGGACGATGGCGTCCCTTTGATTATTAGAAGATCTCTAAAGGGAAGAGCTAAGGCATGGTATTTTGCAAATTTATATAAGTGGGAAAATTTTAATGAATTTGAAAAAGATTTTAACGAGGAATTTGATTCAGTGGAATACAGGGCCGAGAAGACAAACGAATGGAGAAATAAAAAATTTTCGCGAAATGACAAATCTTTTGTTCAATATTTTTATGAGCAAGTAAAGGAATCGAATTATATAGATCCACCTTTATCTCAGTATGCTAGGAATTATGCCATTGTCAGACAATTGCCTAGAAGAGTTCAGGATACATTAGCTTGCATTAAATTGGGAGAAACCTCACAAATAGTGAAAACATTATCATGGCTCGATAACTCTGAAAGAGAAAGTGATTCTCAATATCAAAAAAGAAAATATGGGGGATGGAAGAGAGATGAAGGGAGAGATCAGAATAGGAATGAAAGAGAGAATAGGAATGATAGTAGGAGTGAAAGAGTTGATAGGAAAGAAAGAGAGAATAGGAATGATAGTAGGGGTGAAAGATATGACAGGAATGAAAGAGATAATAGGAATGATAGTAAGAATGAGAGATATGAAAGGAATGAAAGAGAGAGAAGAAATGATGATGGGGGTAGGTCATATAGAGAATCAAATAATGATAGATCGAATGATTGGCGAAAAGGACAAAGAAATAGAAATGATAATGATGAGAACAGAAGATATCATAACTGGGAAAATAGAAATAGACAAGAGGGATCGGGAAATAAGCAAGAGAATTGGCGAAGCGAAAATAAAGAAAGACGAGAATATGATAACAATGATAGAAGAGAAAATTTTTCAAGACGTTTAAACTCTGATAGATATGACAAACAAAATAAACAAGACAGCGCGTATAGGAGAAACAGAGTAGCGGCAATACGAGAACAAGACGAAACAGACAGAGAAGACGAATTAGATAGTGAAGTACAAGACATGCTTGATTTAAACTGAAAATCGACTGTAAAGAGGGTCCCTTTATCAGTCGAAAAATTTGCAATATAAAAGAGGATCTAATATTTGACATTGATGGGAAAGAAAAAATAGAGAAAAATAATGACGAAATTAAAATTAAATATAAATGTCCGGAATTAAAAGCTAAAGTAGAAGGAGTGGAGTTAAACATAATAGTTGATACCGGATCACAAGTAGAATGTATTTCAGAAAAATTTCTTGATAAAATTAATAAAAAAAATATTGCAACACTCCCGGTTGCAAATGTCAAAATTTCAGGGCCATTTAAAGGAAAACAAATAGTTATAAAGAAACAAGTCATGTTAAAAATAGAAATTGAAAATCAAATAATTCGAACGTGTTTGTTAGTCATCCCGGATTTGTGTTACGATATAATTTTAGGCACAAATTGGTGTGGTGAAAATAAAGTTGAAATATCGTATACAAATCTAACGATCAAAATAAATAATAAATTACTCGAAAAATCAAATGTCGTGTTCACGGAAGCATATATAACGAAAGAAATGGATAAACGCGAAATAAAAATCGTGTCAGAAAAAATTGACTTAGTTAAAAAAGATAGTAATCAAAATTTAGATAAAAAAAATGACGAAAATCAAATAGATGACGTAAGAGTAAATATTGACGAGTTAGTCTCAATGAATAGGACAGATGATAAATCGAAAAGTAAGAAAGAAATAGATATCGAGAAAAGTATAAACAAGAAAAATAATCAATTAGAGACAAATCAAATCATACCTGAGAAAAATTATCAAAATTTAAATCAAAATGAAAATAATCTTCCGAAACGAGTCTTAACTATCGGGGCGGGGGATAAAGATAACATAAAAGAACAAAATGAAATGATTTGGGATCAGATAAAAAAATTAAATCTCACTGAAACAAATAAACAACAATTACTTAATTTGATAAAAAAGTATGGGAAATTATTTTCGGATAAACCGGGAAAAATAAAGGGTTATGAACATGAAATCAGATTAAAAAATAAGAAAGCGTTCGTAAAAAGAAATTATCCGATTCCACTTGCGAAAAGACCAAAAGTTAGGGACAAAATACAAAAATTAAAAGAAGAAGAGATAATAGAGGAGTCAATTGGCGATTTTTGTAGTCCATTGCGAATTGTAGAGAAATCTGACGGTAATATTCGTGTATGTTTAGATGGAAGATTCATAAACGAAGTTATCTATTCGGAAACTGATGCACCGCCAGAAATTAGTGATATTTTACAAAGATTTGAGGGAAAAAAATTTTTTACGGTAACTGATTTAACGTTGGGCTACTTGCAGGTACCTTTAACCGAGGAATCACGTAAATACACAGCCTTTCTTTTTGAAGGGAAGGCATATCAATTTAAAAGAATTCCATCTGGTTTGAAGACGGCGAGCAATGGGTTCATACGTGCGATAAATTCAATTGTGGGAAACGAGTTTTCGGAATTTGTTACGATATACGTCGATGATATTGTAATTGCCTCGGAGACATTTGAGGAACATGTCGAACATTTGGATCGTCTTTTTACAAGACTCCAAGATGCGGGACTAACTTTAGGCCTTAAAAAATCTAAATTCTGTCAGGAAGAAATTAAATTTTTAGGTTTCATTTTGTCATCTGAGGGAATTAAACCAGATCCGGATCGCGTAAAATCGTTAAAAGAAATTCCAAGACCAAAAAATCGACAAGAAATGCAATCAGTTTTGGGCGCTTTCGGTTACTATAGCAGATTTGTAGAAAAATACTCAAATTTTATTGATCCTTTTAGAGAACTTTTAAGCCAAAAAAATAAATTTTGTTGGACAGAAAAACATGACATGGATTTTAAAAAATTAAAACAAAACTTTGAGAAAACTGTTACTTTGGCTCATTACAATTTAAATCGCATGTTTTTTCTTAAAACTGATGCCAGTAAAAAAGGCATTAGTGCAATTTTATCACAATTCGATGACGATGGACATGAGAGAATTGTAGCATTGGTTAGCAGATGTTTAACTAATCATGAAGTAAACTATACAATTACCGAACTTGAACTATTAGCGGTTGTCTATGGGGTGGTAAAATTGCAAAAATTTTTATTAGGAAAAACATTTCAAATTGTCACCGATCACATTGCTCTAACGTTTTTATTAAAAACAACCTTTTATAATTCGAGGCTATCAAGGTGGTCTGCCCTATTACAAAACTTTCAGTACGAAATTAGTCATTGTAAAGGGACAGAGAATAAAGTCGCGGATTTTTTCAGTAGAGTAACGGGGGGTGAATTTGAAAACGAAGATCAGAAAGATTATAAAATTGCGAAATTGAGTAAAAAAGAAAATAAGTTGAGTAAAAAGAATAAAATAGATAATAAAAACAAACAGACAATTAATAAAATTTTGATAAAAGTAATAAAAAATTTAGCAGAGTTACAACAAAAGGATACAAAAATAAAAGAAATTTTTAGCAAATTAGAGAAAGGAGAAGTAATAGAAAATTATGTAGTAAAAAATAAAATAGTATTTCACAAAACCAAAAATTACGAAAATTGGCGGGCGATAATTCCAGAAGAAATAAAAAATACAATTATTGATAATATTCATGAAGAGTTGGGTCATGCAGGGGTACAAAAATCAGAAAAGCAAATAGAAAGAAATTTTTATTGGAGAGGAATGAGAAAGGACATAAAACAAAGAATAAAAAGTTGTGATCTTTGTCAAAGGACGAAACATTTGAATATTGCAATGGAAGGGAAATTTAAATCGATAATTGTAAAAAATCCGAATGAATTGGTCTCAGTTGATTTCTATGGCCCTTTACCGAAATCGAAAGGGGGGCTAAATTACATTTTTGTTATTAAAGATAATTTTTCTAAACTAATTACGTTGTATCCAATCAAAAAAGCTAACACGCGTACTTGTTTAGATAAGTTAATCAAGAGATATTTCAAAGAAAAGGGTAAACCGAGTAGGATATTGTCTGACCACGGCACGCAATTTACATCCGCGATATGGAAAAAGGAATTGGCTGAGGTAGGGGTGGAGATATGTTTTTCGAGTATTCGACACCCTCAATCAAACCCAGTGGAAAGAACCATGAGGGAATTGGGGAGAATGTTTAAAGCGTATTGTTCAACTAAACATACTAACTGGGTAAATTTTGTTGAAAAAATCGAAAATTGGCTAAATATTGTGATTAATTCTAGCACAGGTATATCTCCATTCGAGTTGCATTTCGGTGTATCGCCAACAGATAAAATAGCAGAAATGTTGGAAATTGAGCACAGGCAGATTCCCCGAGAAATTATGTTAGAAAAAGCTCGAGAAAATATTAAAAAACATAGTGAATTAAGAGAAAAACAACAACATAAGATTTCAAAAGTTATATTAAAAACGGGTGATCTGGTTTTGCTCAAAATACCACATATATCAAATAAAGAGAAAAAAGAAGTCCACAAATTCTGGCATATTTTCTATGGACCATACAAAATAAAACGAGAAGTCAATACTAATGCTTTTGAACTGACAGACATTGACGATGATACAAAAATAAAGGGTACATATAACAGAAAAGATTTAAGAGCGTATCATAATAGAAAATTAGACGAAATGTAAATGTATATAAAATGTGTGTTTTATTTTATCGACAAAAATGTAAAATTAAAATAAATTTATAAATAATTATAACAATAGATAAAAAAAAAAAAAAATAAATAAATAAAAGTTTTTTTTTTTTAAAAAGGAATGAAATATATTAAGAAATTAGAAACAAGGAATTTTAATTAGAAATGTGTGCGTATGTGTATAAGTATAGTCAAGAAATTGTAAATAAGGAAATGTTGAGTATTGTAAGCGTATCGAGAGAAGAAAAGATCACAAAGAGAGAAATTTAAAAGAGAGATAACCCAAGTTTATAGTATATACACAATTATATAGATAAAATTGAAAAAAAAAATAAAAAAAAAAAATATATATATATAAGAATAATAAAAATGAACAATCCCATGAATCACAAATTAGGGCTTATAGAGAGTGGAGTCCATGAAATGAGGAAGCTGAATCCACGAGGGGCAGAAGATACATCAGAACAGAATGGACAAATCCAGAAATAAGGGAGAAGTCGAAGTAGGGCGTGAATCGAGTAAGGTCCGAAAAGATGTTCTTCAAAGTTCAAAGGAAGATAACGGAAATCGAAGTAGGACTTGAATTGAGTAGGGTCCGAAAAGAGGTGGTCCAAACTACAAAGGAGCAGCCTGCATAAACTGAATCGAAGTAAGGCTTGAATTAAGTAGAGTCCGAAAAGATGAAGTTGAAGTTGAGGACCGCTTTTGAGGGTTGTCTTCGGGACTGGTGATTGTGGAGATAGCTTCAAGAAAGAGATTTGTAGGGCAGTTTGGGATGCTGGCTATGATCCAACATCCCAAAGGGGGATTGTGTAATGGGCGAAAGACGGACTTCGGGAAAAGCCGAAGACTTTCGGCAAGAAAAAGTGGGGCGTCTTTTCATTATCACTTCTGTCATGAGAAATATGACAGAAGTAGTGAGATTCGACTGGTCGGTCCGACTGGAGAGAGGTAATCTTAATGACCTCTCTCAACGTTAATTTTATCAGTTCTTTTATTGAAAGACTCTTATTCAAAAATTATTGTGTGTGTTAAGTTTGAATTTAATTGTAGTGGGGACGCCCACGCAAGTGTGTTTATCTCTCTTGTGATTACCAGAAATCAGGATCAAATCCATCCAAAGAAGACTTCAGGACGAGTTAGCTGTTACGGATATTTACTGCGAATAAGCCACGCATTTTGTAGCGACGAAAAAGGTTGGTGAATGTTACTGTGTGTGGGTTATGAGTGTCCGGTTATTAATTTGAAAAGAAATTAGTCTAATCCCCACTATATTGTAATTGATCATTGATGTGCATTTCTGATCTTGGATCGACAATCTGCATCAATATCAATTCTTCTTTTCGAGTTCAATTGGAGAGGACGATTTAGTTTATACCGTTGAAAAGTGTGTAGAGATTTGAGTTGATTAAATAAAGAAAAGTAATTGTCATTGAATCATCATTGTCATTATTTCGATCTCACATTCTCTTACAAATTTATTTAATATTTCTTTTGTTTAAAAACCAAATTATCATATCAAATATAATATAAAATATTACAACGGTATTCGAGCTAACAGTGTTTTTTGAATATAGGAAAATTTTTACGAAATTAATTTTGATTGTGTATGACCTTAAATTCAACCTACAACTTTCAAATTAAATTGATTCCATTGATATAAGTAATTGGCAAAACATTTTGTGAAAATAGTGGGGGTGGTCCGAAACCGACCCCCATATTTTTGCATTGTAATTGTTTATTCTCTTCTTCCTTGTTGTTCACATGAAGTGAGAATAGGTTTTACATATTTACTTTTATTTTTTAGGAATTTATAAAATATTTTACTAGCAATCACAGCTCTTATTACTTAACTTTAATTCTCTTTTGGTTAAATATTTTATTCATTATCAGTTGTAAAATGTTCTTGACAAGGCGATATGAATTAAGAAAAGGTGTACTTTTTGACATCTTTGGTAGCAGTTAAGTACGAAAACGAAAAAAAATTAATAACAAAATTCGTATATATTTTACTAGAAATAGAGCGAAAATTAAAATAGGCAAAACCATTGCTGCTATTATATTGGAAATTTAGACACTGTTTAACAATTTATATTTATCATTTTAAAAAAGGCCTTAAAATTTATTTAAATAAAGTAATAATATTAATTCAAGTTTAACTATGTCAACATAACTTAATGACATAAATAATCTCAGAGTAAAGTTACTTAATGATTCATTTATTTACCTTTTTGTTCAGAAAAAGGTCCAAAAATGTATTTAAATGAAGTCAAAATAATTTAACAGTTCATTACAGACTGTTTAATTTTATTTTAATTACTATCAGAATTTGATATCTTGATTATTCTTGAGATTTTCCCCAAAAAAATGGGGGGTCGGTTTTGGACCACCCATTTTGAGAAAGTTAAAAACGTAAATTTTCGCTTTTTCTTTAGATCTTTTATTAATGACAATCAGAAACTTCGGCAACCGTCAGAAAACATTGAAAAATAGTTCTTTTACTCAAAAAAATTTTGACGAAGACAAAGAAACACATTTTTGGCACATTTTTAGCCTTTGCACTTTAGGGGGTCGGTATGGGACCACCCTCCCCTACCATGAATTCACGACTCTTATTTTGTATGAAATAATTAGTTCAAAATTTTAGGAAATACCATTTCCGACGTAAAATTTATCGCTTTTTCTGAATATGAAGCTGAAATTTGTTTATAATTATCTCAAAAAAATTTATAACAATTTTATTGCAAAAAAACACACTTTTTTAGGAAAAAAAAATTTTCAATTATTATTTTGACATGGAAAACTAAAGAATATAGTCTCCAAAGCACAAAATATCGCGTCCTCGAACTCTAAGCTATAAAAATCCATAATTACTTTTTTAAATTCAAAATGTCGGATATGAAAATGGTCATTTTTTCAAAATGCAAAAGGCCAAAAAAAAATTTCGGTAATGTTTTTCAAAAGTTATTAGATTTGCTTGAAAATGGTCACTCGGGTGTTTTTGGGGTCGCTGATTACGAATCTGATGTTACTTTTTTGAAATTCAAAATGGCGGAACCAATATGGCGGACATATTTTTTAAAAAATGATTGGATTGGTTTGAACATAGTTACTCGAGAGTTTTTGGAGTCGCTGATTATTAATCTGATATCACTTCTTCAAAATTCAAAATTGCGGATCCAATATAGCGGACAATTTTTTAAAAAGTAATTGTATTTGCTTGAAAATGGTCATTCGGGGGTTTTTGAGGATGCTGATTACGAATCTAACATCAGAACAATATTATGTTTATCCTCCACGCCCGTTAACCGTCAAACAATTTTTATTGACGTTGCCCAGCTCTTACCACAAGGAGGTCGACGTGCAAAAAAGACACATTTTTTATTTTATTTAAAATTTTTTTAATTTTTTGTTTGGATTTTGCCTCGAAAAATATTGCCACTGTCATGCAAAGTGCAACAAAAGGACACAAAAATTGTGCATTCAATGTGGCATATATATGTGCGTCACTTGTTTTCAATCAAACCACATGTAGTGTTAGTCTCTTTTTTATCATTGTATAAAAAATGTCATAATTATATAAGTGTCATAATTATCGTTGATTTAGATTTAGGGAGCAGAATTAAAATTTTATATTATTTATTTAAAAAAATATTAAAATATCCAAAAAACAAATTTTAAATAAAAAAAAACAAAAAAAAATTCAAAAATAAAATAAAAAAAAATTAATTAATTATTTTTAAAATAAAATAAATAATAAATAAATAATAAATAAATAATAATAATAATAAATAATTATAAATAATAAATAATAATAATAAATAAATAAAATAATAATAAATAATAAATAATAATTTTTTTTGAATGTAGCTTTTTTACACGTCGACCTCTTTGTGGTAAGAGCTGGGCAACGTCAATAAAATTTTGTTGACGGCTAACGGACGTGGAGGATAAATATAATATTGTTCTGAACTCAGTTTCGTAATTAGCATCCTCAAAAACCGCCGAATGACCATTTTGAAGCAAATACAATTACTTTTTAAAACATTGTCCGCCATATTGGATCCACCATTTTTTTTTTATTATAAAAAAGTAACATCAGATTCGTAATCAGCGACCTCAAAAACCCCCGAGTAACAATTTTCAAACAAATCCAATCACTTTTTAAAAAATTGTCCGCCATATTGGATCTGCCATTTTGAATTTTGAAAAAGTAATATCAGATTCGTAATCAGCGACCCCAAAAACCCCCGGGTTACTATTTTCAAGCAAATCCAATAACTTTTTAAAAAATATGTCCGCCATATTGAATCCGCCATTTTGAATTTTAAAAAAGTAACATCAGATTCGTAATCAGCGACCCCAAAAACTCCCGAGTAACCATTTTCAAGCAAATGTAATAACTTTTGAAAAAAATTACCCGACATTTTTTTTCGGCCTTTTGCATTTTGGAAATATGGCCATTTTCGTATCCACCATCTTGAATTTTAAAAAAAGTAATCATGGATTTTTATAGCTGAGAGTTCGAGGACACGATATTTTGTGCTTTGAAGATGATATTCTTAAGTTTTCCATGTCAAAATAATAATAAAAAATTTTTTTTTACTTAAAAAAGTGTTTTTTTGCAATAATATTGTTATAAATTTTTTTAAGATAATTATAAACAAATTTTAGCGTCATATTCCGAAAGAGTGATAAATTTTACGTCGGAAATGATATTTCCTAAAATTTTAAAATAATTATTTCATACAAAATAAGAGTCGTGAAATCATGGTACATTTTGCGTGCTAGAGGGCGTTAATGGGTTGATCATTTGTTTAAAGTTTAAATAAAATAAAAAAATTTACTCTTTGATAATTACTTTTTTTACAAATTAGCATTTGGTAGATTTCCTTTCCTTTTTGCTTGAAAATCCCCTTCCAATTTTTGGAAGTCGCCGTCCCTGTAAGGTCATTTATTGCCTGGCTGTACTCAGTGGAGAGAGAAGAGAAAATTTTAAAAATTGTAGACTCGCCGCTCCTAACGGCGCCTGGCACGTACCCATCCCCACTCAGTTTACACTATTCTCCCGACTGAACTCAGCAAAGTATAGAGAGAGGGAAATAATTTTTCAAATTTTTCTGAATTTTCAGTACTGCGTGAGCCGGGCAGGTGAGCGTCCTTTCAATTTTTTTTTGGAATGTTAGCTAATTTAAAAAAAATTTTTTTTGAATTTAATTTAAAATAATTTTACCCTCTTAATAACGGGAGTGTTCGTAATATTTGAAACCGCGATCGTTTATATAATAAAAAGTGTTCACCTTTCTTTTATTTTTGACACGTGGTTCGGGTATGCTCGAAACATTTTCGAAACCGGGAGTGAGTGTAATTTTTTTTGTTCCGAAAGATGACATCGTACAAGTGAGTACAGTAAATGCTTATAATTTATTGTTTATTTTAATTTATTTATTGATTTATTACTTCAAAATTTTTTCATTTTTTTTGTTGTTCATTTACATAATTTTAATTTATTTTTCATTTTATTTTAATATAATTAATTTTTTTTCTTTGAAAATAAAATTTTCTTTTGTTCTTTATTTAATTAATTGCACTTTAGAATTTTCTCAGAATTTTTTAACGAAAAAATTAGCAATTCAACAATTTGAATTTATTTATTTTATTTAAATTTAATTTTTTACTTCAAAATTTTTTAAGTTTTTTGTTCTTTATTTAATGTTTAATTAAGTTGAATTTATTTTTCATTTTATATTTTAAATCAATTATTTTTGCTCTATGTTTTTAAAATCTACACGTGAAAGAATAAATATAAATGTATAACGTTGGTCCAATATTTTTTTTCCTGCATTCTACGCGTAAAATACATAAATATACCAATTTTTAACTCTTTACGTAAAAAACTGTGGGTGCCGGCGGGGTTCATGCATTTTTTCTAAAATTTTCGAGTTTTTCGCTGAAAACACTTATTAAGATCAATTTCAGATTCCAAACGTCAGAAAATAAGTAAATCATAATCGCGGGTGTAAACAAATAAACTCATTTTGTCAGCGATTTAATATACGGCGAATAACGTATAGAAAATAAAGAAAAACTTTAACTTTAGGGAAATATTTCATAGGAACACAATAAATTTTTGAGAAAAAGAAAGTAAGAAAAAAGATGGAAATCTCACTATATTAAAATATTTCCATTTGCTTATCAATTCACATCAAAAGAAAAACTTTGTAAAAAAAAAGTAAAACTCTGGAGCCTTTCGAAAACGGTAAGGTAGGAACGAAGGAAATCTGACCCCTCTATGGTAGGTGCGCCTCTGAGTGGCTGTGCTACACCGTAAGTTAATCCCATTATATGTTCCCAACCGTGGTAAATTTTCCTCGTTTATTGACGGGGAGAAGGTCGTGATAGATCCTGACGGTACTGGCACCGTTGTCAAAATGCTCTGAGAGTATTTTGCTTTCTTATAGTAAAAACTGGCAATGACTTAATTCTCTTTAAAACTGTTACATTGGGATTTTCAAGAACGCTAATTAGGAATTAGATTTCGGATTTAAAAAATACAAAATGTCGGATTAATATTAAAATATGCGGAAAAAGAATTTTTAATCATCTGTAAATGCTTGAAAATTGTTACTCGAGAGTTTCTGAAGTTACTGATTAGAAATGTAATGTTAGATTTTCAAAATTTAAAATGGCGGATCTAATATGACTGACAAAAATAATTTCAAACTAACTGAATACGCTTAAAAACTGTTGCTGAAAGGTTTTTGTAAGCTCTAACAACGAAAAGGACGCTGGTTTTCACAAATATATAAAATCGCCGACCCAACCTACTTGGATTAAAAAATGTTACTTATGGTTTTTGCCGTCGCTTTTTACGAAAGTAATGTTGGTAAAAGAATTTTAATTTTTCTTATATAAACTGAGAATCCGATGTCGAATCTAATTTTTATTCCAAATTATTAATACTTTTTACCGCATAGTACAAACTTTCTTTCAGAAAGTTTGCAACAACTTTGCAAAGCAAACTTTCGGAAAAACGATTGGGCTATGTGATTTTTTTCAGTTTCAGATGAGCCTTCGAAGATGATCATGTGTTTTCGTTACACCTGGAATGGAGTCCGAATTCTGATATTTTCTTTTTTTTAAACTATTATATTCTGCATTATTTCATTACATTTTCTTTTTGTTTGCTGTTTTTGTTTATGGTTTTTATAATTAATATCAGCTTTATCGTAACATTTTCTTTTGTTCTGTT
This sequence comes from Leptopilina heterotoma, assembly GCF_015476425.1. NCBI lineage: Eukaryota > Metazoa > Arthropoda > Insecta > Hymenoptera > Figitidae > Leptopilina > Leptopilina heterotoma. The sequence continues at coordinate 53,151 of NW_025111120.1, forward strand.
TCTTCTGTTTCAGATTTTTACTTTTTCAGGTACAATAAGTTTTTCTATATTATGATATAATATTTTTTCTGACATATGTTAGAATTTTTTTTATGTAATGTTATTAGTTATAATGTATCAATTTTTTTTAAATGTTTCAATGTTTTGCTTGCTTATGAGGAAGTATTTTTTATGTCTTATTATGTTTTAATGCCTTTAAATGTTATCTTTTTTAAATTTCAGATATTGAATTCTTAAGGTACATGTAATAATATTTTTTAAGTAATGTTTTAATCTTTATTTTATTTCATCTTTAAATGTCTTCATCTAATCAATTTATATATCATGTTTGCATTGTTTTGTTGTAATGTTACAATGTTTATTCCATTTCATGTTACTACCTTTATTCTAATTCTTGTTTCAATGTCTTTATGTAATATTACAATGTTTATTCCATTTCATGTTACTATCTTTATTCTACCGTAAGTGAGGCTAAATTCGCTCATGTAGGGTAAATTCGCTCAACCGATGTCTATTTTTTAAAATTCGATTAACATACTTTTTAGACAGAAATATTTAAGATTTACAATTGTTTTGGTTAATATAAATGCTAAACTTTAATTTAAAATTTATTTGCAGCAAATTCATTGGTAACTTTCAGTAGAAATTATATTTAAATCACAAGTGAATAATTTTCATATTGAACAAGTAGTATGAAAAAGTAGAGAATAAAGCTTTACTTCAAAATTTTTAAGTTGAATACTTCTGAACATTACATTTCCTGTATCTCTAACATGATTTTCATAAAGCACAAAAATTAAAGCAATAAACAGATTCTGCAAAAAATCAATTTAAAAAAAAATTTAAATTTGTTGTGTAAATTCGCTTAGGAAATAAGTCTACAAAAAAGATGTTTGGGCCTGGATATTTTAAGTATGTTAATTACTTTAATTTATAATTCGATTTTTTTAAATAATAGTACTCTTATAACTGAAAATTAAACGATTGAAAACGGTTTAAGCACTAAACTGTCAAACTTAACCTTGTTTTTTATGGTTATGAGTACCTACGTTTGATTGAATGATTGAATCTAATTACTTATTGATAAAATAATATTAAATATTTATTCCAATAACTTTGTATATTGTTCTTAATTTTTTTCTTTATTGATTCTAAAGAATATTTAGTTTCATTTTTGCAGATTATAATATATTTTGCCAGAATAATAATGGTGAGCGAATTTACCCATCATTTAAAGGTAAAGTCGCTCACAAAAAAACGGCTTATAAATAATTTTCTGCAACATATTTTAATTTCTTTATGCAGTAATAGGAAAGATAAAGGGTTAAAGATTATATATTGTTTATACTCCTGCCCTATTGGCCTTACGCACTTCGACAAGAGTCCCCGAGAAATACTTTTTTGGATTAAGCATAACCATTCTACTTAGAAATTTTCTATATATTAACCTAATTTGCGTCTACAGCCGACTTTATTAGGAGTACTCGCATTGCACCTGGACCACCCGTCAATGGGTTTTCTCGCCAGAGAAGAGGGAAACTGTAGAAAACCTCTCCTGAGTACAACCGGTTTATCGACAGTCGAGTTCTAACGGTGTGTACCGGACAATAATCGACGGTGCACATCATTATACCTCGACGTCAAACCTCCCGCTCAGATTGTCTCACGTGCCGGAAAAATACCAAGCCAAGTGGGCGCGAACCAAGGGTACTTATACCCTTGGTCCTTAAACGACCACCAACGCCAGGCATCTATCCGACTGAGCCAATCTGTCGGTTTTAAAGATTATATATTTTCAGTGCCAATGTTTATTTTCATCGTTTCCCGAAGTTATTTAAAAAAGAATTGAAAAATTGAGCGAATTTAGCCTCACTTACGGTACTTCATGTTTCAACTTATTTTATGTAATGTTACAATGTTTATTCCATTTCATGTTACAATCTTAATTCTATTTCATTTTTTTGTTTTTTATGTAATGATACAATGTTTATTCCATTTCATGTTACTATTTTTATTATATTTCATGTTTGCAATGTTTTTTGTAATGTTACAATGTTTATTCTAATTTATGTTACTATCTCTATTCTACTTTATGTTTAAATATTTTTTATGTAATGTTACAATGTTTATTTCATTTTATGTCACTATCTCTATTCTACTTCATTTTTCTTTTTTAAATATTATTATTTTTCAATCAATTTAGGCTAATTTTCTTCACCGTGAATCACAGTATCTAAATAAAAAACATACAAGTAATGAAAATTTTTTTTTTGATAATTGTTTATATAAATTAATAACAAACTCCCCAAACATAGAAAAAATAATCTAAGTTTTCTAACTAGCAACAATAAGTATAAGCAAGTGACACATGTTTGTAAGGGTTTTCGAGGCCGCTTATTACGAATATGATGTTAAATTGACAATTTGACAGCTGTCAACTTCTCTAAAAAGTGATCGTTTTTTGTAAAAAAGACAGTATCAAGGTTTTTGAGGTCGCTGATTACGAATATGATATCAAATTTGAATTTTAACTGTTGACATTTGTCAAAGAAACTGTCAACTTTTCTTAATAATAAAAAATTATCGTCTTCGTTATTTTAATTTGTATAATACCAAAAAATCAGTTTTTTCGTATTTTTACTCTTGTTTCTTTTGACTTTACAATTTTTTTTTAAACTTCTAATCAACTTATCATTTTTTGGTTTTCACCATCTTAAAGAGGGTTTCAAACCCTATCCGTATCAACAAAAAAGTAAAAAATGATTTTTTGACACGTAAGGTCCCTTTTCATAGACCAGGTCACATATGATGTTATTTTTCCAGTTTCAGGTTTTTTTGTTTTAATTTTATTATTTCAAATGTTTTGTATAGTTTATTTTGTTCTAGGTTGTGTTATTAGAAACAAGAAAGAGTTAAAATATGTATTTAAAATTTTACTTGTTAACTAAGTAAATGTTTTCAATTCCCACTTAATATCTCTATAATAAAGTTATTTGCTCTATCGAATATTTGGATTATTTAATCACACTAACTTTTCTCTTTAAATTATTTAAAAGAAGCCAAATTTTATTTTTTTTCTTAATTTATGTTTGTTAAAATTTTCTTAAATGTTTAAGAAATACAATATATATATTCGTTTTAATGAAAATTCTTCCTTGGGTGTAATATCTCTGGTCCCTCAAAGCATAAGATATTTATGCTTCATATTAAAAAGAAGGTTTAAAATTGTTACAATTTTTAATTTAGTCAATTCATAGTCTATTCAAAGTATTAATTAAAAAAAATTTTAATTTAATAATGACCATTATTGGTAATAAATAACAATTATTATCAATAATTAATTAACAGCAATTATTAATTGTTAACAATAATAGGGGAAAAGGTTCGGTTGTGGGCACGGTTCAGTTGTGGACACCCCCGCAGAACTTTTGACAGAAATGAGATTTTTCTAATCTGACAAATGTCACGTGTGTGTTATGACCAAACGTAGTTATCGATGCGAATACAAAAGTGATTAGACAACTGTGTTTCTTACTATATATAAATTAATTTCTCGACACGTTGAATATATCAAAAATGTATTTTTAAACATTGTTAAATATTCAACAAATCAAAGTGAATTAATTAAGATGATAAGTTCAATGCGTATTTACATAGTAAATATGTTATATTTTGTGCTCTAATACCAAGTATCACAACCATGTTCACAAGCAAATTTTTTTTCATGATGTTTCAAAATGATGGTAAAGTTTGGTTGTGGGCACCTAAATTAATTCGGTTGTGAACACCACTCTTATTCTTAACAAATCGTGAAATATCGTAGTCGATATAATCATAAGTAATTCCTTACAACATTTAATAGTGTTTTATGAATTTTAAAAGTTTCTTAGTTTAGCACGGAAATTTATATAACGAGACTTTGATGTCCGTACGTCGCTCGTAGCTATAGCAATAGTAGTAACTATGCAGTTATATAAGATTTCTTACACTGAACCAGTGTGAGAAATCTTATATATCCTTACATGGGGAAGAAGTAATGTCAAAATTAGATAAAATCATCCTTACGTAGTTAATGAATGGTTACTTAGTTAATTTTTTTTTAATTTTTATTTGATTTTTCAAGACTGCCCACAACCGAACCAAAATTTTCTTTGTTAAAAAAATACCCACTTTATTGAATTTTTAATAAAATTTTTCTAGTCAATGGAATCAATTTAGTTTCTTCATCAGCAGTTAGCTAAGGTCCCTAGCTTTAAATACATATAAATATGTTTGCTTAATATCTACAAGGATACAAATTATGAGTCAAAAACGAAACTATGCCCACAACCGAACATCTTCCCATATTAATTTTATTTCACTATTTTTATTCATATCCACAGTAGGCCAGGATTGTCGATTTTTGGCCAAAAATCATTATTAAAAAAACTAAATATTTATGAATAACAAGTATGCTACCTACAGTTTTTGGGGTCGCTGATTAAGAATCTGAAGTCAGATTTCAAAAATTCAAAATATCGGATCCAATATGGCGGACATAAATTTTTTTATGTGAATCAATTTTAATAAAGCATAAGTATCAAAACGTTTTTTGGGTCGCTGATTACGAATCTGAAGTCAGATTTCAGAAATTTAAAATTGCAGATCCAATATGGCGGACATAAAATTTTAAAATCAATAAATTTAAATTAAACATAGGTATCTATGGGTTTTTTGGGTCGCTGTTTACGAATCTGATGTCAGATTTCAAAAATTCAAAATGGCGGATCCAAAATGGCGGACATACAATTTTTAAAATTAATCGATTTTTATTAAACTTTGTATCTACGGGTTTTTTGGATCGCTGATTACGAATCTGATGTAAGAATTCAAGTGAAAGAAATTTTAGATTGGGTGAGATTCGCCTACAATTCTTGGCTTGGGAGTTTTTAAGTTTGGTGATTACAAAACTAGTGTCTATACAATTCAGAAAATAAAAAAAATTCCTTTTATTAGCCTACAAAAATAAAACGTACTGTAGTTTCCAGGATCTACCACGAGAAGGTTATAGGTAAAGATCCCGTTTTGTATTTTTTTTTAGATTTAAAAATTTTTTTTAGTTTCTTTGGTTTTTTTATACCTGATGTTTACTTATAGGTATATAGTTTATCGCGTGGGTATATCAGGTGCGCATGTAGTCCTATTAAAGAATCTGCTTTTATTTCCATAGATCAGGTAAACACTCCATTTTATATCTAAATCTGATTTCAGAAACACAGTGCTCATTTTCACATTTTTAAAATCTGACAACAGATTCGTAATCAGCAACCCGAAAAACCTCTACATACCTATGTTTCATTGAAATTGATTAATTAAAAATTTTTAATGACCGCCATTTTGATTTTTTTTAATCTGACATCAGATTCGTAATCAGCGACCCAAAAAACTATAGAGTTATTAGAATAGAGTGCGCAAGAGACCAAAATGTTTCTTAGGCGCATTGACAGAGACAGCCATACGAAAAGTAGACCCCTTTTCTTTCTTTCTCTAATAACGCATGCGCGATACTGAAACAGCTGATGCATCGAAACAACTGTTGCTTGCTTGCTGGCAATTATGTTTTTCTTTTATTTACGTGCCAAAAAAATAATTTAAAAACATTTTTAGCAGGAAAAATGGTATTTTATGTTAAGTTTACCTGCTTTCAATTTATACTCATCGCCTAAGAATGAGTCTCAAGGTATAACTCGCGCACTTTATTCTAATAACTCTATGCAAAAAACCCATAGATACCTATGTTTAATTCAAATTGATTGATTTTAAAATTTTTATGTCTGCCATATTGGATCCGCTATTTTGAATTTTTGAAATCTGACATTAGATTCGTAATCAGCAACACAAAAAACCGTTTAATACCACTGTTCATCATAATTGATAAATTTTGAAAATTGTCTTCATATATTTATTGCATATATTTTTATATGTTTATTGCAATATTCTTGTTATGTTAAAAAAATATGAAAAGGCGCAAAATGGCACATATTAGCGTCAAAGTAGACATGCTAAGTAATCGTTCTATAACTTGTTTTTCCAAATATTATGCGGCTCGGAGGAGCTCGACTAACTGAAAGTCGACACTCTATTGAAAAATCCACTATAGGGTAAAAGTGGGTATTATCGCAGGTGTGGGTATTATCGCGGTATTTTATATTTTAATGAATATTTTAAATAATATAAAAAATTTTTGACACTAAAAAATCACTCCTTGAACCTGACAACTAAGACATTATAATATGCATCATATTTTTGATTATTTTTCTATTAATCAATTTATTAAAAATGTTTTAAAATTTGTTGTCTGAAAAAAGTTCAAAATGGCTCACCTTGATTTGAGATTCAACTCTACAGTGGTGTCAAAAATTATTGTTTTTATGTTCTATAAAACTCTAAGAGATGATTCTTTTTTTATATTTTGGTAAATTTATTGTTATTCTTCATAAAATAAATTTGTTTAGTTAAAAAAAATTGATTTTTATTAAATATTTACAGTCACGATAATGGAGACATCTTTTTTTTAACATGTGGGTATTTTCGCGGCTCCTATCGTAACCCTTGAAAGTAAGGTTAGCAGTGTGCTTAAAATTTTGTTTAATTCAAGTTCTTGCGATATTTATATTTATATTTTTAAAAACTATATTATTATTCCTTTTAATTTTTTACATTTACTACATTTTAATTAAGTAACTATTACAAAAATCCAGAAAGCAATAAATAAATTATCCGCGATAATACACTCATCCGCGATATTTGACACGCGAAAATACCCTCAAGCCATTACAAGTCCCGCGAAATTACAAGCAAAGGAGTCTTCTATTTAATCATTTATTTAACGATTAAAACTATTAGTAGTATTACTAGGCGGGTACAAGAGCACTTACCGACCGAGGTCGGTAATGCAGATTCCTACATTACCAAAAATAGTCTACTTTCAACTGCGTTAGAAGAGGTGTTCTGTTTTACCGACCGAGTTTAGTTGCGGCGGCCACCGCTAGATGGCGCCACTTTATTTTTGCACAATTTCAAACCCGTTGGTGGGAGATTTGAATTTTTATTTTCGAATTTTCAACTGCGTTGAAAGGGGTGTTCTACTTTACCGATCATTCTAATTACGGCTGCCTCCGATAGATAGCGCCACTTTATTTTTCTCAATTTCAAACCCCTTGGAGAGAAAATTTAAATTTTTATTTAATTTAAAGTCGCTTGGTAGGGGTATTTTGATTATCCCGCCAAAATTACCGACTGAACTTAGTTGCGGCTGCCTCCTACAGATGGCGCCACTTTATTTTTTGCTTAATTTAAAACGGCTTGGCGGGATATTTGAATTTTTATTAATTAACTTAAAGTCGCTTGGTAGAGGTATTTTAAATATCCCACCAAAATTACTGACCGATTTTAATTACGTCTGCCTCCTATAGATGGCGCCACTTTATTTTTGCTTAATTAAAAATATAAAACCCTTGGTGGGTTATTTGAATTTTTTATTTTCTATTCTAAATTCGCTTGATAGGTGTATTTTAAATATTCCTCTAAAAATTACTGTCTGAATTTAGTTCCGGCTACCCCTGATAGTTGGCACTATTTTTTATTATCAGTGTGAAAAGATTTAAATGTTTACTAGTTTATTTTAAATGTCCCTAGTGTCAACTTCAAGTTACTTATAAATTTATACTAGATAACAAAGGTAAAATAAATTTGTCTTCTTATCTATAAAAATTTCGTTTGACATGTTGTTTTAAAGTTCTTATACTATTTTGCGTTGAGTGAAATAAATATGAAAGTATAAATTTGTCTTGAAACACAAAACTTATCGTTAGGGTGCACTTTCACGTGTAAATGTGTAAACGTAGCCTCATATGTTTTTTATACATTGTATATACCCATCCCTGACTTATATTTCCGTTTAATACAGCTACGTTTAATAGAAACGTTCTGATTGGCTGTTCATTATTTGTCCAATAGAATCAGACAATAAGAAGTTGAATAGCTGTCGGAAGCACCTTTACTTTACGAACCTATCATTATTCCCGATCCATCCACCAGTTTCATCTTGTTTGTTGAACATTCAAAATAACTGTTTGAGTTTAAAAGTAGAAAGTGTGTGCTTTGAAGAGAAAATAAAATGGTAAGTACTTTATTTTCTAATATATATACATGAAATAAAATAAATAAAGATAAACAAGACTTTTTTTTTAATTGTAGGAAAATCAGGGAAACGAATGTACTTGTAAAGATTGCATGTACTTTAAAACATATGATCCGCAGTATTTAAATCCATATGGGCCAGGGGCACCGAAAAACAGCATATATTGCAGTTGTGACAAATGCCAAAAGCAATATCCTAGTGATCCGAGAATCCGGAAAACGGAGCCTACATATATAAAAATGCTTTTGTGGTCTCAAGCTACGCAATCAGTAAGTAATTTTCAAATTTCTTTTTGTCTTTTTTTTTGTGAAACTAATAATACATAACATATTAATTCAGAGAGGCCGGCAATCTAAATTTGATGGAGACGCCCAGAAGGAACAGAAACGTAATAGGCTTATGCATGAATTCATAGCTTATAATAATCGCCCATCAAATTCGCAAAGTACAGAGAAGGATGTGGATACGATCTCTAAGGTGACACCTCAAATGTCACTAAGTGGGGATGAAGCTTAGCAACGAGCAATCAACAGCGAAAAGAAGGGATACAAGCGTCCCCTACCTTTTGCAACTTCATCTACGCTTTCGAGCTTCGATATAGTATTCTGGAATTCTCATGGTAGTGGTAACCTGATGGATATACCTGTGAGTGGGGATGTCCCCCATATACTGTGTGCGTATGAAACATGGTGTGAGTTGGAAAATTTTAACTTGTTCCGTTCTGCAAACTTAAAAACAATATGCTCTCCGGCAAAGAGATACAACCCACTTGGAAGAGCTAGTGGAGGTATTCTGTTAGCTTATGATGAAGACCTTTTTGCTGTGGATGTAATTGAGATGGCTTGTAATTATATCTTTGTTAATATTAAATCTGTAGCAGGAAATTTTATACTAGGAATTATTTATGTTTCTCCTTCTCAGGATTTTGAATTGTTTTTAGAAGATCTTTCAGTTATTTTGAATATTATTTGTGTAAAATATTGTGATAGTCCCATTATCCTAGGAGGAGATTTTAACAGTAGACTTGCAGACCTTAATCAGATTAATCCCGAGAGTTTTGACTTTAATTGTAACTTTTAATCGGACAGATATTCCCAAGATATGGTTTTAAATGCACGGGGTAGACGTCTGACCGATTGCATGGAACTTTTTGACTTTATTCTATTGAATGGTAGAGCGACAAGTGACAGCCCAGCGAATTTTACTTTTATAGGCCATCAGGGGTTAAGTGTGGTGGATCTCATATGGTGCTCAAAGAGTGCCCGTCCAATGTTGTTTGACCTTCATGTTAGGAATCTTACCACCTTCTCCGACCATTTACCTGTGTATTTGAGCGTCAATCTGCCTTTACATGTATCAAAAAATATTGAAGGACCTTTGATAAGTATATTTATATTTGACATTAAAAAAACAGAGTTGTATGCATCCACGATGGCTTGGAGAGGGGAGGTGGGTGAGATTGGTAGAGGAGTAAATGTTATTGGTGATTTAATTGTATCAAGCATAAGGGAAGTTGCGAGCAATCTGGGGATGAAGAAATCTTTTAATCCAGGTAGGAAATTTTTCAATAAAAAATGGCACGATAAAGAATATTTTATGTCAAAAAAAAGGTAGCGGAGGCGTTGGCTGTCTGCAGGAACTGCGCATTTTTACCGGAAGCTAAATCCTTATATCTAAATGAAAAAAAGAAATTGCATAAAATGCATGTAGAGAAAAAAAAAGCATATTTTCGTGATTTAATTGATAAAGCCTCTAATTGTAGAAACTCAGCGCAGTTCTGGAGGACTATTAACTCTTTCCGCCAAAAAAATAATGTGCAACCAAAAATTAATCTTGAAACCTGGTTTGAGTTTTTAAAAAATTTATTTCCGCAAGTGGGCCATGCTCCCCTTGAGGTGAAGTTTGCTGGTCAATTTCATCCTCTTTTGGATGGTGAAATTACTACGGAGGAAATTTTGAGTAGTTTATCTAAATGTAAAAATGGGAAGGCCCCTGGCCTTGATGAAATTAATTATTCTTTTTATAAAAATTTGCCCCAAAACTGGATCCTTTTCTTGGGACATCTTTTTAATAAGATTTTGAGCACTGAAAGGGTTCCAAAAAATTGGGGCAAGACGGTAACACTCATGTTCTATAAGGGGGGGGACCAGGGAGATCCGTCCAATTACAGACCGATAACCTTAGTTGTTTGCTTAGCCAAGATCTTTACACAGATTTTGTGTCATAGGATGGTCTCCTGGGAGGAGGAACTCAAGCTGATCCCGGAGTCGCAGTCTGGGTTTCGGAGAGGTAGATCGTGCTTGGATAACCTGCTCGTTCTGTCGTCTGTTATCCAGATCCATCTTGCTAATCCGGGTTCGGCAGTTTTTGCAGCTTTCATAGATTTCAAGGGGGCCTTCCCATCTGTATCACATAGTTTGCTATGGCACAAATTGTATCGCTTGGGTGTCAGTTCAAAAATGATTAATATTTTAAAGAATTTTTATGATATTGCGTCCACTTGTATAAGAACTACGGAAGGATGCACGAAGGAGGTTGGGATCTCTAGGGGTGTACTACAAGGAGAAGTCCTAAGTCCGTATGAGTTCATTTTATTTATTTCCGATATGGAAAACTATTTTATAGAACATGGCTGTAGGGGGGTTGCTATTAGTGGCTCAGAGGAAATTCAAATGATTGGGTACGCAGATGACTATGTTCTCCTTGCAGATACGCCTCTGGAACTAGGAAAAAAGTTGTCTGTATTACATGACTATTGCCAGAAAAATTGCCTTACAGTAAATGCTAAAAAACGAAAATAGTTGTGTTCACTAAATCGGGAAACTCGAAAGCAAAAAGGTTCAAAACATTTAAATATGGGAATGAATACATTGAGGTTGAAAAACAGTATGAGTTTCTGGGGGTAATTTTCTCTGACTGTTGTTCCTTTCACTTGGCCTCAAAAAAGTTAATCAGTGCGGGCAAATCAGCGGTAGGAGCTATCCTGAACAATATCCTAACAATCGGTGTGAACTCTTGGCCAGCGTATGTAAAATTGTTTCAAAGTATAGTTCTGGGGATATTATTGTATGGAGCGCAGGTCTGGAGTCTAAATTTTTTGGACTTATTGGAAGGGGTTCAATTAGGCTTTTTTAAAAGACTTCTTATGCTGCCTATCTGCACCCCGAATTACGCGGTGAGAATGGAGACAGGCTCGTTGCACGCGTCGTTCTATGTTCTAAAAGGCATTCTGTCTTGGATTCGTAAAATTGCTTCAATGGAATCTTCAAGGTACCCAAGACGGTGCCTGGAGGAGCTTGGACGATTAGCTCAGCGATGCCCTAATAGCAAATTAAATTGGTTTGTTAAGCTCCGCTCATTCTTTACTGATTGTGGTTTGGAGTGCAGATGGATAGCGGAGTCTCCGCTGACATTGGCCGATGATATGGAGGACACCTTGGATCATTATGCAAGATGTCTCATATCAGCGGACAAGGAGCGTTTTCTTCTCTCGAAGAGCTTATTAATATATCCCAACCTCCAATTGGTGAATGGCACTCAGAAATATTTATTGCTTAAATGTCCATTGCGTTTTAGGAGAGTGATTGCCCAGATACGGCTGTTAAATTCGCATGTATGTAGAATTGTTGTTGATGGACGGAAGCATGTCTTGGATAAGGATCGTAAATGTACTCTTTGTAATCTTGAGAAAGAAAATCTGCATCACATTTTAACTGTTTGTCCAGCATGTAAGCATATGTGGGAGCAATTGTCCCCTCAAGTTAAAAATTGCACTGATATCTGGGACTTTTGGCTAGCTATGTTATCTACGCCAAAACAGTCCGAAATATTTAAATTTGTAAAATTGCTGTTGAAAATATTGAATGAAAGAAATGATAATAGGGAAATTAATGTTTAAATCTCTTAGCGAAACACCGCTTGTATATACTGTATTGTATTGAGACAAGTGAATAAATAAATAAATAAATAACATATTAATTCAGATTTTGTAAATTATTTAAATAGTTTAATAATAGGTGATAAGATAATATTTCTAATTTTACATATATTAAGAACAATTAATAATTTCATGCTTTTGTTGATTATTTTCACAGTCAAGTGAAAAATTGAAGGCAAAATAATTATTTACAATCTGTTTACAACTTGTTTTTTCAAATTGTTACTTAATTAAAAAAATTCTTATGAATATAATAATAATTTTCAGCCTCCAGAAAAAGAATTGAAACAGGATGACACTGAAAAAGAATTGAAACAGGGTGACACAGAAAAAGAATTGAAACAGGATGACACTGAAAAAGAATTGAAACAGGATGACACTGAAAAAGAATTGAAACAGGATGGCACTGAAAAAGAATTGAAACAGGATGGCATTGAAAAAGAATTGAAACAGGATGGCACAGAGAATTCTTTAACTCTAAACGAAAGGATCAACAAAATTTTGACCAATTTAAAAATGAAAAGATCTCAAGAAAAATATGATCCGAGTGAGCCAGGGTTATCATCATCATCAAAATGGAAAAGAAGACGCCCGACAAGGTGGGATATTCCTCAAGAGAACACATACATACTTACACCAAAAACACTTTGCCAACAATTCAATAACCTAAAAACAGCGCCATTCAAAATTACAGAAAACAAAAAAATACCACTAACTCCAACAAGTCTTATCCAACCTCTTTCTCCGCTTACATCAACATCAAGTCAATCTACAGTTCATTCAGATTCTTTATCACCGACTTCTCCACTTTTTGAAACCATTTCACCCATACATCCAACTCCAAGCCTGACTCCTTCATCCCCAAGACCTGATTTACCGACTTATTTACCTCCTCGCAAACGCAAGTATAAAACATTAACAGATTCCTCAGATTCCTCAGATTCAGAATCATGCACATCATCATCCTCATGCACATCATAAAATGTATCCTAAAATGGTTCAAATGCATTGTTTTTGTTTTAATAATGTTTAATTTCTAAAAAAATCTAAGCAAATATAATTTGTTTTAATAATGTTTAATTTCTAAAAAAAATCTAAGCAAATATAATTTGTTTTACATTCAAATTGTTTTTAAGCAAATAATTCATATTTCATTAAAATCGTTTCTAAAAAAAAATTGAATGTAAATTTTGTTTTGTTTTAAATGTTTAATTTCATTTCATTTCTAAAAATTTTGTGAATTTATTTCTATTTTTGTATTTTAGTTTGTAAGTTTCTGCATCAAAATAATTCTTTTTTTTGTTCGTCTATTTCTTTTAAATTTTGTAAACCTATTTTTTGTTTTGTATTTTTAGTTTGTAAGTCTTGTAAGAAAATAATTCTTTTTGTTCGTCTTTCGCTTAAAAAAAAATTTGAAAACCTATTTTTGTATTTACTTGTATTTTTTTAAATATCATTTCTAAAAATTTTGTGAATTTATTTCTATTTTTGTATTTTAGTTTGTAAGTTTCTGCATCAAAATAATTCTTTTTTGTTCGTCTATTGCTTTTAAATTTTTGTAAACCTATTTTTTGTTTTGTATTTTTAGTTTGTAAGTTTTGTAAGAAAATAATTCTTTTTGTTCGTCTATCGCTTTAAAAAAAAAATTTTGAAAACCTATTTTTGTATTTACTTGCATTCACTTTGTATTCATTTAATTTTTTTTGCATTTTTTAAATATCATTCCTAAAAATTTTGTAAACTTATTTTTCTCTTTAATTTTGTCTAAAAATTGGAAATGTATTTTATTTTGTTTTAATAACGCATGAAAGAAATTTTTTTTTAAGATTGGTGCTTGTCGATTTTATATTTACACAACTATAATAAACACAATGTATTTTAAGACATTCATAAAATCTTATTTACTTAAAATTAATTATTTTATTTTTCAATTTGTATAATAATTCATAAATTTAACGAATTTTAATTCTAATTTTGAAATTGACGTCTTTACAAATTAGTTACTTTTTTCAACGCAGCAAGGTGCTCATATCGCTTGAGAGAGGCATAGTGGGGAACGACAACTCTTAGTGTTGCGTGAACCGAGAAAATCATTTCTCTAGTCATTCTCATTTCAGCAGCAGTAGACTGCAGACATACAAATGTAAGTTTTCAGTTTTAGCATTTCTTACTTCAAGATTTTGTGAAACTTTAATTTCTTTAGAAGTGTTTTAACTAGTTTCAGATCTAAATAAATTGAAAAATGGAACATCATCAACCGATCATCGAGGAAGAATGATCTAGTAGGTGACATTAATCTGGACATTGTATTTATGATGAGTATTACTATAACTCATATGAAGAGGATGATGAGTCAGAAAGTGAAGTTTCTAATGCCGATGATTATGATAGCCAAGGATCAACCATTATCATCAGCAGTGATGACGATGGTAATGGTTATGTTGAACAAAATAATAAATCCGATGTCCAAGATCAAGATCAAGATAGTGAACCTGAAACGCATGTATATACTTTCGAAGATGATAACGAATATGATGATGTCTTTTTCATCAATGAAATCGAAAGTGAAGATAATAATGTACACAACGATGTCTTTCTCTACAATGAAAACGAGTGTGAAGATGAAGATATGAATGACGTGTTGGACATTTTCATTAGTGAAGAAGAGGTGAGCAATATGTTTGTTTCAGGATTATTTTTACTTTCTGTTCCAGGTTTTTTTTCTGTTTCTTTTTTCTCTTTTGTTTCAGGTTATGTTTTCTTGTTTTGTTTCACTATTATTTTTACTTTCTGTTCCAGGTTTTTTTTGTTTCTTTTTTCTCTTTTGTTTTAGGTTATGATTTATTGTTTTGTTTCAGAATTATTTTTACTTTCTGTTCCAGGTTTTTCCATTTCGTTTTAAATAATCCAGAAACATAAAAAGAAACAGAAAATCCTGTAACAGAAACTAAAAACAATTTAACATCTTCTTTTTTTATTAGGAAACGCTTCCAACATTTTTTTTAAATGTTGGAACATTTCAATATATTCCACTTATATTTTACAGATGCGTGTGCGCAGTATAATGGGATTGGAGAGTGGGGGGAATATGTGTAAGGGGTGCTATTATATAAAATACACTGAAGAACTGTTGGTAGAGCTGTTCGCCCAATGCGGTGAACTGCTGCGTTAAAAAGAAACGCACAGCTCACTTTATTTTTGGGCGAGTTACTCTCCTTTTTGGGCGAGCAACTCTCCTTTTTGATGGAGCTGCTGCCCTTTTTGCCAAGCAGCCGCTCGCCAACGCCATTGGTAGTCAAGTTTAGGAGAACAACTTGCCTAATTTTGATAGAGCTGTGAGTTTAAAGTTAAGTAGCGCTGCACAACAGTCAATAGCGGAACTGCTCTACCAACAGTTTTTCAGTGTAGTGTTCAACGAAGATCGTTTCATTTCTGTTTCAGCAGTTCACATAAAGAGCATCTTCTTCGTGCTTCCTTTCTCTCTCTTTGCAGGTATAATTTTCTCATTCTGTTTCAGGTTTCTATCACAAGATTATTTTCATGTTTTTGTTCCAGGTTTTTCTGTTCCTTTTTTCTCTTTTGTTTCAGGTTATGTTTTCTTGTTTTGTTTCAGGATTATTTTTACTTTCTGTTCCAGGTTTTTTTCTGTTTCTTTTTTCTCTTTTTGTTTTAGGTTATATTTTTCTCTTTTTGTTTCAGGATTATTTTTACTTTCTGTTCCAGGTTTTTTTCTGTTTCTTTTTTCTCTTTTGTTTCAGGTTATATTTTTTCTCTTTTTGTTTCAGGATTATTTTTACTTTCTGTTCCAGGTTTTTTTTCTGTTTCTTTTTTCTCTTTTGTTTCAGGTTATATTTTTCTCTTTTTGTTTCAGGATTATTTTTACTTTCTGTTCCAGTTTTTTTTCTGTTTCTTTTTTCTCTTTTGTTTCAGGTTATGTTTTCTTGTTTTGTTTCAGGATTATTTTTACTTTCTGTTACAGGTTTTTTTTCTGTTTCTTTTTTTTCTCTTTTGTTCCAGGATATATTTTTCTTTCTGTTCCAGATTTTTTCTACTGTATTTCAGTTTTTCTTCTTTATTTTTGTTTCAGGATTTCATTCAACTACTAAGCAGTTATGGATTTGGAAAAAGTCAACGCAGTTGGACGATTGGACGGTTTCATACCAATGAAGCCGCTGTCAGAGTTAGCTTCTAATGGCCGATACGTTGTGACCAAAATGAAGAAAGTTCAAACGAAATACGGACCTAGGATCATCTTAGAGCTTGATTTGCAAAACATTTTGATGAAGAAGGGTCCAACAGCTTTAAACTGATGCAGGAGTCGGCATCAACTAAAAACTTGCAACTACAATATCTTGGAGGAACATATAACAACATTGAATTTAAATTATTAAAATGAAAGAAAAAAAATGTTTCAAAATATGAATAAGCGAATTGTATTTTTAAAAAAGATAAAATAAATATAATTTTGTTAGCAATTATATGTTTTCAAAGTAATTTTCTTACCTTTAATAACTGATTTTAAGTAAAATAAGATTATTTTAAATTATTAGGGTTTTTAAAAAAAAATTTATTTAGTATTGAAATAAAACATTTGAAGGTTAGGTTTTTGAAATTAAGATACAGTATTTCGATTCAAATTATTATAGTTTATTTTCAGAAACTTATTATAATATTTACAAAAAATCTTCACAATTTTCATAAAACGATTTCAAAGTAGAATCAACTTCGTCTGAGCATCCGATTGGAGAGGAAGTATTGACAGCTCTTTGAAAACAAATTCGTTGTGCGATCTTTTAAAGCCTTGAACATCTACGATGAACTCCATCCTGAAACAGAAATGAGTTTCTCTTCGAAAACATCGGTTTTTATACCGATCACCGCTCCCCACTACATTATCCCCACTACAACAGTTTCTTTACAACGCCGCTGATTGGTTTATATTGTATGACGCGATCATGAATTATTAAGCAATAGGCAGTAGTCTCAGCTGGCATGTTATTTCCTGCTTCAAATTCTAACCTTACATCGACTGAGGCTTGTTTTAAAAATTCTTTTTGCTTTGAACAATCAATTACAATTTTTTTACTTTTGAAAATGTCCTTTGTTAAAATAGGTTTTGAATCTTTTCCATAATAGGATGATTGAAAATTAGCATACATTTCATAAAGTAGAGAGTATTGATTTTGATCAAAGTTTAGGTTTAAATTACCATACGGATAATATTGTGAATTTAAAAAGAGTTAGATCTATTTCAATTCCATTTAATTCATCGCGAATTTCATTAAACAAAAAACATACAGCATTATTGCTTAAGTGTACATTTTCTGTAAGAGTAATTCCATCATTTTTAGCTAATCTACCAAAAATGTGTAATGAACTTTTACTCGGTAAAATGCATAAATCTTGATGTTGTACTGCAATTCGAATTTCATCACTATTATTGAAAGATGAAGATGCATATGGTTGATAAGCATGAATTTCATAATGAGCTATGGACTCATCAAAATTTACTGCTGCTGGAATGTTGAGAAGTTCGTCCATTTTTATTGCAACAGCACCCAAAAAATATATAGATTAATTGTCCTGTTGCCGTTTTCCTTGAGGAATAACTCTTAGTCCCAGTTCTTGAAGAAAGCGACGATTCTGAGGTGTTAACACCTTGTGAGATTCTTGTAGACTGATCTGACTCTTGCATGTTGGCTGACTTTTATAGTTTCCACCAACAACAGCTTTTTGATTATAAACGATTCCCATTACAATGACTTTATATGCAATCGAATCGTTATAGTTTTTCCTCTAAAATTTATTAAATCACTGTCCTCATCAGCAATTCGCAGCTGTATATTATGTATTGTCTTTGTGGCAATCGGAAGATAAATGACGTGTGCAGGCACTTCCATAATCTTATATCCTGGTGGAACTTATTAATGGATAGTGTGGACTTTTTGGTTATTTATGTAAGCTCCAGATGTAATATTACACTTAATTCGAACTGAATTGACCTTTAAAATAGCAACAGGTAAATCAGAAGTATGTGCTCTGTGAGGTGCTAGATGCTGCGATGTAAATCCTAACAATTTACCAATCGAGTCAATAGGTTTAAAATTAATTGGTAAATTTGATTTAAGACACAAGTGTCCACACACATATGTATCATAATTTTGATGTCTTTCATTATTATATTTTATTAAGCTACCATCACCTAGATAACTGACTAGATCTGTTAGTGGAGCAAGGTTGCCGAAACTGTCAAAATACATGGTGTCATTATTACATTTTTTATATGCTACCCAATGTGTTCCTGAACCTTCTTTATTATCAAGATTAATTATTCCTGATTCATATAGATGAGGACCGCTGATAGGTAGTTCATTTCGCATAAAAACACCACGAAAACGAGGTATTTTGACAGCTTTAGCATATCTTATCAGATCAAAATCAGTTAATGGACGGTGAAGTAGCTTCACTGCAAGTTTTTTTTCTTTCTTCTTGTTCGCTTCTTATTCTTTCTTGATGCTCGTTTTTTAATTCCTTTTCCTTTAATGTAGGGTTTCAAGTGGAGACCAAGTCCTTGTCGATAAGGTTTAAGGTGTAATCCTTTTCCAAGCGATATAGCTTCCATTGCTTTATTGTGACGATGAGCTTCTGAAAGCTGTTCACTAGCTGTTTTAGCCTTATTAACAGCCCTTGCTATTCCTGAAGCTCCTCCAGCAAGAGCACCTAAAGCACTAAGTCCAGCAAAAATTGGAACTAGCGGTAATATTCCACCTACTTTTGTAGGTACAGGAAGAATTCTAGGTGATAAAACTTTGGATTTACCACCAACATTTTTTATTGCTTTTCGTGCACCAATCATAGCTTCTCGAATTGATTCTTCTGCATTATTACTAGGAATCATGCTTTTTCGCGCAGCTTCAACAATTTTCCTTAATGCTATCCGTTTCTTCTTATACATTGTTTTCCTTTTTTTCTTTCTTACAGATGACTTTCTTTTTCTTCTTCTTTTCATCCCCATACCTAATTTTGATTTAGTTTTCATGGTTCCAGAAATAGCTAAAGCAGCTGCTCTTTCACCTAAACTAGAATCACTAGCCTTAACACGTTCCCAAGCTTTCTTAGCTAATACTTTATCTGCCTCGTTTCTAGCTTGAATATTTTCACGATTTTGTGAATATGCAATATCGTGTTGTTTACAAGCAGCGTCTAACGGATTAATTCCTTGATCACCACGAGACAAACGCTTTGCCAACTTTGTACCAGGGCCACAGAATTGGTAACCTGGCAAATGTAACTCGAACGGTAAACTATTGATAATACGATTAATTAAACCTTTTCCTTGAAAGCGACCTTTTTTCACATCCTTATGCAGAATCATTCTTCACTCTACAAAGGTTGGTGTGAGACTGATGACACGAATATAAAAGCTTGGTATTTATAGCTTTTAGGGAAGTTACTGTCAAGATGCAGTTCACGAAACAACCTGTCGCACTTCCAATCTCTAGTATAGATGTTGAAACGAATGAAAAAAAGATTAAACGTCACGGTAGTCTGTTTTCAGACAGTATTCGAGCAGTTTTCTGTGGCCCCTCAAATTGTGGTAAAACAAATGCTCTTCTTTCCCTAATAATACATCCAAATGGTCTAAGTTTTGAAAATATTTAACTCTACTCTAAATCTCTACAGCAGCCGAAATATAAATTTTTAGAAAATGTAATAAAAAATGTAGATGGTGTTCAGTATTTTCTATTTAGTGAACATGAAGAAGTAGTATCTCCAAAAGATGCTAAAGCAAATTCAATTTTTGTTTTTGATGACATTGCTTGTGAAAAGCAAGATAATGTTAGAGCTTTCTTTTGTATGGGTAGACATGTAAACGTTAACAGTTTCTATTTATGTCAAACGTATGCTCGTATTCGTAAACATCTAGTTCGAAATAATGTTAATTTATTGGTTTTATTTAGACAAGATGAAAAGAATCTAAAACATGTATATGAAGATCATGTTAATACAGGTATGAGTTATACTCAATTCCGCGATTTATGTTCAGAATGTTGGAAATCTGATAAATATGGTTTTGTTGTTATTGACAAAGACCGTAATTTTAATGAGGGAAGATATAGAAGAGGATTTGATTGTTTTATTACACTATAAATACTACAAGTTTACTGAATTTTTAATTAGTATAGTTTATCTTGTTACAAAGAAATCATGTATCGAAAAGAGCAAGAAACACTTCGTCAAATAGCAAAAGCAAGTGATGCTATTAGGCGAAAACATCGTTTACTCAAAATGGGTAAAGAGGCTGCAGAAACAGTATTAAAAGAAACTCTTCAACCAATAGTAACACCTCTGGAAAAGTTGATTAAAGTAACTGACATACATTTCAAAAATATTAAAAAGAAAAAGTTAAAAAGGAGGAAAATGATTTTTCTTTCTCAACTGCTGTTGATGAGGAGGAGGAATTTGATAAAACACTACTTAATGATACTCTACTTGATAAAAGCAACAACTTTAAAGACGAAGAACTTAATTATGGAAAGAACGATGCTGAAAAATGGTGAAAACTTGCCCCCGAAGGGGATTGTAAAAGAAGTATATGTTTTTATAGATTTTGACCTGCTGAATCCGAAAATCACCCTTAGAAAGTTCTAAACCTTAGGGAAAGGGTTGAAAAACCACCCTTAACTCAGAGACACCGTTTTCAATAAACAACAGTAAAATATGATAAAATTATGTAAATAAGAAACGTTTACACTATAATTTAATAAATTAAGGTAACAGTAATAACAACCGCATAATTTAAATCACGATTACGAACCTTGCAGTTTAAAAAACTACTCTCTCATACATCATCACTTATGCCAAAACCCCAAAAAGTTATAAAACGTCAATATATTGATACATAACAAAGCAATAATTAATCCTTTAAAAATAAACAACGTTTACCACTACTGTAGAAATATCGGCCACCCCTAAATATGTTAAAAAACCACTCCTAAACAACCAAAACCAAAAAAAAACTTTAAATGTCATGGACTAAGATTCTAATGTTTTTGTTAAAGAGTTATCCCTACCAATAACAAATAAGCAACTATTGTTACATCTACCATTAACTCAACAACCCTTAATCATGATCAGAAACTACCCCTATATGATACTTAAAAAATTACCTCCGAAGTTACAAATTAAAAACCGAATTATTTTACTATTTATGACACTTTAAACAATCAAATCAATTATTATAAGAGTTATCATGTCCAACCACTGCAGGTAAGATACATTGTTGTCCAATCAATGAAGATCAGAGTTATCAGGTCCAACCACTGAAGGTAAGAAACATTGTTGACCACTCAATGAAGATCAGTGTTTTCAGGTCCAACCACTGAAGGTAAGAAACATTGTGGACCACTCAATGAAGATCAATGTTATCAGGTCCAACCACTGGAGATTAGAAACATTGTTCAATCAATGAAGATCAGGGTTATCAGATCAAACCACTAAAGGTAAGATACATTGTTGTCCAATCAATGAAGATCAGGGTTATGGGATCCAACCACTGAAGGTAAGAAACATTGTTGACCAATCAATGAAGATTAGAGTTATCAGGTCCAACCACTGAAGGTAAGAAACATTGTTGACCACTCAATGAAGATCAGTGTTTTCAGGTCCAACCACTGAAGGTAAGAAACATTGTGGACCACTCAATGAAGGTCAATGTTATCAGGTCCAACCACTGGAGATAAGAAACATTGTTCAATCAATGAAGATCAGGGTTATCAGATCAAACCACTAAAGGTAAGATACATTGTTGTCCAATCAATGAAGATCAGGGTTATGGGATCCAACCACTGAAAGTAAGAAACATTGTTGACCAATCAATGAAGATCAGGGTTATCAGGTCCAACCACTGAAAGTGAGAAACATTGTTGTCCAATCAATGAAGATCAGGGTTATCAGGTCCAACCACTGAAGGTAAGAAACATTGTTGTCTAATCAATGCAGATCAGGTTTATTAGGTTAAACCACTGAAGGTAAGAAACATTGTTGACCAATCAATGAAGATAAGGTTTATCAGGTCCAACCACTGAAGGTAAGAAACATTGTTGTCCAATCAATCAGTGGTTGGACCTGATAACCCTGATCTTCTTTAATTAGTCAACAATGTTTCTTACCTTTAGTTGTTGGATCCCATAACCCTGATCTTCATTTATTGGACAACAATGTATCTTACCTTCAGTGGTTGGACCTGATAACCCTTATATTTATTGATTGGACAACAATGTTTCTTACCTTCAGTAGTTTTATCTGATAAACTCTGATCTTTATTAATTGGACCACCTAAGACTGTACCTTCAAGGTTTGAATATTTTATGTGTTTTCCTTATTGATTGCAATAAATTGAATATCACAATATCAAACATTTATTTAAAGTGTCATAAATAGAAAAATAATTTGGTTTTTAATTTGTAACTTCGGAGGTAATTTTTTAAGGATGATATAGGGGTAGTTTCTGACCATGATTAAGGGTTGTTGAGTTAATGGTAGATGTAACAATAGTTGCTTATTTGTTATTGGTAGGGATAACTCTTTAACAAAAACATTAGAATCTTAGTCCATGACATTTAAAGTTTTTTTTTGGTTTTGGTTGTTTAGGAGTGGTTTTTTAACATATTTAGGGGTGGCCGATATTTCTACAGTAGTGGTAAACGTTGTTTATTTTTAAAGGACTAGCGCAGTCGACGGCCGCGAGCGGCCGTCTCCTTTGCCGTTCTCTGCCATTTCTCAATTCAGTTCCCTGCCTAATTTTTAATTAATTACAATTTTTCTTTTTTCTTTGTGAATTTGATATACAATTAAACTTACACAAACATATAAGCGTAAGGCATATGAAACTGGCGAACGCTAAGCATTAAATAGGGAATTATCTTTAACTGTTCTACGCCATTTCTAAATTTAGTTTGCTACCTAATTTTGAATTAATTCTAATAACTTTAATTTCATTACATTTAAATATAAGATTTAAACTCCTGCCCTATTATAATTATATTCTTTGTTACTATTATTAATAATTATTTATTATTTTCAATAATATTGATTTCAATTTATTTATTCTAATTTCTTTTTTAATAAACATAAATTGATAAATATATACCATTTGTCTAGTTTTAATTATCTGATGCTGAATTAGAATGTATGTTCATTGTTATTAATATTAAAAAAAGTTTTTTGTTTATTTAATTTTCTTAATTACTTTTAATTAAAAAATGAATAAAAATAAATATTTATTTTTTATCAATTTCAAAAAAGGCTATCAACATTTTAAAAGTTAGCGCCCACAATTGCACAACCGCAGCTCCATCTGCAACATGCACTTTGCTTATGAGTATGCCTTTCTCCAATGCTTTTTTCCTAATCGCGCTGCGAGTTCTCTTCGATATTTTCGATATTCGATCTTGCCCATGCCTTCATGCTTTTTTTGGTAGGATTAATTATTGCTTTGTTATGTATCAATATATTGACGTTTTATAACTTTTTAGGGTTTTGGCATAAGTGTTGATGTATGAGGGGGTAGTTTTTAAACTGCAAGGGTCGTAATCGTGATTTAAATTATGCGGTTGTTTTACCTTAATTTATTAAATTATAGTGTAAACGTTTCTTATTTACATAATTTTATCATATTTTACTGTTGTTTATTGAAAACGTTGTCTCTGAGTTAAGGGTGGTTTTTCAACCCTTTCCCCAAGGTTTAGAACTTTCTAAGGGTGATTTTCGGATTCAGCAGGTCAAAACCTATAAAAACATTTACTTCTTTTACAATCCCCTTCGGGGGCAAATTTTGACCATTTTTCATCATCGTTCTTTGACAAATAAATTTATTCAATTATTGAATAAAAACAGAAAAAATATTTAGACATGGTTTATGGAGTATGTAAGCTTCCTAATGGTTCTTTTATAATTGGTGATACACCAGTTGATTTAGAAGGTTCCAATATTCAACTTGTTGGAAAGAAAAAATATTTAAAATCTGCTGGGTTGCTTGAACTTTTATTTAGACAAGAACCTAATCATGCGTTAATACGTTCAGATGATTTGGAAAATTATAAAGAAATTCTTGTAACTACAAATGCACACCGAAAAAATTATAGTTCCAGTGAACCTGTCAACATAAACAGGAGTTCTAAATGCATTGATATCATTGCAAAACTTTTTAAAAGTACACCAAAAAAGGGTAGTGGTGTTATAAAGAGGAAGAAGAAGAAGCTTGGAAATAAATTACCTCAATTTATGATTACAAAGAAACAATTTAACCCAGACTACATTTATTGGGATGATCCCAATGAACTAGTTGACCGATTACGTCTGCTAGTAGCATCGCAGCAAGCTGGAAATCCGAGCCACAATAATGAAATTATGTCAATTATTGAAGAACTACGTGAAGCTCGCATTATATATTAGAAGAGTACAAGCAAATAAAGCTTAGTATTAAAATGAGAATTGATGTGTTTGGACATCCTTTGTCATGACCTACTGCAAGTCGTGGACAACCTGGACCTTCTGGAATTGGTTTTAAAATTACTTCAAGTGGACAATACGATATTGATAACAAAAGACTTTTCAAGATCAGCTATTGATGACTTGAATATTCTTATATAATCTATCGAGGAAAGAATTAATGAAAAACTTAAGCAGATTGAAACTGATTTACAACACGAATTACCTCTTCAAAACGCTAAATATATTGCTAAATTGGATTCACGTTTAACAAACCTTGAAAATGGACGATGAAAAGTTAACTGTTGTTAAAGAGTTGCATAGACAGGATAGAAAAAATTATCCTCGTCGAAAAGTTCAAATGCGTGGCATCGACGAAACCTGGCGAGCAGATTTGGTTGAAATGATATCTTAGTCTTATTCTAATAAAGGTTTCAAATACATGCTCACAGTTATAGACATATTTTTCAAATATGCCTGGGCTGTAGCTGTAAAGAGTAAGAATGGAAAGGATATTTCTCTAGCCATGAAAACTATTCTAAAACAAGGCAGAATTCCAAAAAATATGCATACTGATAGAGGCAAAGAATTTTACAATTCAGAATTTAAGAGTTTAATGCAATAATTTAACATTATTCTCTATTCAACTTTCAGTAACTTGAAAGCATCAATTGTTGAAAGATTTAATCGCACTCTGAAAAATATGATGTGGCCTGAATTCAGCTTACAGGGCAGTTACAAATGGATAAATCTTTTACCTACGCTCATATCAAAGTACAATAATAAGAAGCATCGTACTATTGGTATGAAACCCAAAGATGTTACCGTAGAAGTCACAAGAGAATTGCTGAGACGTATCCGTAAACTACGAAAAATTCCACTGAGAAGATCAAAATTTAAAGTTGGAGATAGAGTTCGGGTTAGCAAGTTTAAAAATATCTTTGAAAAAGGATATACTCCCAACTGGACAACGGAAATATTCACTGTGGATAAAGTTAAATCGAGAAAACCAGTAACATACAAACTTTTAGATTACCAAAATCAGCCCATCGAAGGTGGTTTCTATAACTGCTGAAAGTCAAACATCCAGATGTTTACCTAGTAGAGAAAGTTCTCAAGACTCGTGGTAATGATGTCTACGTGAAATGGCTTGGATTTGATAAATCTCACAATAGTTGGATTAAAAAATCTGACATGTAATATAGTTAAACTAATGTTTAAATAAAGTTGAATTAACGTTAAAGCAAAGTTAAAGTAATGTTGAAGTAAAGTTAAAATAATGTTAAAACAAGTTAAAGTAACATTAAAATAAGTTAAAATAATGTAACTAGATTAAGGTTTTATTGAATAAAGAAGACATAAAATAAAATATGTAACAGGTTTTATTTATTAAAATAACAAATTCTCTCTCCCAACAATTTTTTTTACAATACCTCATCATCATCTTCCATAATTTCGGCAATTTTACAATGTCCCCATGCAAGGGTGTCAGTATTATTTTTTAACAATAACCTTTTGTCATCATACGGACTGAGTGCAACTTTTGTTTGTTTTAAAGTTTGCACTTTGTGCAGATTGGACCTGATTGAGTACTGCGTTCTAGATTGAATTTTTACATTTTGAAGGCAATACACATAATCATCAAAATTAATGTCTTTTTTAACAACTCCAGCTTTTACACCTTTCGCCTTTTTTATGAAATCTTGATTCTCAACGCGGATGCTGTACATTTTGCTCCGCAAGCCAACAAATTCTGTTACAATTTTACCACTGCACTCATCTTTCATCAAACCTAAAATTTTCTTGTTGGCTTGCGGAATATTGTACACGTTGTTTAGAGGATAATCTGAAGTATCAAATTTGTGAATATCTTCTTTCATGTCGGCATAAGTGTTTGAACATTTAATTTCATAAACAAGGCTATCGGTGTCGGTGTACAGAAGCTTACATTTCTCAAAATCATACTTTTGCAACATATAATCGAAGTGAAAGTCATAGATTAAAGTTTTTGATACATCCAATACTGTCTTACCAACATAGAGTGGTTTGTTTATCAAAACCTCTACTTTTTTCAGTTCTACGGCAACCAAGTTTTCGTTAAAGATAGCCCTGCTGTGGAAATTAGGTTTTGCGATTAAAGCTTCAGCTCCATACCTACCCTCCCACTTTGTCACGAGTTTAACATCAACGTGTTTTCGAACGTTCTCCATTGTTTTTCCGTATACCGCGTTGTTCATTAGTTTGAATAAATTTGTCTCAAACTCATTATTGGCATTAGTTCTTTTTGTAGTGTTAAAATCGATATAACTTTTGAGCCACATAGCTTGTTTAAACTTCAAAACGCGATGAATATGAACTAACACCAGACCGTTGGCAATGGCTTGCTTTAAAGCACGGTAATGGAGAACGTGCTTCCGTTTAGGTAGGAGGGTAGTTAGGAGCTTTTCCTCCTTGGATCCTGGTGGATTCGAGTGTTCGGGGCAAAACGGAAAATCGCTATGTTTTTGTGTTTTTTAAAAAAAACTCCTGAAAGAAATTAAAAAAAAAATCCTGAAACAAATAAAAAAAAAATTCTGAAACAAATCAAAAAAAAATCCTGAAACAAATAAAAAAAATCCTGAAACAAAACTAAAAAAAATTCTGAAACAAATTAAAAAAAATCCTGAAACAAATCAAAAAATTCCTGAAACAAAACTAAAAAAAATCCTGAAACAAATCAAAAAAAGCACAACTGAAACAAAGAAAACAGACTCTGAAAATATATCTGGAGGTACTATGTAAACTGTTAGTTGCATCTGAAAAGATGCTACTGATGATTGTGGCTCGCGCTCTCGAACTTATACACTGGTCCCCACCATACCTGACATCCCACTACGACGCGCCTGGCCCCTCTACTCCATAGTCGCGCGCAACACCACTCCTACCTTATCACATCGTATAGTAAGCGCCGGCTGCCGCGATAACTTGAAAGTTCTCATAGGTCTTGCAGTCGGTATCCTAGAACACTGGCGCACATAGTGAGTTAGAAATCTACATTATCATCAGTCGGTCAATTACCGACTTTTTTTATAGGAATCTATTACAAAGGTCGATATAGTAGAACATCTAAAATACCCCCATACCAATGCGACTTTAAGTTAATTAATAAAAAAATTCAAATATCCCGCCAAGCGGTTTTAAATTAAGCAAAAATAAAGTGGCGCCATCTATAGGAGGCAGCCGCAACTAAGTTCAGTCGGTAATTTTGGCGGGATATTCAAAATACCCCTACCATGCGACTTTAAATTAAATAAAAATTTAAATTTCCCTCCAAGGTGTTTGAAATTGAGAAAAATAAAGTGGCGCCATCTATCGCAGGCAGCCGTAATTAGAATGATCGGTAAAGTAGAACACCCCTTCCAACGCAGTTGAAAATTCGAAAATAAAAATTCAAATCTCTTACCAACGGGTTTGAAATTGTGCAAAAATAAAGTGGCGCCATCTAGCGATGGCCGCCGCAACTAAACTCGGTCGGTAAAACAGAATATCCCTTCTAACGCAGTTAAAAGTATACTATTTTGGGTAATGTAGGAATCTGCATTATCGACCTCGGTCGGTAAGTGCTCCCGTACCCGCCTAGTAACACTACTTCTATTTTCTATAGCATTGGCAATTTTTTTTAAAGAAAAGAAAGCTTAAATATTCATTTAAAAAAAACAAAGCCATATACATTTATTTATAATTTTTAAACCACTTGGATGTATGACGTATACAAAATTCCTCGATAATACCCACATTTACCCTATGTTAACTTCAATTGAGCTACATTTTAATAAATTTTATTTTTTTAAATTAAATATTGTTTTTTTTACTTCAATATATCTGTTGATAAGAAAAAATAAGTACTTTTACAAAAATAATTAATTTATTTCTAAATACACTGTAAAAAAATCTGGTGTAAAATAACACGAAACTTGTAATTTCACACATCAAAATTATAGGTTGTACGTAGTAAATTTATTTCGTTCCAAAAGTAGTTTTACTATTTTTAATAAGTTTACATTATACGACTATGTAATTTAATAGTTTTGTGTAAATTTACTACGTCCGACGTAGGAAAATTTGATCACTATGTCCGACGTGGTATTTTTACATTGCGTGTATTTCTACACTTTGACGTAATATTACGTCGCACGATCTGTACAATTACATGGCGAATGTAATTTTCTTATTCCTTTAAGATTTTCAAAAAATTTTCAAGTTTTTATAAATAACTCTAAAAAAGTGTATATAATGTACATTTATAGAAAGTATATGCTAATTTATAAGTAAATAATATTACAAAAAGTTTTGGGCTATATTTCATAAATACAAAAAGTTACGACTGAAAATATTATTTCAAAAAATATTTGCAGGTTATGTAGATTACAGTCGGCGTGTAAAAATACCACGTCGGACATAGTGACCAAACTTTCCAACGTCGGACATAGTAAATTTACACCAGATTTTTTTACAGTGTATATTAAGTATTTCAATCAAAAACATTTTATTATTTTATCTTAAATGTTAAACTTTAAATAGTTCTAGAAGACACCATTTTTAGGGTTCCCTACACCATAGGTGTACTGACGGAACCCTTATGAAATCACTCGTGTGTCCGTCCCAGCCACGCAAAATGGGCTGTCCCCCCCTTAACTTTTACAAATCTCAACCTGTTGAGTTGAAATTAGGTAGGGATCTTCAGTTTTAAGTGCAGATTACAGGAAAAATATAGCGAACCCGATTGACAAACATATTTGCGAACTAGGAGGAAAGGAAATTCAATTTTATCGAAAAAGTTGCAAAAAATGACCCTGTCCCCCCTTAACTTTTACAAATAACAACTTTATGAGCTGAAATTCGGTAGGGATCTTCAGTTTCAAGTGCAGATTACAGGAAAAATATAGCGAACCTGATTGGTGGAGATATTTGGGAACTAGGAGGGAAAGAAATTGAATTTTTTTGAAAAAATTGCAAAAAATGACCCTGTCCCCCCCTTAAACTTTTACAAATTTCAACCTTATGAGCTGAAATTCGGTAGGGATCTTCAGTTTCAAGTGCAGATTACAAGAAAAATATAGCGAACCTGATTGGTAGAGATATTTGGGAACAAGGAGGGAAAGAAATTCAATTTTTTCGAAAAAATTGCAAAAAATGACCCTGCCCCCCCTAAACTTTTACAAATCTCAACCTTATGAGCTGAAATTCGGTAGGGATCTTCAGTTTCAAGTGCAGATTACAGGAAAAATATAGCGAACCTGATTGGTGGAGATATTTGGGAACTAGGAGGGAAAGAAATTGAATTTTTTTGAAAAAATTGCAAAAAATGACCCTGTCCCCCCCTTAAACTTTTACAAATTTCAACCTTATGAGCTGAAATTCGGTAGGGATCTTCAGTTTCAAGTGCAGATTACAAGAAAAATATAGCGAACCTGATTGGTGGAGATATTTGGGAACTAGGAGGGAAAGAAATTGAATTTTTTTGAAAAAATTGCAAAAAATGACCCTGCCCCCCCTAAACTTTTACAAATCTCAACCTTATGAGCTGAAATTCGGTAGGGATCTTCAGTTTCAAATGCAGATTACAGGAAAAATATAGCGAACCCGATTGACGGACATATTTGCGAACTAAGAGGGAAAGAAATTCAATTTTTTTTGAAAAAATTGTAAAAAATGACCCTGTTCCTGCGGTTAACTTTTATAAATGTCAACCTAGTGAGCTGAAATTCGGTAAAGATCTTCATTTTTTAATGAAGATTGAGGTAAAAATATAGCGAACTCGATTGACGGACATATTTGCGAACTAGGAGGGAAAGAAATTGAATTTTTTTGAAAAAATTGAAAAAATTACCCTGTCCTCCCCCTTTAAATTTTAAAAATCTTAACTTGATTAGCTGAAATTCGGTAGCGATCTTCAGTTTCAATTGCAGATTACAGGAAAAATATAGCGAACCCGATTGACGGACATATTTGCGAACGAGGAGGGAAAGAAATTCAATTTTTTAGAAAAAATTGCAAAAAATGACCCTGTCCTCCCCCTTTAAATTTTAAAAATCTTAACTTGATTAGCTGAAATTCGGTAGGGATCTTCAGTTTCAATTGCAGATTACAGGAAAAATATAGCGAACTCGATTGACGGACATATTTGCGAACTAGGAGGGAAAGAAATTAAATTTTTACGAAAAAATTGCAAAAAATGACACTTTTCTCTTCCCCTTTTGAACTTTTAGGAATCTTAATTTGATGAGCTGAAATTCGGTAGGGATCTTCATTTTTAAGTGAAGATTAAGGTAAAAATATAGCGAACATGATTGTTTGAGATATTTGCGAAATTTAAGGGCAAGAATTTGAATTTTTTGAAAAAATTACAGTGTCACTAATTTAACTTTTATAAATTTTAATGTGGTGAGTTAAAATTCAGTTTGTATATTTTTTTAAGTGAAAATTACAGAAAAATAAAGATAATGTGATTGGCGAAGATAAAAATAAAATAAAAATAAATATATATATATAAAATAAATAAAATAAATATATTATATATGTTAATATTAATCAATCATTTTTCTTATATATATATATATATATATATATATATTATAACGGGTGTCTTACTATTTTTATAATTATTTGAGAAATTACTATGAATTTTATTACTCTAAATGAGGTTATTTTATTTCAAGAATTTATTTTTCTTTACTTCAGGATCAACTAATTAAATAAAACACACGTTACTTTGTTGTTTGAATTAATACCCGAACGCCAGAGATATTTTATGGAAAAATATTCAAACCTATTATTTTAATTAATTTTATGCTAGCTCAATCTTTTCAAGGAGAGCGCGGGGTAAGAGAAATCACAAGTTAGTTTGTTTTAGTTTTGTTTTAATAACAAGAAATTACAGGTCCAGACGGGACCTGTTCAAAAGTTACAAAATGACATGTCGTGAAACAAAGAAAATTGACAAGTTTATTCTTGATCGAATATTCCGTCAGGAGACAACACATTATTACTTTTGAGACTCACCGGAGATGCGCCGACGCCCCCGCATTGTTCCTCGGCTCATCTTATCAGGAGGTTTACACACAATATGAATTTTATTTAATTTTTATAACAAAATTGGTCCACTGCGACCTGACATTAACAGACGTCAATTGAGAATGAATTAAATGGCCGACGGGGACGCTGAAGCAGACGCGCATCTCGGCTTCGTGGTGAGTCTCACGCGCACTTGATACAAAGATTTTCGGTAGGTAATCGATGCGCGACAGTAAGTAATTCAGGTCATTTATCGACCGTCGAAAAAGAGTTCATGAAAGTTCGTTTAGTCTCCGAGAGAGGCACTGCACGACGACGACTGGTTCGCAAGATGGCTGCGGCCAGTGTTATGACAGCTGATGTCCCCACCGATGGATATTAGTTTTACTGCCAATTAATATGACCGGCATTTATTTCCAGTAATAAGTAAGGAAACATTTCCCATGTTGGACGAATACGGAGCAATATCTCGGCAGTAATCCGGGCGTTGAGAAGTCAAGAACTCGCGGTGTTAAGTTTTACATGAAAGAATATCGAAGTATCAGTTTTCTTATGTTTACAATAATTGTGTTGGCCAGCGATCTGACGGTTCGCTATTTTACAGGTTTGAAACTATGCATTTTGCGAAAGTGGATAAATAAGAGAATAATTCTCGGAAGGAGAAAATAAATGTCGATTCTCGATTTGACGTGAATAAGAAAAAAGTCAAAAGTCAATTAATGACAAGAATTTATTAATCTGTACGCGGCAAATAAAATGCCGCGTTACAACTCCCTCCTGCCAAGGGTGAACCTGGGGGGGGGGCTTGAAGGCGAACCGATGAGCTCTCTTTAACGAGTTATCTCCGTCAGATTACCGATCGATCACAATAGTCATCAGATTTAATGTTAGAATTATATATTTTTCATTTCCGTGATTAGATTTTTAATTTAATTCGATTAAAACCCAAATATCAATTCACCAAAAAAATCAATTGAGAACGTTTCAAGTTATTAATTAAAGTGACATTCAAAATGATGGAATATAGTTTGTCGGTTTCATATCAAAAGGAGTTAATTATTTTTATGGAAGGATTTAGGTTTTGAAAACAACAATAATAACATGTTAAATCAATTGTTTATAATTTTAATTCCAAAGTAGGGGTATTTCCCGCCCCTACAAGAGCTAATACGACATTCTAAGTTTTTAATTTTCCGAATTTTCCACTTATCACGTTTACTGGAGAGGACATGGAGTGATTTCATGACCAGATCTTTAATTACAAAACGCTGGTCCCGATAATGGCGATTGTATCATTTGGCTTGGTGAAGAAAAGCCTTATCTTGTTTCAAAGTTAGTTTCTCTCTTAGGTCACTCAATCCGGTCATTCGAGTTGACCACTCATTGACATCAGGAGGAGGCAACTCGACCTCCCCCTCCACAAGGCGACGGAAGGATCGTAGAGGGACTCGTTTGGTGCTGTAAAGCGCCGTGTTATACTTGAAACGAAAATCGACTATATAGAAGTCCCAATTTCCATGGTTATTTTGACGGATCGACGAATGATCCTCGGTGTTAATGACGTGTTCAACCAACTTAACGGCCGGTAGTTTATCTGGTAGAGGACGTGCTAAACGTTTAATTATCGAGTTTAAGTCCTCTTGTTCAATAGGAGAGGGTGTCATGAGGCCTGCACATTTCTCAAGGTTAATTGGTTTATTAGATTTACAAAACGCGATTCTAATAATCGGTTCTTCCGCTAACCAAAGCCGCTGAACACTTGTGTCAATTACTACGCCAAATTTTGTTAAGAAATCTATCCCTAACACGCATTGATCAGTTAACTCTGGGATAACTTTAATTGTTAAATCGCGAGTCACTCCCGCGATAGTGACAGGCAATATTGCCTCACCAATGATTGTTTCAATCGTACCATTGGCCAACATTACGTGACCCGATTCAAGTTCATTTATTTTATTACCTTTAGATTCAACAATTGATCTACCAATAGAATTCAAGTAAGTTCTAGTCGAGCCAGTGTCAACTAGTGCTTGTACTTCAGTACCACCAATTAACAATTTAATGTATGGTCTCGATTGAGATCCGATTCCACACAATTTATCAAGGTTAATAAAAGACTCGAGGCCCAATATAGGGTCCGAATCTAGAGTTAAGTTATTTTCATTTTTCTCCTGAACACTTACTGTGTCAGTTGAAATTTTACAAGTTACTTCTGAATCGGTTAAACTTGATTCAGATTTATTTACTGGTGGCTCAACCAGAGGCTTACCAAAATTACTATTTTCATCGTTTATTTTCATTTCAGATTTATTTGTTAAAGAATTTATTTTATTTTCAATTACTACCTTACTTGAATGGGGCGATGGAAATGCTGATTCTACGTTAAGAGTTAAATTCATGTCCGATTTCTTGTTAGTCAGGGTCCTAGGTAACGAACAAGGAGAAGCATCGACCCTAGCGCTGCTCTCCTCAACTAGTTTCCCTGATAGTAATCTGAATTACAGTCATATTTGGTGAATTCCGGTTTACCGCAAATGTGGCAGAATTTTTTCCAAGCTAATTTACAATTATCCCACGAATGGTCATTAGCTTGACAATTAAAACACGGTGGTTGTTGAACCGCTTCCCGAAATTCTGTACGCTTAATTTTACCTTTACCGTTACTTGCCTGGCGAGACTTAGACTTGTTATTTAATTGATTCGGTTTACTCGAGTTATTTTGTTTCTTAAAATTTGACTCTGAAGGGGAATTTTTGTTTCCTCTCGAGATTTTATTAATTTGTTCAGTCATCGCGCTGAACATGTTTACTAATTTATCGATTGACGAGTCTGAGTCTTTAGTATTATTCGAAGGTACTGAATTTTCTTTACCCGAAAAGGCAAATTCTGGGAAGAACGAATCTTCCGGTTTTTGAGGCTTTCTCTCAACCGCGAGTGAGCTGTACATACGTTCAACGTCAGACGCGATGAGAGACAACTCTTCTAAATTATTAAATTCGCGACGTTTAATACATTGTTTTAATCTCGGCAACATGTTCATGTAAATTCTATCCAACATTTCCGAACTCGTGACGGCACGGTTAAATTTACAATACAATCCTTGCATGCAGGTGAGATAATTCGCGGTGGATTCACCCGGGCCTTGGATTCTATTTGTCACCTGATCTTCGAGTCGCCATTGATAATTCACGTCACCGAACCGAGCGCGACAGGCAGCTTTAAATTGGTCCCAAGAGGACCACTTGCATTTATTTTGCTTATACCATTGAAGCGCGATTCCGTCAAGCAAAAGTACCGCGGCGTGAAGGACTTCTTCACTGGTGACAGAGGAAATTTCCATGACGTCATCGACACGCTCAAGAAATTCCTCAACGCTAACCTTACTATCTCCCGAAAATTTTATACCCCATTTCCGAACGATAGAATCTAGGGGCTTCCTAGATGGGGCCACGATACGTTCACGAGCGAGATTCGAAGCTAAAGAATCTAGCTGGTGATTCTGTAATGGATTTTCATTTGACTGCGCATGATTAAAATTCAATGTCGCGTTATTTGCGCGCTGGTTGCTGATTGGTCTAAAAAAGTTAAAATTATCTTCGTCATTTACATTTATTTCAATATTGTTTACGGGCGAGTCAACATCAACGGTAGCTGAGATACCGCTGGGCTTTGGTTTATTTGAAATTTTCGATTCTAGTTCAATTAAACTTGAACTAGATTCAGCCCGCTCTACTAGCTGGCCAAAACCGGGCCCTTGTCTGGGGCTATCTAGCGCCATTTTTGGGCCAGGCTTCGAACTGGCTGGATACTGGCAAAAGGTTTCGCCAGGATTGGACCAGTTAACAGTCGAGACTTTAGGAATAGTCCCAACCGATCGATTTGTAGTCAATGGGGTTCGAAAGGCTGACTTGTCATGTGAAAAATTGTTAATCGGTTGTTTAATTACCTCAGTGTGTAAAGGTGTCAAAAACTCTAAACCCGATTGTGTTACGGAGACGTCGCTAGAAGCGCCATCTATTTTCGCGGTCAAATTTTCATAATATTTTGGCAACGAAAAATCAAATTTTGGTTTTTCAATAGTCGCTGTCATTATTCCCGGTTTGTAAAAATGGAGTAACTCTAAAGGTGGAGCCACTTGAGTGGTTAATCCTAATGGGCCTGGAGTTTCAGAGACTCGTGAATAAGAAACCGAATTTGCTACGGTTGACCCTACTGTCACAAAAGAATGAATCGAACTAGTCGTGGTTATTGTGGGAAAAAGCGAATTCTGGGTACTCAAAACCGTAGTTGAAAAACCTATTGCAATTCCTTGAGAAAGAGGATTTTTAATTTTTTCGTGTACTTGTTCTGAAGAATCAGAACCAGTGTTCACAGGGCTTAATTCAAATTGAATTTCATCTGAGGGAAGCCACTCCACCGATCTATCGCCGGAGGAAAAACGCAAAAACCGCAAAGCACGATCTCTCAGCGTTTCAAGGGTTCCGTGTGAATTAACCTTAAACGACTCCAAATAATTTTTTATTTGGTCAACTAACCAATTGTCAAATAAATTTGACCCGATATTATTTGGGGAATTCATTTTTAAATTTACTTCTTAGTTAGTTCGCGAAATTAATAAAATTTTCTTTTTATTGGGATTTATGGATAGGAAATGGTTCGCGACGTTCTGCCAAAGAGCTTAGACCAATTTTATTTCAAGTGCAATCTCGCAAACAAAAGAAAATTGCGCGAATCAGACGTCGCGATTTTCCGTGAAAACAAGAACAAAAGAATTTTCGCCCGACGGATGTTTTGTGATTCGAAAGAGGAATAGCTCCGCCGGTAGTTTGTAAGTAACATGTATCGTTTCAATTATAAGTAACTTTCTTAAAATCACACTACACTTTTCTACACCTTTTGTACCAGTATTACTTTGGGAAATAAACTAAAACAAGTTGAAGTGAATTGCATCCTAATTTTCTTACATACCTGTCTAAATTATATTTCTTATATCTTGATTAAAAATAAACGTAGCAGAAAGGTAACTTTTAAAAGTAGGATAACGGTCCCGCAAATTAAACAAGGTCCTTCAGACCTTCGCAGCTTGGAGCCTCCCCAAATAAGAATTTAGAGCCATCTCAAAAGCTCAATATTTAAAACAATAAATTCTCGTTTGTAACATCGGGTAATGTTTTTCAAAAGTTAATAGATTTGATTGAAAATGGTTACTCGGGGGTTTTCGAGGTCGCTGATTACAAATCTGATGTTACTTTTTTAAAATTCAAAATGGCGGATCCAATATGGCAGACATATTTTTTAAAAAAGGGATTGGATTTGCTTAAAAATATTTACTCGGGGGTTTTTCGGGTCGCTGATTACGAATCTGATGTTGCTTTTTCAAAATTCAAAATGGCGGATCCAATATGCTGTTAATTTTTTTAAACTGATTGGATTGGCTTTAAATTAACAATTCGGGGGTTTTTGGGGATGCTGATTACGAATCTGTTGTCACTTCTTTAAAATTCAAAATAGCGGATCCAATATGGCGGACAATTTTTTAAAAAGTGATTAGATTCGCTTGAAAATAGTGACTCGGGGGTTTTTGGGGATTCTGATTACGAATCTAAAGTCACTTCTTCAAAACTAAAAATGGTGGATCCAATATGGCTGACAATTTTTTTAAAAGTAATTGCATTTGCTTCAAAATGGTCATTCGGCGGTTTTTGAGGATATTATTTACGAATCTGACTTCAGAACAATATTATGTTTATCCTCCACGTCCGTAAGCCGTCAACAAAATTTTAATGACGTTGCCCAGCTCTTACGACAAGGAGGTCGACGTGCAAAATAGCTACTTTTTTTATTTTATTTTTAAAATTTTGTTTGTTTTTTTATTTAAAAATTTTTCTTTGCATATTTTAATATTTTTTTAAATAAATAATATAAAATTTTAATTCTGATTTCTAAATCTGAATCAACGCTAATTATGACACTTATATAATTATGACATTTTTTATACAACGGTAAAAAGAGACTAACACAACACGTGGTTTGATTGAAAACAAGTGACGCACATATATATGCCACATTGAATGCACAATTTTTGTGTCCTTTTGTTTCACTTTGCATGATAGTGGCTATATTTTTTGAGGCAAAATAAAAAAAATGTAAATAGATTTAAAAAAAGTGGCTTTTTTGCACGTCGACCTCCTTGTGGTAAGAGCAACGATAAACCTAATATTGTTCTGATGTTAAATTCGTAATCAGCATCCTCAAAAACCCCGGAATGACCATTTTCAAGCAAATACAATTACTTTTTAAAAAATATGTCCGCCATATTGGATCCGCTATTTTGAATTTTAAAAAAGTAACATCAGATTCGTAATCAGCGACCCCAGAAACCCCCAAGTAACCATTTTGAATCAAATCTATTAACTTTTGAAAAACATTACCCGAAAATTTTTTTCGGCCTTTTGCATTTTGGAAAAATGGCCATTTTCATATCCGCCATCTTGAATTAAATAAAAACTAATTATGGATTTTTATAGCTGAGAGTTCGAGGACGCGATATTTTGTGCTTTGGAGACCATATTCTTTAGTTTTCCATGTCAAAATAATAATTGAAAAACTTTTTTTCATAAATGATACATTTTGCGTCCTGGTGGGCGTTAATAAGTTAAGGAAGAAAATCTACCTCATGGCAGTCCTGGCAATCCAAATTTTTTTTTGTGTGCCCGTATTATCTTTTGAATCGCACAGTGGTTTGAAATTGAAAAGTAGGGTTCAAAATAACTTAGAGTCTACAAATCTTAACCGATTTTAGATTTTCTTTTTTCTAAATAATCTTGATTAAATTTTTAAAAGATCGCTTGAGCCCGATTTTTGATTTTTAATTTGCATTATTATTTAAATTTGTATAAACAATTGAAGAAAACGCACTTTTTTACATATTTATTATTATCTCAAAAATATAGGTATTTTTTTAACGCTAAGTATTTTAACTTATACCTATAGTTCTCTGGATTGTAAAATGGTGTTGTAGACCCATTTTTTAATTGTTATAAACAAATTATGTAAACAAATAGACATTTTAGACGATGGCTTTTAAAAAGCTTAATGAAACTCGTTACTCGGGGGTTTTTGGGGTCGCTGATTACGAATATGACGTCACTTTTTTAAAATTCAAAATAGCGGATCCAATATGGCGAACGAGTTTTCCAAAAATCATCGAATTCACTTGAAACTTGTCACTCAGGGGTTTTTGGTGTCGCTGATTACGAATATGAACTTTATTTTCAAAAATTCAAAATGGCGGATCCAATATGGCGGACAAATTTTTTTAAAATTGTTTGATTCATGAAAAATAACAAAAAAATTTTAATTAATTTAAATTTAAGTAATTAAATAATTGTTTAATACATTATTTTAATTTATTTACTAGTTTATTATTTAAAAATTAAATTAAGTCCTTCGTTTTTTGTTATTTTTTAATTAATAAATTATTTAATATAACTTAATAAAATTATTGATGAAAGTTTTATTTTATTTAAGTAATTGAAACATTCGCCAATATTAACTATTAGTTTTATTGTTATTATTGTTATTATTATTATTTAATAAATTAATAATATGAATAATAATAATAATACTAAATAATTGATGGATGGAGATATTCAATTCTTACTTATTTTTCGTAATAAATTATTTTTAAAAATTCGCGCGGTTTACATTATAATTTCTTTTGCTACCGTTAGGTGTCGATGTTTTAGTTTCAAGAATCTCTCCTAATAATGTCATGCGTTGAGGAATATATAAGTACGAGAAACCGTACATCTAGAAACTGTACAAAATTTATGTCCTTTTTGAAGGTAAGTGCTGTACTCTTTATCTGAGGATTCTCATTAAAATTAGTTTCTTTCAAAATTAAATGAGATCAGTCTTGATAAAGAAGCTATCAAATTGTTAGATCTTTCTATTAATAAATAATTATTTCTAACACAAAAAAAGTAATCAGCTTTTAATCAGCCCTATTCAGGGCTACAAAAATTGCATTGTCTTTAATGAGATTTTTCAGTTATTTGATTGACTGTTCCCGACATTTTCAATTTTGAACATCTGATTTTAGATTCTTAATCAGCAACCCTGAAATCACCCAAATAACGAGTTTCAGGCGAATCTCAGGGATTTTTAGAAAAATCGTCCGCCGTATTGGATCCGCCATTTTGAATTTTGAAAAAGTGACGTCATATTCGTAATCAGCGACCCCAAAAACCCCCGAGTAACGAGTTTCATTAAGTTTTTTGAAAGTCATCGTCTAAAATGTCTATTTGTTAATATAATTTGTTTATAACAATTAATAAATGGACCTACAACACCATTTTACAATCCAGAGAACTATAGGTATAAGTTAAAATACTTAGCGTTAAAAAAATACCCATATTTTCGAGATAATAATAAATATGTTAAAAAGTTCGTTTTTTCCAATTGTTTATACAAATTTAAATAATTATGCAAATTGAAAATCAAAAATCGGGCTCGAGCGATCTCTTAGCAATTCAATCAAGATTATTTAGAAAAAAGAAAATCTAAAATCGGTTAAGATTTTTAGACTCTAAGTTATTTTGAACCCTACTTTTCAATTTCAAACCACTGTGAATCGTGACTTAATATTTTCTCAGACAAAACTTATATAAATAATTATAATAATCTATATAATTAATGGTTTCTGTTTCGATTAGTTCGGTCAAGTGATAGAAAAACTTTAAATAAATTCATTGTACATTAGAAGAATTATTTTATTGAAGTAGTATTCTTACTTCTTTGTCAAAAGATTCACATCGAGATTCATTGATAGTCATGATATAAGCCGAGGTATAAGCTTAGGGGCCGTCCCATAAACCACGAAGACAATTTTTCACGTGATGCATTCAAGCGAGAAAATCAAGACTTATACAAATTCAATAATGTGTATTGCACTTAAAGAGATAGAAGTCAACTTTTTCTTGATTGATTAGTCAAGAAAATCAATAATCAACAAAAATTCAACATAATTCTTGATTATGGTTTTAAAGGCTAAATTTATTTGTTTCGTAGAATTTATAGGTTGGAGTGTGCACAGTGGGACAGAACTTTTGAGAAAAGTAAAGTAGAATTTAAAATTTCAAGATGTCGGACCAATATGGCGTTAAATCTAATGTAAAATTTAAAAATTTTGGGCAATATTCTTCACATTGCCGAAAAGTCAATGAATTCGACTGAAATTTGTTATTCGAGGGTTTTTGGGGTCGCTGATTACGAATATGAAATTAATTTTTAAAAATTCATATTCGTAATCTGCGACCCAAAAAACCCCCGAGTTACAAGATTTAAGCCAATATAATGAAATTTGAAGTTTCTTGTCTGCCATATTAAATCCGTCATTTTAAATTTTTGAAAATGAAGTTATATTCGTAATCAGCGACCCCAAAAACCCCGGAGTAACAAGTTTCAAGTAAATTTGATCAAGTTAAAAAATAAGTCCGCCATATTGAATCCATCATTTTAAATTTTTAAAAATGAATTTCTTATTCGTAATCAGCGACCCTAAAAACCCCAGTAGGGCAAGTTTCAAGTGAATTGGATGAATTTTCATAAAACTCGTCCGCCATATTGAATCTGCCATTTTGAATTTTTGAAAATAAAGTTGATACTCGTAATCAGCGACCCCAAAAACCCCTGAGTAACAAGTTTCAAGTGAATTTGATCAATTAAAAAAATAAGTCCGCCGTATTGAATTTTTAAAAATGAATTTCATATTCGTAATCAGCGACCCAAAAAACCCCCGAGTGACAAGTTTCAAGTGAATTCGATGAATTTTTGTAAAACTCGTACGCCATATTGGATCCGCCATTTTGAATTTTTGAAAATAAAGTTCATATTCGTAATCAGCGACACCAAAAACCCCCGAATAACAAATTTCAGTCGAATCCATTGACTTTTCGGCAATGTGAAGAATATTGCCCAAAATTTTTAAATTTTACTTTAGTTTTGACGCCATATTGGTCCGACATCTTGAAATTTTAAATTCTAATAAAATTTTTTTGGAAATTTTTTCAACCCCTGCACATTTTTTAAAAATTGTAGAAAAAATTTGAAACTTATATAGGTGTGATCATTCAAGTCTCATCTTTAATTTAAGACCAAAAGAGTTCAAAAATCTTATTCGGTTCGTGAGATATCATTAGAAACGTCCCAGTATGTTTTTTGACAAATGCAGTGAATTAATCGATTTTGAACGGTTTTTGGCTGAAAATGCTGTGCCGTTTATAATGATATCTCGCTAACTGATTAAGATTTTTGAACTCCATTGGTCTTAAATTAAAGATGAGATTTTAATGATCACACTTACATAAGTTTCAAATTTTTTCTACAATTTTTAAAAAATGTGCAGGGGTTGAAAAAATTTCCAAAAACATTTTATTTTTTTAATTTTTTTGTCAAATTTGTTGATTGCTGCAATCTTTGTATAAATTATTAAAATTTTTAGTTATATATCATTAATTGTAGAATTTAATAATCTTTCGAATGGTATATTTGTTAATTTTTTGACATTTGTATTTACAAAAAAATCCTGATTTAATGATTGGTATGTTTTTGGGCCGTGCGCTTGCAGCCGTACCGATAATTCCCGACGGTAGTGTATATCTTTTTGCCTTTATGAATTTTTCATTAATTTTATTTTGATAGCCCATTGAATTTCACACATACCAAATTATTATCAAAGTGTACAAACTATAAAAATAATTAATTTCAAAGCAAACTAGACTTGCCCTTTTCTACAAATTGTACTCTTAAAAACTAAAAGATGCATACTAACAGTTTCGTCATGGTACTCAATCTATCTATGGAAATATTCGCAGGCTATAGGGGAGACCGAGGTGAGTTGAAACGATTTTTACATTATCCAGTATAACTCAGCCAAAAATGTCCTATTTTTATAAGATTTGTATTTTTGGATAGGTAGTTTTGTGTAGTATGTGAATCAAAAATTAAAAATGTAAAAAGTTGTAAGGGTTGACGAAAAAATTGCAAAATCCAAAATAGTTCCCAGTGTTACAACTCACCTAGTACCAAGGTGAGTTGTAACACATGTCGACGTTAGTTGTAACAGTTGCAAATTTTGTGATTTTAATGAAAAAAATTAATTTTTAATGCTGAGTTTAGTCAGTAAAGTAAATTTAATTAGTTAGTTAAGACATCTTATTAATAGAAACGAATAAAACACTCGTTTTAATACTTTAATTTATTTTTGGAATAAGGTTATCACATAATTCACTTTCTTTAACACTAATTATATATTTTAAACCAATCTTTGGTATTTAATTACGATCTATAATAACAATTCGAGCTTTATAATAGCTAAAAATAATATTATATAATATATTTTATAGAAATTTAAGAATAATAAATTTTTTTCTGTGAATTTTTAAATAATTAAGGAGAAAATTAGAGTAAGAAAATTTATAAGATCAATATAAATCAAATTAAACCAAAAACTAAATTAAAAATGAGCAACAATTTCAGTAATAACAAAAAAACCTATAGAAAGAACTTATTTTGACTTTTGTATATGAAAGAGCAACTCGAAAAATGTTTTTAATAATATTTTTTTTTCTTTTGGAAAATATGAAAGTGATTTACACGAAAATTTGTAAAATTCTAAATACTTTTAAAGCCATAATATAAAACAATATACTTTAGCAAAAATCAAATCAGTCTCTATTCGATCAAGCACAAATTTGCGTAAACCTAGGTGAGTTGAAACAGCCTGTTACAACTTTCCTAGGTGCAAAAAACTGCATCGGTTCGAATAATTATTTTTTATTTTAAATTTCGAGACTGACACAAAAAACCATTTCATGAAACTAGGATATCCAACAGTTATTGAGGTAAATATAAGAATAACAAAAATATAATATGTGCGAATAATAAAGTAACAAAATTTCGGACGAAAACTTACTTTTAGCAATTTTTTTGCACACATATTAAATACATCTCAAAAACTTTTCTCAGGTTGTCAAGTAAACTTGCATCAAATAGTGAATCAAAAATGTAATAAATTCACGCTTTTCAAAATTTTTAAAAGGTCATAGTTTTTGAGAAATCGGCTTTGTTACAACTCACCTCGGTCGCCCCTACTCAGAATTGGTCAATTTTATGTGGGTAGGTATATCTCACACACCTGTGTGAGATCACATTATGATCACATTATCTCATTATGATTATAAAACTAGTCCTTAAAAAGACCACAACCGATCTAAAAAATTAGTCCTCAATTTAATACTAAAACTAGTCCTCAAAGAAATCCTCAAT
The DNA here is from genome assembly GCF_015476425.1 of Leptopilina heterotoma. Classification (NCBI taxonomy): domain Eukaryota; kingdom Metazoa; phylum Arthropoda; class Insecta; order Hymenoptera; family Figitidae; genus Leptopilina; species Leptopilina heterotoma. Next base: position 97,145 of record NW_025111120.1, read on the forward strand.
ATGAGCCTGAAACTAGTCTTAAAACAATTCCTCAATTAGACCAAAACGTAAGTCCTCAAAAGAGTCTTCAATCTAATCATAAAACTAGACCTACAACAAGTTCTTAATCTGATCCTAAAACTAGTCCTGGAATAAGTTTTAAATATCATCCTAAAACTAGTCTTAAATCAAGTCCTCAATCTGATCCAAAAACTAGTTTTAGGATCATATCTAGGACATAATTCAGGACTTGCTTCTGGATCAGATTTAGGACTTGTTTGAGGACTAATTTTAGGATCATATCTAGGACATAATGCACACAGAAAAAAAAGTCTTGAATAAAGTCTACAAACGAGCTAATTTTAAGATGTAACAAAAAGTAGTCATCCTAGACTTTAAATTAGTTTGTAAAAAGAGTCTTAAAAAAAGTCGGTACTCAGGCTTGAATGAAGTCGCTATGTAGTCTTAAAAATAGCCGATAGTCAAAAAGTGGACTTAAAAGTAGTTTTCTTTTAAACTTGAATTTACTCTGCAAGTCAAAATAGTGACTAAAATAAAGCTTTCTTAAATACTTAAAAGTAGTAAATAATACAATTCAAATTTATTTTTCTATTGCATTTAAAATTATAGGTATTAACTATATTTTCTAAATAAAAAACGTTTAGAAGAAGATATGCATCATAATTCTTGTCAGAGTTTTACACATAAAGAAAATCTGGTTAATTTGATTGCTTTTTGACTATTTTTATTGCAGTTTCAGGAGATGCTGGTAACAGATTGTAATAGAAGCATTAGTAAGATGATTTCCGAGTGATTTCCGAATGATTTCCGTAAAAAGAAATCAAGTCCCCAAAGATTTCCGGAAAGTTTCTGGATGATTTCCGAATGATTTCTGTAAAAAAAAATATTTCCGGAAAGTTTCCGGAAGATTTTCGGATGATTTCCGTTAAAAAAAATTAATTTCTTGAATGTTTCCAGATGATTTCCATGTGGAAACCCTTCCACATGGGTCTGAATCTTTTGGTCAAATTTTTTTACAATGTTTAGCAAAAACATTGCATTTGAGTTGATCTTTCCAACAATATACGAGAAATCGCGAAATTCGTTCTACAGGGGAAGTTATGAAGAAAAGTCAAAACTATGCCCAACTCTAACAACACTACCCTAGTTTTTAAAAATATTTTAATGCAATTTTTTGAAAATAGGATTGAATTTCTTTATAGAATTTTTGTATAATTTAAATAAACTAATTATTTAATGAATTTCAATTAAAAAATTTTAATATGAATGTTTTCTCCAAAATGTTAAAAATAATTCTAAAAAAATATTATTTTCGTATGTATTTGGATTTTTGGAAATATGTAATGTAGTTATGAATACTGAAAATATTGCATTTTAAAAAATTAAATGCTAGTTTTAATTAATTTGAAAGAATTGTTTATAAGTCGGAAAAAGTATCAATTTTCTTACTTTCCCTGAAAAAAAATTTTTTATTGACATTTCTCTGACTTTAGTGACAAAAATTTGGTTTCCCTGACTATAGTGTTAATATAACAATATAATAGTTATAAAAAAATAAAGTGTTTCATTAAATTGTAGTGTTTATTTATTATTTTAATCATTAATCATTTTTGTAATTTCTTGCTTTGAAATATGTTTTTTTAAATGTACAATGTCTACGTGAACAAGTGTAGAGGGGGATGTGTTTGCCAAATGTCTACGATTGTCCACAACCGGTGGAGGAGGAGGGGGTCAAAAATTGATGAAAAAATTTCCATTTGGTTTATGGAACAACGATAAAATTTATACCCCTCACTCATACCTCGTTCTCCCTCTTTCACTCCTTTATCTATCTGTACGTGAGAAAAGAAAAATAATTAGTCAATAAGATAATAAGACGCCCTTTTCGTATTTTGGCTTGAAAGTGAAATTCCCCACTTTTTCTTCCCCTACCAATTCATGTTCCTCTCACTCTACCTGACACGGAAAATAAAGAATACATTATGCTCTTCTGTAAACCAAAGAAATAGGCGTTACTATCTTACCTGGTTGTCTCTTTCCTTCCTACACAAACTAAAAGGAGAGATAATACCTTCCTCTCTTTCTCTTTATCATGCTTTCTCTCTAACACTATGACGGCCAGAATTAATATAAAGATTAATATAGTTAATTACTTATTAAATACTTAAAATTTTTAGAATAAATAAATAAATATTAATTATAAACAATTAGTTTTTCATTGTAACGATAGCGTTTAAAATCTAATGTGAGAAATTATATTTCGTACAGACAGTATATCTATATATACTACAGCACGTTTAGCCTGCTAGTCGCGAAGAGAGTAGCCACCGCGCACATACCGCGCGTCGCGGCAACGTCACGCTTCCCACCGCGAAACTTACCTGGATAACGACCAGACTTCTATATACTTTGCTCGCACGGACAATTTCCTCAGTTCGCCGTCGAACTGACTCGGGGCTTGCTCCGAGGAAGATCGACGACAACTCTCTCCTTCTTTTCTCTCTTTCCTTTCTACCTGGTGCAAGCACGAGGTATCTCAGGTACAACTGGGGCTGCTAGCTTGCACTAATTCTTTCTCTCTACCTGGAGCGAGCAGGCGGTATCTCAGGTACAACTGGGGCTGCTAGTGTGCACCACTTCCTAGAGGGAGCTGTACTCGAGACTCAGGTACAACTGTGCAGTAGTAATACCCCTTGATACTTCGTTGCTCCATTCTCACACCTTTCTCGCTCTTTCTCGCCATTGTGAACCAACCCTGTGGTGAAGAGGTACAACTCGACGTCCACAGAGTTGATGCACTAGGTAGATTCTTCAACCCAAGGTACATCTTGGGGGAAGATGAAGCTTGAACAGGGATTTAATTATTTCGGTATATTTTCCTATTGGATAAGAGGGTCAGCGAGCGTACTGGCTCTTAACCGACACGATTTCTCCCTAGCTTTATTTTGTGAAATCGTCCCCACTAGAGTGCACAACCTATGTAATCGTTCAATATGAAAATCGGGAAGTAAATTCATGACTAACTTCGGGAATAATTAAATCTAGTAAAGCGTAGCTCGTTAGTAAAATATAATAACGTAACGTATGTAGAACTCGGTAAATACGTAATAAGTGAGACGTTCAATAGTGAAACGGTAAACTAATATGAGTCACTATTCTCGGATAATAAATTAGCGAACGATATTTTATTACTAGTATTTCTACGATCTATTTTGTTAATCTAAATTTATTTTGTTTAAGATATTTTGTTATTCTTTTATTTGTTACTAAAATATACTTTCTTACGAAGGTTTAATTAATGCCTTATTAATGACTACACCTTACTCTAAATCATAGTATAATTCGGTCCTAAACTTAAATACTGTTTTGATAAAGATTTAAAGACTAATTTGCTAAAATTAACTAAACTAAGTACCCGGACTCCATCCGGCGAGCTATTCTTTTGGCAATTAAAATCACAATCATTACATCATATTTAATAAACATATATTTAAAAATAATATTTAATAAACAAATAGTAATTTTTCACTAATAATATAATTTTAGTGGCGCCATCTATTGATGCAACCTTGAAATAACTCGGTAAAACAAAATGACTGATAGCAACACCCGCGACATTTAAAAAATCAGAGTGATAACAAAATTAAAAAATTAGTGGCGCCATCTGTTAGTTTAACCTTGAACCCTCTCGGTAGAACAGAGCACCCCCATTTAACCCACCTTAAACTATAAAAATTTAAATATCCCGCCAAGAGGGTTTGAATTCGCTGGTGGCGCACAGTGGGGCCAAATGTACTTTTTGTGTCAAAATCAGTCTAGAGGTCACAATTTTTATTCAAATTAAGCAATTTTTTTAAAAAAATCTTCGTTACTGAATTCTCTATCGATTCCTCCAGGCCGATTTTTTAATTTTTGTTTATTTATATTTATTTGTTTATAACAAAGTATGAAAAAATCAATATTGGATGTAAAATGCAATTTTAAATTCTTTTTTATTACGAGCTTTAACTAAGAAAAAAATATAAAAACTGAAAAACATAAAAAAAATTTCGAGCCACTCAAATTTTTTAAAATAACAAAAATAATTTGTTTAAACAATTTTTAAATTAGATATAAGGAAGTTATTTTCATAGTTACACTACCGTCTGAAATTATCGGCACGGCTGCACACGCACGGCCCAAAAACATACCAATCTTTAAATCACGATTTTTTTGTAAATACAAATGTCAGAAAATTAACAAATATACCATTCGAAAGACTATTAAATTATACGATTAATGGTACATAACTAAACATTTTAATAATTTATACAAAGATTGCAGCAATTGACAAATTTCACAAAAAAATTTTTAAAATACAATTTTTTTGGAAATTTTTTCAACCCCTGCACATTTTTAAAAATTTCAGAAAAAATTTGAAACTTATATAGGTGTGATCATTCAAGTCTCATCTTTAATTTAAGACAAAAAGAATTCAAAAATCTTATTCGGTTCGTGAGATATCATTATAAACGTCCGAGCATGTTTTTTGACAAATGCATTGAATTAGTCGATTTTGAACGGTTTTTGGATGAAAATGCTCGTCCGTTAACCGATTAAGATTTTTGAATTCTTTTGGTCTTAAATTAAAGGATTAGACTTGAATGATCACACCTATATAAGTTTCAAATTTTTTCTGCAATTTTTAAAAAATGTGCAGGGGTTGAAAAAATTTCCAAAAAATTGTATTTTTAAAATTTTGTTGTCAAATTTGTCAATTGCTGCAATCTTTGTATAAATTATTAAACTTTTCAGTTATGTACCATTAATCGTAGAATTTAATAATCTTTCGAATGGTATATTTGTTAATTTCCTGACATTTGTATTTACAAAAGAATCGTGATTTAAAGATTGGTATGTTTTTGGGCCGTGCGCGTGCAGCCGTACCGTACGATAATTCCCGACGTTAGTGTACATATTCTTACAATTTCTTAATATAAATGTTTTAGAAATCAAGATAAAATGTAAATTAGTATCTTGATTCTATTACAAGTTAAAAATATTAATAATTTGTTTAAATAATTATAAAAATTATCATTTGCAAGCCACACTTTTGAGTTTAGTTCATTTAAATAGAAAAATTTTTAGGAATAAAAAAAAATCGAAATTTTAATTTTTTTAAAATAAAATTTAACAAAAAACATAATTAATTTGTTTAAACAATTGTTAAATACTTACACAATAACTTTTATTTTTGAATTTAATTATTTTATGCGTAAAATGTTGAGAAATGTGAAAAAAAATTTTCTTGGTTAATGTTGAAAAAAATTTACAATTAACAATAAAAAATTGCTTAAACATTTTAAAAATTTATTAAATTAATACTAAATGTTTAAATGTTAATTACTTATTAAATTTCGGGTAAAAAACTCGAAGAAATATACTACAAATTGAATTTTTTCAATCATGTTCTTTTTCCCAAATTTAATTAATAAGCGTATTGTTTATTTAATAAAAGTGTAATTATATAAAAAATTTTACTTCAGGAATACTAAAACATGATTTCTAATGTACTTAAAAAATTTTTTAATGTTAAAAACTTTATTTTATAGCAACATATCGATTTAGATATGTCACCCTCTAGACTGATTTTGACACAAAAAGTACATTTGGCCCCACTGTGTGGCGCCATTTATTGGTTTAACTTCGAACTAACTCGGCCGGTAAAACAGTTTCCTATCTGATCAACCGGATTTGAATTCGCGATAGATAAGCTTGGTGGCCAAAAGACTAAATTGCCATTTCGCTAAATTAAAATTTTACACAGTAAGAGGTTAGGTTCGAAACACTCAGTCAGTAAAACAGTTTTGCTGTGCGTGGTTTAGCAAAATGGCAATTTAGCCTTTTGGCCACTAAGCATAACTGTCCTACTGGCTGCTTATATAATCTGTAATACCGACTGAGGGTAACATAGCCGAGATCAAATAATTAAACAATAAATTGTTTTTAACTTTTTTACAATTTTGTCATCTTCCTTAGACCCAAATACGTAAGTATTCCAAATCTGAATTAATTCTATTGAGATTTGTCCAAGACATGTCGATTTATGTTTTAAAACTAAATTAATGGAATAAATTTTTTGGTTTTTGTATTTTCCTATCTTCAATATTGGTCCCACAAAAAAAAGTCAGTGAGAAAAAAGTTGTGCATTTATATTCCCAACAAGATGGTGTTTTTAAAAAATAAAAATTTTGTCTTCATTTTTGGCATTTTTTGATAGCCTGACCGGATTCAGGCGGATCAGCCGAGCGAAGCGTCGGTTCTTTGATTGGAGCCCTCAATTGTTTTGGAATACATTTTGAAGAAAATGAACTGTAAATAAAAGCTGTGCTTACAATTTGAAAATTTAAATTTTCACAAGTGAAAATCGACCAGTTCTGTAGATTTGACCATATGCACTAATTTTAATGTCTTTTATTTCCTTTTTATGAAAATGTATTTAAGTGTTAGCAATATTTATGTCAAAATGGAATTCAAATGATTACAAATTTTATGGTATTAAACATGATAAAATTGTTTTCAACTTTAATCATCCTGTCAGGATGAAAATGCGAACGAAATTAAACATAATATAAATGTGTGCAGTTGAATTATTATCTCTAATGGAATAAAGCATGGAACTTCAAAAATGACATTAGCTTGGCATTGAAATATCCAGAATTGAGGGATATTTGTAAATATTTTAATTTCTTTCAATCAACCTCTTCTTACAGGGCAAAATCATCTAACATTTCACTAAGGATTATTTAGAAAAAGCCCAAACTTTTTAAAAGTTATATTTAAAGCTGTCACTGCTAAAATTAAACTTATGGAAAACATCGACTCCTATTATTGTTTTATTAGCTAAAAAAGTATTACAGCCTTCAATATACATATATTATGCATAAAATTTAATTTCGGTTCTTTTACACAAATGCCGTTTTTATTGTTTTTAAGTATAACATTCAAACACTTAAACTTATTACAAACTTTAAAACAAATATCGTATTTATCTAATTGAAATAATTTTAAAAAGCATTTCGTAGCGTTTGTATAATGTACATGTAAGAATAATACAGCTATTTGTAGCAACGATTATTGTTCTTATTAACCACACATCTCAATTGAGTTTAAGTTTAACAACTTTTCAAGGTATAAGTATATTACACGTTATAAATTTTTACTAACGCTATTAAAAAATGTCTTTTTTATGAGATGGTTCTACATCGTCTATTTTCGTTTTGAAATATAACCATGCAAAAATGTTACAATTGCATATAACTAGATAGAAACACAGGCCTCCTCTGGTGTCTTTGTAGCCCTATAATTCATATTTTTTGTTGGGCTTTATTTCTTCAAATATAAACATGAACTAGCAATATAAAATATTAAGATGTGTGAAAAAAATATAACTATTATCTTTGAAGAAACATTAAATCTATTTGTTTCAACACAGATACATATGAAAGCGAATTTCACCCCAAACGATGATCATTGAATCCTATACTTGCTCAGGTGGTGGACCTTCATCCATGTTTTCAGAAGATGAAATCATTATTTCTAATTGTTCTTTGGTGTTTGCATCATTGATAATATCATCCTCAAGACCATCAGTATTTAGGAAACTGTATCTCATAGCACCATTAAGAACCACTGGCGAAGAAGTGTTTTGTTGGATGCCTCTTAATGGAGTAGTAAGTGTTTTCAATCTCTGAAAGTTTTATTATACTACATTTTAATATTGTTTGTGGAAGAGAAAAGAGACATGATTATCACAATTAAATTTTTGTCATATTTGAATAAAAAAATTTTCTTGCTATTAATTACACAAGTCAACATGAAATTTGCGCCTGACATTTAAGATATTTTTTATGATAGATTTATCGACAGATACAAAGAAAAAAATTATATTATATCAAAAAGTTTGTTTTTGAAAATAGGAGAACGTTTTTACCATATTTTTGAAAATTTATGATTGTCTGAATAAAATGGTCAGTCAAAAATCTGTAAAGTACGTAATAAAAGATTTTTGATTTACAGATTTTTGATTGACCATTTCATGAGTATTGCATGAGTGCAAAATAAATATATTTTTTAAATTTTATTAAAAAATGGTGACTGTGCAGCATTTTATTGGAAAGCATCTCGTTTCAGGATTCCATGACCAGACAACTGACGTCCTTAATTTTTTTATCTGGAAAAAACGAAAATGTTGTAATTTTCTATACATCAACAGCTATCGACACACGTAGGATTTTTTTATATTGCTTACCTTTATTTTTATCAACAATTTTGTGCATTTTTTTCTTTAAAATTGTCACTTTTTTGTTCAATCACGCATCATTTTGCAAAAAATCAAAATATCGAAAAAATCATAAGTGTGTCGATAGCTGTTGATGTATAAAAAATGACAACATTTTGGTTTTTTTCCAAATCAAAAATACTACTTTTGCCCCAACACGTCACAGTTCCGAGATAAATTAAAATTTCTCCAAAAACTAGACATTTTTACCATTATTTGCGAACGTTTATAAAGAGAGAAAAAGACAAATTTTTCTGATAATTTTCTTTACATCTGTTGAAAATTTCATGTTTGTTATGAGAATTGACACCTGTACACGGAAAGAAATCTGTTGCTATTATTGCTTGCAGAATCTTTACAAATTTTATTAGTCACTGCTGAATAGAATTTTAGCTTGAGGTTATAATAATTTATATACGAAATCATCTATTTAATGTAATGGAGAGTTCGATGGAATAAAAACATAAATCAGCTGCTAATTTTGCACGAAATCTTTATAATAAATATAAAGAGAACGTGCTATAAAAGTATTAGATTCTTCTTATAAGAATCGCTCGAACTCCGATTGATTTTCAGGCGGACTTTATACAACACAATCTTACTTGCGTGTACGCACATATAACTCACACACACATATATTTCTCTGGATGGTTTCGAGGAACGGAACGCGTACAAAGCGGTGACGTTTGCAATAACATAACCTAACAATTTTCACATGTTGCTTATATATTCAAACACGAATAAAAATGCAATAATTTTTAAATAATATACTTACTATTAAATAAATATTATCTTTTTATAACAGCAACAAGTATTAAATACTACATATAATATATAATGTTTTACAGGACAGAGAAATATCAAATATAGAGAGAGAGAAATATATGTGTGTGTGAGTTATATGTGCGTATACACAGGTAAGATTGTGTTGTATAAAGTCCGCCTGAAAATCAGTCGGAGTTCGAGCGATTCTTATAAGAAGAAACTAATACTTTTATAGCACGTTCTCTTTGTATTTATAATAAAGATTTCGTGCAAAATTAGCTACTGTCTCTTATGCCTATTGCATTGAAAGTATTTTTACATTAAGTATATGAATCCATGCTAAAAATATAAGAGAAACGTTAAGCAATTTAAGTAATGTGCTCTTTCGAGTAATATTAGCAGCAGATTTCTCTCCGTGTAAATGTGTATAAAATCTAGAAATTACTAAATAAATTAATGGAAAAAATCGTTAAGTAGATGGTTACTTCAATTTATATAAAGTTACTATATGTAATTAAATATACTTGAGATTTTTGTATTTATGAACAAAATGTTTAACTTCAAATAGAACTGAAAGTAATATCAGATCTCGTAGTATTCAAAATCTCTGAAGTAAGTCATTAATATATTGAATATATTTTACTTATTAATTGCACTATTTGTAACATTAAATACATATTTAAAGAACAATGAAGGGTTAATTTTTACAAATAAACATAAAATTTCTGACAAATATGAAGAAAATTATGAAAATAACTTGTATCCCTATAGAAATTTGAAAATTTTTTTTTTATTTTTGATCTATTTTTTGGAGAAATTTTAATTTATCTTAAAACTGTGACGTGTTAGGGCAAAAGTAGACCCAGATTTGGATTCAGCGTGTCAAAATACGTATAGAACACATGGTGCGATCAATGTATATTTTCCCGAAAAAAATTTTATGGTCCTGTGTAATCAACTATTATTACCTAAAATATAAACAAAATCTAACTAAATGGATAAAAGTTATTCGTTTTAAAAAAAAATGTGCTTTAATGTTTAATGCCCGGCAAATTCCACAATTTTGAAAATTTTTAAAAATATTTTTTTCCTAAAATCTTTTGTCATAAAACACTACCTTTATACCAAGTTTCACAAAAATTGAAAGACCCATGACCAACTTTGATTTTTTTGAGAAAATTTGACCCAGCTCAGGATTTTTCAGAAACTGTTCCGTAATTCTTCAGATGAGACTTTATGAGAATGTCACAGGGTAACTCAACAGAAAGTGTTAAAATACTTTGGATTATTTCCTAAATAGTTTATTACTTATTGAAAAAGAAAAGTTTGAATTAATGCTGAAATGGTCGCGATATCCTGGGTTACAAAACGAAGTTTTTCATAGTTTTTTAGAAACTATTTCTTTCCGTGTAGGTGTGCACCCAATTCTTTAGTTGTTTGCCCCTCGTCGTAAACATTTTTTCAGCAAAAAGTTATAAATTTTTAGGTACTTTTTTCGGGTAAATGAATTTCTTTGAAGATAGCAAGTAAGACAATACATAAAACCTACAAATATCGCGTCCGCTGACATCAAATTTTAAAAATTCTAAATGAAGAATCCAATATGGCGGACGAATTTTTTTTAATTTGACAAAATATGTTTCAAACTCCCTACTCAGGAGACTTTGGGGTCGCTGTTTACGAATCTGACATAAATTTCAAAAATATAAAATGGCAGATCCAATATGGTGAACTAAAATTTAAAAAGTAATTGGATTTTGTTGAAATTTATTACTTGGGAGTTTTTGGGGTCGCTGATTACGAATCTGACATCAAATTTCAGAAATTCAAAATGGCGGATTTAATATGGTGGACAAAAATTTAAAAAGTTATTGAATTTTGTTGAAATTTGTTACCTACTCATGAGTTTTTAGGGTCGCTGATTACAAATCTGACATCAAATTTTTATAACACTTTATTGTAACTAAATAATTCAATTTTCTTATTAACCCTTTAACGCCCAGTGGTACATACGCTGTACCACAAATGCATTAAAGTCATCATAACTTTGAAACTAATACATATTACTAAAAATTTTAAATTCTTAGCTCTAGTAAAACTCTTCCAGCAGATAATTAAAAAAAACAAAAGTAAAAAAATAATAATAAATAATTAAAATAATAATAAATAAAAAAAGTGTCAAGATACATTTTCTCCTATGACGGACGAAAAAATTTTAAAAAATTAATCAGATTCGTTTAAAACTTGTTACTCGGGGGTTTTTGGGGTCGCTGATTACGAATATGAAGTTAAAATTGCAAAATTCAAAATGGCGGATCCAATATGGCGGACGAAAAAATAAAAATTAATGGGATTTATATGAAACTTGTCACTTGGGGGTTTTTGGGGTCGCTGATTACGAATATGAAGTTAAAATTGCAAAATTCAAAATGGCGGATCCAATATGGCGGACGAAAAAATAAAAATTAATGGGATTTATATGAAACTTGTCACTCGGGGGTTTTTGGGGTCGCTGATTACGAATATGAAGTTAAAATTGCAAAATTCAAAATGGCGGATCCAATATGGCGGACGAAAAAATAAAAATTAATGGGATTTATATGAAACTTGTCACTCGGGGTTTTCGGGGTCGCTGATTACGAATATGAAGTTAAAATTGCAAAATTCAAAATGGCGGATCCAATATGGAGGACAAAAAAAATAAAAAATAATAAGAGATATATGAAACTTGTCACTCGGGGGTTTTTGGGGTCGCTGATTACGAATATGAAGTCAAAATTGCAAAATTCAAAATGGCGGATACAATATGAAAAACAAAAAAATAACAAATTAATGGGATTTACATTAAATTTGATGCTTTGGGTTTTTGGGGTTTCTGAGGTTAAAATGTTAAGAATCATAATGGTGGATTTAATAGGGCGAATTATGTTTAATAAATGTAAGAAATTTAATCCATTTGTGAAAGGAAACCTGGAACGCTTGACTCGAACGAAAAAGAACAAATGATAATCAGCTGGCCAATCAATAAAAACAATTGACAACCCTGGAGCGCATGACTTGAATGAAAAAGAATAAATGATAGTCAGCTGGTAACAATATTCAAGTAAATCCTATTTAATTTTTAATTCTTGTCCGCCATTTTGGATCCGCCATTTTGAATTTTGCAATTTTGACTTCATATTCGCAATCAGCGACCCAAAAAACCCCCGAGTGACAAGTTTCATATAAATCCCATTATTTTTTATTTTTTTGTCCGCCATATTGGATCCGCCATTTTAAATTTTGCAATTTTGACTTCATATTCGTAATCAGCGACCCCAAAAACCCCCGAGTGACAAGTTTAATATAAATCCCATTATTTTTTATTTTTTCGTCCGCCATATTGGATCCGCCATTTTGAATTTTGCAATTTTGACTTCAGATTCGTAATCAGCGACCCCAAAAACCATTATATACCAAGTGTGGTTGAAATCGAATCGGTGGAAATAATTCGGGCTTTAAAGGGTTAAACTAATCCTTTAGAAAAAAGGCATGAGTGAGAAATCTCGAATTTCAATCGAAATAATCGATTGTACTCTCGCAGTTATAGCAATGAAAATGAAATATAGAAGGGCACAAATCCAAATGAAATATAGTACCATAAAAACTCACACATAGTTAGAAGATGGAGCTACAGTCGCTCTTTTCAATATCATTACATATGAAGTGTCAATTTTTATTTTAATTAACTTAACTTTAGAAAAATTAAATAAAAATTTAGGTAATTTTAAATGAGTCACAATAAACAATTTAAAATTAAATAAAAGGAACATTTGCCATAGAAAAAAAGAAGAAAGCAAAGAAGTCGACCGCGAAGCGGTCGACGAAGAGCTAGTTATGTAAAATAAACAAAAACTTGTATAATTTTTAAAAATAAATTGCACTTAAATTTAATCCAAATTAATTTGACACTAGCCCATTTCGTCACCATTTTTGCAAAACCTTAATTTACTTGAAGCCAACTGTGAATTGTTATGATCAAAAAAGCTAACGGTACATATAGGTTATATATTTTCTGGACTTCGGAAAAGTTAATGCAGTGACAAAAAATGACCTATATCCGGTTCCGTTAATGGCTGAAATCTTAGATATGCTCAGAGCCGCGAAATACATTTCTAAAGTCGATTTAAAGTGGGCGTATAATCAAATCCCGTTGAGTGAAGAGTCCAAGGAAAAAACGGCTTTTGTGGTTCCTGGTTTCGGAATGTTCCAATATAAGCGAATGCCGTTTGGACTTTGTAATGCTCCCGCAACGTTCCAACGGTTAATGGACAAAATTATTACGCCTGACCTTAAACCGAAGGTCTTCTGTTATCTCGATGATATTATTATACTGCCGTCCAGTTTAAAAAAGGCACTATCTACATATTTTATGAAAAATGAGTTCTTTATATCGTTGGATTCGTAATGAAAAGACGAATATAATAGTCGTATTCGTAATTGAAAATTTTAATTAGATTAGAAGATAATTAGCGGTTAATTATACTATCTACAGAGATTTTCGAGAAATATTTTTTAAAGTGTCACTATCTGCAGGAGGAGGTCTCCTTCTATCTACCACCTATCTACAAAATTTTTAGGATTTTCAACCCACTTGACCCCTGAAATCCTGATTCACGAGCACTATGTACATAGGTTAGTCAGTAAACTGATCTCAAAAGTCACAAAAGTAGAGGACTATGTACATAGTGACGTTTTTCGTACATATTTTTCTGTTTATCTGTCACCGACTGGTGACACTGATTCTGTGTTAATTAAACTTGATGAAATAATCGTGAATTTGATAACCAGATTTCCGGATTTGCCTTTTTATATAGGTGGGGATTTTAATGCGAGAATTGCAAATTTAAATCAAGTAACAAGTGAAATAATTCCCGAAAATTTAACAATTAATAGCGAAAGAACAAATCTTGATTGTAAACTAGACACTAGAGGCAAAAAACTCACCTCGGTCATGGAAAGTAATGGATATGTAGTTTTAAATGGGAGAACAATGAATGATTCACCCGCTAACTTCACATTTGTAAATAATATAGGCAAATCAACGATTGATTTAGTCTGGTGTAATTTAGTGAGTTTACAAACGGTAATTGATTTTGAGGTAATTGTTTTTCCCACAGGCTCCGATCACTTTTCCGTAAAAATTAAACTGAAAAAAAAATTCACAAATAACACAGCCCCACAAAAAAAAAGTGTCTTGCGCGGCAGACCAGACTAGTCATTTCCTATGTATTTTGACGCGCTGAACACGAATCCGAAGTCCGTTTTGCTCCATCACGTCAGGATTTTTTTCTAACCTCAAAAAATCTGTCTTATTTTGAGAGGTAGGCTATTTTTTCTTAAATTAATGGATTTACTTCAAACTTGGTAACTAGGGGTTTTTTGGGTCGCTGATGACAAATTTGAAGTTAGATATTCAATATGGCGGCTCCAATATGGCGCACGAATTTTTTAAAAGTTAATGGATTTACTTCAAACTTGGTAACTAGGGGTTTTTTGGGTCGCTGATGACAAATTTGAAGTTAGATTTTCAAAATGGCGGATCCAATATGGCGGACGAATTTTTTAAAAATTGATAGATTTGCTTCAAACTTGGTATCTAGGGGTTTTTTGGGTCGCTGATTACGAATTTGAAGTTAGATTTTCAAAACTCGAAATGGAAATTCTTATATACATAAGTAAGGTATTCACGTCCTTTTATGGTAGCGCACTCTTTTGTCCTCAAAGGATCTGTGTAATGGTTTTCGTTTAAAATTGGTGCCTCCAGGTACAATATCCTTTTTCAGCATCCAACAGTAGTCGGACATCATATTTACATCCCATCTTCCTTGATAACGACGTTCAAATTCTTTAAAATCTTGATGGAATCGTTCTCCTTGTTCTTCACTGTAATCTCCAAAATTTTCAGGGAATCGATCCCGATGCGAGTCTAAGTAATGCATCTTTATGCTCATTAAGCATCCTAACTTACCAAAATTTTTAATCATATCACTAACTATTTGCTCCCAATTTTCACTCTTGTGATTACCCAGAAAATTTTCGACAACTGCTTTGAAACTAAGCCATGCGGCTTTCTCCTTTTTATTCATCTTGGTGATAAATTGCTCATCTTTTAAAAATTTGCGAATTTGTGGTCCGTCAAAAACCCTTTCTTTTAGTTTCGCATCAGATTTTTCTGGAAACTTTTGTTCCAGGTATTTAAAACAGTTTCCTTCTTTAACTAAGGCTTTGACAAATTGTTTCATAGGATTCCTCCTAGTTTCGTGTGTAAGGATGGAATTATCACCTTTGAAGGGTCGATTAGGAGATTTTCTATTATATTTTTTGAACCTGGTTCGAAAGAATTTCTTTTTGGCCATTGTTTTTTAATGTAGTGATTTGCTCGATCTCTACTGTCCCACAAACACAGGAAACATGGTGTTTTTGTAAAACCTGATTGTTGTCCAAGTAGTATGCTTAAAATCTTAAAATCTCCACAAATTTGCCAGTTGTGTTCTCGGTATCTAATTTTATCCAAAACTAGTTTCATATATTCATAGTTTTCTTTCATTTCCGTTGAATGCGCTATTGTCTCGATAAAAGCTAGCTGTTGTGCCTTTTGATAACAAGTTTTTCTTCTTCAACACTGATGCTAGGTGTTCTGCACAATCCTTCGGCAATTTTAAATCTCTAATGAGATTGCTAAGTTCTTCTTGGTTAAACGTTTGTCGAATCTTTATCTCCTGTTCATCATACGGAAGGTAATAGTCGTCCTCATCATCGGTTCTCATGTCTTTATTTTCAAAATCTAGAACATCTTCAGTTGAAGTGTCAATTTCCAAGGTTTTGGGAGAAGAAGGTGGATTGCATGAAATTTCTGGTTTTTGTACAGTGGGGACATTAGCATACAATATGTTCTTTTTATTTTTGTTATTATATCCTTGCACATTGGTGTTGCAAAAATAACAATCTTTTTGATTTAATGGTTTTTCCCACAAAGTTGGCTTTATAAACTTTAGTTTATCCTCTTTTTTATGATTCCAACGAGTTAACATTGTGTAACAGGAACTGCAAATTTTGTGTGGAACAAAATTTTTATCCTGATTGGTTATCTCAAGATCAAAATAATCTTTATAGATCTGTTTGATATTTTCATTTATTGATTTACGATTTTTGGGGACATCGAATTGTCCACATATGTCACAAAATGCATCTGCATTGCTGTCGCATAAGTGTTCCGACGTTGTTACTGCAAAATTAAGTTTTGAAGCCTTTGGAGTTTTATTATTGTTTTGATTTTGAGAAGCCATGATTTATGTGAAAACATGCACGTTAGGGATCCTGGCCCGATCGCAGGTGAGTCCGCCGTCCTAGGGGTGATAACCCTCATACCTCCCCAGGCCTAAGTATGAGAGCTTTCCGACTTTGCCGAGGACAAAGTCAACTCGTCGTCGGACACACTACGGCATCATCCTCACACCGTAACGTCCCCCTGCAGGGCAGCGCGCCTACGCTGGCTTCGTTACTTCGATAAACAGGAAGCGAATCATTTTACACATCCCCTTTCGGGGCAGTTTTCATCGCCTACTACATTTATCGAAGCAGCAGGATTAGTTTTGTGCATTTGCCGAATTGATCTCTATGATGCAATGAGACCCAACTGTCAGTTCTTGAGAGTAGTTCATTACAAAACAAAAAATTACAGTTCCCGCTACACAACACTCTACCAAAAAATCTTTCGGAGCAGCCACACGGAAAAAATTTCTGTGCACTGTTTATCTCTATATGTGCACCAATGGTCCTTAATTACAGTACAAATCTTACACTTTGAAAAGGGATCATATACGGCCCTTTTTAGAGACAGCAAACGCACTTCCATCGGACAACCTCTGCATCAACTGCACTGGAAGTGAGACAAGCGGTGCACGGACATTTTTTCCGTGCAGGGGGTTCAAAATGTGAAAGTCTGACTATAAATTCGTAATCAGTGACTTAAAAAACCCCTAGATACCAACTTCGAAGTAAATCCATCAATAGTTAAAAATTTCGTCCCCCATATTGGAGCCAACATTTTAAATTTTGAAAATCTAACTTCAAATTCGTAATCAGCGACCCAAAAAACCCCTAGATACCAAGTTTGAAGTAAATCCATTAATTTAAGAAAAAATAGCCTACCTCTCAAAATCCGACAGATTTTTTGAGGTTAGAAAAAAATCCTGACGTGATGGAGCAAAACGGACTTCGGATTCGTGTTCAGCGCGTCAAAATACATAGGAAATAACTAGTCTGGTCTGCCGCGCACGACACTTTTTTTGTGGGGTTGTGTAATTGATTTAAATAAAAATAGTTCATTTTTTAAGTGGAAAAAAGAGACAGATTTGGATTATAAACATGCGATGAGTACGTCTTTAGGAAATTATGAGAATATTGTAGATCCGGATATAATGTCGAATAATTTAGTTAAAAAAAATTCTGACAATGCGAAAAATCTAGAAATGAAGGTTACATTGAATTTTAAGAAACATTCTTCGAAACCCTGGTTTGATAGCTATTGTGTAAGATCAAAAAAATGCGTTAAAGATCTGTTAATGAAATGTAAAAAAATAACTTTGTCTCAGCGGATTTGGTGTCGGAGTACATTACTAAAAAAAAGAATATATAAATCTACAAAAAAATAAAAAAGCCGGGTACAAAAACCTATTCATTGAACAACTATGTCATGCAAGAGACTTCTCCACCTTTTGGAAGATTATTAATAAATTTAGGTATAAACCACAGTCTCATTTCTTACGAATTTTTTAAATATTTACCTGAAGAGGGGATTAATTACCTCACAATTTTATTTAATGTAATAATGGATAGAGAAAAAATCCCAGTCTCATTGTCGCAATCATCACTGAGAATGTTATATAAAAAAGGAGTTAAATCTGACCCGGCAAATTATCGTCCTATCGCATTAATGAATTGTATTTGTAAAATTTTTATGCAAATTTTGACTGAGAGATTGGGGACGTGGCTGGAAAGCAAGAACCTCTTCCCTGAATGGCAGGCGGGTTTTAGGAAAAAGAGGAGTTGTATAGATAATATTTTTGTTCTTAATTATATTATACAAGCCCGCCTAAGCCGTGAAGGGGGGAAATTATTCGCTCCATTTGTCGATTTCCGTAGTGCCTTTCCTTCAGTTAGTCAGGGTTTATTGTGGGCTAAGCTCTATAAGTTAGGAGTGGGGAGCAAAATGATTAATCTATTGATAAGTTTATATGAGAAAGCGAATGTCGCGGTAAGGAACTCTTCGGGTATTTCGAAACAAATAATGGTCACGAAAGGAGTTTTGCAGGGGGAGGTAATGAGCCCCCTACTTTTCGCGTCTTTCATAGCCGACCTTGAGGATTTTTTTAAGGGAAAAAGGGATCAAAGGCGTCGCTCTGAACCCTTGCATAGAAATTTTACTATTGGCTTACGCAGACGACATTGTGATCCTTGCTAATACCCCTGTAGAAATGAAAAAAATTTGAGAACTCTAGAAAAATATTGCGCAGCTAATAAATTAGAAGTCAATATAAAAAAAACTCAAATAATTGTTTTTAGAAAGGGAGGTCACGGTCACAATCATAAATTTGAACCTTTTATGTACGGAAAGGACCAAAGGGTGGAAATTCTTTCAAAGTATGAGTACTTGGGAGTATTATTTTTAAACTCCGCGACATTCGCTTCTGCCACCGACTCCGCTGTTTCTAAGGCTAAGATAGCTGTTGGCGCATCACTCTCACTGATAAGCAGGTTGAATCCAGATGCCTGGGAACCAATAAATAAAATATTTAATAGCCTTGTTGTAAATCTTTTATCGTATGGAATAACAATTTATGAACTCAGGTATCTGGATGAAATAGAAAAAATACAGACATCTTTTTACAAAAAAGTTTTGAGCTTGCCGAAGAATACACTAGGATATTCGTTAAGATACGAACTGGGCTTAGCAAAATTATCTTCCACTGTATTCAGATTACTGTTAAATTTAATAGAAAAAATATTGTTGATGGGCGATCATAGATTTCCAAAAATGTGTTTTGAACGTATAAAAACTTTGTCTACTAATAAAAACGCCCAAAACAAATTTAATTAGTGCAAGCAAATAGCTCATTTTTTGAATGTATTGGTGAGATGGGTGAATGGAATAATATCAGCTTAAGAACTCTTCAGGCTAAGAAATATATCTGGATAAAAAAATATGAAAATTATTTATTGATTGAAGATATGGATAGAGTGCATGCTTCAGGATCGTTATTACTGCTCCCATACTTAGAATTAAATATAGAAACCAAGAAATATTTTGGACAAAAGATACCTTTAAAATATATTAAATTAGTTTGTCAAATTCGACTTTTGAACATTTTTTACCCAAGACTAGTAATTAACAAAAAATTATACAAATTGAATGCAAAAGGTCTGTGTGAAGGGTGTGGATTGGAAACTACTGATTTATATTACCATACTTTCATTAAATATAACCTTCATTATGAGCTTAGACAAAAACACTTTTGTTATTCCGTCGACGAATCTGTTATACTAAATGTTTTCATGAATGCGTTGGATTCCTCGAATGTGGATACCCTGATGAATATTTATGTGTTCATTAAGCATGTAATGCAAAAAATTGATAATTTTAATAGATTTTAAGAAAGCGACAACCTCTTTGTATTGGCTGTTAGGCCATTTAACAAATAAAATTTATAATAAAGGAGACGTCCTATCTACAAAATTTTCAGGATTTTTAACCCACTTGACCCCTGAAATCCTGATTCACGAGCACTATATACATAGGTTAATCAGTAAACTGATCTCAAAAGTCACAAAAGTAGAAAACTATGTACATAGTGACGTTTTTCGTACATATTTTTCTCGAACTTTGGTTAACTTTCTGCCGGAGAGAGCACTATCTAGAAGTTTTATTATGAAAATAAAATAAAAATAATTTACAAATAAAGCTTTTACTTTTGTATTAACACATATATTTAATGCAAATTAAAAAACAATTTTAATTATTTTTTTTGTAAAGTTAATATTTAATTTAATAAAAATTTAATGCAGAACAAAATAATCAAATCAAATAAAGTTATAATGGTAAATAAAATTTATGTATTGAGGGGCTGATAGTAAAAATGGTTTAAAATAATAACGGGAGCAAAAGTGGAATAAGTGTCTTAGAAGAAAGAACAGATTAAAATGATTGTGTAATTTCTTGATAAATTAATTATAATAATTACAAAATAATAATTCAAATAAAATAAGTTTTTTTATTATTGACAATATTTTTTAAGCATTAATATAATTAATTTATCAAGAAATTACACAATCATTTTAATCTGTTCTTTCTTCTAAGACACTTATTCCACTTTTGCTCCCGTTATTATTTTAAACCATTTTTACTATCAGCCCCTCTATTGTTCGTGATTTTTTGTTCGGTATTTTCAAAATTAAAATATTAAATAATAATAAAAATATAACAGAAATAAAGGATTGTGTTAGAAAATATTGTAGAGAGTGACGCTTTAAACAGGAAAGTGAATCGACAAAGCAATTTTAAAAGTACAATCTACCACATAGTGCACTTTTCATGTATTCTCCATAATTTTCGGATAAAAAATGTGCACTATCTACAGTTTTATTAATAAATAATTAAAATTAATAAATTTTTTGCACCAATGAAAAGAGCGTGTCCGAATTAGTCAAGAACATAAGTTTGTTTACAAAATTTTAAATTTTATTAAGAGATCCAGATGCAAACGCGTTTCCTTCAATATCTCCGATTAAGCTAAAATGTAGATAGTGTCTTTTTCGAAAAGGATGGCAGTATAGTTTGCAAAAACTACTACGAAAAAATGTAAAATGGACTTATAGAAGTAAACATTTGAGCGAAACGGAGAGGAAATATTCGACAACTGAAAAGGAGTGCCTCGCGGTAAAAACGTTCATAGGCAAATTTCGACAATATTTAGAAGGTAGTCATTTTAAAGTAATAACTGATCACATTGCTTTAAAATGGTTACACAACTTGAAAAATCCTACAGGACGCTTGGCGAGACGGGCGTTGGAACTGTCAAAACATGATTTCGAAATAATTTATCGAAAAGGTTTAGCAAATGTAGTTCTAGGCGCGTTGTCGAGAGTTTTCGAAGAAAAGCAAGAAATTTCCGAAGTAATAAAAGTCGAAAGTACCGAAAATCAAACAAAAAATAACTAGTACGAAACAATAATGAGAATAGTAGAATCAAAACCTCACGAACACGAAAATTGTCGAATTCGAGACAAACAATTATATTTTCATAGACCCGATCCGTTAAAATCTCCCCTCCTTAAGGGGATGTCAAAGTCGATGCGATTTTCCCATTGAAGCTCAATGCAAAAATCCAATCGACTTTG
This sequence comes from Leptopilina heterotoma, assembly GCF_015476425.1. NCBI lineage: Eukaryota > Metazoa > Arthropoda > Insecta > Hymenoptera > Figitidae > Leptopilina > Leptopilina heterotoma. The sequence continues at coordinate 118,668 of NW_025111120.1, forward strand.
ACATCCCCTTAAAGATGAAAATCCGTGGAAATTAGTGCAAGCAGGACACCTTGCTTGGTGTGGAGAAAACTTTCCATAGATTTTCCGAAAATTTTTTCTGGCCTGGGATGTACACGGAAATAGTAAAATATATTCGAAAATGTAAAATTTGCCAACAAACAAAAGCAAATAATAAACCGAAAATAGGACCGATGGGTAAAAGAATCGTGGAAGAACCATGTACGATGGTTGCTTCGGATATAATATGCCCATTACCCCTATCGAAAAATCGGAAAAAATATGTCTTAGTATTTCTGGACATTTTCACAAAATGGGTGGAAATAATTCCAATTATAAAAGCGGACGGAAAAACTATCGAAGCAGAATTTCACAATAGAGTAATTTCCATATGGGGAACGCCCAGAATTTTAGTTTCCGACAATGGCACGGAATATGCCAATAAAGTAATACGGGAAGTGTCGGAAAAATTCGGAATAAGACACTCTTTCACACCAAAATACTACCCGCAAGCAAACCCATTATATATAATGGGTTTTCCACGACACTTATCGTGGATTATAATCCACGATGAATTCTGCAATAAAAGAAATCTAAAGGCAAGAGCAGGATACTGTGAGCCATCAAGCAACGGGAGAAAAAATGTACGAGCCAACTGGGACAAACGACGAGAGGAATTTTTGGAGAATAGCCTAGCGGAAAATTCAAGAAAATTAGCGGAAAATAGTAAAAAAGAAAACATTGAATGTATAGTCGTCATTACTGATTACAACGAATTGTCGGAAAATTAATTGAATTTTTATAAGGGGTTACACTTCGTCCCATTTAGGGGAAGGGGGGTGTAACGTAGCGTTACGAATTCTCCCGCGTCTGTTGCGAATCAGGCGATTGAACCCGGAAACGGCCGAAGGGCCTCGAGGGTGTCAATCGCCGGATTCGTAAGCAGACGCGACACTTGCTGTTTGACCATACTATCCCCCGCTTCGCAAAACGTTTCGTGTCACACTATTATAATTATTAGTGCCATAGTGATTAGTAGGATAATCTCTCCACCCTCTCCGAAGCCATCGGTTTCTCCGTTAACTGATCGAATTCAGCCTTGTAAGTTATAATTAATAAATATTATCACTTTAAAACTATCCAAGTCTTCCTTTTATTCCCCTTCTCACCTCCCTTTCGACACTTTTCATAATCGACTTACGGGCATCCGATTATAAATTCGCCATGTGGCATCAAAAACTTGACTTTCTTACGAAAATTTTGAGTATATACATACAACATTTTATCTTCAAAAATAAAGTGTGCAGGGGGGTGGCCGGATTCAGAAAGAATGCCCCATATTTTTCTTTTATTTTAGTGAATAAAATCATTATATAAACCCAGGCGCAACATTTTTTCATTTTTTTGTTGAGCTGTGTTATCCTTAATAGTGAGGTGGTAGCATTTTACTGTGTATCCAGGTCCTGTCATAAAATGCATGTAGTGTAGGGAGGTAATGGGTCAAAATATGTGAAACCGACCACTTGAAAAATTGTCTCCAATTTTCAAGTTATCTATGGTTTTTGGTAGATATATGAGTACACTTTTTCCCCCTACAATATTTTTCAAAACAAAATTTTATTATTGAAGTAATCAGGCGTTGAAGTTTTGGGTCATTTTATTTTCATTTTATTATTACTTTGAAACAAATAAAGATAATAATGCTTTCAGCTAACGTTACGAAATATAAGAAAAAACGTTATTTTCTTATATGATTAAAATTATTACCTTACCTGACAATACGTTCCAGGGGTAACAATAAATATATAGATGGCATAACCTGGTATCATTGCAACTGAAGAAGATGCAATACACCAACCCAAAATATTGGCCCACTCTGGATAAACATAGTCCTCATAAGTTAATGGTTCATAGGCCATCAAACCATAAACAATAATAAACTGTAAGAATGGTTTTAATTATTAGTTTAATAAAACTATTTGTTCAATTTATTGTGTTATTATTTTATTAGTACGAACAATTATAAAAATTGGAGCCACAAATTTCCAGCAAACTCTCCAATATAATCCAGGAGTGAAACCTATCATGTCTTTGATGTCAGCACAGAATTTATCCACACCATAAATCCAACTAACCGCTATTGCTTCTGCCAAAACAGCAAATAGCATTGAATATCCTGCAGCATAGCGATCCAAAAGGTAAAAGAAATAGAAACCGCCCTGAAAAATTTGCAAAACTAAATTAGTTAGTATCTAAAAAACATTATGCATTATGCAAAAGAGTAAGAGTTATAACATAATATACAGTTAACAATCCCAATAAAGTCGGTCAACGTGGAATGGGTCAATGTTTCCAAGTCAATGGTACAGGGTAGAACTGTAGGAACATTGCCTCGAAATATTGAGACAATATTGCCTGACAATCTTGAAAAATATAATATTATAATAAACTATTAATATTTTAACGAAATTTCAGGGCGTGATCAATGATTTCCTTCGGTTCAACGATGGAGTTTTCTGCAATTTTTACATTTTTATTTTACTCTAAAGGTGGAGGTTCTTAATTTTTTATTTCTCGAAATGAGAGTTGTTTTTAATAAATTCGAATTTTTTTTGCTAAATATTTACCATTCTTCTCATAAAAAAATAAATAGAAAAAAAAATAATTAAAGAAAAGTGATAAATTCATAGATAAAGATAAAAAGTATTTGTGCGGAAGGAATTCAATTTAAAAAGTAAATAATTAAGAATAGACCTGAGTTGGTTAATTATTATCCAATTTCATATATATATCGACACATTTATACACTAAAAAAAACTGTTTTTCACATACAAAACAAAAAATTTTGTGGAAATATAATCAAGTCTTTTTTTGAAATAGGAAGTTTTAAAAATTAGTAAACTTGTGATTTATTTCGCTTAGGGTGTCAACTTCAATATTCCGATGTGATAAAGAATTTTAACTTTTACATAAATTTATTCTAAACAATTTTTGTTGTGAATGTCATGTGAATACAGTGAGTGCGGCATCATTGAACCACCCGAAAAAGCAAAGAATTTTCAATTTTGAGAGTTGTAAAGTTGTCTGCTCTACTAATTAGTAAGAAAAATACTGGAAGACATGCTTTTATCACAATTGTGAACGAGATAAACTCAAACTGTCACTTTACCTACCTAACCTGACATCAAAATATATTAATCTCCTGTATTAACAAATAATAACTCTTTAACAACAATATTCTATTTTTTTAAGTGAAAAATAATATTTTTACAATGTGTAAGTGGAAATATTATTTTTGAAGTAAATTGTAGTGTTTTATTAGAGGTGGTTCAATGTAGACACAGATCCTTCAAAATAAGAAAAGTGTGACTTGTTAGAAAAAAATTAAATTTAATTATTTAATCATAATAATTTGTGTTTGTAACGTGTGTATTAACTAAAGGAGTACTTCAGCTTAATTTTGATACAAAAACCTGATCAAAATTAGTAAAACTTAATTAGTTTTTGGATTTTTTAAAATACCCGGTTCAATGTAGCCTACCCTCCCCTACCTGAATAAGGACAAAGCGCGCGGGAATGTTGTACTACACTGTTTATTGTAAACAATTTCAAGTCATTTTAATTTAAGTAATTCTTAAAGAAATACTTATTATGACACATAACTGAAAAACTAATTAGAATTATTAAAATATATATTTTTAAACATTAAAGTATATAAAAAAACTTTAACCAATTTCGATACTAATTTTAAATTTGACATCAGATTTTCAAAATTGAAAATAATTAAACTTTCTTGTACATCATGGTAGCTCATTTCAACGAGCACTGAAAGAAAAAAAATTTTTTGAAAAAAATTTCACATGCAAAAGCAAAATGAATACCGACTTAGCGTGGAATGTCCCATTAGCAAATTTTGTAAGTATTCATAGTGAATATTCCTTAAATATGGGTTTACAATATTCCCTGAATGTATTTCAGGTACGTTAATAAAATATTCCTCATGAATATTCTTTGAACTTACCTAGGGAATATTCTATATTCGCGGACTTTTACCTACTTCTGTACACCTTCCTGGAATATTTTTTGGAAGGTTCCGAATATGCCAAAAGAATATTACAGGAAGGTTCTTTGAATATTTTGTTCTGTCTGGGAAATAATAGTAAAACAGTAAAACTGAAACCCATAGTAAATCATTTTTTCTAATTCATTAATGAATTTACGAATCATAAAGGACAATAGTAGTTATTACAAAGCTGCCGTACTAAGGAAAAACTTACATATGTGCAATCCCTGTCAAACTGAGAAAATAGAGAAAAACGGTTTTAGAAATAAAAATTTAATAATTACCCTCTGAGCAAAAGGATATCTCGCGGAATATTGAGATATCCCAGGGACATCCAAATTTCCATCCCATGGGAGACTCGCGTGGGATATCCTAATATTCTCCACACGTGATATGACACGTGAGAAATAGTAATATTATGTTGAAAAATAATTAGAGCTTTAAAGAGTTGAAAAACCATTATTAAATTATAACCAGAATGAGAAAAAAATTATTTCAAAAATAAAAGATTATTTGACTAATATCAAAGTTATGTTTTTGTGATTTAATGAACATTAGTTGAATTCAATAAAATGTCTTTTTAATGCTAACCATTTATTGTGTGTTGGTTTAAACTAATTTTGGTCAATTTATTTTGTCTATTAATGATAAATATTTATTGGTTAAAGATATTTACAAAAAACTAAAAAAATGTGAAAGTTAAACATATTAAACAGCAACACTTATAATCACACAGTGCAAAACACACGCTTCTGATCTAATGACGCGACGCTATGGTCGCCATGACACTCAACAGCTGGAAAGGTCGACGCATGCGCGTGTAAGATTATAAGAGTACACTCAGATACAATAATGCTGTCCTTCCGGTTTGACGGTATTTTGTAAAGTCGTATGATTTCTGTCAAAATGTTTTCAGTTCATGACATACGAATGAACATTCGTATGTCACGACCTAAGAATTTGATAGAAATGACACGACTTTTCAAAATTCCTTTAAACCGGAAGGACAGCATTAAAGCATCTGAGTGTACATACATATAAAATTTTATTTCTTCTTGTTTAAAGCGAAAAATATACTGGATTTTCAGTAATTAATCTAGTTATTCATGCAGTATTTGTTTAGAATGTAGTTAGAATAAATATTTGAATAATTTAATATATCATCTACCAAAAAAAGTAACTAAAAAATCATAATTTTAAGCTGAATTGATAAATATATATATTTTCTACTTTCGTTAATTTAATGCAACAAATATCTAAACAAACTTTTTTTAATTTAAATGCGTTAAATATAATTTCACAGCTCTTTGACACACACTCTTTGGCACTTGGAACGATTGCATTTCGTTTCCTGCGCATGCGCTGACATATCCCACACGGGATGACCCACGAAAGAAAACTTTGCATATCCCGTGGATATCCCAGGGATATCCAGTGGATGTCCTTGGGATATCCAAATTTCCGTCCCGTGAGATATCTCATGGGATATCACGGGATGGAAATGGGATATTCGCGGGATATCCCGTGCTGTGAGGGTAAATGACACTTCTCTATTGAAAGTGTACACAGAAAAAAACTGAATTCAAAATGAGTAACATATGATACTCATTTTGAAGTGCAACAAAAATGATACCCCTTCAACTCATTCTGAGTTTCTAGGGAAAAAACTCAAAATGAATAAAAGCGGTATCATTTTGGGTTTATGATAAAATTACAATAACATTGGAATAATTCAGAAAAATATGAATTAAAATAATTGTTTATAATGAATAAACACGTTGCACTTGTCAAAACATTAATACTTGAAGTCGATTTATCGCATTTATGAGAAATAAAAAAACAAATTTTTAGGTTAGACACTTGTGAATTGACTGTCAGGGATGGCAACCATGTAACACGAAACATGCGAAACACAAAAAAGTAACGGCGCAACGCGCATTTTCTACAATTGTTGCCAACATAACACACACAAAAAACTAGAACCTGACATTTTTTTTATTTTGAGTCACTTGAAGTTGCCGATTACTTATTTCGAGTCATTTGAAGTTGTCTATTACTCATTTCGAGACCGACTTCCAAATACGTTGCAACAAAAGTGAGTCGGGTTTTTTTCTGTGTATGTGTTGGTTCTAATTTTGCAAAAAATAATTAATTATTTAAATAAATTCTATGCAAAATGTGACTAACGATGTCTACCTTTTGAAAATACGAAGGAAAAACTTACACATCGTCAATTGCGTTGTTTCTTCCCGCACGGGTACTCGAGCTCGGCACAACGATCAGAATTAAAAACTTACACATTTCCTATGTCCCTTGGTGGGGAGCAGTGCATGGTAATCTGTACCTCTCCGAATATACCCGACAAATAAGGGCGAATGTAACCGAAGTGCACTTACGTGGTGCCTTGGCCAAGTTTACGATAGAAGAACTTACACATGTTTCGAGAATGCAGTTACGTGGTTTTCATTTCGTACGCATTAGTGATTGATGAAATACCTAACAGTTTAACATTGCCTTCACTTAAGACGAGAATGGCTAAGCGATCGACTAATTATTTTGCTGTTAAGGATTCCATTGTTTTACTGTCCCAATATACAATAAGTGAAAAAAAAACTAAAGCTATAATTTTGCCTTCTCACTCGAATAGTTTCTGCGCTTTTTAGGGTACAGCCACACGAACTTATGTATGCATGATGCATGCATGCACAAACATTTGACTGTTCACACCTCAATTTTTCGCTTTCAAAAAATCATTTTTCTGGCGGGATATTTAAAATTGATTAAAATTTAAAAATAACGTATTACTAATTATTACAATAAAAAATAAAAAAATGAAAGTTTATTATAGTTTATTATAATTTAAAGTTTATAAATTTATAGTTTATTATAGTTTATTAAGTTTATTAATTAATTGTAAATAAATTTCTCTTAATTTGTGGCATATTTTAATATTGTGAATTTTTATTATTATTTAAAATATGCCACAAATTAAGAGAAATTTATTTACAATTAATTCCTTATAATAAACGTTCATTTTTTTCATTTTTTATTGTAATAATTAGTAATACGTTATTTTTAAATTTTAATCAATTTTAAATATCCCGCCAGAAAAATGATTTTTCGAAAGCGAAAAATTGAGTTGTAAACAGTCAAATGTTTGTGCATGCATGCATCATGCATACATAAGTTCGTGTGGCTGTACCCTTACGGTCGTCATATCATAATGTAAAGCCTTACAATCATCTGCCACAATGTAAACAGATTTCTATCATCATCTTCATAATCTTCCCAATCCAATAATAGTATATTAAGCAACAAGAGGTTAAAGGCAGCCATGAAAATGGCGGCCGTTTTCTCCCTTGGGCAAGAAAAATGCATGTGAACAGCTAATTTTCATGCCCATGGGAGAACACTGCCGCCATATTAATGCGGTCGAAGAAATGAATGACTTTCCTCCCTGTCGTCTGCTATCAGAAAGCGCCATTTTTGTGCATGTGGAATAAAAATCAATATTTTAATTTGGTTGTAATAATTTATTCTCACTCTGTTTAGGCATTAGCTTTTAGGCATTAGCCTAACTTAAAATCCTAGCGATAGTAGATTAAAAAATATTAATATGAACGGAAGTTATGCCATTTTTTCAAAAATTCGAAATTTTTAGTTTTTTCATATACTTATGTGAGTTTTACTCAAACTTGATACAGGGTTAATTTTAGTGTTTCTTATTAAGATTTAGTAGTCATAATAATAAAATTTTGAATAACACATAAAAAATGTTAGATTTAATTATTGAAAGATTAAAAAATTAAAAGTTTAAAAATTGAAATTTTTCTGTAATTCATTTTTATACGGTTGCATTTCTTAGGTCAACAATAAAATTTTTTTTGTTAAACTCATAAGTTCACTTTCCTAAAAGAATTCTATTAGGTCATAATATTAACAATATCCATATTAATAATATGAGACTTTTGTTAGTATATTGCACAGAATTCAGAAATGCTATTATATTATATTAATTAATGGTCAAAAAATGAAAAACTCAAGTTTCATTCTGAAGACTAAATTCTAATAAAAAACACTAAAATTAACCCTGTATCAAATTTGAGTAAAATTGATGACAATAATTATTTCAAAACATTAATTTTCAATTTAAAATTTTTTTTAAATATAGCATAATGTTCGTTCACATTAATAACTTTTACTTTTCTATAGATACACTGTAAAAAAGTTATATATCTTATTTAAAAAGTTTTTATTTCGATCTAATAAGAATTTATTTCCTTTAAATAATTTTAATTAGTTGAATCAAATGAATCTTAATTAGATTAATTAAATAATTACTTGACTGTAATAAATAAATTTATTTAACACAAATAATGAGTTATTTTAAAACAAATTATTATTTCGCTCAGTTAATTGGATATTTGACATAAATAAAAATTATTTGCCACAATTAATTTATTTTATCGCTTCAAGTAGACTAAATTATCTATTTGAAATTTTGAAATAATGCATTACTTAATGAAAACAAAAAAATATTTTAATCAAATAAAAAAAATATTTTAATCAAATAAATAACTTATTAAAACCAAAGTAGATAATGAGTTATTTAAACAAATTAATTTATTTATTTTTACCAAATAATTAAATATTTGGTATAAATAAAAATTATTTGGCACAATTCATTTTATGACTTCAATTTATTTAATGCAAAATAAATTAGTTAATAAAAACAAATAAAAGAATATTTAGATAAAATAAGTCAGTTCCGTTGACGATGTAGTTTGTTTTCTCTATTTCCTTAGTACGGCAGAGTTAGGTCAGATTCGGTTATAGGTCTTAGGGTAGGTAAGTGCGACTAAGTTTCGATCCCCGTAGGTTTCAAATTTTAATTTATTATTGTAAGAATTAAATGTCAATATTTCCAAGCATATGAGCCCTTAGAAGCATGTAGGATAAATAATTAATTATTTTTTTAAATTTGACTATAATTAGTCCAGTTACTCCAGAGTAAAATCATTTATATTATTGGAATAAATAATTTCAAATACCAACGTTGGTGTTGAAACATTGTTAAAATTTAATAAATGTCACAATATTAATAAACTATCCAGAAGTACCTGAATTATTCCAATAATTAATTATTTTTTGCAATTAAAGGGATATTAGTCTCAATTAAAATAATTATTTATAATGAATAATTCAAAATTTGATACAAATATATAATATGTAGTTATTTCTAAAATATTATTTTATTGTTGCAAATAAATCCGCTTATTTGAATTAAAAAAACGGGAATTATTAAATCAAGCTATTTTTATAATTGATTTAAAGCAATATTTATTAGATTAAATTATTCCATTTATTTGACCTTAGTAGTTTGTATTTGGTATAAATAACTATATAATCCTTATAAATAAAATTACACTTCTGCATGTACATTGCTTAAAATATGAAAATTTAAAAAAAACAGTTTTTTTAAACCTCGAGAAATGTAAAGAAGTAGGGGAGGGTAGGCTACATTGAACCGGGTATTTTAAAAAATCCAAGAACTAATTAAATTTTACTAATTTCGATGAGGTGTTTGTATCAAAATTAAGCTGAAGTACTCTTTTAGTTAATACACACGTTACAAACACAAATTATTATGATTAAATAATTAAATTTAATTTTTATCTAACAAGTCACACTTTTCTTATTTTGAAGGATCTGTGTCTACATTTAACCAAACCTAATAAAACACTACAATTTACACGGTGGTCTGGAAGGTGATAAGTTCCGAGCAAAAATGACGACAAAAATCGACAAACGGGGATGTTTTAAGGAAGGTTTGAACATTACACATCCGTTTGATTTGAAATCCCAGCTGATCATTTAAGTGAGATATCGGGAAATCAATCTGAAATGTGTAAATTTACACCTCAACTTTTAAAAAAATGCAATTTAACAGGAAGGATTGGTACGAATAGAGATTAAAAAAAAAAAGAAGATTGGTACGTTAGTATATCCACCTATATTACAAAAATATATCGCCGCAACCAACGCAACATTTTCAAGATTTTTTAACCTACAAGTACAGGTTAAGGCTTTACCCTTTCAGTCACATTTGTCAATATATCGACCACCTTTTGAGATAGTTAAAAAAAAATAAAAACCCACCAGATTTGCTTGAAACTTGTTACTCGGGGGTTTTTAGGATTGCTGATTACGAATCCGCTATTACTTTTCAAAAATTAAAAATGGCGGCTTTAATATGACGGACGAATTTTTTAAAAATTTGAATTTTTGAAAAGTGACATCAGATTCGATATCAGTGAAGCTAAAAATCCCTTAGTAACAAGTTTTTAGTGAATCCGTTTAATTTAAAAAAAAAAAATTCGTCGCCTCATTAAATCCACTATTTTGAATTTTAACAATTTTGGGTGTTTACGAGGTGATCGCTCCGAGCGATCCGACGGAGCGAAAAGGTCCTCAACTTGCTATTTTAATTAGCGACGTATATTGCACATATAAATGACACTTAAAGTTTCAATTTTTCTTATTTAATTACATTATGTTTTTTTAAAGAAAAATTTCTTTTAATTTATAATAAAAAAATATTAAATAAATTAATCAGTCAAAAAATAATTATTTTAAATAAAATTTTTATAATAATTACATTATACTTCGAAAAAATTAATGACTCAAAATAATGTTTATAAAATTCTTAGAAAGAATTCAATTATTGAAAAAAATAGAAAAAAATTTTCACAGAAATTCAATTATTTTGAAATAATTATATTATCTATTCTTTAGATTTTAATAAAATTCTTTCCAAGAATTCAATTATTTATAAAAATTAAAAAAAAATGTTCGCAAGAATTCAATTATTTACAAAAAAAATTAATAAAATGCCACACAGACGAAATTCAATTATTCTCAAAAATTTTAATAAAACCCTTTGTAAAATGAAATTATTTTTAAAAACTTTTCCCAATTCAATGATTTTAAATATCTGCTATATTTTCATAAAACTACCAAGCAGAATTCAATTCTGCAAAAAATTTTAATAAAATTCTTCGCAACAATAAAATTATTTTTATAAATATTTAAATTCTTTCACGAATAATAACATATGTTTCAGGAATACAATTTATTAGCAGTAAAAAAAATAAATATATTTTTGATAAAAATTAGGAACAAATCAGAAAAATACAAAAGTGAATAGAATTTTTGTCAGTTTTGTGAAATGTCTGAAACGAGTCTTTTCAGTCGTCAAATTAATTTTTTTGATAGCTAATTTTTAATACTTTATTATTTAGTTCGAAGACTAATTTGTGCTACTTTTTCAAAATTAATTATAGAGTGCGAAGACTGTTATGACACAAAATGGTGATTTCTTTTAACAACTGTTTTTAAAAATAATTTTTAGATATTTGAAATCGTAAAAGACAAGATTCTAAAAATTTCTATATTAGAAAAAGCTAGAAAAATCTTTGTTGACGGCAAAAAAATTTCCTGTTCTCCTAATTTTGGAATTTTCGTAATATTTATTTCCTAAATTCATCGATTTCAAAATTTATTCAAGAAAATCGTCGGATGACTTTGCTCTATCCTCAAACCTTTTGAATCGTCTTCCCCTACTAAATAGGAAGCTAGAAAAATCTTTGTGGAGACTAAAAAAAATTTCCTGTTCTCAAAATTTTGGAATTTTCGTAATTTTTATTTCCAAAATTCATCGATTTCAAACTTTTTTGGAAATTGGAATTTTCTTATTTTTGATGGCTAAATTCATCAATTATCAAATTTTTTGAGAAAATGTTTCGATTTTCTTTGCTCCCACCTGAAACCTTTTTAAAAAACTTTTTATTTTTGATACAAAACAAGGGAAACTTTAGTTTATCCAGTAATAAATTTCCTGTCTCTAGAAATTTGGAATTTTCTTTTTTTTGTTGGCTAAATTCATGAATTATCAAAATTTTTCAGAAAATCTTTAGATTTTCTTTGCTCTCACCTGAAACCTTTTTTAAAATCTTTTTATTCTTGATACAAAACAAGGGAAACTTTAGTTTATCCAGCAAAAAATTTCCTGTCTTTAGAAATTTGGAATTCTTTTATTTTTGTTGGCTAATTTCATCAATTATCAAACTTTTTCAGAAAATCTTTTGATTTTCTTTGCTTCCACCTGAAACCTTTATGAAAATCTTTTTATTGTTAATAAAAAACAAGTAAAACATTGGTTGATCCAGAAAAATATTTCCTGTCTTTAGAAATTTGGAATTTTCTTTTTTTTGTTGGCTAAATTCATGAATTATCAAAATTTTTCAGAAAATCTTTTGATTTTCTTTGCTCCCACCTGAAACCTAATTAAAAATCTTTTTACTCTTGATACAAAACAAGAGAAACTTTAGTTGATCCAGAAAAAAATTTCCTGTCTTTAGAAGTTTGGAATTTTCTTTTTTTTCTTCTCTAATTTTATGAATTATCAAAATATGTCAGAAAATCTTTTGATTTTCTTTGCTTCAACCCGAAACCTTTTTAAAAATCTTTTTATTCTTGATACAAAACAAGAGAAACATTGGTTGATTCAGAAAAAAATTTCCTGTCTTTAGAAATTTGGAATTTTCTTTTTTTTGTTGGCTAATTTCATGAATTATCAAAATTTTTCAGAAAATCTTTTGATTTTCTTTGCTCCCACCTGAAACCTTTTTAAAAATCTTTTTATTCTTAATACAAAAGAAGGAAAAATTTAGTTGATCCAGTAATTAATTTCCTGTCTCTGGAAATTTGGAATTTTCTTTTTTTTGTTGGCTAATTTCATAAATTATCAAAATTTTTTAGAAAATCATTAGAATTTCTTTGCTCCCACCTGAAACCTTTTTAAAAATCTTTTTATTTTTGATACAAAACAAGGGAAACTTTAGTTTATCCAGTAATAAATTTCCTGTCTCTGGAAATGTGGAATTTTCTTTTTTTTGTTGGCTAATTTCATGAATTATCAAAATTTTTCAGAAAATCTTTTGATTTTCTTTGCTCCCTCCTAAAACCTTTTTAAAAATCTTTTTACTCTTGATACAAAACAAGGGAAACTTCAGTTTATCCAGTAATAAATTTCCTGTCTCTGGAAATTTGGAATTTTCTTTTTTTTCTTGGCTAATTTCATGAATTATCAAAATTTTTCAGAAAATCTTTTGATTTTCTTTGCTCCCACCTGAAACCTTTTTAAAAATCTTTTTACTCTTGATACAAAACAAGAGAAACTTTAGTTGAACCAGAAAAAAATTTCCTGTCTTTAGAAATTTGGAATTTTCTTTTTTTTCTTCTCTAATTTCATGAATTATCAAAATTTGTCAGAAAATGTTTTGATTTTCTTTGCTTCAACCCGAAACCTTTTTAAAAATCTTTTTATTCTTGATACAAAACAAGGAAAACATTGGGTGATTCAGAAAAAAATATCCTGCCTTTAGAAATTTGGAATTTTCTTTTTTTTGTTGGCTAATTTCATGAATTATCAAAATTTTTCAGAAAATCTTTAGATTTTCTTTGCTCCCGCCTGAAACCTTTTTAAAAATCTTTTCATTCTTGATAGAAAACAAGGGAAACATTGGTTAAACCAGAAAAAAATTTCCTGTCTTTAGAAATTTGGAATTTTCTTTTTTTTGTTGGCTAATTTCATGAATTATCAAAATTTTTCAGAAAATCTTTTGATTTTCTTTGCTCCCACCTAATACCTTTTTAAAAATCTTTTTATTCTTAATACAAAACAAGGAAAAAATTAGTTGATCTAGTAATAAATTTCCTGTCTCTGGAAGTTTGGAATTTTCTTTTTTTTCTTGGCTAATTTCATGAATTATCAAAATTTTTCAGAAAATCTTTTGATTTTCTTTGCTTCCACCCGAAACCTTTTAAAAAATCTTTTTATTCTTGATAAAAAACAAGGAAAACATTGGTTGATCCATAAAAAAATTTCCTGTCTTTAGAAATTTGGAATTTTCTTATTTTTGTTGGCTAATTTCATAAATTATCAAAATTTTTCAGAAAATCTTTTGGTTTTCTTTGCTTCCACCTGAAACCTTTTTAAAAATCTTTTTATTCTTGATACAAAACAAGGGAAACTTTAGTTTATTTAGTAATAAATTTCCTGTCTCTGGAAATTTGGAATTTTCTTTTTTTTCTTGGCTAATTTCATCAATTATCAAAATTTTTCAGAAAGTCTTGGAATTTCTTTGCTTCCTCCTCAAAGCTTTTGAAAAATCTTTTTATGTTTGATAAGAAATTAGTAAAGCTTTAGTTGATCCCGAAGAAAATGTACAGTTATAAAAATTTGGATTTTTTTGTTTTTTTTGGCTAAGGTTATCGAAATTAAAAATTTTGAGGCAAGCTTACAGCAATCTTACAGTTTAACCTTGTGACAGGTGGGACATTTCAAGATTGAGGTAAGCTTGCGGCAGGGTTGCAGTGCAAGATTGGCAATATTGCGCGATAATTTTGCCGCAAGGTTGCTACAAGCTTACATGCAGTCTGGGACAATGCAAAGCAAATTTAATAACGAAATTTAAAATTACGATTATTATCATAGATACTTATTTTATAAAAGTTGAATTAAATTCTTTGTTTAATATAATTATTTTAAAAATACTTAGAAGGAACTTAATTATTTAGAAAAAAATGTAATAAATATTACAATAAAAATCAATTACTTAATAAAATTTCCAATAAAAAATAATTAAAGAAATTCCAAAATATAAAAAAATGCAAAGGAATTATTTAATTATTTTAACAATTTTAATTATATTTTTTATAAAATTTAATTCTTTTCAAAAACAACAGAATTTCTCACAAGAATTCAATTAGTTTATAATATTCACAAATTTCATTGAAAGCATTTAATTGCATTGAAAAATATTGAAAGAGAAAAACTATTAAAATAAATAAAGATTATTTACATTGATTTTTAAATGAGAAAATTAAAACTAACTTCAAAATTAATATTCACATTTTACATTTTTCTACTTTAAAATTACGAGAAAAACATGTTAAAAAATTCAAATATTTATAAATATTAAAACTAACCTGGAAATTAATAATCCCATATTTCTCATTTTTCTGTTTTAAAATTTATAAAAAATAATGATAACTAATTGCTATGAATGTTATTGTTTTTAAAAGTACTTAAAAAAATTACTTATACTTAATTGATAAATTATTTAAAACTGTAAATCAAAACAAATAAAAATAGACAAACTGAAAAAATAACTTTAGAGGATGACTTTAATAAATAATTTAAATATACCTATATATTAATATATATTACATAAAAAATAATCTTACCTTACAAAGGTTCTCTGCATTTAATAATCATTAATTAATTAATTAATTAATTATTAAATAATATTAATTAATTATTTATTTTTCCATTTAATTAAAACTTCACATGAAATTTATTTTTGCTAAAGAAAGCGAAATTGTATTTCGCTCGACAATTCCTTAATGCTAGATATGTCGCTCTTCTAGCTCCATTGAAATTGGTGGAGCATTTATTCTGAGTGAAATAGTGGTCTGAACGCAACCATTAATCATAACACTAGGCACAGAACGTATCCTTTATCCCTTATTCACCAAAAAATTTATGGCTAATTCATAGGCTTTCCACATGCGGAATCTGGCAGCGAATCAAAAATGATGTTCAGCAAACATACATTTTAAAATGGTTGAGAACCTATTCGCTCCGTCGGATCGCTCGGAGCGATCACCTCGTAAACACCCTTTGCAAATCTGACCATGGATTCGAATTTAGCGACCCAAGAAACCCTATCTATAATAGAGTTTATAATGTTTTGTCGATTATTCTAATTGTGTGACTGCAAGGGATAACCTGTATGTATAGGCTTCTCTGCCCTCAAAATTTAGGTCAATTTTAAGGGCAGTTTTGACCTGCTCTGCCGTTACAGTAAATAGACATTTATACTAATTTTACCTATTTTTACCTATAGATCAAAAGTAGGCCTCATGGCTTAATAAATTTCTCATTAAATTCCTCCATTGGGGACGTCATATTTTTTATCTATAAAATCTGTTACAATAAGAACATATCTTTTATGTTAAGGAATGGGTAAGGTCTTAAAAATTTTTTATTGCATTTTTTTAGAATTTTTTTAATGATTACATAATATCTCTAGAATGTTGTGTTAAAATCTCAAGTCAATCGAAGCAAAAATTGACGAAGTTACGAGTACTTTAGTTCTGTAGGTCCAGGCTTCATGTTCTTCATTAAAAAATTATTTGTAATTTGTTTGTTTTTCAATTTGCAATATTTTTCGATACACCATTTAAAAGATTGATTCTTGTGCGATAAGAAATATCTATTGCTAAGTTTTTAAATTGCATTTCAACATTTCGTTCTGCAATTTTGCGCACAGTATCTTCACATAATTACTCAGGTAACCCTTAGAGCTTTTTTTAAAAAATACAAAATTACGTATTTTACACTAACAGATAAATCAATTTTTTATAGCGAAAATCGCCTTTTTGGCTTTGAAGTGATACGAAAAATCAAAAAATTATTTAAAAAATCCTCCCAGCGTTACCTAAAAAAACATCTCCTTTAACAGATGCACTTTAATTTTTTGGAGGAGCTTAAAAAAAATCCTATTATTTCGCTCAGATCTTAATATTTTTGAATTAAAATTTAGAGAAATATTATTTAAATGTTACACAATTATATGCAAAGCGATAAAATAAATTAACTTTCTGCGTATCGCCAAAAGAATTATAAAAACATGCGTTTTTTTACCAAATAGACTTTACCCCTCCCTTAAAGCAGTAGTCTGCTTTACAGGCTTCAAAAAATCAATTTTGAAACAAGTTTTCTGAAGAAGAGGAAGGATTATTGTATGGCTCAGGGAAATTGTCTTTTTAAGCTTAAATATAATACACTATTATCTAAAAATTTCGTTTACCGTAATCATTTCCTTCCCCTTCAAAAAAATTTCTAAAAAAATGCTTTTTTTAGCTTAACCCTTAACCCTTTAACGCCCAGTGGTACATACGCTGTACCACAAATGCATTAAAGTCATCATAACTTTGAAACTAATACATATTACTAAAAATTTTCAATTCTTAGCTCTAGTAAAACTCTTCCAGCAGATAATTAAAAAAAAACAAAAGTAAAAAAATAATAATAAATAAATAAAATAATAGTAAATAAAAAAAGTGTCAAGATACATTTTCTCCTATGACGGACGAAAAAATTAAAAAAAATAAATCAGATTCGTTTAAAACTTGTTACTCGGGGGTTTTTGGGGTCGCTGATTACGAATATGAAGTCAAAATTGCAAAATTAAAAATGGCGGATCCAATATGGCGGACGAAAAAATAAAAAATAATGGGATTTATATGAAACTTGTCACTCGGGGGTTCTTGGGATCGCTGATTACGAATATGAAGTTAAAATTGCAAAATTCAAAATGGCGGATCCAATATGGCGGACGAAAAAATAAAAAATAATCGGATTTATATGAAACTTGTCACTTGGGGGTTCTTGGGGTCGCTGATTACGAATATGAAGTTAAAATTGCAAAATTCAAAATGGCGGATCCAATATGGCGGACGAAAAAATAAAAAATGGGATTTATATGAAACTTGTCACTCTGGGGTTTTTGGGGTCGCTGATTACGAGTAAGAAGTCAAAATTGCAAAATTTAAAATGGCGGATCCAATATGAAGGACAAAAAAATAAAAAATAATGGGATTGACATTAAATTTGATGCTTTGGGTTTTTGGGGTTTCTGGGGTTAAAATGTTAAGAATCATAGTGGTGAATCTAATAGGGCGAATTATGTTTAATAAAAGTAAGAAATTTAATCCATTTGTGAAAGGAAACCTGGAACGCTTGACACGAACGAAAAAGAAAAAATGAAAATCAGCTGGCCAATCAATAAAAACAATTGACAACCCTGGAGCGCATGACTTGAATGAAAAAGAACAAATGATAGTCAGCTGATAACAATATTCAAGTAAATCCTATTTAATTTTTAATTCTCGTCCGCCATATTGGATCCGCCATTTTAAATTTTGCAATTTTGACTTCATATTCGCAATCAGCGACCCCAAAACCCCCGAGTAACAAGTTTCTTATTAATCCCATTATTTTTTATTTTTTTTATCCGGCATATTGGATCCGCCATTTTAAATTTTGCAATTTCGACTTCATATTCGTAATCAGCAACCCAAAAATCCCCCGAGTGACAAGTTTCATATAAATCCCATTATTTTTAATTTTTTTCGTCCGCCATATTGGATTCGCCATTTTGAATTTTGCAATTTTGACTTCAGATTCGTAATCAGCGACCCCAAAAACCATTATATACCAAGTGTGGTTGAAATCGAATCTGTGGAAATAATTCGGGCTTTAAAGGGTTAAACCGCACCCTGGGTGTGCGACACCCATATTCTAGCTTTTTACTCTAATATTTCGGTTAAATTCGTAAAAATTAAACATGTGTTGATATTGGACGGTACATTTTGTACTTAAATTTATGTTTCGTAAGTGACATTAGTCTGTCAAGTGTCTTTGTGTATTTGATAACTTTATGAAGTTGTCGGCGAAAAATTTCTGCTTGTCTGACACCCAGTTTTTGGTTTAAGGTAATTTGAGTAGTTTTAAAAAACTCTTTTTTAATTATTAAAATTATATAATTAATTATGAAACCTATTTTCTTTTAAAATAGATGTACTGAGCTATATAAGATAATTTTTCCAAAAGATAATATCCTATTCCAACTTGGAGAACACACTTAACCCATTAACGCCTGAAACCTTTGAAATTTTGTGTTTAATTTAAGATATAATTTTATATATTAAACATGCTCCCTAAAAATAACTGAAGCGTTTCTTTATGTTTTCGGGGTCGCTCTACAAGATTCCATGCTCAGATTTTAAATTTATCGCATAGAAAATTAAATATGGCGAATTTTGTGCACCAAATTGCGAAAAAAATGAAATTTTTTTTTAAAAATAATTATTTCTTACTGAAAACATTTTTTTCAAATGAATACAAGTGTCACAAATTGGCACAAACTTATTAAACTTTCAAAATATGCAATAGCGGAAACAAAAAAAACAAAATGGCGGCTTCAAAATGGCGCTAATTTGAGAAAAAATTAATTAATTTTTTTTATAGTGCACCGATTCAGGCAATAGCTATGAAATGTAATAGAACTTAGTGTTTATATGTCTTTGAGGTCTCTCAGCACGAATATGTACTCGGATTTTCAAAATTCAAAATGGCGGATCCAATATGGCCGACGAAAATTATAAAAATTTACTCGATTCGCTTGAATTTTGTTACTCAGGGGTTTTTGAGGTCGCTGATTGTGAATCTGCAATCGGATTTTCAAAATTCAAAATGGCGGATCCAATATGGCCGACGAACATTGTAAAAATTCACTCTATTCGCTTGAATTTTGTTACTCAGGGGTTTTTGGGGTCGCTGATTATGAATCTGCTATTGGATTTTCATAATACAAAATGGCGGATCCAATATGGCCGACAAAAATTATTTAAATTTACTAGATTCGCTTGAAACTTGTTACTCAGGGGTTTTTGGGGTCGCTGATTATGAATCTGCTATTGGATTTTCAAAATACAAAACGGCGGATCCAATATGGCCGATAAAAATTGTTTAAATCAATTCTAGTCGCTTGGAATTTGTAAAATGATGACCATCTATTTGCCGTCAGAATAAGACGTTTATCGATTTTGTCGTCATTTTTGCTTGGAACTTTCCGCCTTCCAGACCACCGTGTTACTTCAAAAATAATATTTCCACTTACACATTGTAAAAAATCTTATTTTTCACTCAAAAAAATAGAAAATTGTTGTTAAAGAGTTATTATTTGTTAATATAGGAGATTAATATATTTTGATGTCAGGTTAGGTAGGTAAAGTGACAGTTTGAGTTTATCTCGTTCACAATTGTGATAAAAGCATGTCTTCCAGTATTTTTCTTACTAATTAGTAGAGCAGACAACTTTACAACTAACAAAATTGAAAATTCTTTGTTTTTTTTTGGGTGCCATAGTGGTTTAAAATGTATTTTTTTCATTCATAATCAACTACAGACTACAATTGTTAACCGATTCACAAAAATTTTTTTTCTTATTCTTCAGAACAAAATTCTTTAGAGAACTGTCGTTTTAGAATTTTTCTTTTTGTTAATGGTTAATTTATAAATAAACAAATATACTGATAAAATTTGACTTTTTAAAAAAATGCACGGTTTTTTCTAAAAAATAAAACAAACAAAAACTTAATATCTCATAAAATGGTTGTAATTATACTTGGAAATAATAATTAATGTAAATTTATACAATAATAAATCATAGAATAGTTATAAACAATTTTCTTAACCCATTAACGCTTATATGAAAAATATTTTTACTTGGACTTCAATACACAATTTAAAGTATTTATAGACAATAAATTTTAGCTGTAATGAGATGTAGGGGGTTTTGGGGTTCGCTCTTTCAGATTTGGGGGTCAAAACAGCGATTTGATCAACACAAAATCCAATATGGCGACTATTTTGAAGAAAAACACACAAAAATAAGTACATTTTTTTTAAATATTTTTTTTAGATCTAAAAATTTTTTTTAAACCTTTCTTAAGTATGCTATTGGTGGGCAAAATAGTTGTACTTTCAAAATATAAAACAGAGAAATTCTAATTTCAAGATGGCGGAATCAAAATTTTGAAAAAGTAAATGCATTATAGTAAAAAAAACAAAATTTACACTAACATTCAAAAAGTTTGCAAATTCGATTCAAACTCTGAGGTTTTAGTGGTCGCTGATGACGAATCCGATAGCAGATTCTCAAAATTTAAAATGGCGGATCCAATATGGCGGACATTTTTTAAAAAAAATTTTGGATTCGCTTGAAACTTGTCACTCGGGGGTTTTCGGGGTCGCTGATGACGATTCCGATGTCAGTTTTTTAAAATTTAAAATGGCGGATCCAATATGGCGGACGACATTTTTAAAAATTCAACGGATTCACTTGAAACTTGTCACTCGATGTTTTTTGGGGTCGCTGATAACGAATCCGATGTCAGTTTTTCAAAATTCAAAATGGCGGATCCAATATAGCATATCGTAGAGATCCACTTCACCCATGAACTTATTGGAAAGGTGAAATGCGTTAAGAAATTTCAATGGAATTTCAATTTTTGCTCTCTCTTTATAGCTGTTCTATGAAACCGACATTTGTAAAGTTTGTTCTACTTTTATGATAAAAATAACACGAGATCCCAATTTTTTACCTTTAATATAGTATTCTTTACACAATAAAATTATTTATTCAACAATTAACCTTCTGATGTTTTTACGATCGTTAACATACGCATACACTTATATGAAGTTGCTTCGTTATTCATTTGTTTTCCATATTTCCATATGAAATTCCATTGAAATTTCTTAACGCATTTCACCTTTCCAATAAGTTCATGGGTGAAGTAGATCTCTACGATATGCCATATTGGACCGCCATTTTGAATTTTGAAAAACTGACATCGGATTCGTTATCAGCGACCCCGAAAACCCCCAAGTATACATTTTGAATCGAATTTGCAAACTTTTTGAATGGTAGTGTAAATTTTGATTTTTTTACTATAATGCATTTACTTTTTCAAAATTTTGATTCCACTATCTTAAAATCAGAATTTCTTTGTTTTATATTTTGAAAGAACAACTATTTTGCCCACCAATAGCATACTTAAGAAAGGTTTAAACAAATTTTTTAGATCTAAAAATAACATTTAAAAAAAATGTACTTATTTTTTGGGTTTTTTTTAAATAGCTGCTATATTGGATTTTGTGTTGATCGAATCGCTGTTTTGACCCCCAAATCTGAAAGAGCGAACCCCAAAACCCCCTACATCTCATTTCTGCTAAAATTTATTGTCTATAAATACTTCAAATCGTGTATTGAAGTCTAAGTAAAAAATTTGGTTATTTGGGCGTTAATGGGTTAAACAAATTATTATATGTGCTATTATATCAAGATTATTGGTTCTAATTTTTTAACTCGGCGGTTTTTGAGGTCGCTGATTACGAATCTGGTATTAGATTTTCAAAATTCAATATGGCGGATCCAATATGGCGTATGACTTTTTTAAAATTCATCCACGCTAAAAAAAGTTCTACTAAAGTAGAGATAACATTCACTATAATAGCTATAAGTTTCACTGATTTGGCTCCATCGATAATCCATTTTCGCTGATCCAGCGAAAATGATATTTCTTGCGTTACCTTTTGAAAACAACACAACCTCAAAATAACACTTGAATGAAAACATTTTTAA
The DNA here is from genome assembly GCF_015476425.1 of Leptopilina heterotoma. Taxonomy (NCBI): domain Eukaryota; kingdom Metazoa; phylum Arthropoda; class Insecta; order Hymenoptera; family Figitidae; genus Leptopilina; species Leptopilina heterotoma. Next base: position 141,066 of record NW_025111120.1, read on the forward strand.
ATTAATGTTCAAAGCGTCTATTCAAATTCTATTAATTATATTTTTTTATGTTATAACTAATAAAATGTAAAATTAGTAAATTAATACGTATTTACAGGTAAGAAATGTAAATTTGACATTTGTGATTTTAGAGAAATTTCTATGAGAATGGTAAACTGTCAAATATTTCCAATATGGCTGACCAGTTATATTCATTTTCTCTATATCAGAGAAACAGTTTGACTACTGCATTGGAAATCATTCACTGAATTAGTTGCATAGATTCTTTATATTATTTATTTTCGAAATTAGCTGTATCCCACAATAAAAATTTTTTTCCGTGTCAGATTTGCCTGAAATTCGTTTCTCTGTGGTTTCTGAGGTCGCTAATTACGAATCTGGTATTAGATTTTAAAACTTCAAAATGGCGGATCGTATTATGTGGCCCTGAAAAGGACCGGTTAACCGGCCCTTTGTAGGGCCACATACATGTTTTAATGTAACACTTTTCAATCGGCCCTTTTCAGGGCCACATACATGGTTCACTGTAACACTCTTTAATCGGCCCTTTCCAGTGCCAAATACATGACTTAATGTAAAAAACTGTTTTTAAAAATTACCAAATCTTTAATCGGACCTTCTCAAAACCACCTAAATCATGTAATCTGCCATATTTTTCAAAATTTTTTTATCCGACTTTCAGTTTCAAATTTTTTTGGAAAAATTTATATCACAATAGAGCAATTCCACGGGAAGTGATCTGAAAAATTTTCGATGATTTTAGCAATATTAATAATACTTACTGAATTTGTTCCCTCATGTACATGGAATAAAAATGTATAAAAGTTTTTTCAAAATTTTCAAAATTTTTTAAGTTACCGCTTACTCAAAATTTTGGTCGGTTTTTCAAAAAAGGCACTTAACTTTTTTCTTTGTTAACCGATTAAGATAATTTTTTTTGGAAAATACTTATAATAAGAAGCACTTTAAAGAAAAAAATTAAAAGAAAAAAAAAATTTTTTTTTGCAATTATTGTCTATAAAGTCAAGAATACTTCCTATAAATTTAATTATGGGACAACAGTAACTTTACGAGAAAAAAAATAAAATGTCCAGCGCGGCATGCCGGGACTCGTGCATGTATTCGCTTATGGCGGCGCAAGTATCGTTCCAAATCACTCTACAAGTCACAATTTTTTGCCAAAACGATTTTTCTTTTTTTCTAAATCTTCGTAATTAAGTTTTCTATCGATCTCTCGAGCCCGGTTTTAAAATTTTGTTTTTAAACATTTTTTTAATAACAATAAGTTTTAAAAAAATCATAAAATCGTAAAATATATTTTTTTCAGCTTCAATCATTCAGAAAATTAATCAAAAAACCTATTAAAAGAATGTTTGAGTGTTTCTGATGTATATCAAAAGTATACCAATTTATTAAATTGTTTAAACAATTAATTGTTATTTCTTTCCTAAACTGTACTTAGGGTTAGAAACTTCTAGTTTTTTTAATTGTGCATTTTTTGTAACTAAAACATTCAAGAATAAAAGAAAAACTAAAAATTAATTATTTAAACATTGTTTAAACAATTTATTTTTTGTAAAGTTTTCAATTTACTCAACTTAAAACTAGAAACTTATTATTTAATTTATAGTTTTTTATTTTTTAATGAATTGTACTTTGAAAAAACTAGAAACTTTAGCCATAAGTGCAATTTATGAAAAAATGGCAACAATTCATTGGCTAAACAGTTTTATAATAAATAATTTTTTATTTCTTATCATCAGTAGATGTTTTACTCATGAAAAATTGTAACAATTGAGAAAAAACTAGAATTTTCAAACCCTAAGTATATTTTATGAAAAAGTAACAACAATTAATTGTTCAAACAATGTAATAAATAAATAATTTGGCTTTTTTCAAATGTAGATGTTTTACTCCTGAAAAATTGAACAATTGAGAAAAAACTAGAAATTTCTAACCTTAAGTACAGTTTAGGAAAGAAATAACAATTAATTGTTTAAACAATTTAATAAATTGGTATACTTTTGTTATACATCAGAAACACTCAAACATTCTTTTAATAGGTTTTTTGATTAATTTTCTGAATGATTGAAGCTGAAAAAAATATATTTTACGATTTTATGATTTTTTTTAAAACTTATTGTTATTAAAAAAATGTTTAAAAACAAAATTTTAAAACCGGGCTTGAGAGATTGATAGAAAACTTAATTACGAAGATTTAGAAAAAAAGAAAAATCGTTTTGGCAAAAAATTGTGACTTGTAGAGTGATTTGGAACGATACTTGCGCCGCCATAAGCGAATACATGCACAAGTCCCGGCATGCCGCGCTGGACATTTTATTTTTTTTCTCGTAAAGTTACTGTTGTCCCATAATTAAATTTATAGGAAGTATTCTTGACTTTATAGACAATAACTACAAACAAAAAATTTTCAAATCGAAGAGGTATTTTTTTTTAATTTTGATTCAAAAAAATTTTTTTAAATTTTTTCGGGCAAAAAAAATTGTTTTTTTATTTTTATTTTTTTCTTTAAAGTGCTTCTTATTATGAGTATTTTCCAAAAAAAATTATCTTAATCGGTTAACAAAGAAAAAAGTTATGTGCCTTTTTTGAAAAACCGACCAAAATTTTGAGTAAGCGGTAACTCAAAAAATTTTGAAAAAACTTTTATACATTTTTATTCCATGTATATAAGGGAACAAATTCGGTAAGTATTATTAATATTGCTAAAATCATCGAAAATTCTTCAAATCACTTCCCGTGGAATTGCTCAATACCATTAATTAATTTAGATTCTACATTGAATAGAGATTGAAACAAGACCAAGAACGCTAAAAAAGTTAATTAGTTTTCGAGAAAATAAAAAATTACAAAAAGCATGCAAAATCCAGTATTTTTTCTGTATCTGACAGAATAGTCAACGAAAATTCTTCGATCAGGTGTCAGTCTTTTCATAATTTCATTAGCTTTCAGGAAAAAAATACGAAAAATTTTTGTCATTCTTATTTTCTACGTTTTAAGCATTCTTCCACTCATGAAAAAAGGGGCGTCCTGATACTCACGGACAGTAGTGAACCTTGTGTATAATAACACAGGTCAACAAAAAAAGACTTACTTTTTTTTTATGAGATATCGGAATGGTTTCCGATGTATTTTTGGACGCTGAACACGATCTCGACTTCCAAAATTGCCCATCACGTCAGGATTTTGAGAAAAGTGGGGGTAAATACCCCAAAAACGCTTTTTTGAGGATTTTCAACATTTTTTTTCTCTTTAACCTGACGTGCTAGAGACTTCCACAAGGTCTTAAATTAAAGCTTGTAATGTGCACTAGAAGACCCATATCCATAAAATAAAAAAAATTAAGATTTTTTTAAAAAATGGGGTTGAAGACACTAAAAAATGTGTGTTTTTGGATTGATTTAATAGACTCCTTGCAATTGCTTGGATTCGCTTGAAAACGGTTACTCAAGGTTTTTGAGGTCGCTGATTACAAATCGGATATTAGTTTTCAAACATTCAAAATGGCGAATTCGTAATCAGCGATCCCAAAAACCCTGGAGTAACAAACTTTTAAGCGAATCCAAGAAATTCTTCATTTTTATATCTGCCATCTTGGTTCCGCCATTTTAAATTTTTAAAAACTAATTTTGGATTCGTAATCTACGACTCCAAAAACCCCGAGTAACAATTTTTAAGCGAATCCAAGCAATTGCATGAAGTCTATTAAAGCAATCGAAAAACACACCTTTTTGGTGCCTTCAACCCCATTTTTTAAAAAAACTTCTAATTTTTTTTTATTTTATGGATATGGGTCTTCTAGTGCACATTGCAAGCTTTAATTTAAGACCTTGTGGAAGTCTCTAGCACGTCAGGTTAAAGAGAAAAAAAATGTTGAAAATCCTCAAAAAAGCGTTTTTGGGGTCTTTACCCCCACTTTTCTCAAAATCCTGACGTGATGGGCAATTTTTGAAGTCGAGATCGTGTTCAGCGTCCAAAAATACATCGGAAACCATTCCAAAATCTCATAAAAAAAAAGTTAGTCTTTTTTTGTTGACCTGTGTAATCATTTTAATTAGGTAGGTAACGACAAAAGTAAGTAAAAGTGTCGAAATCGACAGTTTCTCGTGTGTGACATTGACTGTTTTTTTCATTTTATATAGTATAACTTTTTTAACGAGACATTATATATTTTTTGACTTATAGTAGATGTAGTGGGGAGTATAAGGAACCAAAAAATCATTGAGACAATGATGTGCCTCAATTAAGATAAAAATGGTGTACCTTCAAACTTGAGATACAACTTTTCTTAAATTTTGTCAATTTAGCAATTAACTTGATATAACTTTTTAACAAAGATTTTTAAGTAACCATAAAACGGGGTTACATTGTCTACATAATAAGAAGTAATTTGAACCCTTACGGGAATATGTGCCACTTATAGATTAGGAATGCAGTGACTTCAAAGGTAAATTTAAAAACGAAACTTATAATAAAAACCCACATTTTTGAAGGGCACATGTTGAATTTGACTTATAATCACTTTTAACTCATTGTAATCTCTTCTCGTACATTATAAAAGTATACAGAAAAATCGTTAACCTCTACACTATTCCTAAAAAGAATTTATCTAAGAAAGAATATGAGCTTCTACTGTCATAATCATTGCTTCATGAAAAAAGAAAGCATTAAACTCGCAAGTTTGCCTAAATATTATTATATTTATAGGTTTCTGGGGTCCTCTGATTACAAATCTGAAGTTAGTTAAAAAAAATTTTAAATGGCGGACGAAATTTTAGAAAAATTATCAGATTTTAATATCTTTTGACATTTAAGAGTTTCCTGTTTTGCTGATTACGAATTTGAAATAATTTTTAAAAAATTTTAAATAGAAAATCCAATATGGTGGATACATTTCTGAAAAATCAAATCTTTTTGCATGAATTTTTTTTAACTACTCGTTGTTATATAATGATTTGAATGTAATTCAAGAATTGTTAAAAAATTTACTAGACTTTTATAGATAATAGAACTTAAAATTAAAACTTAAAATTAAAACTTAAAACTTAAATTTAATTTTAAATTATTCATTTAATTTATTATTTAAATTTTATTCTGTTTTTAGAATTGTAAACTTCTTTTTTTTAAGTTTCCATGGTAATATTATTCTTAATGTGTCAAAATGTTTTGATTGCCGAATGTAGATATTATGTATTTTATTTAAATAATATTAATTATGGATAAAGAAAGGGAAGTGAAACTTTCAATTAAACGTTATTCATTTTTTGTTCATACTGTTTGTACTTTTAATATAAAATAAAACTAGAAAATTTTTTAGAATATTAAAATAATTATATCTCGTGGTTATTTATTTATTTACTTCTATTGCTTTTTAATTATAATTAATCCTAAAATATTTTTAAATAGTATTTAAAATATCAATAATTTTTATGACATTTTGAAGATTACAGGACAAAAAGTCCAAACCAAAAAATCTTGTCCGAAATGTCCAAGAAAAAAAGTCCAAAGAAACAAAAGTCCTACAGTAGAAATCTCCAAAATAAAGAAGTCCAAAATAAATAATAAAGAAATATATATTATCAGCGACATACTTAAATTTTACATGTGAATATGGTAACCAATGAGTTTTATGTATTCTAATTCTTTGTTTTCAGCGACATAATCTCCATATGTTTTTACAATATTGAAAATTTGATCTTCCAGTCGTTGTTGTTTTCCTCTAGGTAAATTCTTCAATCCTTTTCCCAAAGCCAGATCTCGAAACATATATTCCACATCAGCTTGTTCCTTTTGTAGGTCTGTTAGGAAATGATAGAAACTTGGGTGACTTCGTCCGACTAGTATCTGGAACCGATTGTGCCAACCCTATCAGATGCGTTGTTCGTGCGCGCTGATCTCTGAAGCACAGAGTTGTACTGATTCCAAAGAGTGGGATCGTAGCGTACCTTAACAGCTTTCCTTTTTCCAATAGCTCGTATTCCACGTATATAATTTATTTCAAAAAAAGTCGCAATAGTAACAAAGTCTTCTTCAACCGCATTATAAAACATGTCAAATACTTTTGGGACATCTTCAGGAGGAACAAAGGCCAATGCGCACATGCTGTGTGCAGCTTCTCTAATACTACAATCATTTTCATCGCCGTATCTTTGCTGTAAACCCTCTGCTTGTATTCTTCGGTATATAATTTGACTGAGATGAAATAAACACAATCTTATGACATCTGTGTTGAAATGAATTTTTATAGAATTTATTATTGAAATTTCGAAATCTGACATAATTGTTGTAGGGTGTACGACGGGAATACCAGCAGTTTCAGCATATGACAATATTACTTCAAATACTTTTGCATAGGCTTCCTCCTTCTTAGTTTCTAATAGCGAGTAAACGAGAGGTAAAGCAATTTTTCGTTCTACACCCTTTTTGGTTTGGAGGACAGAACCCATTATCGAAAAGAGTTGGAAGAAAATGGAAGGAACCGTTTTAAAGGTACCGTCTACGTACCATACTTCTGATTTAAAAAGTTTTATCAAATTGTCATGCGTTGCATAAACCAAAATTCTTCCATATTCCAAATTATAATCATCATCGTTATTTGAGTCGTATATTAAAAATTTTTCACCGACTAAATTTTTTGTAAATTTGTCAGGTACATTTTTTAGGTCTTCTATGCTTGTAGGGTTAGCAGGCATGAGTCGCAAGCGTTCCCGTTGAATTGTCTTACGAATATTATTTAGTTCAGGTAACTGGGCTTGTACAGATTCTTCAACATTTTGTACTTCTCGCATCACTGCAGAAGGTGGACGGTCTGGATAAGCCTGTGCAGCTCGCTACAAGTAAAGAAAAATTTTGTTTGCAAAATAATTCAAAAAAAATTTTATATTTAAAGATTTCGTGACCATCTTATCTACATTTAACATTAATTAACCTTAATAGATGACATAACACGCAAGGCCTCAACTTCTTTGGGGTTAGGTCCATGACCGATATGTGAGCTTGGTAAACCGCCTTTTCGAACCATCAGATTTCGCCCTGTGTTTACAGTGGTCAAGCGTGCTGAACATGTAGATTTATTTTTACATTTCCAGTATTTTACATCTCCTTCACTATATGATCCGACATACAGAAAACCTCCAAGATGTCCATACACATTACGACCTTTCATGATGATTTCCAACTCACGTAAAGCCATTGTAAAATAGATTTACTTTATTATTATCACTTTATAATTTTAAAATAATTTATAGCGTTTTAAATAATTTTGATGTATGCACTGATTGAAATGACAGAAGATTATATATAAAAAAAGACAATCCTATGCATAAAAGTGACAAATTCATACTACATGTACGTAGTTAGTAAAATTTTGTACCTTAAAGGTTTGAACTTTTCGAATTGGACTTTTTGACCAAGCGCGACAAAAAGTCCAATCCAAATAGTACTAAAAAAGGATTATTTTTTTTTATTTTTGGATTTCAATGACTTTGGACTTTTGGTTCTGGACTTTTCGGTTTGGACTTCTTGTCCTGCAACGCATTTTGAAACCAATTTTTAAATTTTTAAAAAACTAAATTCAGATTCATAATAATTAGCGACCCCAAAAACCCCTTCATACCCGCTTCTGTGCAAATTAAATTAATTTTTAAATTTTCATCGGCCATATTGGATACGCCATTTGGAATTTTCGAAATCCGACTACAGAATCATAATCGGCGACCCCAAAAATTGATTGATGTGAAAATCCAATTTTATGAAAAATCTATGCATTTAGAAACATTTTCTTGGGGTTAAACTCATACACAGGGGAGTTAACAATGTGTAGAAATGAATATCGCAATTGTTTTTTCAATGTATAAAACAAGAAAATTAATTTCAAGAATGTGCCTTGAGAAAAAAAATTAAGTTTTCCAATACCTAATAGTTTAAAAGTTCTAGAGATATGCCCATATAACAACGAGAAGTTAAAAAAAATCATGCAAAAAGATTTGATTTTTCAGAAATGTATCCACCATATTGGATTTTCTATTTAAAATTCAACATGTGCCCTTCAAAAATGTAGGTTTTTATTATGAGTTTCGTTTTTAAATTTTGTTTTTAACTTTTTAAGTTTTTAACTTTTGAAGTCACTGCATTCCTAATGTATAACACAGGTTTACAAATCAAAAACTTTTTTTTGCCAATCGAACAAAACAATTTTTTTTCGAATAGTAGGTGTTTTTTGAGTAAGAAAATCATAGTTTTAATTTTTTTCCCTCGTGCAGTTTTTCTGTAGCTTCAAATTTTGCATTTTCGAGGTGCGACGCCACTTAAACTTACCTGTAGGAAAATTAGCTTGTCAAAATATAATAAATGAGGTATCATTAGAAAGGTTATTAAATTACCTTTCGATCCATAGGTCACAGAATAAAATTCAACAAAAATTGAGAGAGTTACAGTCGATTAAAGATGAAATTTCATGACAATTTTGATGATTTTTAGACATTTGAGTAACTTCTACTATTTTTTTCTACATCAAACAGGAAAGAATGTTTAGGTTTTAATTTTTTTATTGATAGACTATATCATTACACAAATTTTGAGCCCTTGTGGACCTCGATTGGATTAAAAATGACAATTCTACACTAAATTTAGTGAACGAAACTACATTCTTCATTTTTAGTATCCCTTAAACATTTGCAGCAAAAATTGAAGTAATAAAATTTAGTTAAGCTCTAAAGTTACTAAAATCACTAATAAACGATTTCTGAAATCGTAGATTTCGAATCCAATGTTAGTTTTCTAAATTTCAAAATGGCGGATCCAATATGGCGGACAAGTTTTTAAAAATTGATTAAATTCGTCTTAAATTCGTTACTCGGGGGTTTTCGGGGTCGCTGATTACGAATCTGATGTCAGATTTTAAAAATTAAAAATGGCGGATCCAATAGGTGCGAATTCGATGGATTTTAAAAAACTCGTTCACCATTATGAATCCATCCTTTTCAATTTTCGAAATCCGACATCAGATTCGTAATCAGCGACCCCGAAAACCCCCGAATAACGAATTTAAGACGAATTTAATCGATTTTTAAAAACTTGTCCGCCATATTGGATCCGCCATTTTGAAATTTAGAAAACTAACATTGGTTTCGAAATCTACGATTTCAGAAATTTTTTATTAGTGATTTTAGTAACTTTAGAGCTTAACTAAATTTTATTACTTCAATTTTTGCTGCAAATGTTTAAGGGATACTAAAAATGAAGAATGTAGTTTCGTTCACTAAATTTAGTGTAGAATTGTCATTTTTAATCTAATCGAGGTCCACAAGGGCTCAAAATTTGTGTAATGATTTAGTCTATCAATAAAAAAATTAAAACCTAAACATTCTTTCCTGTTTGATGTAGAAAAAAATAGTAGAAGTTACTCAAATGTCTAAAAATCATCAAAATTGTCATGAAATTTCATCTTTAATCGACTGTAACTCTCTCAATTTTTGTTGAATTTTATTCTGTGACCTATGGATCGAAAGGTAATTTAATAACCTTTCTAATGATACCTCATTTATTATATTTTGACAAGCTAATTTTCCTACAGGTAAGTTTAAGTGGCGTCGCACCTCGAAAATGCAAAATTTGAAGCTACAGAAAAACTGCACGAGGGAAAAAAATTAAAACTATGATTTTCTTACTCAAAAAACACCTACTATTCCAAAAAAAAATTGTTTTGTTCGATTGACAATTTCACTGTAAACCAGTGTAAGTGGCACATATTCCTGTAAGGGTTCAAATTACTTCTTATTATGTAGACAATGTAACCCCGTTTTATGGTTACTTAAAAATCTTCGTTAAAAAAGTTATATCAAGTGAACCCATTAACGCCCAACTCGTGAAAATTCTTTGGTCATTTTCAAGCTACGTAATTATAAATAAAACGGTTGACAATTTATACCAAAGGTACATTTTCTAATGGTTTTGGACGTGCTCTTTCCGATTCCGGTGTCAAAAATAAATTTTGTCCAAACCAAAATTAAATATGGCGGTTTTAATGTCAAAAAACACAAAAAAATTCATTTTTTCAAGTTTGACATTTTTTTTCACCTCGAAAAAGTGTAAGGAGAAAATTCTATTTTCAACCATCGGTGCATAAAAATTATACGCTTTCGAGAAAAGTAAAGTAGAATTTAAAAGTTCAAGATGGCGGACCAATATGGCGTCAAAACTAAAGTAAAATTTAAAAATTTTGGGCAATATTCTTCACATTGCCGAAAAGTCAATGAATTCGACTGAAATTTGTTATTCGGGGGTTTTTGGTGTCGCTGATTACGAATATGAACTTTATTTTCAAAAATTCAAAATGGCTGATCCAATATGGCGTACGAGTTTTACAAAAATTCATCGAATTCACTTGAAACTTGTCACTCGGGGGTTTTTTGGGTCGCTGATTACGAATATGAAATTCATTTTTAAAAATTCAAAATGGCGAATTCAATACGGCGGACTTATTTTATTAATTGATCAAATTCACTTGAAACTTGTTACTCAGGGGTTTTTGGGGTCGCTGATTACGAATATCAACTTCATTTTCAAAAATTCAAACTGGCAGATTCAATATAGCGGACGAGTTTTATGAAAATTCATCCAATTCACTTGAAACTTGTCCTACGGGGGTTTTTAGGGTCGCTGATTACGAATAAGAAATTCATTTTCAAAAATTAAAAATGATGGATTTAATATGGCGGACTTATTTTTTAACTTGATCAAATACACTTGAAACTTGTTACTCGGAGGTTTTTGGGGTCGCTGATTACGAATATCAACTTCATTTTCAAAAATTTAAAATGAAGGATTCAATATGGCGGACAAGAAACTTCAAATTTCATTATATTGGCTTAAATCTTGTAACTCGGGGGTTTTTTGGGTCGCTGATTACGAATATGAACATTATTTCCAAAAATTCGAAATGGCGGATTCAATGTGGCGGACAAATTTTTTAAACTTGATCAAATTCATTTGAAACCTGTTACTCGGGAGTTTTTAGGGACGCTGATTACAAACCCTCGAGTTACAAGATTTAAGCCAATAGAATGAGATTTAAAGTTTTTTGTCCGCCATATTGAATCCGCCATTTTGAAATTTTGAAAATTAATTTCATATTCGTAATCAGCGACCCCAAAAACCCCCGAGTGACAAGTTTCATGTGAATTCGATGAATTTTTGTAAAACTCGTCCGCTATATTAGATCCGCCATTTTGAATATTTAAAAATGAAGTTGATATTCGTAATCAGCGATTCCAAAAACCCCTGAGTAACAAGTTTCAAGTGAATTTGATCAATTTAAAAAATGAGTCCGCCATGGGTAAGACTCCGTCAGAAAAAAAGCGATTTGCAAGTGGTCTTCCGATTTCTTTGAAACCTTGGGAAATAGAAGTCTTATATGAATTAAATTTAACCCTAAAAGGATTTTGAAAAATTTTTAAAATGGCGGCCGCTACGCCATATTGAAAATGAGTGTTGCGTTTTTTTCAAAAATTAATAACTCTGAAACTTTTTGATCGATTTTAATAAAATTTACAGGCGATATAGTTAAAAATACGTAGTTTAATTTGATATTATGAACAAAAAAAAATTTCCAAAATTTGTCAAAAAAAAGCCAAAAAAATTTTTTGAATTAATTTTTAGTTCAGTTGGCCTAATTTTTGAATTTTCTAATAAGTAAATATCGATTCCTTGTAATTTCACCTTTCATTTCATAAAAAAAATTTATGGAGACTCTAATAGTTCTCGAGATATTGCGACTTTAGTGGGAGCGCGTACCGCGGAATTAAACTCCGTAGCGAGGCGGAATATGAAGCGAGCGTACAAACGTGCACAATAGGGTGTCCGTAACAATGCGACTTTCGAATTTTGTTTACGCCACCCCCCAGTTTAGTTCCAATAAAATAAAAAAAAATTTCCCAAAATTTGAAGCCGATTGATTAATATTAACACGTGCCAGAGATCTATCGAAATTTCCCATTAACAATACATAGGAAAAATGCACTTTTTAAAAAAAATTTATAACTTTTTTAATTTTCATGCAAAAAATTCTCCAGGTCACATTTGCCTTCATTCTTAGCTGCACTATAAGATAGCACTTTGCCAAAAATTTAATTTTGAAAAATTTTTAAAATGGCGGATGATTAAAGTGGGTCATAAAAATGCACCACAATATATCCAAGGTTTTAACACATAAGTGTTGTCAAAAATTCAAAAAAATTACTTACTCGGGGCTATTTTCGATCGTTCATCATGAATCTGATATCAGAATTTAATTTTTCCAAATTTTCGATCCAATATGGCGGGTTCAAAATTTTGATTTTCTACATTTTTAAAGTAAAAATTCTAAAACAACGTCAAGGGCGATTTTTGGAAGCGCTATTTACACTCAGAGAAAAAGTTTATTTCACTTAACCAAACTGTTTAATTAACCTATTTTATTTGTCACGATAAAACAATTTTGTTGATTTAAATAAAAATTTGGTTTATTTTAATAAATACGTAAAATTTGTTTGGTTATTGGAAAGAAATTTTTTATTTGAAGTTGTTTGTTTCATTTAACCAAATTTGTGTTTTGAATAGAGAATATTGTTTAGTTAAATACAGTTTGTTCGACACAACACACAAATTTGTTTGATTCAACCAAATCATTTTATTTGAGTCAAAAAAACATATTTGCTTGTCTCAAAAAGTACATGTGTGAATTTAAAAATTGCGATCTCACTTGTCTACAGTCCGCGTTCGCGTCAAATTTATTTGTTAAATCGGTAAATCAAAGAAAAAAATTATAAGTGTCGGTTAACCCTTAAACCGCACCCTGGGTGTGCGACACCCATATTCTAGCTTTTTACTCTAATATTTCGGTTAAATTCGTAAAAATTGAACATGTGTCGTTATTGGACGATACATTTTGTACTTAAGTTTATGTTCCTTGAGGGACATTAGTCTCCCAAGTGTCTTTGTGTATTTGATAACTTTATGAAGTTGTCGGCGAAAAATTTCTGCTTGTTTGACACCCAGTTTTTGGTTTAGGGTAATTTCAGTAGTTTTAAAAAACTCTTTTTTAATTATTAAAATTAAATAAATCATTATGAAACTTATTTTCCTTCAAAATAGATGTACTGAGCTATATAAGATAATTTTTCCAAAAGATAATATCCTATTCCAGCTTGGAGAACACACTTAAAAGTCCCCGGGTGTCGCACACCCAGTGTGCGGTTTAAGGATGGATTCGGCAGTGTGCGGTTTAAGGGTTAAATAAATATTAAATACATTGTGTTCATTGACTTACTGCATATTTAATTTGTACCAGTGAGAAGAATATTTACAAAAAGGTTTTGTGAAGTTTTCAGTTTGTTGTTTCGAATAAACTTTTTTCTGAGTGCACGTATAAAAATCATAATTATAATATGTTTAATGTAATATTTCAAATGTTTTTTTATAATTAAGTAATTTTGTTTATATGAAGAAATACATATATAATATTTTACTTAATTGTTATTTATTTTCCTCTAATAATGTTTGAGTTTCCTAATTTAATATTTTCTAGTATACATATTATTGGTTAATTTATAATTTATTATATGTATAATTTTAAAATATCAATAATTATATAATAAATTATAAATTAACCAATAATACGTACTAGAAAATATTAAATTAAGAAATTCAAATATTTTTAGAGGAAAATAAATAACAAAATTAAGTAAACAAAAATATTTATTTAAATGAACCAAATACGTTTAGTAAAACTATTTATTTGAATCAAACAAATCTTTTCTCTTGAAATAAACAAATTTTTTAGTTATATTAAATAAAATTTTTTGGTTAAGTGTAATAAGCATTTGGTTAATACAAATAAACGTATTGGAAGAAATTTTTTGGTTGAATCAAACAAACGTTTGGTTGACTGTATAGCAATGCATTTATTTGGTTGATTCAACCAAAATTTGGTTGATTCGAACAAATTTTTTTCTGAGTGTACGAATCTAATGTTAAAATTTTAATTTTCAAATTATTCGATCCACTATAACGGATTCAAAAATAAGATTTTCTACATTTTTAAGTAAATAGTCTAAATATTAATTTATAGATTAAAATTTACAAAAAATAATTATTGGGATGTTTTAGAAACTCTTTTATAGAAATTTAACTTTTTATACCTCTGCTCTTAAAAATCGATTATTAAAGGAATATTTAAAAAAAAAATTTGAATCCGCCATGCCATATTAGATTCGGTAATTTAAAAAATAAATTTTTAACATTAGATTCGTAAATAGCGCTTCCAAATATTGCCCTTGACGTTGTTTTAGAATATTTACTTCGAAAATGTAGAAAATTAAAATTTTGAACCTGCCATATTGGATCCAAAATTTTGAAAATTATTGTTACGGACACCCTATTGTGCACGTTTGTACGCTCGCTTCATATTCCGCCTCGCTACGGAGTTTAATTCCGCGGTACGCGCTCCCACTAAAGTCGCAATATCTCGAGAACTATTAGAGTCTCCATAAATTTTTTTTTATGAAATGAAAGGTGAAATTACAAGGAATCGATATTTATTTATTAGAAAATGTTAAGGATGAATTTTGAATACTTTAATTTATTAATCAAAATTCTTATTTTTACAAAAACTAGTTTTAACAATTTGCTAACAAATTAATTAAACACAAAAATTTAAATAAAAATGTCTCAAGGTAAAACGTTATTTGCCCTTCGAAAATAATTTATTTATTTAAAGGTAGTGGATCCTTTCTTAGATTATTATTGTTCAATAATCCCGGATAGACGGTATTTATATTTAAATAAAAGGAATAAAGTAAAAAAGACAGGTGTGAAAAAGTTAATCGTAATAAAACACTACAATGTGTGTGTAATGTGATTCTCACAGTTTATTCAACTTTAAATTCTCCAAGATTAGAAACAATAATGTGTATCTTATATTTTTACATATATTGACAATTATAGTTATTCCAAATAATTAGCTGTAACTCTTTAGCAATAGTTATTGCACATTTTATATTTAGTTAATATAAACAGAAAAAGGTTTTTATAGAATTTATTAAATTCTTGTAAAATAGTATTGTGTATGACTCTCAATGTGTGTGTGAATAATAGTAGTTATTTGACAATTTTACTCACCAATAAAAATAACATATTTTATATATTGTTATTACCCTTAGACTTCTGTGTTTTTCCTCAAATAATCCAAGTTATGTCACTTGAAAAATGACACTATTGTCATCAAAATTGCTTATCGCTTATTCTCTCTAATTTCTTTATTAAGAATCTTCTTTGATTTGTTCCAACAATAATAAATTAATAATTTCAAATCAACTTACAATATTCAAACTACAGGGTCACTGCATTTAAATATTTGGTTGATGATATTATTTAATCAATCGATTTTAAGTGCATTAGACGGAGGTTGATATTTCTAATATCAATGAGACTTTAATTATTTTAATTTATTTTTATTCAATTCAAATTATTTCTTTACTACTTTATTACTACTCAAATCACTTTCTTTCACAGAACTTCAATTCAATATTTAAATCAACTTTTTTTTATTATAAATATTTCACTTCACAATTTATGTCGTATAAATTCACTATAGTTATTAAATTCACAAATCAACCCTTCTTTTGGGGATAAAATATAAACCTCCGACTTTGCGGGAAATGCAAAATATAAACTCTACCAATTTTCGGTAGAAACAATATATTACGCAGCCTTACTGCGGGAGGAACAAATTCAGACTCAATCGTTAAATCGATCGAAGTTATGGATCACACCCTGAAATTGCATTAAAATGTTAATAGTGGGGAGACTGTTACACACAGTTCATTAAACTTCTTTGTTGCCAGGCAAGCTTTTCGCAAGCTTGCAAATTCCTAAAGTTGGCTAACACGAGTTCAATGCTCTAAATCCACTATACTTTTAATGTGTATGTTGCTTTTCTTGATATTTAAAACAATACATTTAGAGTCTTCCACTGGAAAATAACTCTTTCGAAATATGGGTGTTGTCCATACTTCTTAGCGATTCTTAATTTTAATAAATTAAAATGTCATTTAATATTGTTAGTGCAAAAAAAATATATCCAAATTACTATTTAGGTAAAATTAAGGATAACAAATAGTAAATTTGTTACTTTTAAATGATAGATAGTTTGAATTGTCTTTGTGTGAATGATTTGTATGCTATAGTGTACTTAAATCTAATTACAAAATTCCCAATTTTTTAAATGAAGTTATATAATATAAGAATTTTTAATTTATTAAAAAAATTAAAAATAGTTACGAAGTCATACGTAACAAATACCCCCCTTTTTCTGGCTGACGTCCCTTGGCAGCTTTATGTTGAACATATAATTTTGTGAGGTTTACATATAATCCTTCTTTCAATGGTTTTACAATATTTAAGTTGTTGGTTTTGCTGAAAATAATGGTTTTTAAACAGAGGCAAACTTTTGGTTGTAATTTTATTTCAAAAATTCGTTTCCTCTCTTTTTTGTTTTAGGAAGATTTTTAAATAAATGAAGTTTGCTTTTGTTTTATTAATAATAATAATAATAATAATAGTCGGAAATTTTTTCGTTGTTTAATGACAAGTAATTTTGTATTTTAAGTCATTAAGATCGAGCATGGAAAAAAAATGCGCTTGAATATGTGATTTTAAACTTGCTTTTTTTTTTTTTAATTGAGTTACTGAAAACCTAAAACTTACTTTAATTACTGATATATTATTGCATTTTTTACCAGGCTAGATTTTATTTGTCTTGTTTCGGTGTACAATGATGTTTCTTTCTACAAAAAATTAAATAATTTAATTGGTGATGTCTGATTTTTTTTTAAATGTTAAAAAAAAATATTATAAATTATTATTCATGCTACAATTATTTCGGATTTTAAACGTATAATACATAAAATGGATCTTTTATAATGAAATGATTTCATAATGTCAAAAATTGAATTTACTGTAACAATTTGTTTAAATTTTAATACAATTTTTAATTCGTCTTTTTGTTTATAAAGAATTGTTCATCTTCTGAAGATATTTTCTACTTTTTAAAGAAATGTGTTGCGTCGATTACAAAGTTTTATTTGTTATTTGATCTATTATTTTTATATTTTAGACAACAACAAGGTTACAAATTATTTCATGCCTTTTTTACTTTGTTTATATTGAGTAATCTGGAATTTGGTACATCTACATGAAATGATTTTTACAAAACTACCTATGTGTCACTAATTTTTAGATTTAGTGTGATAAAAATGAATATTCATGAAATTTTAAATAAGTTTATAAGAAACGAAAATCTAAAAATTTTTCGATGATTTGTGTTGGTTTAGAATATTGCAAAAAAAAAAATTTTGTTAAAGAAATAATGTTAATTTTTATTGGCTGACATTGTTTCTTTAATATAAGTTTTGCAGGAAATCATTTAAAAAAAATGACAAGCAATAATTAATAAAATTTATGCATACATGGTGCATAAAAAAATGAAAATTTCTGATTTTCTACCCCTATACCCCCCTTTTTATGCGCTTTCGTCCCTTGACAGCTTCATAGGTTGACTAATAGAAAAACTTCTTAAATAGAGGCAAATTTTAATTAAGCTTTGCTAAATGGTTTTATCTGTAACTTTCCTTTTTAGGAGGATTTTATTGTAAATAAAAATAATTTGCTTTTATTTAATTTTTCTTACAGTGTACGTGATACATTTTATAAGACGAATTTGCTTTCGATAAATGTAAATTAAAGACTTTTTTTTCTTTTTTATGAAAACTGATTTTGTTACAAATTTATGTATTTAATTATGTTGTAATATTTAAACATTTCTTTTTTTTTTTATTTTTAAATTTTAAATAGAATTTGAGTTTTCGAAATTTTAGTTTAATAAAATGCTGAGATTGCTTTTATTGTTTTATGTGTTATAACTTTGCTTCTTAGACATTGTGTATTTTTTAATTATTTATTTCGTTAACATATTATTTTAAATTTATCAGCTATATTTTTTAGAGAACGAGAAATAATAAATATATATTTTCCATTTAAATTACATAAAAGTGAATGAGACATTTTAATTGTCTATTCAGGCATTTCTTTCAATGTTTATATCCTACTGACCTAGTCACCTGAAGTGTAACCTGATACGGTGTCGCGTAACCAAGTTCGTACACCTAATTTTAAGCATTTTCTCTAAATTTTATTTCAATTTTTTTTTTATTTTTGTATTTATGATTAGTACTGCGATAGAAGCTTCTAATAAAATCAATTCAAGAATTAATTTGATTTACAATTGAAAATAATAATTGCACATTACAAGTATTAAAGCGTGGATCTTAAAAAAATTAGACTTTGCAAAAATTTCAAATTGAAATCCTTGAAAATCCAAATTTCTGTTATACTTTTCGACGATAACTCTGCAGAATTATTTTTTTAAAAAAATCCAATTAAAAAAATTGAATTATTTAAAAAAAAATTTTATTTCCATATTTACTTAAAGGATTTTTAATGATTAGAAATTTTTTTTTAAATTTAACTATAAACTCTAGATTTAAGAAAAAAAATCTTGTCTTTTTTTTAAAATAAATTTTAAAAGAAGTTACTTTAGAAAATGTTCATTGCTAAAATTGAGTAAAATAGAAGATGGAAATGATGAAAGTAATCTGAAAGATTCACAATGGAAATATTTTTGTAATATAGAATAAAAATTCTGTTACTAGGTTGTCTTTAATTATTGTGAGTCATTAAATTTATAAGAGATTCCGACTTAAGACTTTTTTTTTAAATTTCCATTTCTAAAAGAAAATAGTTAAGTAGAGTGGGATAAAAAATTCCAAAAAAATACCATCTGAGTTTTATACCTACAACAGTTATTAAATCGATCTGTAATCCATTTAGCATGTAAATTAAGAAAATTATTTTTTTTACTTATTTCAAGTATTGTGAAAAGAAAGAACATTTTTTTATAAGAATGTGACTTATTTTATTTGTTTTTCTTAGTGTGAAAAATAACTTTGAGCAAACTTTACGCCAATTATTTTTGAATCAGTTCTATGATGGTTAAAATTTTTAAATACATCAATAATGTAATGTTTTTTAGAACAAATGAACTTTGTAAAATTTAATTAAACCTGATAATAAATTTTTTGAAAATATGTTTGATATATTTTGTATTTGTACTATAGTTTTTTTTATTATTTATTAAATTGAAAGTAATTTTGATTAAAAATAGAAAACGTTAGTAGGTTGATTTATTCTTTATTATTGTTTTAGTTGCATAGTTATTTTTAGTTTTTTTTAAATCGATTAGTTCTTTTCTTAGTTTCAGAAGGACAATATTTAATCTAATTTTAAATAATAGTATAGAATATTAGAGTGGGCTTCTTTTATTGTAATTGAGTCATTAGAAAATGTTAATATTAGTAGTTCAATGTTACATTGTGAGTTTTGATTAATGTTAATCATATATGTTTACTGTTTTCTTTTTAACTTCGAGAATTGTTTTCTCTATTGCTATTTTGTGTTAAATATTACTTTTAAAATGCTATATGCGGACATTTACATTTTAAAAAAAATTCAAAAGCACAATTTATTAGAGCTTAAATGTCATTTAATTTTATTAGTAAGTCAGTTTGGAATTTCAATGGTTATTTAAGAAAATTATAGTATTTCATATTTTTATAAGAGGGTAAAATAACGGAAGGTGTGGCAATTTTGATTTTAAGAGTTACAATGATCTAGTTTTATCCTTTTTTTTAATATTATTGTTTTTATTAAGTTTAATTCATGCCTATTTATAGAAACAAGCAAATTATTTACAAGTAATTTTATTTATTTTGTTTATTTTTGATACGATGATTGTTTCCTGACAAACGATATTCAATCAAATTTACCTATTTTAACCCATATTTATAAAACATGCATATTTTGTATTTATAAGTATTTACTTGCTTAACTATGTACTTTTCTCAGAATTTAATAAATATGTATGTATCCCTCATAGTATTCATAAAATTCTATTTAAATTCTACATCCCATTTAATCAAATACTATTTATAATAAGCTATAGTGTATTTTTTCCTTGTACTATGTTACTATGTATTGTATGTCATATGTACCCATATTTTGAATTAAATGATTTACCCGTGTTTATTATATAGTTCCTTTATGATATTTAGAGCTAGAGCCACAAAAAAAATAAAGCTTTTCTACACTTAACCAATACCTAACCTATTAAAGGGAATTTTTGTTACTACTATTTTTGGTATTTTACTTTGTAGTATTTCATTCTCTTCGAATTTGTAGATAACTTCATTTTCCTCATTTGTGTCGAGTAAAAATGTATCCCAAAAATATTTTTGATGTGTTCTTGATAATTGGTCGTGTATTGAGATATAATATTCTATCATTTCTAAAATTTCTTGATTTAAACTTTTTCCAGATGACAGAATCTTATTTATGATAAATTCTTCTATCTCAGCATAAGTATTTGTTGAAATGATTACATCTGCATTTGACACTTGAACACTAAATTTTTCTTCTTTACTTCCTTCTTCATTTTTGATACTTAATTTTTCTTGAGTTATAGATTTGATTTTACCAGGGGGTTTTCCTTTTCTTAGTTTTGTCATAGAGTTGTCCGAATTCATATGTTCTATTAGTGAATATGAATTATCTATGATTAAGACATTTTCGTTGTTGACCTGTATAATATCTGAAAGTTCTTTATTTTTCTCGATAATTTTTTTGTTCATTTTTTTATCTGATTTTATTTCATTTAGTTTATGGTTAACCTTGAAATTCAAAATATCATTTTCTGGTTGTAAAACTTTGTTAATAGGACAAGCATGGTTGTTTAATTTGTCTTCTTCCTTTGACTCCATTGTAAAGTAGGGTCTTTCCGAATCAGATTTTTGTAAAGTGTCCTCCTTATTTTCTTCATCGTCTTCAAACATTTCATTATCCAAAAATTCTTTCATTTCCTTTTCTTGCAGTTCTTCACTGATGCTGATATCTTCCTCATCATTGGAACTGTCCATAATAGGATTCATGTACTCCACTATTTGTTCTTCTTCCAAAGGCTTTTCTTTACTGTGAATGGATTTTTTGTCGCTGGATTCTTCACTTTCAATTGCAGGTTGTAGTTCATTTATAGAAGGTGATATGTTATGATCCCATTGTTCTGTATCTTTTACAAGGTTTATGTGTGTTAGCGATTCCCTGAATATAACTGGTGGTATTACGAAATCTTCATCCCGTTCTCTATTAAATTTACGTTTGTTTATAAAATAATCTCTTCTATAATAATCATTGTTGAAAGATGGTTCCTGTCGATTACATAATCTTCTATAAATTTTCTGTTGTTCGTTGTATCTTCTTTCTCTTTCACTGAGATGATAA
Organism: Leptopilina heterotoma; assembly: GCF_015476425.1. Taxonomy (NCBI): domain Eukaryota; kingdom Metazoa; phylum Arthropoda; class Insecta; order Hymenoptera; family Figitidae; genus Leptopilina; species Leptopilina heterotoma. The sequence goes on from NW_025111120.1 coordinate 162,513, forward strand.
CTTCGGTCATCGTCGGTGTATAAGTTCTTTCTGGAATTAGTGTTATAATCTTAAAAATACTGATTTCTGTTATTAAAATTTTCTCTTTCATAGCCCTGTGATGTCATGTCCGTATTTTGCCAATGTTCTTCTAAATCCGTGTTCCTATTTTGGTAATCAAATTCTTTATTGTCATAGATCCTTCTATTAAATTGTTCACTTTGTTGTTGGTTTCTTATTTGCCATTTTTCGCCAATTGGTTCGTAGTAATTATTCTGTGTATTTGGTTCATACATGCTGCATTGGTTATTCGCATCTTGGTAGTTGTATCGATCCTCATTATACATGTTATCATCATAGTAATCAAAACCTCGTTCATAATCACTTTTTTCCATCCTGTGCACATCTCGCCTAACGTTATAATTATTTTGGTATTGATTTGTTTCGGAATTGTCATTGATCATATATGATTCATCATAGTCATAGCATCTATAGTCTCTATGCTCCTCTCTTTCGTAATCATCCTGTATGTTGTTATATCTTCTACATTCGTCTCTGACATCTTCGTGTTCTTCGTCGGTAAATCTGTGTTGTAAATTTCTGGATTCTGGATCTCTGAAATTATTTTTATGATCCATTGCTTCAAAGCTATATCCCTCCGATTTCCATTTTTCTATGTAGCCTCTCCGTAACATTGCTTCATACACTGTACCCATTTTATGATTTAATACGATTTAAACATAAGCAATAAAAAATAATTGATTTGTTTAACTTCTATTTAAATGGAACTGTAATTTAATTTGAAGTTTTTCATTTTTTTTACGTAGTGTAGTAACACGATTGACCTATATCGGCTCATGTTACCGTATTCTGTTATAGTTTTTACGTTTATATTATTAGACTGCTTTTCGTGTTTTGGCTATCTGCTTTGTGAAAAACCATTAAATCAAAAAAAAAACTGCTTTTTATTATAAAATTGCTTGATACTATTAAATATTTGATCAAAAGAAAAATTTTGCATATTTTTTTACTGTAATTTGTTAATCCTGGAATTACCTTTTAAATTTAAGTATACATCAAATTGAAAAAAAAAATTCTCGACTCTTTTCAAAATAATAATAAACAATTACTATTTAATTAAAATTATGATTCCATAAAAAATTTGACACCACTTTTGATAGAAATAAATTTGTGTATATAGTGTTCTCTTTAGTGCTTTGCTGATTGTGACCAGCCTTGACTTTGCAATTGTACCCCGTTTGACTCGTCAGCAGTCTTCCTTCCTCAATCTTGGAATTATTTTATATATTATGTAATAACTGAAACTAGTTCTTCAGAGATGTACGTATCTCAATTTTATGCCAAATAATTATTTACCAATATTTAGTAAACATTTTTTTTATATAAAAAAATTAGTAATTGATCTTATTTTTATTTTAAACTTGAATATTTATTATTAAAAAAAAACTTCATTCATTTTTTAAAGTAACAATTTCTTTTTCTTTTAATATTTATGCTCAGGATGATTTGTTTAAATTAAACTTTATTGAATAATATTTTCACTAAAAAAAATTTTCAATTTTTCTTCTGCTAGGTACTTTTGCAAACATTATTCTGTTAATAATCCTTTATTAAACATTTAATAAAAAAAATTTCATCAAAGAAATTGAAAAGAAATTCTTATTTTCAATTCTTCTGTAATTTTCAGATAAAAACCGTAACTAATTGTTATAAATCTTCATAATATTTAATCCTCTCACTTGTCCAAGTGGCTACACACTTCCGACAAGGTTGTTTTTTTATTCGAGGAAATAGTACCGATTTATTAAGGAAACCAGTGCTTGCCGATCGCAAGGGTGGTTACCGTGCCCTAGACTCGACGTTAGCGAGTCAAAAAAAAAAATTTTAACTACCTGCACTTGTCAAAAACACAAAAATAAATTATTTCTGAAAAGAGAAATAAATACAATGAAATATTTCATAATAACCATAAATTGCACATCATAAATCGATTCAATATTTCTGTTATGCATATTATATGTGTATAAGTGTATATATATGAAAGTATTTTTTTAAATTCAATTATTATATTTCACATGATCTTTTTCCTTCATTTTTTTATTTTTTTAAATATAAGAAAGTCATCCCACCGCTGCCACCATTTTTGTTAAGGATGAATTTTGAATACTTTAATTTATTAATCAAAATTCCTATTTTTACAAAAACTAGTTTTAACAATTTGCTAACAAATTAATTAAACACAAAAATTTAAATAAAAATGTCTCAAGGTAAAACGTTATTTGCCCTTCGAAAATAATTTTTTCATTTAAAGGTAGTGGATCCTTTCTTAGATTATTATTGTTCAATAATCCCGGATAGACGGTATTTATATTTAAATAAAAGGAATAAAGTAAAAAAGACAGGTGTGAAAAAGTTAATCGTAATAAAACACTACAATGTGTGTGTAATGTGATTCTCACAGTTTATTCAACTTTAAATTCTCCAAGATTAGAAACAATAATGTGTATCTTATATTTTTACATATATTGACAATTATAGTTATTCCAAATAATTAGCTGTAACTCTTTAGCAATAGTTATTGCACATTTTATATTTAGTTAATATAAACAGAAAAAGGTTTTTATAAAATTTATTAAATTCTTGTAAAATAGTATTGTGTATGACTCTCAATGTGTGTGTGAATAATAGTAGTTATTTGACAATTTTACTCACCAATAAAAATAACATATTTTATATATTGTTATTACCCTTAGACTTCTGTGTTTTTCCTCAAATAATCCAAGTTATGTCACTTGAAAAATGACACTATTGTCATCAAAATTGCTTATCGCTTATTCTCTCTAATTTCTTTATTAAGAATCTTCTTTGATTTGTTCCAACAATAATAAATTAATAATTTCAAATCAACTTACAATATTCAAACTACAGGGTCACTGCATTTAAATATTTGGTTGATGATATTATTTAATCAATTGATTTTAAGTGCATTAGACGGAGGTTGATATTTCTAATATCAATGAGACTTTAATTATTTTAATTTATTTTTATTCAATTCAAATTATTTCTTTACTACTTTATTACTACTCAAATCACTTTCTTTCACAGAACTTCAATTCAATATTTAAATCAACTTTTTTTTATTATAAATATTTCACTTCACAATTTATGTCGTATAAATTCACTATAGTTATTAAATTCACAAATCAACCCTTCTTTTGGGGATAAAATATAAACCTCCGACTTTGCGGGAAATGCAAAATATAAACTCTACCAATTTTCGGTAGAAACAATATATTACGCAGCCTTACTGCGGGAGGAACAAATTCAGACTCAATCGTTAAATCGATCGAAGTTATGAATCACACCCTGAAATTGCATTAAAATGTTAATAGTGGGGAGACTGTTACACACAGTTCATTAAACTTCTTTGTTGCCAGGCAAGCTTTTCGCAAGCTTGCAAATTCCTAAAGTTGGCTAACACGAGTTCAATGCTCTAAATCCACTATACTTTTAATGTGTATGTTGCTTTTCTTGATATTTAAAACAATACATTTAGAGTCTTCCACTGGAAAATAACTCTTTCGAAATATGGGTGTTGTCCATACTTCTTAGCGATTCTTAATTTTAATAAATTAAAATGTCATTTAATATTGTTAGAGCAAAAGAAAATATATCCAAATTACTGTTTAGGTAAAATTAAGGATAACAAATAGTAAATTTGTTACTTTTAAATGATAGATAGTTTGAATTGTCTTTGTGTGAATGATTTGTATGCTATAGTGTACTTAAATCTAATTACAAAATTCCCAATTTTTTTAAATGAAGTTATATAATATAAGAATTTTTAATTTATTAAAAAAATTAAAAATAGTTACGAAGTCATACGTAACAGAAAATTCAAAAATTAGGCCAACTGAACTAAAAATTAATTCAAAAAATTTTTTTGACTTTTTTTTTGACAAATTTTGGAAATTTTTTTTTGTTCATAATATCAAATTAAACTACGTATTTTTAACTATATCGCCTGTAAATTTTATTAAAATCGATCAAAAAGTTTCAGAGTTATTAATTTTTGAAAAAAACGCAACACTCATTTTCAATATGGCGTAGCGGCCGCCATTTTAAAAATTTTTCAAAATCCTTTTAGGGGTAAATTTAATTCATATAAGACTTCTATTTCCCAAGGTTTCGAAGAAATCGGAAGACCACTTGCAAATCGCTTTTTTTCTGACGGAGTCTTACCCCCATATTAAATCCGCTATTTTGAATTTTTAAAAATGAATTTCATATTCGTAATCAGCAACCCCAAAAACCCTCGAATAACAAATTTCAGTCGAATTCATTCACTTTTCGGCAATGTGAATAATATTGTCCAAAATTTTTAAATTTTACATTAGATTTAACGCCATATTGGTCCGACATCTTGAAATTTTTAATTCTACTTTACTTTTCTCAAAAGTGTATATTTTTTATGCACCGATGGTTGAAAATAGAATTTTATTCTTACACTTTATCGAGGTGAAAAAAAATGTCAAACTTGAAAAAATGAATTTTTTTGTGTTTTTTGACATTAAAACCGCCATATTTAATTTTGGTTTGGACGAAATTTATTTTTGACACCAAAATCGGAAAGAGCACATCCAAAACCTTTAGAAAATGTACCTTTGGTATAAATTGTCAACCGTTTTATTTATAATTACGTAGCTTGAAAATGACCAAAGAATTTTCACAAGTTGGGCGTTAATGGGTTAATTGCTAAATTGTCAAAATTTAAGAAAAGTTGTCTGGCAAGTTTGAAGGTACACCATTTTTATCTTAATTGAGGCACATCATTGTTTCAATGATTTTTTGGTTCCTTATACTCCCCACTACATCTACTGTAAGTCACAAAATATATAATGACTCGTTAAAAAAGTTATACCATATAAACTGAAAAAAACAGTCAATGTCACACACGAGAAACTGGCGATTTTGACACTTTTACTTACTTTTGTCGTTCCCTACCTAATTAAAATGATTATTATACACAATGTATATTTAAAGAGCACAATAATTTATCAAATTATGGTACTGCAAAATTATTTTTATAATTTTTAAAATATAATAGGGTCATTCTTTGTCAAATTTTACCCCCTATCTGTCCATTTTTAATTTCAACGAAAAAAATCAAAAAAGGAATTAAATTAAAGCTTGGAACCTCTACTTTTATTTGCATGATGGCCTTTTTTAAAAATTCCACATGGCGGACTTGTACGTCGCGTTAAAGGAGTCGAGGAGCATAAAAAAATTCTACTTTTTGCTAAAAAAATATGAATTTCAGAGTAAAAATAGTTTATTTTTGGCACAAAAATACTTTATAAAATTAAAAATACTTTATTTACCCTTATTGACATTTTCGAAATTTCAAAATGGCGGATCCAATATGGCCGAAAATATAAATATTTGTCAATCTTTGTGAAACTTACTATTAAGGGGTTATTTGGATCGCTGATTACGAATCTAAAGACAGTTTTGCAAAAAACAAAATGGCGGATCCAATATGGCTGATCTATTTTTTTAAAATCGTACTTCTTTGCCTGAAACTTGTTTCTGAAGTACTAATAAGAATAACTAAATATCAAGTGCAAACAAATAAAAACAGCGTAAATGGTTTCAAGCAAAAAGTACGATTTTAAAAGAATAGATCAGCCATATTGGATCCGCCATTTTGTTTTTTGCAAAACTGTCTTCAGATTCGTAATCAGCGACCCATATAACCCCTTAATAGTAAGTTTCGCAAATATTGACAAATATTTATATTTATTGGCCATATTGGATCCGCCATTTTGAATTTTGCAAAAATTGACTTCAGATTTGTAATCAGCGACCTCAAAAACCCCTGAGTAACAACTTTCATTCCAAAAAGTACGATTTTTGAAAAAAAGGTCCGCCATATTAGATCCGCCATTTTGTATTTTGCAAAACTGACTTTAGATTCTTAATCAGCGACACAAATAACCCCTTAATAGTAAGTTTCGCAAAGATTGACAAAAATTTATATTTTTTCGGCCATATTGAATCCGCCATTTTGAAATTTCGAAAATGTCAATAAGGGTAAATAAAGTACGTATAAAGAGGTATGTTTTGTGCCAATAATAAACTATTTTTACTCTGAAATTCATATTTTTTTAGCAAAAAGTAGAATTTTTTTATGTTCCTTGACTGCTTTAACGCGACGTACAAGTCCGCCATGTTGAATTTTTAAAAAAGGCCATCATGCAAATAAAAGTAGAGGTTCCAATCTTTAATTTAAGCCCTTTTTTGATTTTTTCGTTGAAATTAAAAATGGACAGATAGGGGGTAAAAGTTGACAAAGAATGCCCCAATAATAAACGGAAACATAAAGTTTAAAAGTTCTACAGATATGCCCATATATCATTAATAGCTGCAAAAATAGTTTCGCCCCTCGTTTTTTTCGACATTAAGAAAGAAAAAAAATTCGTAAAATCGCTGTAGTTCGGAACAGAATCGAGTTACAGCAAAATAATACATGGCAAAATTGTAGCTAAGAAGTCAAGTTTTCAAACGGTCCTACTCATTTTTTTATTCTTTTTTAAATACATTTTTTAGACTTAAAAATCCAAACAAGAATAGTAATGCCCCACCATACCCTATCTATTAAGTAATAATTAATAATATAGTAATTAAATGTTGGATGTTATTGTTGATGAATAATGTTTTTAAAAATCTTGGAAAATATTTCAATAGTTAATAAACCAAACGATGTTGTTATTAATATTGGCCGGTTTAATGCCATTATAACAAATTTTGTTTGTTTTTTAACTTCTTCGCAGTACTGATTTGGTGTTATGCCAGTTTTCTGCCAGTACTGATTTTAATACTTTTTAGGGTTCCGTACACCTACGGTGTAACGGCGGAACCCTATTGGTGAGACTCTGTTGTCCGTAGCCAAATCGTGTCCCCCCCCCTAGCGGCTAAACTATTTGACCTAAAGAGCTCAAATTTGGTCCAGATATGTATTTTCACTCGTAGATTACAGGAAAAATATAGCGAATGTGATTGGACGTGATGGTCATAGCGTTGTCAAGGAAATAACAAGATTTTTGGCCAAAAATGCATAAAAAGTGACCATTCCCCCCCCCTTAACATCTAAACTATTCGACATGGAGAGCTGAAATTTTGCATGCTGGTGTATTTTTACTCGAATATTACAGGAAAAATATAGAGAACTTGATATGTAATGATGGCCATAGCGTTGTCAAGGAAAAACTAAAAAAATTTTAAAAAAAAATTTTTTTCTCTAACTTTTACATTATTTGACCTAATGAGCTGAAAATTGGTATCCTAGTGTATTATTACAGTCTGACGACAAAAAAATTATTTAAGAAACTTTTTGAAAAAAAATCAAAAAAATTTTTTTTAAATTTTTTTTTCAAAAAAAAAAAATTTTTTTTAATTTTTTTTAGTTTAAACACGTGGCATTAAATATTTTAAGGAAGAGAGTGAAATTTTAAGAGAATAAGTGAGAGATTGTTTTCTGACTTTAATTTCTTAACTAAAAAAAAAAAAAATTGGACAAGTGCGAGTTGTACTCGCACTGCAATGGCGGGTTCCGTACACAAATATTAAAACAATACTTGCAACATTTATCGGTAATTGATAGAATTAAAATAAACAATTAAAAAAATATATTAAAATCATTTGATAAAAAAAATAACTAAAAAAAATTAAAGTATTGTATATCTAATATTGTAAACAATAATAAGCAGAGGAACAAAATTTTCAAAATTATAGTTCCTCTGCTTATTATTGTTTACAATATTAGATATATACAATACTTTAATTTTTTTAGTTATTTCTTCTTATCAAATGATTTTAATATATTTTTTTAATTGTTTATTTATTTCTACTAATTACCGATAAATGTTGCAAGTATTGTTTTAATATTTGTGTACGGAACCCGCCATTGCAGTGCGAGTACAACTCGCACTTGTCCAATTTTTAGTACTGATTCGGTTTTGGAGTCAGAATGTGCTTTGATACAACTGCAAGTAACAGCGGTGCGAATTCTGAAGCTTCTACTCTACTCGAAAACAATCTAGAAAAATCTCTTCTTGCTTTTGCTTGTCGACATCACATTTTGGAATTACCTCTCAGTTCGGTTTTTAACCTACTTTTTGGTCCTTATACTTGACCGAAAATCAAATTAATTATTTGAAAGATTTAAAAAAGAATGGGTTAAAATTGATAAAAGTAAATATGAATCAGGATTTAAGGATTCTAATATATTTTATCTTATAACTCCAATTTGTAAAGCTATCATCATCTTTATAAAGAAGCAACTAAAAGAGTTGCAACCGCTAGATAACTAATTCAAAAAAAAATTTTTTGAAAAATATTTAGGGGAGACTGGGGTAAACCAGCACACTAGCGATTTAACGCTATGAACTCAACTTAAGATGGAGATATTGGTACTTTGAACAGTACACTGAGAAAAATAGAGTTTGAAAAACTGGGAGTCAATATTGAAAAAACTGGACTCAGTCCAGTAAAAGTATATTAATTCATTTCCATCAAGCATCTTAGGGTGTTGCGTATAGTGTATAGAGGGCCTTAGTTCCAAATGTCACTGTAAAGAGCATTGAAACACAGGCGAAGATTATAAGGCGCGCTGCAGTGTGCATAGTAGAGAAACTGGACTCAGTCCCCTACTTCGAAATTTTCACAATAAGGGAACACAGGCGCGGAACCTGTCAAAATAAATGGCCGACGCGAAGCGAAACGAGTGTTTCCTTGTATTCACTTCGTCAATTTTATATAAAAAAACAATAACCAGTCATTAAAAAAAAGAAAAATATGTATGCACTCTTTATATATTCATATTCATTAATTCACAAGTTTTATTCTTCCCACATCTTCATACTTACTTACAATTAACAACTAAATGCATCGGAAAATCTTACAATCATACGGGATTAAACACCTACCTAACCACACAACTAAATATACGCATAATTATAAATCGCACGCTTTTACATTAAGCCTCTCGGCTACGCAATCGATGGGGGAAATTTCCTATTTAAGAAACATCCCTAACCAATGAAATAAATTACATCATTCGTGAATTTTACTTTGTAATTAATGTAAGTATGGATGTCAACAATATTCATAATATTGAATAAATAATATTGTCAACTAGTTTTAATTTGATACGGTTATTAGAATTTAATAATAAATAAATAAAAAACATTAATTTTTTCCTAACCTTTTTCAAGTTTGACACTCCTCATGGTAAATTTTATTATTCTTTTTTTTCTGTGTACAAAATTGTGAATTGACCTTGAATGAAATGTATAATTAATTATTCTCAAAGCAATATTTAATAATTTAATTTACTTAACTGCACTGCATAATAGTTGAGAGTAGTAAGAGTAAGTGAAACGGTAAGATAAGTGAACGACCATTAGTGTGAGAGAGAGAATAACTTGTGGTTTTCGAGTAGGTATCTACTTTATGTGCACGGCGTTCATTTTTCGAAAGAACTGGACTGAGTACTATTTGTTCAATATTCGCTTCTATTATTGACTTGTGTTTTGTACACTGCCGCGTTCTTTTAACAATTACATGAGAAAGTAATTTCTCATTCCAATTTTTTATACTCTTATTCCCTCTTAGACTATACCCAGGTAGAAATTGACGACCGGGATGGTACCGGACCGGTACAAACGGCGGATTATAAGTGCCGGGGCGGTACCGGCATAAGACCGTAATTTTTTCCGTCTCGGTACCGGCAAATTGCCGGATGATAACTGCGGCAGGTATCCGGCATACGTACCGGGCCGGTACCGAATAATCCACCGGGGCGGTACTGGCCCGGTTATTGTTGGAAGGCATTTAGTGCCGGTTTATTACCGGATGCACAACCGGCTAGGTACTGGTCCAGTACCGGCATAACTGTGTTCATTCCACCGGCGCAGTACCGGTAAATTGCCGGATGATAACTTCGGTAGGTATCCGGCAACCGTACCGGGCCGGCACTAATGAATATCTGACACAGTACCGGGCCGGCACTAAAAAACAACCGGTGTGGTACCGGGCCGGTTAAGAAATTACATGTCAGTCTGATTAATTGTTTAATTATTATTATTATTATTATTATCAATGTTATTATTAATCTTAAATTGGAAACAGTAAATATATTAAATGCTGAAATAGAGAAACATAAACAATTATAGAAAAATTTGAAGACTCGAGGAGTTGAACTCCGGACCCTGAGGCTGCAAAGTCGACACCACATTCGCTAACCTAAACCTGCATATGGAAAGTAAATGCAAAGTGAGCTTATAAAGTCCAACCGACATTACAGCTGGCACCAGTACCGGGCCGGCACTAATATTCAACCGGTACGGTACCGGGCCAGTATTTGTATTTTTTAATTTATTTCAATTCAATTTAAATTATTATAAATAAATAAAAATAGTAATTATAAATAATAATAACCGCTCTATTCACCGGCTAGATACCGGGCAGGCACCAATAAACAACCTACCCGGTAGTAATATAATTTCCAGCATAACTAACTAATTAATTTATTATTAATAATTAAATTAATAAATTAATTTTCAAATTTTTTTCTCTTAATTCTTTTTCTGCTAGTTTAACATTAGCTGGGCCGGTACAAATATTATCACCGGCAAATCTCCTTCGGCAGTATTAAACAGAACTAAATTATAGTATCGGGCCGGTGCTGGGCCGGTAAAAATATTATCACCGGCAAATCTCCTTCGGCAGTATAAAACAGAGCGAAATGACAGTACCGGCCCGGTGCTGGGCCGGTAAAAATATTGTAACCGGCAAATCTCCTTCGGCGGTATAAAACAGAGCCAAATAACAATACCGGGCCGGTAAAAAAATTATCACCGGCAAATCTTCTTCGGCGGTATATAAACAGAAGTAAATTATAGTACCGGGCCGGTGCTGAACCAGATATTTTTAATCATCCGGCCCGGTACACACTACGAGTACCGGTAAAAATCCACATTTACCACCGGGCCGGTATTTATTTCATATCCAGCCCGGTACATTTTTGCCGGTACCGGCATAAGTCCGACTTTACAACCGGTTCGGTACCATGCCGGTCGTTAGTGCTGGCACACCTCAAACTTTTCTGCCTGGGTATAAACAGTCTTGTTTAAGCTGATGATTGGGATAACTTGTGTTAAGTCCCAAACTGTTCAGCTATGAAACTTCTAATACTATAGATATATATATACCTGTCATATATACCTGTCATATATACCTGTATATATATACCTGTCACATATTATTTGTAACGAACCGAATTAATTATTATATTCGCAGTAACTTTGCATTCACAATTTAAATGTCAGTCTTCGATGTTCGATTATTAACTATCGATTATTGATATCGCGACGCACGAATCGATGCGATACTTCCCATAGTCGAGAGAGCAGACGACAAAACCGCGAGCTAAGCAAAAAGACGCCGAGCCGGCAGATTGTTGCGAGCATCGCCTGAAGGCACACGAATAGTGTATCATTCGCGAACTCACTATTACTTTGTAATTTCTTTGTCTACTGTTGATTCTTATTGAATAAATAATTGAATTCTTAAATTAAATAAACGTCGCGAAAGTAGTGAGTTATTTCATAGTGTCCTTCTTATTTCCCACTATTGGATATTTATTGTTCGTCGCAGAGAGCCAGCATCACCGGTAAGTCCATCTTTCTACATGGCCATTGCTCTATAGTACTTTCAACACGTTCTTTCTCTCGCTCTCTGCCAATACTGTAGTCGCCCCCGGAGGATTTTTATCAGAGAAGTGTGTGAGTATCATTGTGCTTTCCGTCGCGAGTCGAACCCATACTATTAAAATAAAAATTAATTCAGATTTATCAATAGAAAATTAATCTCGCGATCAGGGCTGTCACAAAAATGGCGCCCAACGTGTGTTAATTTTGATAGTGAAATTAATTATACCACCATTTTCGTGCTTCACACAAAAAGACGTCCAAATTTTTTCAATTTTAAAATTCAAAATTAATCTCTTAACCACTCTAGTGCTTTTTCACAAAAAAAAATGGACATATATTAATCATCACTACAAAATTAATAATATTACTCTTTGCATTTTTTTTCTCGTACAAAATACGCGAATATCGAAACTTTTCAATAAACATTTTCGAAATCGCAAATGCAAAAAAACCACGAGCACACTGACGATAAAATTTCTCCACTGTAATCGAAATAGCTCGCACAATCTCAATTTTTTATGTATTGCTTCTAAATCAATCACTTTATTTAATAATAACTACGCTTGCTATAATTGTAAAAAAAAAGAAGGTAAAAAGGCTTCTATTTCATAAAATTATGTAATAAAACTGCTTATTTTTTTATGTAAAATTACAATTTTCTGCTTTTACGTACGCAATTTTCTTGCTTAATCTCGCCTAATAAATTGGAAATTTAATTTTTTGTATAATTACGGATGAAAACTACCATAGGAAATTTTATTCCTCTTCAAATGTAAGATATTTCATGCCAAATTATTTTCAGTGAACACTCGATTCGTTTTTCGATAACGCGATCAAAACACAGCTGTGTTTACATTCACAGCTTGCCATTGTTCCTCACATGTTTGGTCATTCCCTACAAAATTAAAATTTCTCCAAATTAAAATATTAGAAATAAGAAAATAAAAACTCGTATAAAATTAAAACTATTTAAAAATTAGAAAAATTATTCAAACTTAAATAAATAATTTCTCCGAAATACAACAAAGAATAAAAAAAAATTTTTTTTTTCTCTCAAACATTTTTTCTTTTTTCTCTTTTTTGTACAATCACCAAATAAACGCAAATTTTTTTTTCTCACATGACGAGAAGAAATAAAACGCCAAAACAAGGAGGAATCACAACTAGATTGCGCGCAAAAAACAACAACATGTACAGGACACCCCCCCCTGTCGAAGCAAAGCAATAATTCGGATACGAATTCTCCCCACCCGAATCCTTCAACGCAAAGTGACCAAAACGTGCCCACAGTAGAAAATGATACCGCGTTATTAGAGACAGCGACAAACAACGTTTCAAGCGCTCCACACACAAACCCCACAGTAACGGAAAATGCTAGGAACGAAACGCAAAATCATCCAGAAAATCGCACTAGCGACCTGGATAAATCATCCTCTGCAGCACCTGGTACGGGAACCACCCCAAAAATTTCAATTCCAACACGCCGTGGTCGGAAACCGAAACATAAAACGCCTACCTCTAACGCAGCAATCAAACAAATCCTCACACGTTTTGATAACATCCACGCGACCCAAGTAACACAAAACAATGATTTTAAACGTCACATGCAACATATGCTCGACCGTAATTTGGACGAATCTCGTGATCAATTAAGTCATTTTTACAATGAAACTCGCCGCGTAATTCAAGAAGCTCGGTTGGAAGACCTAAAACACAATAGAAAAGAAATAACAACCCTTAAAAATGAAACATTCCAATTAATCCAATCAAATCACCTTGAAATAAACAATTTAATTAGAGAAAATAGAAAGGAAGTTAACAAAATGATAGAATCTCTCTCGCAAAAAATTTCGGAATTGCAAGTTAAACAAACACCATCCCCTTGGCATGATTCTCGATGGGAATCAATCGACAACGGTTATCACGCTAGCACACAGCAGGTATCACAACCTACATCCCTACCATCTACGAGTACCACTACTACAGTGACAACTACGAATACAGGGACACATGCGACATTTAGTTCGGGTATAGCAACAGCTCTCCCCCCACCACTGTCTACAACACCTTCCGTGCGCGCTACTCTTCGCAACCGTACACTGCAATTCACCGAACCGCCAGAAATTCTCGTCTCCCCCCCACCTTCTGACAGCGATCCTTACGAAACATCCCACATTAACACACAAGAACCTATCACGAGACCCCCACCAATTTTTTATAGGCAAAATCACAATTTGCATAAAACTATAAAATCTTGGGATCTAAAATTCCCAGGACCGCTCGACGCAGACGAATTCATCGACGAATTTGAACGCAAATTACACGTTTCAAATATCAATCCCGATGACGCGCTCGCGACGATGTCCCAAGTACTTGCCGAATCTGCGTACACGTGGTTCGCAACATTCCGCAATTCTTGGAACACGTGGACTGAATTTTCAGCCAAATTTCGCTCGATATTTGGCGAATCTAACGATGATCAACGCATCACGAATAAAATTCAACGCGCCGTCCAACTTGAAGATGAATCCGGAATTGAATTTGTAATAAGAATAGGTTCCTTGTATAATAAATTGCAACAAAAAGTCCCAGAAGAAAAACAACTAGACAAAATTTACTCGGCTCTTCATTCTGACTTAATTTTACAGTTTGACCGTGACAGTTTTATAAATTACGACGGTATAATTCGAAAAATTCGCAAATACGAAGAAAAAATAGCAACAATGCAATTTACTTCAAAAATTCGCGAACAAGACTCGAAAAAAACTCGTAACTCCCGCGGTAAAAATCAATTAAACGCAATTGAAACTTTCCCGCCCACAACTGATCCCGCTCAACAAAATAAATCGGAAAAAGAACCAAAAGCGGAAAATGCGTCAAAAAAATCTAAAAATAACAAAAAACCAAATAAAAGCGAACCAGAAGTTAGTTTAAATAAAGTAGAAATTTACAAACAACAAATTAAAAGATTAGAAGCAAAATTACCAACAAGCGAAAAACAAAAATCTGAAAATAATCAGAGCAGTAAAAAGCCACCTGCCTCCCCACCACCGGCCCGTAAATCACGCCGCCGATCCACTTCCAGGTCTTCTCGCTCCTCACGTTCCGTTTCATCGCGACGAGAGGGGGGAAAACGTAGATCGCCAGCGCGTAAAACTCGTGACCACAGCAGAGACTCGAAACGAGACAAAGACCGCAGTGACGGACGCAGACACGAAAATCGCAACCATCGCGGACGCGGAAACAAAAACGGATGGAATGGTCGTGGTCG
Source organism: Leptopilina heterotoma (assembly GCF_015476425.1). Lineage (NCBI taxonomy): Eukaryota > Metazoa > Arthropoda > Insecta > Hymenoptera > Figitidae > Leptopilina > Leptopilina heterotoma. The sequence goes on from NW_025111120.1 coordinate 177,558, forward strand.
TGGTAATAATAATTATGATTATTACCAATACCTCTCGCAATTCTGCCAACCCGGCAACGCGCAACAACCATTCACACCCCCGCAAATACCCTTGCCACCTCAAGTACCACCTTGGTTCGGCAATCGCGATTTTCCAAATACCCACGGTTTCAATGCACCTAACCCTTTTTCGCCAAAAAACGAGATAGATGCCAGGAGAGATTAAATCTCCCTGGCGAACAAATAATTAATTCAAATAAAAATTCGGAAAATCCCAACGATAAAATTGTAAAAATAAATAACCGCGATATTATTGACAACCGTGTAATACCAAGTTGCAGCCACACCGCAAAGGACTCAACGTGTATTCCTCAAAATGCATCAGCGCTGAATCAAGCGCATGCCAGTAGGAATTTCACTAGTGACTCCGAAAGCGAATACGATGACAATTGCTACTCGGAATCCGAGACGGAGTACTCAGACTCAAGCGACGAGCTCATCCCCACTACCGCACACACTAAGACGGCAGAGGTGAGCATACACTCGCTTACGTCGAAGCCCTTGTCACAACCAGCTGTTGGCTTACTAGCAGCAGCCAGTAAATTCAAGCGCTTAGTACACAAAGGGCCTGCATTGCCCTTACCGCCACAAAAACGGAACACGATAACCACAACAATAAATATCGGCGATAAACAAATTATCAGTCTTCTCGACACAGGTAGCGATCGTACCTTTATGTCCGGAGAATTATACGATTTAGTTAAAGAATTCGCGAACGGTGACCCAATTCAAGATGCAATAACTCGTGCAGGCGTACAATTAGCTCAACGCGACCACGTAGCCGCGCCCCGTTATTCCGCAAAATTTGATGTTACAATTAACGATTGTACTGGCGAATTATGGTTTGCAGTCCTCGATGGACTGACCACGCCCATAATATTAGGCATGGACTTCATAACCGCATGGCAAGTCGTCATAGACGCCAGTAAAGGTTATTGGTCCATCGAAGATTCAAAAACACAGAATCCTTTTATCCCAGCAAATAACTCGCGTAATTTTCTAAATTCGGTGCAATTATTAGAATTAACACCCGAACAAAGAAAAATTTTAGATGAATTTGTAGAAAAAAAATTATCAAATTTCGCAGAATATACCGGCATCACGAACTTAGCAACTCACGTAATTGAACTGACGAATCAAACCCCGTTTAAACTCAAACCTCATCGTTACAGTTTAGAAGCTAATAAAATAATAAATGATCAAATTGATAAATATATCGAAAAAAGATTTATAATTCGAAGCTTCGGTCGATTCGCGAGTCCTATTGTCTTAACTTATCGTAAAGATGGCAGACCAAGAGTTTGCATGGATTTCCGAAAATTAAATAAAAACACTAAAAAATCTGCATATCCTTTACCGCGCATGGATACTATCCTCGACGCGTTATTCGAAGCAAATATAATCAGTACAATAGATCTTACTGATGCATTTCATCATATTCCAATTCACCCAGATTCACGCGAATATACCGGTTTTGTAGTACCCGGACGTGGACAATACGAATGGGTTAGAATGCCCTTTGGCCTCACTAACTCACCAGCCACTTTTCAAGAATTAACTGATAGGCTGAAAGAAAAATTTGTCGAACACATTCGCACGAACAATTTACCTGAACAATATATCGATCAAGTACACGCGTATCTCGATGACTGGATTATTATCTCTAAAACGTTCGATGAACACCTTTTATTGTTAAATATTGTCTTTGATATTCTTCACAAAGCAGGTTTAACAATAAACCGAGAAAAATCATTTTTCGAAAAATCTTCTGTCGAATATCTCGGCTTTGTTCTCGACAAAGAAGGTCTTAAACCCAATCCGAAACGCGTAGATCCAATTCTCGAGCGTCCTACACCCCGTAACCGCAAAGAATTACGTCAATTTAACGGCTCCGTAAATTGGTATCACCGTCATTTACGTAATATCGCGCGAGTACAAGGACCGTTAAATAAATTAGCAAGTCCCAAAGTACCGTGGAAATGGACAGAAGAGCACGAAAAATCTTATCAAGAAGTAAAAAATTTATTAAAACATGCTTTAACGTTAAATCCGCCGCGACCAAATTTACCATTCTTCTTATACACAGACGCAAGCGACACCGGCATAGGTGCAATTCTCACTCAAAAAGACGGAGATATTGAATATCTCATCACATGCCTAAGCAGACCTTTGAGAGGTGCAGAGTTAAATTATACTACCACCGAGAAGGAATGCTTGGCTGTGATCTTTGCGATTAAGAAATTGCGATGTTATCTCGAAGCGACAGAATTTACGGTAATTACCGACCATTCAAGTCTAGTTTGGTTGCAAAATTTAAAAGATTCGCGAGGTAGACTTGCGAGATGGGCATTAGAATTATCGGCAAATAATGCGAAAATTGAGCACCGCAAAGGTACAACCAACGAAGCAGCTGACACTCTATCGCGCCTTTACGAGAACGTCTCGGAAGACACGCCCTCCTCACAGCTAAGTCACACCCACAGCGTATCTTGGTACGACGAGATGGTTGAACGTGTACGTAATACCCCCATGCGCTACGAACGATACAGACTCGACTCGAACAGCGAACTGTACTATTACAAACCAAACCAACTCAAAGAAACCATAGGCGATAACAACGCATGGAAGAAAGTGTTAAAAGAAAGTGAAATACTCCCGATTATTTCCAAATATCATGACACCCCACAATCCGCACATCAAGGAATTAATAAGACTTACTTGTCAATTATTAATCACCATTATTGGCCCGGTATGCGCGAAGATATTAAAAGATATATCGACGAATGTGAAATTTGTTTAAAATGCAAACCTAAAAACAAACCCCCTCAAGGACTCATGTATCCGCGTAAGTTCAACGAACCATGGGATGTTGTCTCTTTAGATATAGTAGGACCACTTCCGCGATCTAAATCAGGAAAATCCTTCATTCTAGTTTGCGAAGACATTTATACGCGATATATCGAATGCTTCGCCTTGACAAAAGCCGACGGTCCAAAAATCGTTAAGTCATTAAACACTTTAATTAACAAATGGGGAACACCCAGAACATTTGTCACAGACAATGGAACCGAATTCGTCAATCGAAATATTACGAAATTCTTAAACGAAATTGGTTCTGACCAACGCACGACTCCGGTTTATCACCCACAATCTAACCCCGTCGAACGCGTAAATCGAAACCTAAAAACGATGATCGCCAGTCTTCTTGGCGGAAATCAACGCGAATGGGATTTGTTTTTAGAAGAAATACAATTCGCTTACAACACTACCGTCCATTCCTCTTTAGGTGTAACCCCTGCCTTCTTAAACTTCGCACGCGAACCAAGACGCACGGGAGAACAAAAACTCGAAACTAACGCGAAAATGACAACCGACAATACAACCAATGACTGGTTAGAACGGATAAAACGCATAGATGTCCTTCGTGAAAAAGTTCAAAAGTTAATGACTAAAGCATGTGAGAAACAAAGGAAAGTTTATAACAAAAACCGCAAAAATGATTTACATTTTGAAATTGGCAATCTAGTGTTCTACCCGAATAATAAATTATCCAAAGCAATTGAAGGTTACAGTTCAAAACTAGCGCCTCGATATAAAGGCCCAGCTATCATAACAGAAAAATTATCTCCTATGGTGGTAGTCATCAGCGATTTGCAAAAGAAAAGAATTGGCAAATACCATGTCAACGATTTAAAACCAGCAAAAAAGGGCCTTCGATCGCAAAACAATTTGTAAATCTCTTTTGAGGTTCGTTATGGATTCAACAAACAGCAACGACATCGACAACTCACCAAACTCCTTCGAGATCTTATCGACTCAGATTTCCACGGTCTCTGAAGATGGAAATCAACTGGGGTTCGACCAACAGCCAACTGGTCTAATCGCGTTGAACAAAGACAACTTCGACTACTTAGTTAACTCACGCCAAGAGCTATCTAACCAGTTAGTGGAAGCCAACCAAATCATCGCCACACTTCGCGAAGAAATTTCTGCAATCAACGAGAAACCCAACAACAGCGGCGTTCCAAACATGGCAGCGCACTACAAGCTGCTCACCGATCTACTCCTCGAGAAGCAAAATCTCGCTGAGCAACTCGCGAAGCACGAAAATGAAGCCGCCCAGCACGAAGATGAAGTCGCCCTCCACAAAGCTGAAGCCACCCACTTCAAGGCTGAAGCCGCAAAATTACAGAAGATCGTTGATAGCTACGAAACAGATTATAACGCGCTTTTGGCCGATTACAACTATATGGAAAAGCTTCAACTCCGTACCCGCAATCTCTTCCGGCATAAAATTTCCGAAGTTTTTAAAATGCAAGCGGAACTTCGCGAAATACGAATAAGGCCCAAGGCTCCCGATGGCTGCCTCAACTGCAGTATGCCAGGACACAGCTTCAAATTCTGCCGAAACGAGTACACTGGACGCTTCTGTCAAAAGTGCGCGAACCCAGATTTTAGCACCGACGAATGCCCATGGCCACATGTGGCAGAAGGAAAATTCGACATTCCAGATCACCAACGCTGTAAGACTTGCAAACGACCAAAGAATCTACCAGACGTTAACTGCGGTGAATGCCGCAAACGAGAAATGGAACGCAGAATCGCGAAGCGCGACCAGCAAATGCTTGAAGTCATAAAGCAAACAAGCAGTCTACAAATCACCTCGAAACCGCTACCCGCGCAAGAAAAGGGCGCAATTCCCAAGTTGGTCTCCCTACTCAAGCTTGAAGAGCCTTTGAACGAATCTTCACCACGAGCAGAGACTACATCGCAAACTCCGCCCCAAAAGCAGAAATCTTCGCGAAAAACAATTTCTCGAGATGACAAAAATGCTTGCGAACTTGCAAGTTCTAACTCGCGAAAACAACCCCCAGCATCTCCACCTTCAGAGAACGACACCGGAAGTGAGCCTAGAGATATCTGCAAAGTCCTCGCACCATTCGACTCGGACGACAATAACATTGAACTGTGGAAGACGCTATCTCAGGCTTATGAGTTAGGCATCGAAAAAGAAAAAGAGTGACTCGAAAATGTTCGCGAACAACAAAAAAAAAGTGACTTGAAAATGTTCGCGAATAACAAAAAAATATAACTTCGTTTAAAGACTTTTTAGTGCCTTACAAGGACATTATATGCTGTGATTAAGACTAAGTGTTTATGTACAACATACCAATTCTCAAATCTTGTATTTTGCGTTAAAAAAAAAAAAGAGAAACTTATCACATAGCATTTTAGTTTATAAGATTTTCTTACATTTTCACGTTCAATGGAACAAGAATTCCAAAAAAATTCGCACACGTTTTGTTACATTTATATGTTCTACTATTTCGCTAAATAAAACATTATAATTCGATAAATTAGTGATTTACTTCCTTAAAAGAGAACGAACGTTAACAAGTACTAATTTTCCTTTTATTTTTTCAGAAATGGAATCTCAATCATTTTTAAAATTTAAACTAATAATTTATTTTCTTTACCAATCAAGTTTTGATTTCTTATTCACAATGGTCAATTAAGATGGACTAATATTGCGAAAATTCTTTTGTATGTTCCAATAATCATGTTCTTTCAGCACTAAGTACCGAATACTGCAGTAACTCCGACTAAGTAAGGGGGAATGTAACGAACCGAATTAATTATTATATTCGCAGTAACTTTGCATTCACAATTTAAATGTCAGTCTTCGATGTTCGATTATTAACTATCGATTATTGATATCGCGACGCACGAATCGATGCGATACTTCCCATAGTCGAGAGAGCAGACGACAAAACCGCGTGCTAAGCAAAAAGACGCCGAGCCGGCAGATTGTTGCGAGCATCGCCTGAAGGCACACGAATAGTGTATCATTCGCGAACTCACTATTACTTTGTAATTTCTTTGTCTACTGTTGATTCTTATTGAATAAATAATTGAATTCTTAAATTAAATAAACGTCGCGAAAGTAGTGAGTTATTTCATAGTGTCCTTCTTATTTCCCACTATTGGATATTTATTGTTCGTCGCAGAGAGCCAGCATCACCGGTAAGTCCATCTTTCTACATGGCCATTGCTCTATAGTACTTTCAACACGTTCTTTCTCTCGCTCTCTGCCAATACTGTAGTCGCCCCCGGAGGATTTTTATCAGAGAAGTGTGTGAGTATCATTGTGCTTTCCGTCGCGAGTCGAACCCATACTATTAAAATAAAAATTAATTCAGATTTATCAATAGAAAATTAATCTCGCGATCAGGGCTGTCACATATTCTATAAAGGAGTACTACACTAACTGCATAAATCATTTTTCCATTTTTCTCCGTGTACTTATCATTCAACTTATATTAACGAACTTTCGTTTAGTTTCATGAATTCAACATAGAATTAGAGGCGATCAAATGAATGAAATGTGAGGAATACACTCGGGGTAAAGTCGCTCACGTGAACTCGGGGTGAAGCCGCTCACTTAGTTTTAAGTTAAAAATTTAGAATAAAATAATTTCACGTACTATATTTTAACAATAACAGAATTTATGACTTATTAAAACCAAAATTGTAACTATGTTTCACTTTCTCTTAATAAAATATAACATTATTTAAATCCATAGTTGTAATTCATGAAATCTATCTTCATTATTTATTAAACCAATTTTAATATTTAAAAAATAAAACTGTTTCGTCTTGAAAAGATAAAGTCAGCGGATTTACCCTGGAAAATTGTGATTTCGAAATTTGGTATATGTGTGTTAAAAAGTTTCTCTAACAATAAGTAAAACTAAAAAAGATAAATTAAAAACTCTTTTTTATTTTTTTAGTAGAAATCACAAGCTTTCAAATGAAATAAATTAACTTAGATTTAGAGAATAATTTCATAGATTTTAACCGATCTGAAAAAAGTGAGCGGGTTTACCCCAGTCTCCCCTACATTTGAAAATTTAGAATTTGAAAAAAATGACTTTTATCGAAAATTTTTATTTCGAAATCTATTGATTCTACAAAAAAACTCATTTATTCAAAATTATAGAGAAAATGTCAATTTTTTATATTTAAAAAAAAGTTAAGAAAAATTAATTTTTCAATAATTTGTTTAAACAATAATTCTTTATTGTTATAAAACCATGCTAGGAACATCATGGAATTTCATTAGAAAAATTTTTTTCTTAAAATTTGATATATTTCTAACTTTTTTATAAACATTATTTTCCTTTTTTAACCCATTAATGCTTATGAGCACAGGAACGCAAATATAAAAAAGTGACAATTGGGATCCTGGCATGGGGTCTAATAATAATTTTTGACGTTAAATATTTTGTTTAAAAAATTTTTAAGGTCAAAAACTCTCCTAATTTAACTAATTTTGTTTAAAAAAAATTTTAACTTCAAAAACTATCCTTATACCTCATACAGAATAAACACAGGCTAATTGTTTTTAACATTTTTACAACAATAGGTCTTTTTTTTAAAATTATATAATATCCCTGGTAAAAATTTCAGACTAATTCCGGATTAAATGCGGACAGATTAGTACGGATTAGTCCGAAAATTGTACGAAAAAGGTCCGAAAATGATCCGTGCTAGTCTGATATCAATCTGAACGAAAACCTAAATCCTAAATCAGTCTGGGGTAATCTTAAATGTCTATGAATTGAGTCCGTAATTATTACTCAACAATCCGAAATTATGTCCGTCAAAAAACTCATCTAAAATAAATGCGAACTAATCCGAAATCAATATGTAAAGAATACGAATTCAGTCCGCAATAATCCGAATTTAATCCAGTTAAAAGATTTAATCCGAAACAAGTATGGCACAATCCAAAATCTGTATGCAAAGAATCCGGTAATAGTCAGCGTCAATCCGAATAATATCTGATCGAAACACCACAGTCCGAAAATAAGTCTTATAAGAATTTGTAAATATATACAATCCAGAAACAGTTCAAAACAATCCACAATCAATACAATTCAAAGACTTAATCCAGAATGATTTTGGTATAATATTGAATTTGTATATTAAAAACAATTTGTATTAAATGCAGCTAAATTCAAACTATAATTATAATTTCGTAGGACAAAAACCTGACAAAAACCAGATTAATTCCGGATTTAATAATTTCATATTTTTAAGTTACGTATTATCAGACTAACTTCGGATTAGATCGGACTAATTCCGGATTCACTCGTTATACACAAACCGCATTGCGTTTGAATTTATCCGGACAAATTCCGAGCGACAGAAACCTGTCCATAAGCAGACTGTTTCGGATTAGCTGCGGATTCACCGGTTAAACCAACCGGATCACTTCTGCATTTACTAGTCGCATATGATCTGACGAACTACAGACTAAACCGGACTAATTACCGATTCAATAGTTATAAAAAACGGTATTGGTTTCAAACTTAATTCATGGTGTGAAAAAACTCCACAATAAACCGTACTGTTGCGGACAAATTCCGGATTAGTCCGAAATCGGTCCTACATTTTATTCAGGGTATTTACTTATGGTAAATAAAATATTTAATTTTGCAGTCAATTTGTTTTTACAAATTTACTAGTATTATTAGTTATCTTGTTTCAATATTAAAATTAACACTGATGAGTTAGTTTCTTTTCATTTCTTTTCGTGGCACTTCATAAATTCTATTATGAATTTGAACTCCCATGCGAGAGTGTTATAGTGGTTAGTGTATTCGATTTCGGTGCGTTATAATGTTAGATAGGTGTAGGTTCGATTCCCCAAGCGTTAGAAATGTTAAGTTAATGTAAATATAATTGCGATAGGTAAATCGAAAAATATGTTGAATGTACCACAAAGTAATAATAATTAATATGTGTAACTTGTATAATTATTTTTTTATTAACATTCACTAAATTGTCTAGACTAATTTTTGACTGTTTCGGACTAATTCCGGTTTCACTAATTAAAATTAACTGATTAATTTCGGACTTTATCGGACAAACTCCGGTTTCACTAGTTGTTCACAGACCGTATAGAGTTCTGATTTTTCCGGATTAATTTCGGGTGACAAAAAACCTGACCACAAACCGCATTGTTTCGGACAAACTTTGGATTAGTCCGAAATCTGTCCGGTTTTTTAACCAGGCATATGTTTTCGTGGTAGTTTTTCGCGTAAAAATGAATGGCGCTATAAGTTTTTTATAAAAATCAATTTTTCTTCATTTATTTATAACAAATTGTTAAAAAAAAATTTTAACATTCAACATAAATAATTATCATTAGACCTCATGACAGGATCCCAATAGTTACTTTTTTATATCTGCATTCCTTTGCCTATAGACATCAATGGGTTAATGGAAAAAATCTTTTCCTTAACACTTTCAGTCCCAGTGGTCGAATATCGACCACCTTTTAAACCACCGATTTTTTTAACATAACTTAAGGCGTACTTGCGTTTGCGAAGGCAAAAAATTGTCCCCACTTTAATGTTTTTTTCACAGTCATTTTATTTAAAATATTAAAAACGATTTTTGCACCTTAAAGTACATTATAAAAACTACAAAAAGAAAAAATTGTTTTGTTTTTTAACCGTTCTTTACGATTCGTAGAGGGCCTCAAAAATTGGCGATCTAAAATTTGTAAGAGTTTGCGGTGCCCCCTCTACAGCCGCTTCTGACAGTCTAAAATCAAAAAAACAAAATTTATTCGTTAGTATACATTAATACCTAGTGGACTAATGTGATGAAATTAAAAAAATTTAAAAAAACGAAAATGCGGTACTTTTAAGTGGACATTCCAGTTCAAAATGTAAAAAAAATCGATTTTTTTTGTTTTTATTTTCGGATTTCTTATAGTGTCAAGAATACTCTCCTAAAGTATTATTGCAAAATTCGAAGTAAAACAAAAGTTATACATCCTTATTCTTCGCAATGTCAAAGATGTTTTTGTATGCGGCTAAGCAATTGAATGATTTAAATGTTTTCTCATTTGCATTTTTTAAAAAAGACAAACAAAAATGTATTTGGTGTTGCTGATCATAAATTAGATATCAAATTTTCAAAATTTAAAATGGCGATAAATGCCATATTGGTATGGCAGAAAAAACAATTTTTTAATTTTAATTTTTTTTTGTTTAATTTTTTTTTCGTCCACTATATTGCATCCGCCATTTGTAATTTTGAAAAAATAAAGTCATATTCATAATCAGCGACCCCAAAAAACCCCCCGTAACGATTTTCAAGCAAATCCAATGACACAGCCCCACAAAAAAAAGTGTCGTGCGCGGCAGACCAGACTAGTCATTTCCTATGTATTTTGACGCGCTGAACACGAATCCGAAGTCCGTTTTGCTCCATCACGTCAGGATTTTTTTCTAACCTCAAAAAATCTGTCGGATTTTGAGAGGTAGGCTATTTTTTCTTAAATTAATGGATTTACTTCAAACTTGGTAACTAGGGGTTTTTTGGGTCGCTGATGACAAATTTGAAGTTAGATTTTCAAAATTCAAAATGGCGGCTCCAATATGGCGGACGAATTTTTTAAAATTTAATCGATTTACTTCAAACTTGGTAACTAGGGGTTTTTTGGGTCGCTGATGACGAATTTGAAGTTAGATTTTCAAAATTCAAAATGGCGGATCCAATATGGCGGACGGATTTTTTAAAAATTGATAGATTTGCTTCAAACTTGGTATCTAGGGGTTTTTTGGGTCGCTGATTACGAATTAGAAGTTAGATTTTCAAAATTTAAAATGTTGGCTCCAATATGGGGGACGAATTTTTTAACTATTGATGGATTTACTTCGAAGTTGGTATCTAGGGGTTTTTTGGGTCACTGATTACGAATATATAGTCAGACTTTCACATTTTGAACCCCCTGCACGGAAAAAATGTCCGTGCACCGCTTGTCTCACTTCCAGTGCAGTTGATGCAGAGGTTGTCCGATGGAAGTGCGATTGCTGTCTCTAAAAAGGGCCGTATATGATCCCTTTTCAAAGTGTAAGATTTGTACTGTAATTATGGACCATTGGTGCACATATAGAGATAAACAGTGCATAGAAATTTTTTCCGTGTGGCTGCTCCGAAAGATTTTTTGGTAGAGTGTTGTGTAGCGGGAACTGTAATTTTTTGTTTTGTAATTAACTACTCTCAAGAACTGACAGTTGGGTCTCATTGCATCATAGAGATCAATTCGGCAAATGCACAAAACTTTTTTCATTGAGGTAATAATGTGACAATAAGATGTAAAAGTTAAATAATAAATTTTTAAGCAACGAGATAAAAAGGAACTTTAATATCCTCTATCCTTCACTATCTTATTCCTTAAAAATACATTGTTTACCTTGTACGCTTTGCTTTGTACACTTTTATTGTGTTTCAGCACAATACTAATCCTGCTGCTTCGATAAATGTAGTAGGCGATGACAACTGCCCCGAAAGGGGATGTGTAGAATGATTCGCTTTCTGTTTATCAAAGTAACGAAGCCAGCGTAGGCGCGCTGCCCTGCAGGGAAAAGTTAGGGTGTGAGGATGATGCCGTAGTGTGTCCGACGACGAGTTGACTTTGTCCTCGTCAAAGTCGGAAAGCTCTCATACTTAGGCCTGGGGAGGTATGAGGGTTATCACCCCTAGGACGGCGGACTCACCTGCGATCGTGCCAGGATCCCTAACGTGCAGGTTTTCACATAAATCATGGCTTCTCAAAATCAAAACAATAATAAAACTCCAAAGGCTTCAAAACTTAATTTTGCAGTAACAACGTCGGAACACTTATGCGACAGCAATGCAGATGCATTTTGTTACATATGTGGACAATTCGATGTCTCCAAAAATCGTAAATCAATAAATGAAGATATCAAACAGATCTATAAAGATTATTTTGATCTTGAGATAACCAATCAGGATAAAAATTTTGTTCCACACAAAATTTGCAGTTCCTGTTACACAATGTTAACTCGTTGGAATCATAAAAAAGAGGATAAACTAAAGTTTATAAAGCCAACTTTGTGGGAAAAACCATTAAATCAAAAAAATTGTTATTTTTGCAACACCAATGTGCAAGGATAAAATAACAAAAATAAAAAGAACATATTGTATGCTAATGTCCCCACTGTAAAAAACCAGAAATTCCATGCAATCCACCTTCTTCTCCCAAAACCTTGGAAATTGACAGTTCAACTGAAGATGTTCTAGATTTTGAAAATAAAGACATGAGAACCGATGATGAGGACGACTATTACCTTCCGTATGATGAACAGGAGATAAAGATTCGACAAACGTTTAACCAAGAAGAACTTAGCAATCTCATTAGAGATTTAAAATTGCCGAAGGATTGTGCAGAACACCTAGCATCAGTGTTGAAGAAGAAAAACTTGTTATCAAAAGGCACAACAGCTAGCTTTTATCGAGACAGAGAAAAGAATTCCGACAATATTTTACAAAAGATGAAAATCCGTCGTTGGTATATTGCTCAGATGTTGTCGGACTCATGAATAAATTAAAAACAAATATATACAAAGATGAAAATTGGAGACTATTTATTGACTCTTCGAAAAGAAGTTTAAAAGTAGTACTACTACATAATACTAATATTTATGCTCCAATTCCAATAGCGCATTCAACGGAAATGAAAGAAAACTATGAATATATGAAACTAGTTTTGGATAAAATTAGATACCGAGAACACAACTGGCAAATTTGTGGAGATTTTAAGATTTTAAGCATACTACTTGGACAACAATCAGGTTTTACAAAAACACCATGTTTCCTGTGTTTGTGGGACAGTAGAGATCGAACAAATCACTACATTAAAAAACAATGGCCAAAAAGAAATTCTTTCGAACCAGGTTCAAAAAAAATAATAGAAAATCCCCTAATCGACCCTTCAAAGGTGATAATTCCATCCTTACACACGAAACTAGGAGGAATGAAACAATTTGTCAAAGCCTTAGATAAAGAAGGAAACTGTTTTAAATACCTGGAACAAAAGTTTCCAGAAAAATCTGATGCGAAACTAAAAGAAGGGATTTTTGACGGACCACAAATTCGCAAATTGTTAAAAGATGAGCAATTTATCACCAAGATGAATAAAAAGGAGAAAGCCGCATGGGTTAGTTTCAAAGCAGTTGTCGAAAATTTTCTGGGTAATCACAAGAGTGAAAATTGGGAGCAAATAGTTAGTGATATGATTAAAAATTTTGGTAAGTTAGGATGCTTAATGAGCATAAAGATGCATTACTTAGACTCGCGTCGGGATCGATTCCCTGAAAATTTGGGAGATTATAGTGAAGAACAAGGAGAACGATTCCATCAAGATCTTAAAGAATTTGAGCGTCGTTATCAAGGAAGATGGGATGTAAATATAGATGTCCGACTACTGTTGGATGCTGAAAAGGGATATTGTACCTGGAGGCACCAATTTGAAACGAAAACCATTACACAGATCCTTTGAGGACAAAAGAGTGCGCTACCATAAAAGGACGTGAATACCTTACTTATGTATATAAGAATTTCCATTTCGAGTTTTGAAAATCTAACTTCAGATTCGTAATCAGCGACCCAAAAAACCCCTAGTTATCAAGTTTGAAGTAAATCTATTAACTTTTAAAAAATTTGTCCGCCATATTGGATCCGCCATTTTGAATTTTGAAAATCTAACTTCAAATTCGTCATCAGCGACCCAAAAAACCCCTAGTTACCAAGTTTGAAGTAAATCCATTAACTTTTAAAAAATTCGTCCGCCATATTGGAGCCGCCATTTTGAATTTTGAAAATCTAACTTCAAATTTGTCATCAGCGACCCAAAAAACCCCTAGTTACCAAGTTTGAAGTAAATCCATTAATTTAAGAAAAAATAGCCTACCTCTCAAAATCCGACAGATTTTTTGAGGTTAGAAAAAAATCCTGACGTGATGGAGCAAAACGGACTTCGGATTCGTGTTCAGCGCGTCAAAATACATAGGAAATGACTAGTCTGGTCTGCCGCGCACGACACTTTCTTTTTGTGGGGCTGTGTGATTTTGAAAAAAAATGTCCGCCATATTGGATCCGCCATTTTGAATCAAATTTGGTCCAGATATGTATTTTCACTCGTAGATTACAGGAAAAATATAGCGAATGTGATTGGACGTGATGGGCATAGCGTTGTCAAGGAAATAATAAGATTTTTTGACAAAAATGCATAAAAAGTGACCATTCCCCCCCCTTAACTTCTAAACTATTCGACATGGAGAGCTGAAATTTTGCATGCTGGTGTATTTTTACTCGAATATTACAGGAAAAATATAAAGAACTTGATATGTAATGATGGCCATAGCGTTTTTAAGGAAAGACTAAAAAATTAAAAAAAAAATTTGTTTTCCCTAACTTTTACATTATTTGACCTAATGAGCTGGAAATTGGTATCCTGGTGTATTATTGCAGTCTGACGACAAAAAATTTATTTAAGAAACTTTTTTAAAAAAAAATTTTTTTTAATTTTTTTTTTCAAAAAAAAAAATTTTTTTTAATTTTTTTTAGTTTAAACACGTGGCATTAAATATTTTAAGGAAGATTGAAATTTTAAGAGAATAAATGAGAGATTGTTTTCTGACTTTAATTTCTTAACTAAAAATAAAAAAAAATTGGACAAGTGCGAATTGTACTCGCACTACAATGGCGGGTTCCGTACACAAATATTAAAACAATACTTGCAACATTTATCGGTAATTAGTAGAATTAAAATAAACAATTGAAAAAATATATTAAAATCATTTGATAAGAAGAAATAACTAAAAAAATTTAAGTATTGTATATCTAATATTGTAAACAATAATAAGCAGAGGAACAAAATTTTCAAAATTATAGTTCCTCTGCTTATTATTGTTTACAATTTTAGATATATACAATAATAGTTTAATTTTTTTAGTTATTCTTTTTTATCAAATGATTTTAATATATTTTTTTAATTGTCAATTTTAATTCTACCAATTACCGATAAATGTTGCAAGTATTGTTTTAATATTTGTGTACGGAACCCGCCATTGCAGTGCGAGTACAACTCGCACTTGTCCAATTTTTTTTTGCTTGTTTTTGGGAAATAGTACTCTAAAAAAAGGGGGGGAATAAAATTTTACTTTTTTGAGGTTCCACACCCAAAAAATTATCTAACGAAGAGAATGTCACTTCGTTTTTGGCTTTATCTGTTTTAGAAAGTTTGGAATCGATCTTACCACCGAAAATGGGCATTTTCGAAAATGGTGTACTATATCGCTGCCATTTTGAAATAAAAATGAAATTTTTTTTTTACAAATTCTTAAATAAATTATTTATTACATGTAAAAGAAATTTTTTAAATAAATATCTTTTTGCCTGTTTTGAACTGGAATGTCCTCTTAAAGTCAAAAATTCAAAAGATCAAAATCATCATTTTTTAAAAATTGACTTTAAAAGAACGCAATTTTCGTTTTTTTACTTTTTTTAATTTCATCACATTAGTCCACTAGGTATTTATGTATACTAAAGAATAAATTTTGTTTTTTTATTTTAGACTGTCAGGAGCGGCTTGCTCTAGAGGGGGCACCGTAAACTCTGTTTGAGATCGACATTTTTGGAGCCCTCTACGAATCGTAAATAACGGTTAAAAAACAAAACAATTCTTTCTTTTTGTAGTTTTTTTAATGTACTTTAAGGTGCAAAAATAGTTTTTAATATTTTAAATAAAATGAATGTGAAAAAAAACATTAAAGTAGGACCTATTTTTTGCCTTCGCAAACGCAAGTACGCCTTAAAGGAAAACTTTAAATAATTGCAACGCATTATTTCAGGTTAAACTTGACTGTAATAAAATTAAATCAGTAACATATATTTTAAATTATGGTTGTTCTTTAAATTCTCGATGTTTGCTGAATATTAATCTTAAATCAGATATGCAAATTCAAAATGGTGGATCCAATATGACGGACAAAAATTAAACAAAGCTTGAAAATGGTCTCTCGGGGGTTTTTGGGGTCGCTGATTACGAATCTAAAGTCAGTTTTTTAAAATTCAAAATAGTGGATCTATAAATAAAAGTTACGAATTTGGAAAAAAACTCTCCTCTTTTTTAATACGGGCTTGGGACCGGTAATGGCAGAGTTTCATTTATTTTTTTAAATTTTTAAATTTTTTTTGTTTTTTAAAATGTTTTTAATGTTTTTTTAAATTTTTCAATACTTTTATTAATTTTTTTTATTTTTTGAATATTTTTATATTTGTCGTAACAAAAGACAAAAGACAAGTGACGAAACATAAAAGACGAACGACAAAAAAACAAAAGACAATCAAGAGAAAACAAAGGGAAAATGACAAACGACAAAAAAAACGGTAGGGGAGGGTAGGCTACATTGAACCGGGTTTTTTATAAAGTCCAAGAACTAATTAAATTTTACAAACCGTCGCTTGGGTAATAAACCATACTATTTCAGCTTTGCGCTGAAAACCATTCTATTTCAAATACGCACTGAAAAACATACCATTTCGCGAGTGTGCTACAAAACATTCATTTTCAAAGGACAGTTGAAAAACATACGATTTTAACAGAGTTTTGAAGATAATTTCATTTCGAGAACATACAATTTTTTTCAGGTTGACAACTTTAACAAGATATTTATAAGGTTAAGAGATCTTAAAGTAACTTGCAAATCACTTGATATGTATATAATTTATTATAATTTTTATCATTTTTTATATAACCTACAATATTTTTTTTAATTTATTAAAATAAAATACATTCCTAAAAGTCAAACTACTGCTTGAATTCTAAATATTATCCAAAATTAAAATAAAATTGATTATTTTGCAGAATCAAATTATCTAATTGTTAAAAATTAAAAAATATAAATGTTTAATTTAAAAGGCAGAATATACTGTTATTTTAAAAAAATTTAATATTTAAGAAATAACAACTATTATTAAACAATTTTTAATTTCTCAACAATCGATTATAAATTTGCAATTATTAAATTCTATAAAATTTGTTATGCTCTATTATAAACGTAATTATTAGTAAAAAATAATATTTTATCAGCAAATCCTTTTAAGTCCTCGAAATGAAATTATCTTCAAAACTCTGTTGAAATCGTATGTTTTTCAACTGTCTTTTGAAAATTAATGTTTTGTAGCACACTCACGAAATGGTATGTTTTCAGTGCGTATTTGAAATAGAATGGTTTTCAGCGCAAAGCTAAAATAGTATGGTTTATCACCCAAGCGACGAAACTTTGATCAGATTTTTGTATAAAAATAAAACTGAAGTACTCCTTTAGTTAATACACACGTTACAAACACAAATTATTATGATTAAATAATTAAATTTAATTTTTTTCTAACCAGTTACACTTTTCTTATTTTGAAGGATCTGTGTCTACATTGAACCACCTCTAATAAAATACTACAACTTACACTACGGTCCACGAGTATCAGGACGATTACATTCGACTCTATGAAAAAACATGACATCACTTTTTCAATCATATCTCGGAAATTAAAGGAGATACAAAAAAAACTTAAATACGGTTAGAAAGCTGATTAAATTCTGCGTAAAATAAGCCGTCTTTGAAGTCATTTTGTTAATTATTTTTTAAGTTGTAGAGTAAGAAAGAAATCTGTGTCTTTAGAAAAATTTTATCTAAATTTTTCTAGATTTTTGAAAAAGTTGAAGTCAAGAGACAAAAATGAAAAAATTTTATAATTTTTTTTATTTCTTTCTCACTCTACAACTCAAGAAATAGTTAACGAAATGACTTCAAAGACGGCTTATTTTACGCAGAATTTAATCAGCTTTCTAACCGTATTTAAGTTTTTTTTGGATCTTCTTTAATTTCCGAGATATGATTGAAAAAGTGATGGCATGTTTTTTTATAGAGTTGCGTGTAATCGTCCTGATACTAGTGGACGGTA
Organism: Leptopilina heterotoma; assembly: GCF_015476425.1. Lineage (NCBI taxonomy): Eukaryota > Metazoa > Arthropoda > Insecta > Hymenoptera > Figitidae > Leptopilina > Leptopilina heterotoma. The sequence goes on from NW_025111120.1 coordinate 195,447, forward strand.
GTGTACTTCGAAAATAATATTTACACTTACACATTATAAAACATCTTATTTTCCACTTAAAAAATAGAAAATTCATGTCAAATAGTTATTATTTGTTAATACAGGAGATTAATATATTTCGATGTCAGGTTAGGTAGCAAAAGTGACAGTTTAAGTTTATCACGTTGACAATTATGATGAAAGCATGTCTTCCAGTATTTTTCTTACTAGTTAGTAGAGCAGACAACTTTCCCATTCTTAAAATTGAAAATACCCTGTAAATTTGGGTGGTTCACTGATTCCGCACTCACTGTATACATATGACATTCACAAAAAAAATTGTTCATTATAAATTTATGTAAGATTTAAAATTCTTTATCACATCTGAATGTTGAAGTTGACACCCTAAGCAAAATAAATCACAAGGTTACTAATTTTTAAAACTTTCTATTTCAAAAAAAAACTTAATTATATTTCTACAAAATTTTTTGTTTTGTACGTGAAAAACAGTTTTTTTTAGTTTTTCTTTATAAATAATAAAGATATTAAACTTTTAAAAATCCAAAATTTTGAAAAATAAGACTTTTTTGAAAATTTTGTTGAAAAATGTAGAAGTAACTTTAAAATTATCGTTACCAACTTGTAAAGCATTAAAAAACGCTTCGATTGACCTATTTTTGAACCTAATTCGATAATAAATTTTTGTCCTCCATATTGGATCCGCCGTTTTGAATTTTAAAAAACTGACTCCAGAAACCCGCGAGTGACAACTTTCAAGTAAAATTAAATAATTTTTAATTTTATAGTCGGCCATATTGACTTGACTCCGCTATTTTGAATTTTCAAAATTTTGAAAATCTGATTCCAGATTCGCAATCAGCGACCCCGAAAACCATAGGTATTTTACCTATTGTAGATATTTTTCAATTGCCCTAATTAGGGGACTGAAAGGGTTAAGGCTAGTTAGTAGAAAATCAATTTGACACAATAACGTTTGACTTTTGTTCCATTGAGGGCCATAAAAATAAAAAATTAGAAATATAAGCCTGGGTAAAGTGTAGAGGAAAAGATTTTTTACATTAAAAAAGGAAAATAATGTTTATAAAAAAGTTAAAAATATATTGTTAAACTCTTTATAATAATAATTTATACGTATATAATTAAAAAATGTATTAACCCCTTAGCAGTGTAGTCAAAATAAGCTTTTCGTGCTACAAATGTGCAAAAAATTTTTTTTTTTAATTACTTGATATTATTATATTTTATGTTTTCGGGGTCGCTGAATCCGAATATTTGATCAAAATTTAAAAATTCAAAATGGCGGCTCAAAAATGGCGGTTTAAAAAATTTTAAAGTTTCCGTATTTGACTAAAAATACTCACTTGAGGGTTTTTGGGGTCGCTGATTTCGAACATTTGGTTAAAATTTTAAAATTAAAAATGGCCGCTTTAGAAATTTAAAAGTTTCCTGATTTGGTTAAAAATGCGCATTTGGGGGTTTTTGGAGTCACTGAATTAGAATATTTGGTTAAAATTTTATAATTCAAAATGGCGACTTCAAGATATCAACTAAAAATTTAAAAGTTTACGAATGTGGTTATAAATAGTTATTTGAGTATTTTGGGCAAAATTGAAACTTTTATAAAATAAATATTAATATATATATTTATACTTTTATAACTATAAAATAAAAGTGACAGATCAACATTAAATAACATAAACACTGACGATTGCCATATGTTTTCTTTGCAATCAAACTGATGTTAGTCGCAAAGACAAAAAAATGACTCGATTATTAAACAGATGATACGCCTCATTTTGATTTAAAATGAATTAATTTTCACTACAGAGAATTTCGACCCTTAAAAAAATTTAATATATAAGATAAATCTATGAAATAATTAAAAGATCTATAAAATATACTATAACTACAATTGCATTATAAAATAAAAACCATAAAATATAAAAAATTACAATCATATTATGTTTTATGTCATAAAAAGCGACCCCAAAAACCCCGAAGCAGCAAGTTTCAACCGAATTGGATAAAAAAAAGAAAAAAAAATCGCATGTTAACAAATTTTAACAGAATCCTAGCAATTTTAAAAAACTCAACCGTCATATTAAGGCCGCCATTTTGAATTTTTAAAATTAAACATCATATTCGTATTTTTTTTATTGTTCTTCATGTATACCCCATTTGGGTTTTTACATATACGACAACCCCTAAATATTCTCCAATTTTCCCCAGATTCCCAATACCCCCTATTTGCGGTCCGTAGCCGGCTTTTATTAGAAGTACTCGTATTCACATGGCCCTCTCTAGCCATAGTCAAGGGAAACTACGGAAAACCTTAACTGAGTACAGCCGATTTATCGACGCCGAGTCTTGGATGTATAAATTCGAAGTCAAAAGAATAAAAAAAAAAGAAGGTTGTGTAAAGAATATTACACAACCAAGTCCTCGACGTTCAAATCTCCCGCTCAGATTATCTCACGTGCCGGAAAAATCCCAGGCTAATGGGCGCGAACCAAGTACCCTTGGTTCTAAGCGTCCGCCGAGCGAGGCACCTATCCGACTGAGCTAATCTGTCGGTTCATATTCGTATTTAGCTACCCCAAAAATTCCCAAGTAAGAAGTTTCAACCCAATCTGATCGATTATTTAAGAAATGACCTTTTTGGTCGCCATTTTGATTCTTCCATTTTAATTCTTCTAATTTTAGCACTCAATTCGCACTTGTCATTATAAAATCTTGGATTTTATTCTTCGGGACACTTACATTTATCGTTTTTCCAGCAGGATATACGAAAATAATTATTTCAACCTTTCTGCAGATAATGAACTTTCTTATTGTTTTTGATTTGTTGAAAGAAGACACTTCTATCAAAAGTTCTACGATTTTGTCACAAAAAATCTCAAATATTTCCACTGTGCGGCACTCATTGATATTAAATAATTTTACAAAAATGGCTAGGCTAATGGCTAAGCATGAAAGATTGCGATGAGAGGCAGAGAACTAGACAAAAATTCTCTTTTCAACCTCTAAACTTGAGGCGTAATAGGTGGAAGAAAACAGTACTACCAGTTTAATAATTTCGAATGAGACTCATAATTACGATCGAATTTCACTTAAGGTAAGTTCGTTTGACCGTTAATAAAAATTTATGGAAAAAAGGGGACAAAAGTGCTGAAAAGGAGCAAATAGGGTAAGTGTTGGTATTCCTGCAAGTGACACAATTATTGCGATTTTTAAAAAATTATTATTTTTATTTTGAAATAGACGCCTAATTTTTTCAAAATAATTACAAAAATTATTTTGAATCTTACTTGATAGAATAGCTCATAAAAATGTACATTCCGACAATTACTAATTTATTCATTTAAATTTGAAATATATTATGACAGAATTCTGTAAAATTATCAAATATGGCAGTCATGAATATATATTCAAAACCGTTGATATTTCCAATATTCACTATAGTATACACGTTTCAGTGTTACTAATCAAAGAAGTACTTCTTTGATTACTTTATTATTTTAAAAATATATTAATTTACCCATCTATTATTAATTTTTAATTAATAATACTTAGAACTATCACACAATATTACTCGCGAGTAAACAACAATAATACACGGAAAAAAAGGTTTGATTCAAACAACCGAAAATTCGTTTTGATCAACCAAACTGGATGGTTGACTATGGACTGACCAAACTAGTTTGGTTGCACGGAGTTCGGTTCATACAACCAAACTGTTCGTTTGGAAATACCATTCAAAATTGGGTTGTGTGAAACAGAAAATTTGGTTAAAACAACATTACTTATAAATATTTTTTGCTTGAAAAAAATAAAAAAATGGGAAATTAATAGTTTTTAGCGGAAAGTAAAACTTTCCGACAATTAAAAATTCTCAGATTTGAATAAAAAACTTTTTATTTTTTCATTAACTTTTTTTTATAAAATGCATCTAAGGCTAACATATTTCTTTCCATTCATAAAAATATTTTTAAAACATGGAAGAGGACTTAATAAATTATTTATTAAAATACACTAGTAATTACAGCTATTTTTAATTTCGTAAGCCCCTAGATGGTCATCGAAACCATAATTTATTAAATTTAAGCAAACGAGACACATTTCCTCTCCATTTGGATTTAACAAATTTTTTTTAATAATTCCAAAAGAAGGAAGAATGCCATCGTCCATTAAATCTTTTCTTCTTTCCATTGATTATGGTACCTAATAAATTTTGTATACGGATCGGCTATAGGGAATAATTCGTTTATTTTTTCCTTGCCCAAAAATTCGAATGACTCGTTGTCAATTTCTTTTTCTACATGAAAAAGATTTTCTTGATAAATAAAAATGCAATTCGTGAATTAAATTAAATTATTAATATTATTATGTAGGATTCATTGTCCTCAAATAATTTTTTAATAGATCGAAGAATTCTTAATATTTCCGAGTTTTCATAGGATTCATTGTCCTTAAATATTTTTTCCATATCATGGAGATTTCTTATTATCTCCGAATTCATGTAGTATTTAGTTTCATTTGCTACACAATGTATATATTTTTTAATTTTTTCTTGCACACATTTCATTATATTTTCTTGTATTTCCTGAGTTTCTTCAATTCTTTCTTCTTTTATTCCTTGTACTTTTTCTTCAATAATATCTTCAACTGGATTTCTGGATAAGGCATCAGCATTGACATTTGTTTTGCCTGCTTTGTAAACCACATTAAAATCGTATTCTGCTAGTTTTAGCTTCCATCTTGTTACTCTTGAGCAAGGATCTTTTGAATTTTGAAACCAAACTAATGGTTTGTGATCCGTTACCAATGTAAATTTTCTACCATAAAGGTATGGTCGAAAATGTTGCACACTATATATGATGGCCAAGGCTTCCTTTTCATACGTGTCGTGTTTTCTTTCGCATTCATTTAAAGTTCTTGACGTGTAGGCGACTGGTTGGTCTTTTCCAATCACTCCTTGCGATAAAATCCCTCCTATTGCGAAACCTGAAGCGTCTGTTGTCAGTATAAATGGTTGCAAAAAGTCGGGTCTTCTCAGAAGTGGTTCTTCACATAGTTTACTTTTCAACGTATCAAAAGCTGTCTGTTGTTTATCAGTCCAAAGGAAAGGAATATCTTTTTTTAATAGTTGATTTAAAAGATTAGCGATTTTCGAAAATCCGTCTATAAATTTTCGATAGTAACCTGCCAATCCTAAAAATTGTTTTATATTTTTTACATTTTTTGGTTTTGGAAATTTCTTTACTGCTTCTACTTTTTTCGGGTCGGGTCTTACCCCGTTTTTATCTATTATGTGTCCTAAGTATCCTACCTCTAATCTCAAAAATTCACATTTGTCTGCCTGCAATTGTAAATTAGCAAAACGTAATCGTTCCATAAGTTTAGAAAATTTTTCTTCATGTTCCTCCAGGGTGTCTGCATAAATCACAATATCATCTAAGTAAACAAATAGTTCTGATCCTTGTAGACCTAATAATACTTGATCAATAAGTTTTTGAAATGTACTTGGCGAATTTTTCAATCCAAAAGGCATTCTGTCGAATTCATAGTGTCTAAATGGAGTTGAAAAAGCTGTCTTATAAGAATCTCTAGGATCCATTTTGATTTGGTGAAAACCTGACGCCAAGTCGAAAACTGAAAAATATTGGGCATTTCCAAGTTGGTCAAGTAGGTCCGTAATATTAGGTAGTGGGTAAAATTGACCTACCGTGCGTTCATTAAGTTTCCTGAAATCTAAAACTAATCTCCATTTTTTATTTCCTTGTGAGTCATTTTTCTTTGGTACAATCCATATTGGTGTATTGTACGGTGAGTCCGAATCTTTAATAATTTTTTGTTTTAATAATTCGTTTACTTGGCGTGTCATTTCTTCTTTGTGAACAGGCGGAAATCTGTATTGTTTGGTTATAATTGGTGTATCATCTGTCGTTATGATTCTATGTTTTATGAGATCTGTTCCTTCTAAATATTCTGCAGGTATATGAAATCTGTCTGAATAATTTTTTACTAAGTTCATGATGTGTTCTAATTCTTCTTTGTTTAAGTGTTCAAGACGAAGTAATTTTTTAATTTCTTCAACTCTATCGTTGCCTGTAATGTTGAAAACATTTTCTGATTTAATATTTTTTGAAAATACATCAATTATTTGTTTAATTGATAAGTCTTCATTTTTAATATCAGAGTTGTTTACTGGAGTTTCTTGTTTTATTTCATCAAAATCTTCTAAATTTATTTCAAATATTGGAATGTCAATTGATTCATTCAGTGTGTTGATTGCCTTTAAATAAGCTATGCCTTCTATGTTTGAAACTACTGCATCACCTAAGTAAACATAATTTTTTACTTCTAATCTTGGAATAAAACCCTCTTTTTTATTTTTATTTAAAATCTTTACATGAATGTTACAGATGGACCTTGGTGGTATTGTAAAATAATTTTTTGATTCAAAATTAAATTTTTGTTTATTGATTTCTAGATGTCCTTCTTCATAATTAATTTTTACTTTATTCTGGACAAAAAATTCTGTTCCTAAAATACCGTCATGTTCGATTGGAACTTCATTAGGTAATAAATTAAAAATTGTTGGAATCCCGAAAATATTAATGTCTACTTGTCCAAAAGTATAAACTGCTTGATCGTTAATTCCTGTTAATTTAAGACATTTATTTTCATCAATTTTTATATCAGGATTTAATGCGCGAATTTTTAATAAATTTGGTCCTGCTCCTGTGTCAATCATCATTGTCATTGGAACTTTTAACTCTTTAGTATCGATTCGAATGTATGGAATTGCATTAGTTTTTGCTAAATTAATGTTTCTGGATGCATAGTAATTTCTTTTTAATTCTTCCTCAGAGCACCCTACTGAAGAGGAATTTTGGAGTTTCCCTGATTTTGTGTTTGTGAATTTGTTTGTTGTTGTCTATTGTTATCATCCCACATCTTTTTCCTACAATTGGTGGAAATGTGTCCTAATTTTTTGCAATAATTACACGTTATACTTTGATTTCTATTCGCAAAGTTTGTAGTATTGTTAGTTCTTGGTTCTTGAGAGAAATTTCTTTGTTGATTTTTGAAAATGTTTTGTTGTTGATTTTGTCTTTGATTTTGGTATGGAGTTCGGAATTGATTTTGTGGTATGTTTCTAAACTGATTTTGTGATGTGTTTCTAAATTGATTTTGAAAGTGATTTTGTTGAGGATTTTTGTAAAAGTTTTGACTTTGAAATCTATTAAACGTTGGATTTGGATTGTTGAATCGATTTTGATTCTGGTTTGAAAAATTTTGTCGTGATCCTGGATAAAAGGAGTTTTCTCGTCTTGGTCCTATCAATTTATTAAGTTGAAAACAGTTTACTGCAAAATGACCCTTTTTTCCACAAACTAAACAAGTTATTATGTTATCTTGAGCGATATTAATTTTTGTTGTTTTAGCAAAGTCTTTATTATTTTTAGGATGAGAATTATAATCAGTATTTTGCTCACTTTTTCGTAACTCACGGTGGGATAATAATTTTCTTTCTATTTCTACTGCTTTATTTACTATCTCTTGAAATGTATCTGCTGTTCCAATTCGTATTTCAATTTCTGGTCTAAGTCCTCGTGAAAAACAATCAACAGTTGTTTTATCTAAACTTGCTTTAAATGGTTCATCTACTCTATTTTCATTGCTAATCCTATGCGCGTCTAATATTCTTTCTGCTGCTTCTGCGATTCTTGACCCATAAGAAATTACATTTTCGTGTTCCCACATATATATTGCTCCTAGTTCTCCTTGTAGCTGATATACAGATTTTGCTGGCGCGTAAATGTGTTTTAATCTTTCTGTTAACTGTTCTACTGTATTAAAATTATTTCCTATTATAATTCTTCTTGCTTCACCCGAAATTCGACTCCTAATTAATTTTACTAAATTTGTTTGTACTTGTGCATTATCAGGAAGCATAGATTTTGCTTCTAAACAACTTTCAATTAATATAGATAGTGATATGTTTTTTCCGTCAAACATTGGTATTGTTTCTAAAGCATCGCGTAAAGACACTTGCTGATTATTTGGAAGAGCCATGTTTTCCTCAAAATTGTTACTATCTCTAGTGTTATCAAGAGAATTATTTTCAGAGCTATCGTTTGTTTCAATTTCGCCAGTTAAAGACTTATTTAAGCTTTTATTTGAGTTCTGATCCACTAAGGTTTTTTCAGTTATGGTATTTTCACTATCGTTACTGTCACCGTCGAATGAATTATCGTCAGTATCAAAAAGTTGAGACTTAATATACCCTGAGTCAAACTGTTCTTGTAATTCTAAGGGATTAGGGTTTTCTTTAGAATATCTGGGTGTACTTGTTGATGGTTTTATTTTATAATTAGGAATTCCCGAATTCAATGCTAATTCTGGATTATTCTTTATTTGTAAACGAGTTAAATGTGAGGAATCGGTAGTATTTTTATTCGAAGAAGACATTAAAAAATATCATTATCAAAATTTATAATATACGTAATAATTGTAAAATTGTCAATCCTGTCTCCTCAATATAAAATACACTTTTCCTTTGTGGTTAATATTTTTATCTTGCTTCAGTATAATAAAATATTTTTAAACATGTAATAATAATAACAAATCACAATTAAATGAACAAAAAAAATTTTGTCTTAGCACAAATTAAATGTCAAAAATGATTCATATACAAGACAAAAAATTCCATAAGTCTAGAGGACTTGAACCGGGACGCATGATTATTCCCCAAATGTCATTTTTCCGAAATGTCATTTTACCGAACTGCACTTTTGCGAATAGTCATTTTTGCGAAAAGCCAATTTTGCGAAATGTCACTTTTGCGAATTGTCATTTTCGCGAAAAGCTATTTTTGCGAATTGTCATTTTTGCGAATGGACATTTTTACGAATTGTCAATTTTCCGAAAAGTCATTTTTGCGATTTGCCATTTTTACGATTTGTCAATTTTTCGAAAACTCATTTTTGCGAATTGTCATTTTTACGAAAAGACATTTTTATGAAATGTCATTTTTACGAAAAGCCATTTTTGCGAAAAGTAATTTTTACGAATTGCCATTTTTGCGAAGTGTCATTTTTAAGAAATGTCATTTTTGCGAATTGTCACTTTTGCGAATCGCTATTTTTACGAATCGCCATTTTTACGAATTGTCATTTTTGCGAATAGTCATTTTTGCGAAAAGTTATTTTTACGAATCGACATTTTTACGAATTGTCAATTTTCCGAAAAGTCATTTTTGCGAATTGTCATTTTTGCGAATCGCCATTTTTACGAATTGTCAATTTTCCGAAAAGTCATTTTTGCGAATCGACATTTTTACGAATAGTCAAATTTCCGAAAATTCATTTTTGCGAATTGTCATTTTTGCGAAAAATACAATAGAAAACTTGTAGGTCTATAAATCCACTATTGTATTTTTCGCAAAAATGACAATTCGCTAAAATGACTTTTCGAAAAATTGACAATTCGTAAAAATGGCGATTCGCAAAAATGACTTTTCGGAAAATTGACAATTCGTAAAAATGTCGATTCGCAAAAATGACAGTTCGTAAAAATAGCTTTTCGCAAAAATGACAATTCGCAAAAATAACAATTCGTAAAAATAACTTTTCGCAAAAATGACTATTCGCAAAAATGACTATTCGCAAAAATGACAATTCGTAAAAATGACGATTCGTAAAAATAGCGATTCGCAAAAGTGACAATTCGCAAAAATGACATTTCTTAAAATGACAATTCGCAAAAATGGCAATTCGTAAAAATGACTTTTAGCAAAAATGACATTTCACAAAAATGTCTTTTCGTAAAAATGACAATTCGCAAGAATGACTTTTCGGAAAATTGACAATTCGTAAAAATGTCGATTCGCAAAAATGACTTTTCGGAAAATTGACAATTCGTAAAAATGGCGATTCGCAAAAATGACAATTCGCAAAAATAGCTTTTCGAAAAAATGACAATTCGCAAAAGTGACATTTCGCAAAATTGGCTTTTCGCAAAAATGAGTATTCGCAAAAGTGCAGTTCGGTAAAATGACATTTCGGAAAAATGACATTTGGGGAATAATCATGCGCCCCCTTGAACCCCTATTCAGTAATATAACAAAGGATTTAATTTGATGAATGCACCTTGCAACTTTAAAAATTATAAGTTGAGAGGACTCGAACCTCTATTTATTAACACAGAATTGAATTAATAAATGCACCATGCACATTAAAAAAAATTTATAAGTTAAGAGGACTCGAACCTCTATTCATCAATACCAATATAAGATGTATATTTATGAATGCACCTTGCGACTTAAATCTTGTATAATGTTATCAATTAGCATAAAATGTGTTAAATTAATAAAAAAAAAATTTAATTTTTTTATGATACTGATTATTTTCAATTATTGTATGTTGATATTATTTGTTATTATTATTTGTTACAAAAAAAATTTCCCCTTTTTTTAAACAATTGGTATACTCATTGATTTATTTATTTTTATTGAATTATTTCATCAATTTAAAAATTATATTCATTAAAATTTTCGAATGTTATTTAAAAATTTAACAAAATTATATGGCTGATCGACTTTATAATTTTCCCGGGCCGATGCACCAAAATTTAAAAGGGCTTCTGTTACGTCAAAACGAGAAACCTTTTTAAATATTCCTAGCGTTCCTCGCTTTAAATTAGTTTCATAAATGAATCTAATTTGGGATGTGGATAAGTCAATGAGCCTACTAAATGTGAGAGAATAATTTATTTAAAAACCAACAAGAAAGAAAAGAGTTGACAAAATTACAATGAGTACAAAAATTATGAATCTTACTTAAAGAATAACGATTACTGGTGGTGTGATGATAATCTCCTGTTTAATCTCGATGGTGTTGAGCGCTAGACGAAAAAGGGCCTTCCGCTTGTTGTGCTTAATGGTTGGGTATTAATCCTCTTGTTTACACTAATGAGATAATGTATTGTATTTTAAAAATATCTACTTTCTTCCAGACGGTTGTCGCCTCTTGAGCAAATTTCGATGGTTCGAAATTTAGAATGTGTTGTTTCAATATTAGATCTTCTTTGATTGTTGAGATTATTTCCAATTTAATAATTTTGGAAATTGTTTAAAATTTATATTTTGCAAATTGGTGTATAATAAAAGGTTGATTTACAGTTCACTTCAAATTTAACGCTTGGGGATATATTGTTCACTTTCGAACAATGCACTTTAAAAAGAATACTTGGAGATATACTGTTCACTTTCAAAGATGTACTTTGAATTCACTTGTAAATTATGTGATGTGTTAACGTTGACTGAACGATGTAAACTGGTTGATTCCCAAAAAATTACTCTCTGATCTGAGTAGAACTCATATCCCCTTTTATATAAAACTGTCTTCATCAATTCTTTGGAATCATACACGTGTTGATGCCGCTTGGATTTTAAGGGGGGTTGGAGCGACTAGGCTGCAATGCCGTGATGACTGTCTAAGAGGCTGCTAGGTTGCAATCCAGAGCGATAGTTTAAGGGGGGTTGAGGGGCGACCGTTGTACCTCTCAGTTCAGTTTCCAGGGATTAGACACCTGCCTGCTTATTTTATGCACTCTAATGATTATGGGATTATAGTAATCTGCTTGATGGATTATCGTTATTCTTTTTACATGAAAGGTATTACCCATCTTTCTTGGATTTGTTATAATTTATAAGTTTGTTTAAATACATATAAAATTTATAATAACAATTACCTTCTTATAAAATATATTGAATATAATGCAATAATATAAAGAGATTGTATGAATACGTATTTCAAATACGTTAGTATAATATATATGTATAATTCAATATGTTTAAAAGAAATACACACTTAAATATTATAGATAATTTAAGTATATTAAGAAGTTGCGGACGTAACAATGTTAAGAAAAAAAATTAATATAATATATGATAATTAGTGGATTTTTCTTGAATAATTTAAACAATTATCATTGCATTAAAAAAATAAGACGAAAATACATTTTTAAATTTATATATATTTAATTTTTCATTTCAAATAAATTGATAATAATAATAGTATATTAAGCAACAAGGGTAAAAGGGCAGCCATTTGCTTACGGTGATTTTTGTGACACGAGTGGAGGTCGACGTCGCCCCGAGACCTCCACTCGTGTCACAAAAATCATCGTAAACAAATGGCTGCCTTTATTCCCGTGTTACTTACGATATTTTTTATTCCTAATGCACAAAAGTGTCGATTTCAGATAGCAGACGACAGGGAATAAAAGTCAGTCACTTGTTCGACTTATATGAAAATGGCGGTTGTTTTCTCCCTTGGGCAAAAATAACGCATGGGATCAGCGGTTATGTTTGCACATGGGAGAAAATGGACGACATTTTCATATGGTCGAACAAATGAGTGACTTTACTCCCTGTCGTCAGCTATCTAAAAGCGCCATTTTTGTGCATGTGGGATAAAAATTTATTTTCTAAATCAATCGTAACTAAAAGGATCATTTTAATCGTATTTTTTTAGAATTGAGATTTCTTACAAGATTTTATCTACATACATTTCTTTATAAAATGCAAGTGACGAATGTTAAAAGAGAAAATAATAAAAATTTTTAATGTACTTTTACAACTGAAAAATAATTTTTAAAAATCAAATGTACTGCAGGTAGTGTATTTATTTATTAATATTTGTTAATTTATATAGAATAATTAATGAATAATACAAAATTCAATTTCTTATTATTTGTCAATAATAAGAAAAATAAAAAGGCATCACTTTTTTGAAAATAGAAAAGTCTTACCTTCAAATTTGTCAATATATTTTTCAAATCCCCACTTTTGAAGAAGCTGTTTATAATCCATTTTACCTTGTCACGTTTGAAATAATAATTAAATTAATTTCCACTTTCAATACACGAAAATACTATTTTTGAAACAAACACAATTTTAAAGAAACACTTATCAGTACACTAAGAAATTATATTTTTTCCGTAACACTTGGCTTCAGAACCAAAGACTTTAAACGCATACAAGATACTGCGAAATAACGGAAAATTTGAAAGATTAACACTGGTCTTCTATATTTTCCGATATTTTACGAAAAGGACCGAAGTTAAAAAACTATTAAAAAAAATGTACCGAAGTTGTTTAAAAATTGGTAAGGGTACTTAAACTTTTCCTAAGAGAGGATAAAATTCATGGTCCAACATGTGGTCTCCAAACGACGAAACAGCAATAAATTCCTTTCCAATATTTTTTTCTGCATCCTTTATTGCTAGGATGAAGAAATGTTTTATGTGACAAAAGATTCTGAGAAACTTGTCTTAAATAAATTTTTAAAAAGTTTATAATATTAAAAACTTTACAATTATTAACAATCTGAAATTTTTTTGTTTTAATGAAGTTAAGTTTAAATTAAATTTATAGTAAAAAAAATTAACTAATGTAATATGTAAAATAATATGTTCTACTTTTTCCTTTTTAACTTTCTAATATAGAGAGTCCCTTTCAGGTCCCTTTCTCTAATTTCCAAACTCTTTCCTAAACCCACTTTCTAATATTCCCTTTCAAATCAAAATGACCTTTTTTTAAAGGTATATAAACAGGCAATGTAGAAAATAAAAATCAGTCGTTGTAAAACATTTGTTACGGCAAAGACCTCGTCTCCAAATAAAGTTATTTTCACGAAAATATATTATTTGTTTATTATTTGACGAAACCGTCACATAATTTGGCGATCCTGCCAGGATACGAGTTCGAAGTTGTTTAAAATTTCTACGGAATTTTTATACAAGTTTCACATAACCCTATCTGGATTTCGAACCGGACATATTTCAAGCAAAAGTAGGGACTGAACTAAGTAGGTTTCTATATTACGTAAGCTTGGAATACAAAAAGAAGAATCAAAAAGGGCATCCACGGACACCCAACAGGAAAACGTGCGACACCAAAGGACTCCACCCGTCTTCTACGTAACCCGTGAGACGCAAGGACTTTACGAAAAACCTAAGGAGGAGCGTTGCTGCTGTCAACACGTGAGATTAATAACTTAATTATAATAAATTTGTTAAAAAAACGAACTAAAGTACTCTAATATATACCCTTTATAAGATTAAATAAATTAATAACAAAATGACAGATCAAGAAACAGATCCCGTTAACACCCAACTTTTAAAAACACTATTAGAAAAATTTCACATCTTAGAGGATAGTATTAAAACCTTAAACATAGAAAACACAAAACGGGTAGAAGACATAAAACACTAGCAAAACATTACAATTTAATAGAAACCGAAGATGAAAGTAATAATTCACATAAGTCAAAAGAAAGAATATACAACAAGACGACATGAGATCAACCGAAGAAATCAATAATACTCTCTTACCAGCAAAGGATATTATAGGAACTATTAATATTCTAAACGGAAAGGATGATTGTGGCGTTGAAGATTTTATCAAACTAGTTAAAAAAGCACGCGACAGATGTTCACAGGAAGAAATATTACTAGATCTAATACAATCTCAGAAAATAATAGATCAAGCAAAACGAGCAATTAGGTTTATGCCCATTAATGATTACACAGACCTTTACACAGCTTTACGACAAGGGGTTGGCACATTCAATTCAGTAGAGACATGTAGATGTAAATTAGAATCAGTTAGACAAATGAATACCGAATCAACACAAAACTACAATATGAGATTTCATCAATATTTCAACGAACTAACTTACGCAATCCAAAATGAACACTCAAACGATACCTCCCGACGACTAGCTCTGCAGAGCGAGGAGAAATCAGCAATAAAAAGATATATCATGAACCTAAGAGAAGAAATAGGTTCTCAAGTACGACCACTAAGGCCGACTTCATTACGACAAGCACAGCAAGATGCAATAGAGTCAGAAATTTGGTACAGAGAAATAAATATGATGAAAGCAAGAGTACCAACTACTTTACCGCCAAGGAACCATGAACCTACTTCTAACCTACCTCTCTCCAAACCAACATAAATATCCAATCCAACATAAATATCCATCAATTAACTATCCTCCAAACCATTCAATGCCTCTAAACAATAGAATGCAATTATTTTGCAAACATTGTAAAAAGATGGTTCACACCGAATCACAATGTTACTCAAAACAAAATTTTCCACGAAACCTTCAAACAAATCGACCTCCGGAACGAGTGAATCAGATTCAAACAGAAACCGAAGAAGAAGAATTACAAGAAAACAACTTAGAGCCTCAAGAACAAACAACGGACACAGAGTGTCAACAATATCAGGAAGACTATATTCAATTCGAGGAAAATTTATGGGAACAAAACGACCAGTAAAACTATTAATTGATAGTGGCGCATCCCTTAATCTTATAAAAAGGTATGCTTCATAAAGAACATCCTACAAGTAAAATTATCACCGAATTTTCTATGCGAAACAATAAACATCGAATGGAACAAATGGTTAAATTAACGTTTCAAGAAAAAGAACACGATTTCGTAGTAGTACCTGATGACTTCCCATTACCAGAAGATGGAATAATTGCAAACCCTTTCCTTCGATCATTTCAGTTCAAATTAACTAATGATAATTTGCAATTAGATAATGAAGTATATGAATTAGAAGATGATGGCATTTTAATACCAAGCCATTCCGTAAAATTAGTTACATTAAACAAGAAAGGAAATACAGGAGATATTTTAATAGAAAATAATCCTTATGTACCTGATTCAATCTACACTATCCGAAACTCACAAATTATTGTCCCTATAACTAACGAATTGTATGAAAATATTAAACTTACCAATAATGACTTCCAATATAAATATATTAACACAAATTGAAAACATCAAGAAGAACGGTTAAAATATATTACACAAAAAGAGATTGGATAAAGATTAAAAACTCTAAAAGAACATATTAGACTTAGTCATATTGAAAATCCATTAAGAGAATCAATTGAGAAAACAGTAATGAATTATCATGACATCTTTACATTACCCGGAGATCCCTTACCTTGTACCAACCTTGTATCCCACAAAATAATATTAAAAGATGAAAAACCAATTAACATCCGACAGTATCGACATCCCGAATGTCATAAAACAGAGATATTAGACCAAAGGGAAGATCTTTTATCTAAAAAAGTCTTATCTCACAGTTCTTCACCATTTAACGCACCACTTTGGGTAGTACCAAAAAAACGAGATGCTTCAGGGAAAGTAAAATGGCGACTAGTAGTAGATTTCCGAAAATTAAACGAAAAAACTGATCAAGATTCATATCCCCTCCCATTGGTCGAAGATTTAATTGATGGCCTTGGAAAAGCTAAATTCTTCTGAGCTTTTGATCTTAGTTCAGGATTTTATCAAATTCCTATGGACGAGGACTCAAAAAACTTCACTGCTTTTTCAACACCGAGAGGTCATTTCCATTACAACAGAATGCCATTTGGTTTAAAGAACGCACCAGCTACCTTCCAGAGAATGATGGACACAGTATTACGAGATTGAATTGGAACAGTATGTTTCGTTTACCTTGACGATATTATTGTATTTGAAAACACCATACAAGAACACAATAAAAATTTAATCACATTATTCAAAAGATTAAGAAAAACCGGTTTAAAATTGCAACCAGACAAGTGCGAATTCTTGAGACCAGAATTAGAATTTTTAGAACACATAATCACAAAAGATGGAGTGAAACCTAATCCAAATAAAATAAATGCCATTAAGAACTTTAAACAACCAAAAAACCCAACAGAAGTCAAATCATTCCTTGGGTTAGGTGGTTATTATAGAAAATTTATTAAACACTTCTCTACAATTGCCAAACCATTGACAAACCTTACTAAAGATAATCAACCTTTCATTTGGTCCCCAGAATGTGAAAAGAGCTTTAAAACAATCCAAAATCTTCTCTGCACAGCGCCAGTTCTTAAATATCCAGATTACCAAGAAGAATTTGTTTTAACAACTGATGCAAGTAACGTTGGTTTAGGAGCCATATTATCACAAAAAGGACATCATGTCTGTTACATATCCCGAACTTTAAATAAACCTGAATTAAATTACACCACTACAGAAAAAGAACTTTTGGCAATAGTATGGGCAGAAAAAATATTACGACAATACCTATTAGGAAAGAAATTCAAAGTCGAAACCGACCACAAAGCTCTTAAATGGTTATTCAATGTGCAAGATCCTTCTTCCAGACTTTTAGGATGGAGACTTAGGCTAGAAGAATACGAGTTCGACATAGAACACAAAAAAGGAAAGGAAAATGTAGCAGCCGATACAATGTCAAGAATGTTCCCTATCGTTTTAAATGAAGATACATCAATAGAAACAAATGAAGAAAATCAACCAATAGCTTACAGATTGAGGAACCAAGAATTTAAAGAAAAAACAGAAATTACGCAGCAATATTCAAATTGGAAAATAAACCGTAGACCAACAAAATTAAAAACTAAACCTATCGCAAATGGTAAAAATTGGATCAAAATAAGTAAACAAAATATTTTTTCTCTATTAAGAATTCAATTGCCAGACTTTAATGAAGAACTATAGATAAAATTGCTATACACTAAAATAAAAGATTTTACAACAAATAAAAATTGGAAATTATTTAAATTCCATATAGAAGATCCTTCGATCTTCCTTCAATAAAACAAAACAATTCATAGACTGCGAGAACAAACGTCATGGGAAGATATGGAAAGTGATGCTATCGAATTCATAAAAAGGTGTCGAACTTGCCAACAAGAAAAATTAACTAGAATCCGCGCGAAAGCAAAAGCAGTAATACCAGACATACCAGTAGTACCTAACGACAAAATTGCCATGGATAAAGTAGGACCATTAGGTAAAACCCAATCTGGAAACAACTATATACTATCAATTCAAGATGTTCTAACCAAATATATTATACTAATTCCATTAAAAGAAACTAGTAGTGAAACCATAATAACAAAACTTTTAGATCATTATATTTATATTTTCTCTGCCCCCAAACATATATTAACTGATCAGGGTGCGAATTTTATCTCAGAACTTGTACAAAAGTTTGAGAATTTATTCCGTATCAAACATATAAAAACAACGGCCTTTCACCCTCAAAGCAATGGAGCTTTAGAAAGAACACACGGTACTATTAAAGAATTATTAAAAACCTACATGGCTGATAATGAAACGGAATGGGATCTAAATCTTAATTTAGTTTGTCTAGCATATAACACAGCAGTACTTGAGAGTACAGGATTAACACCTTTTCAAATGACTTTTGGTAGAAAAGCTAATTTGCCGTCAATATTAGCTACGACCAGTTCTCTCACATATCAAGAAATTTTGGACATTTGGAAAAGACGACACGAGCAATACCTTGAAAAAGAAAAAATTGCAATACGAAAAACTCAAGAACGTCTAAAACGATTACAAGATAACAACATTTTACGCACAAATCCAATATTTAAACCCGGTGATTTAGTACTATTGCATAACGATAGTAAATCAAACAAGTTAGAGAGGGAATGGTTAGGTCCTTATACTGTAATTTAAAAATTAAATATAGTTAATTATCAAATTCGACTAAATAATTCAAACTACACAGTTCACACGAATCGATTAAAAGTTTTTTACGAATAATATATTTATATTTCCTTATATCAATTTCAGAATGAGGACTACACTATTTTTTATATTCGGAAGTTTGATTTACTCCATCTGTAATGCTAACATTACGTTCACTCCCCTTAATGATGTAACAATTTTTGCCGAACATCTTGGTCCAGCTAAATTATACCACAATACATGGCACTTATATACCTCTATCGACACCTCGGAACTTGAACTTAGGTACACAAGTTTAAATAATATTATGTATAAAACTGTAATTAAAATGTGCTCATCAAACTGTCCCGAATCTTTCGAAACCAAAATGTTAAGTGCAAGAATTCATCGACTCGGAACACAAAAACTAACATTAAACAAATTACTAGGGCTTACTAGATATAAAAGAGGTTTGATAAATGTAGTTGGTAGTGTATCAAAAGTACTTTTTGGAACATTAACTGAAAATGATTTAGAATATGTCGACTCAGAAATAGATAAATTATATGCAGAAAATAAAATCTTACAATTAGCAACAAGTATTTCAAACCAAACTAGAATAATTAAAACATTATTAAACACTGCTTCTTATAACCTTAATGTAATGATGGAGCATAGTAAACAAATCTTTGAAAACTATAATAATATGACAGATAAAATAAATGAGAATACTAAAAATATCGTTGTGTCAAATCAAATAATAATGTGTAGTATAATATTACAAGAATTAAGTGAAGATGTAAATTTGCTCATCGATGCTATCAATGATGGAAAACATTGAATTATCCACCCTCAAATATTAAAACCAGGAATTTTCATAAACGAGTTAAAAGAATTTGAAGATACACTTAATGTTAAATATCCCATCCCTTTAAAAGAATTTAATTATCAGCATATCATTGATATCAGCGAAGTCGGAATAGTCATACACGAAAACAAATTATTGTATTCCATAAAAATTCCAGTTTTTGAAACTGAAGAATTTTTTATCCAACACCTAATTCCTATTCCTCAAAAGAAAGGATTAAATTTTGTAGCACCGATTCCTAGAGACGAATATATCTTTCTTAATGACCAAAAAACTATTTATGTACCAACAGATAAAAACCTTCTAGATAATTGTAAAAAGTATGATCAAACAAGAATTTGTCAGCGAAAACAACCTACGTACATAATTTCTGAATCACATACATGCGAAAATCAATTAATCAGATCTAGTATAAAAACATTAGATGTGCAATTATGTCAAGTTTCAATATTTAAAATAGAATTATTAACATATATAACACTAGAAAATGATCAAGGATATATTCTTATACCAGAAAAAGAACTTCTGTTAAATATAAATTGTCCTAACTTTAACAAAGATGTAATAATCAATAAATCTACTTTAATTCATTCAAACGAAGATTGCATACTTAATTCAGATGCAATTCTAATTAAAGTAAAAAAGGTTCAAAAATTAGTAAAACATACTTTTTACAGAAAAAATATAACTATGCCACATACGTCAGATGACCTCGACCTTTTACAAAATAGTTTGTTACCTTTAAGAAAACAAATTAACTTCGAAACTTTGTCTGATTCAAGTAAAACACTCGACGACATAGATAATTATTTAAATAAAATTAGAAATGAAAAGCGCGCCAAAACTTGGTCTGAGAAAGCAAGTAATGTTTTAACTTATATTGGACACACATCTATTATATTAATTGCTTTGTTTACTATTTATAAATGCGGAATATTAGATTTAATAAGCAAATGTATGCCGAAATTTTGTATAAGAATATGTTGCCCTCAAAATGATATAACCAATAATATTACTCCACATGTTGTAACTTATGTCCCTATTACGCCGAATGCACCTCTGCAAGATAATGATACACTTAACGAAACCGTCACACTAAACTATTATATTTTTTTTATTTTCATGAATTTTTACTAGAATATCCTTTTAGTAGAATAATTAATTTTTATTAATATTGCTTTCTCATGAAAAATGGTCCCATAAGAAAACAATCTATTTTTTCTCAATGAAAAGTTATTTACAGTTTACAATAAAATTGCTTAATTTTGAAAAACCTTAGTCCTTTTTGTATATTAAAAAAACTTAAAAATTAACATAACCAACTTAAAGAATATATTTAAAATAGCATCGATTGGTCTATTTGCGCGACCCCTTTCACTCGAAAATATAAGAAAATTATTATTATTTTGAAAATCTTAAATAGCGTGACTTTGCTATTATATTTTTACGCTAGTCTAAAAATATGAAAATGTATTTTATAAAAACATTCAATAAATTTTTTTTAATATAATTATATTATTAATGTAATTATTGAAAAATTTAATTACAATTGAAACAAAATGTTTTTGTGTTTTCAGTTTTTATGAAATTTAGTTTAGATATATAAATTAAAGTTACTTTACAATTAAAGTAACTTCTTTATTAACAAAATTTTAATCGCTGAAACAATAAACAATAGAATTTTTTAATTCTGTATAAATATTAAGAAATAGAAATTTTACAAACCGAAAAAATTATTTCTGAACTTTTGAGTTGGTTCTAATATTTTTGGGTTCGGGGAGGCTCCAAGCTGCCAAGATAGAACTTGTTTATCTTGTGGGCTCGTTTATCCACTTTTATAAGTTACGCTCTGCTTTGATGGGATTTAAATGAGTGTGAATAAGGGTGGGTGTGAAAGAAACAAGAAATATGTTACTTAGAAAGAAAAGAACAGTTTATTATTATAGCAATAAAGAAAGTTATGAACGATACATTTAGTACTTACGACTACCGACGACAGTGGTAACAATATACATCTGCGGTCGGGCAAAATTGATGCTGTTTTTCTCACTCACAACTATTCTCAAGTTCTCAAACGTCTTTATTGTTATTAGCTTGACTCGAACACACCTTTCTTTATCGAAATTTATGTCAACATCAAATTTTTCCTTACTCCCTTTCTTATTCTTTAACTGAATAAAACCCGTAAAAACAAGGTTTTCGCGGGCCGTTGAATTCGGACGGCGCAGGTGCCACACGCACGGACTGGCCGGTTCACGAAAACAAATTAAGTTGATCAGGATACTTTACACCCTGCTCCACTTAATTTTCCAAACACAATCCTCGCAGGACTCCGTCGGTTAGGAGATTCTATGGTTGTTTTTCGTCCGCCTTTCGCGTAGTACTTTAAGGAAAGTTTTCGCGGGGGTCCGACGCGCAGACGGGCTTAGTCGCGGCGTTCTTGGTCTCACAACACTTGCCATGTGAGAGCCAGGAGAGGTGTTGTTCGAGAGAAGCAAGAAGTTGTACTGCGTTAATTAAAAGATTCCGACTAGCCTCTAGTCTTTGCTTTGATTCGGGGTGGGGTAATTAGATGATAAGAGGGCCTAAGGTTTGGGAGTAGGGGAAGATTCGCGGCCCATTAGCCATTGCATTTTCGCTGATCATTCTGATTCTCACAGGATCTCTGTGAGAACGGAAACGGCATGAATCCGATCCTTTCTGGAAATAATAATTCAAAGAAGAATTATTATTTATATTTATTATTAATAAAAAAAAATTTTTTTTTATTGACCATCATTATTGAAAATAATTTAATTCGTTATAAATGAATAAGTTATAATTCATCTATAATGGTCGTTAATATTTTTCGGAAAAAGAGGGATGATTCAAATTTGTTTGAATGCGTTTGCAGTAATGTCCATTCGTATAAAAGAAATAAAAACAAATACGAGGGTTGCACTGCTTGTCCGTATTTTAAGTTTTGTGTTATTTGTCAAACGCACGTGCGTTTATTATGGTGATGCAATCCAACTTGTGGGCCGGGAGGGGAAGGGAAGGTTACGTTGAATAAGAAGCATCGAGTAGAGGCGAGTACGGGTGTGTGTGTGTATGCAGTATTTCGAAACCTTGTCCAGCCGTATGAGTCTCGTAACGGAGGGAGCCTGCGATAGTGTTGGTGCTCACATCACCTAACGCATGCCCATGCGTTCCGA
Source organism: Leptopilina heterotoma (assembly GCF_015476425.1). NCBI lineage: Eukaryota > Metazoa > Arthropoda > Insecta > Hymenoptera > Figitidae > Leptopilina > Leptopilina heterotoma. Next base: position 218,082 of record NW_025111120.1, read on the forward strand.
CGAATGCACGTGTACCCAAATTCAATGACCGTTTTGTTGTTTTATATTTAAGATTTTCTTTTAGTTTCTTTTGCCGCTAAGGTTTTTATAGTGTTGCCGGAATGTTGGTTCTCGCCTTTGGCTTCGCAACATTGCCACAACATACTTGAGTTATTGCATCCCATCATGCTTCGGGAATAAAATTTTAATAAATATTATTTCATTCACAGCTTCCCTATGCTTAGAGTCGAGAGCATTCGATGCTGACAAAGCTGTGCTTATCAGGGTGTTGGGTGTCCAGCATCAAGGTCTTAATACAAAATATTAAGCCTTGGTGCTGGAAATAAAAATATTTTTATTGAACGGTGTTACCGACTATTAAAATTGATCACATTACAAGAAAGTCTGGAAATTTTCTAAGTTCCCATTTGAAAAAGTGGGGATTGTCACAATTAAGTCACTGTAACCCGAGGGTTTGGTTCTAATAACCTATTCTGTCCTAACCAAACGGTTCAGGTTCATACAACCAAACTGCGTAGGTTGAAGTAACCATTCCCTTTGTTTCCAACAATCTATCTAGCATCAACTATACTCAGTTTGGTTATCAGAATCAAACCATTTTTTCCGTGTACATGTGTTGACAATTAGTTTTTAATTTACTTTTTTAAATAAAAATAAGTAAGGAAATTTGTTTGAGTTTAATGATTTGGAAAATATAATAATTGAACTTTAATTTGTAATTGAAAAAACTGCATTTCATTTTTTCGTAAACTTAAACGAGCTTTGCAAAGTTAACCTACACTAAAAATTCGTAGAAATACCCACACTTACCCTACTATTTTTGAAATACCTTTTTATTTTTGTGTGTAATAATTTGTGTTTAAAGATTTTTAATGCGATAAGAGCAATTAAAAGATAAAATAGAAATTTCTAGAGAAAAAAATTAAGGTGGTATTTAAAAAAACCTGTTTTCTCCACTTAATTAACATCGATTTCAAAAATCAGGAAAAAATTGTAGATAGGAAAAACATCAATGTTTCCGATCTCGATGTCCCATCACTAATGCATCTTAAGGAAGACAACCTACCACATGACAGTCCAAGAATTCGAAATTAATTTTGTTGTGTGTCGGTGATATTTTTAATATTATAGAATAATTGCAAATAATTTTTCTGTGATGATAAATGACAAGAAACTGAAACTTTTACGATTTATTCGAATACAATTTTTTCATGTGGCTATTAAAAATAAGTGTATATCTTACGGTAAATGTATATAATTGGTAAATGTGCACATTTATCAAAGTAGAAATTTGTAGGTTGGTAAATGTGAGTATAGTTAATATACTGTTTAGTTCTGTCCACTTTTACCGGTAAATGTACACATTTACCAATTCGGTTTGGTAAAAGTTAGAAATCAATTAAGAGTCAAAAGTAAGGAAGGTAGTCTGAATGTTTAAAAAAATGAAAATATAAAGCAAACTGACCCCTATTATCCAGATTTTCGATTATCCGTACAAATTTCAAATATTTTTTTGTTTTTAATATTAAAGCAAATAAATACCTAAAATTATAAATCGAAAATTCGTTTATTTTTTACTTTTTCATTTCTGTGTATACGTTTGATTCATATCAATTAATATCGATACAAAACAACATATTCACATTTACCGACCTATGATGGATACTGTGCACATTTACCAATTTGCTTGGTAAATGTAAATAATTTTTTCATTGAATACGGGATTATTCACTTTTACCAAACAGCCTGGTCAATGTGCACATTTACCATAACTGTTATTAAAACATGTATTCAAATATTTACCTTTGGTTTCATAAAAATCAGAAAAGTGGTCTACTCATGGAGCCGGTACACCTATAATGTACTATTGCTAGCACTTTTGGGTTGAAGTTAGTCGAAATATACCGTGTTGTATATAAATTTCTTTGTAACAGTCATGCGTATTCTTTTATTATACTATACGTTATTCACACTAATTGAATTAAAAAAATAAAAAAGTCAGAAAAATTTTAAAAAAAGAATTAATTAAGGGGTTACATGGGTCAAAACGTCCAGACAATTTATGATTGTTTAATTATTTTTTTTTTCATAAAATAAATAAATTTTTTATTTGAGTGTTTTTATATCTTAAAGTACACTATTAAAAGAGTAACTTGTAAAAATTTCGTTAAAAAATATTTAAAATCAGGGCCGTACCTACAGGATCTTTGAGAACCCTTCCAAAAAAGCGGTGGTCACGATATCTTCTGACCGGTTCATTGAACATCAAAAAACCAAATATTTTCTGTTAGTAGATGAGTATAGCTCGTGATTGAACAAAGGAATATTTTTTTTGTTGATTAGAACCGATTTTACATGGTCTTAATGGTTCTAAAAATTTTAACTTTTGAAAAAAGACACTGTCAAACATCCAAATTTAAATTTCTTTGAAAACCCTTCGTCCAATCACGAGATATATTCACCCACTAACAGAAAATTTTTTGTATTTTGATTTTAGATGAAGCAGTCAAAAGATATATTGACCACCGAAAAAGCAATTTTTTTTTAAAGGGGCCCTAAGAGCTGTTGCTACGGGCCTGATTTTTAATATTTTTTATCAAAAATTTAATATCTTTCTCATTTAATAGTGTACTTTCAGATACCAAAGTGTTCAAATATAAAAATTTATTTATTTTATGAAAAAAAAAATTATTAAAAAAACATTCGTTTTCAGGTCGTTTTGACCCATGTAACCCCTTAGCTTAGTAAATTAATTAAAATCAATTGTAAAAAAATATATAAAAATAAGTGTAATTTAACAATGACAACGGCGCTAGTTACTATAAGACTAGAATTTTTTTTGTTAATATTAATTAATTACAGTTAGGTGCAAATTCTTACCTGAGAACAGGAAGTGAGGCCGACGACAAAATAAAGAGTAAAAAGACAAGCAACAAAAATCTCTCGATTATTCCCAATTACTGGAAATTCATCACTAAGGGCAGTGATAATTGCTTCAGACCCTCCAAACTGTAAAATAAGAAAATATAACTATTTGCTTTAGTCTATTTAGGAAATTATTTTCAATAGTTCTAGTATTTATTTATTCTTTTTACACATGGAGTGAGAAATCATTAATAAATTATATTTTCAAAGAAGTACAATCTGTTAGAAAGAAGGTTCATAGTTTTTTAAAAATATTAATGATGGTCGAGGGTTTCTTAAATTTTTGAAAATTTGCGAAGTTAGAGTACTACAATCACAACTACTACTACTACTAAATAAACTAGCTTTCTTTAAATTAGGTACTAGTATATAACTGTTACAATAGTATATTAAGCAACAAGGGTATAAAGGCAGCCATTTGTTTACGGTGATTTTTGTGACACGAGTGGAGGTCGAGGGACACCTACGGCGCCCTCGACCTCCACTCGTGTCACAAAAATCACCGTAAACTGCGATTTCAGATAGCAGACGACAGGGAATAAAAGTTAGTCACTTGTTCGACTTATATGAAAATGGCGGCCGTTTTCTCCCTTGGGCAAAAATAACGCATGGGATCAGCGGTTATGTTTGCACATGGGAGAAAATGGACGCAATTTTCATATGGTCGAACAAATGAGTGACTTTACTCCCTGTCGTCAGCTATCTAAAAGCGCCATTTTTGTGCATGTGGGATAAAAAAGAACTTTTTTTTGGCTTAGAGGACAAACCTCTGTATTTCTACGTTTTTGGTGTCGTTGAAAGCAAATATGACTATAAAAAATTATTTAATTGTCCATTTTTCCGCTGCCTCCTTACACCTCCTCAGGGTAGTGAGGTAAGGTGTCTATTCCTGTATTTTTGGGCCTATGTTTTTTGGGTAGCTAAAACCGAAAAAGATCACTTAAAACAAATTCGTCCTCTTCTTCACCTCCTTATCACCCCCGGTAGGGGGTTGTAAATTCAATTTTCACGAAGAGTCGAATACAGTGTTTATTCCTATGTTCTTGGGACGAATTTATTTTTGGTAGTGTTTCTCGGTTTTAGCGACCCAAAAAAACATGAATAGACAACTCACTCGACTTTTTTTGAAAACTGAAATGCTAATCCTCTTACTACAGTGAGGAGGTTTAAGGAGGTGGTAGCTGGAAAACGGACAATTAAACAAATTATGGTCATATTCAGTTTCAGTTATCCCAAAAACGCAGCAATATATAAATCTGTGATTTGGGTAACTAATTTTTTTGTGTGCCTGAGTTATTGTTTTATTAAAATCTAAAGGTTTAAATAACAAATATATTATCTGAAATAGTGTAATTTAAGAAGGAACTCATTAAAAATCTTCTTCTTTATTACTAATGAAGAATTCGACTTTATCAGCCCTTAGTGAAAAATATTATAATATGTCATTTAAACTCTTTGTTTTAGAGTTGGGTGTTCTTATGATAATTATATCGATATGGTTGTAGATAAATAATTATCAATTTAAATAAATTCTGCTCTAAAAAATAAGCTGCGTGTCAAAATGCACAGTGCATTGTGAGGACTCGAACCGTAATAAGTAGCTGCTTTTAGCGAGTTATATGACAATTAAAGCACTTTGCCGACACAGCCTGAACTAAGATTTTTTCAGAGCAAAATTTAAGGTCAGTGATCATGAATCTGATACTAAGTTTTTAAAATTTAAAATCGCATATCTAATACGTGGACAATACTTTTAAAAATTGATTGATTTCATTAGAGCGTTATTTGAGGATATTTTGATTTGCGAGTTGCGTATGAACTGTCGAGCTTAACAAACGTGTTGTTATTTCGCTTCGATAAGTAAAAGTCTGTATTTACATTCATAGTAATAGCTTTTGTGTAGTGAGAAATACTATCTTTCTAAAACTGTGTATTCATTTGTGATCCGTGAAAATTACTACCAATGATGATTTAAAATTATTATTAATCGATTTCAAAAATTAACTCAGTGGAAAATTGGATATAGTTGAAAGTGAAATAAAAGTGTTGTCGAATGAAAATGCTGCCAGCACAAAAAAGACTTTTCACATGGATAAAAAAGTCCCCGATCTGGAGACAAGAAATACATTTTTGGAGGATAAAGTTATCAACCGAGAGTCAAAAATTGAATCCCTCCTGAATAGAGAGAGGGCAAGAAGACTAGAGACAGGAGGTAAAACTTCGGTAGTGGGGGTATGGCAATGCTGAGTCGCTCAGCTGATGTATGGTCAGGCGTTTACTTTCAAAAAAAGTTTTCGCCGCAGTAGACCAGACGGACTTCTGCGCAATCTAACACACGTAAACACGGGAAAATATATTCTATACAAATACAATATGAAATATAAGTGTTTATATTTTCAAACATCTTATAGTTATTAAAAAAACGTTTTAAAAACAAAAAAATGTGTAAACTGTAGCATGAAGTGTATTAAAAGTTAACAAAAAGTAATAGTCATAGTGTTGTGTTTATCTTTCTTCTTGTTACAACTTGTCACACAGCACGTTTTCGGAATTTTTAACTATTTGAATAAAACTTAATTTAATAATCACTCACATTATTTCTATATATCCGTTATGACACACATTGTCAATTGTGTCTCGATTGCACTGATTGCACTTTAAAGTAAACCTCAAATTAAAATCATATCATACACATATGTAAAACATATGGTATACAAGAATTTGAATGTGTAAGTGAAGTGCAGAAGCACCGCGCCGGCGACTTTTCGAAACGAAAAACGCCTGGTTAAAGAAAGGTTCTTGACTCATCCCCACTACCGAAGTTTCACCTCCTGTCTCTAGCCTTCTTGAGAGAGGGCTAGAAATATTGTTTTATTTAAAGTTAAGGATACGTGCGTTGAGAACGAATTGAATCGAGTCAAAAATTGAATCCCTCCTGAATAGAGAGAGGGCTAGAAATATTGTTCTATTTAAAGTTAAGGATACGTGTGTTGAAAACGACAATTTACTTAAAACAGTAAGAGAAATTTTCGAGAATGCAAAAGTAATCTTGGATGAAAAAGATATATTGACTGCAAGAAGACTAGGAAGAGTTGCTGGTTCGAGACCTATTTTGATAACTCTAGACAACCATCAAAGGCAGATACTTGATAATGGACGACAAATATTACGAGGTAAACACGATTCCGGAGTAGTTACATTCACTCACTAAAGAATCTGCTGTAAGTGAAAAGGAACATCAAATTGTGATCAATAAGAGTGATCAATTTAATCCTGAATCCACTCCTAATTCCAATAATAAAAGAGCCAGAACAAAAGAAGCTAAGAAATCTGGAAATAGCAAGAAAATAAATAGTCTCGCGGGTTTAAATAATAATGGAACGATCAACGATTATTTCCACAAGGCGAACCAAAACAACAACAAGAATGAGTCAGAGGTGTCATAGCAGTCTAAAAGTCAGACAAGGATCGTATTCTGGAATGCCAGGGGATTGAGAAACTTTCCAGATATACTACCATCAATTAACGTGTATATTGTGATGTATAAACTAGACATGGGCTACCTACAATCCAACACAATACATAGTAAACTCTTTCAAGAGATTCGAAGTCATCTACACTGAGGCAACAAGGACAGCAGTGAGAGGGATAGCGAAGGGTTCCGAGTCGAAATTTAAAATTAGTTTAAGATCTAATAGAGCATAGTAAGTTCTTACAAATACTTTTTAGATCCTACAAATTCTACTTAAAGTCTACAAGAGTCTAGCATACGATATTTATGCACTTTTAAGCTCAACATTTTAAATTCGTCACTAGAAACTTACGTCTGCGCTTTACGTTTAAATTAATAATTAGGAACTTTTTGTTGAATGTTAAATTTGAGTTAATTTTATATATATACAAACATAGTTAGATTAAAATCTAGACGTTTCTAGTAGATTATAAATAGATTATATTATGTTTATAATAATATTTAATATTAAGGGGTAACACTACCCTAGAGTCAGAAAGAGAAACCTATATCTTTGATGATTTGTTTTGAGAAAATGGAAACTAGAATAGGATTTCTTTTTGGAGGGTTTATTAAATACATATTGAAGAGTAGAAAAAAATTTTTTATTAAAAATTTTATAACAAAATGGCGGCGGTAAATTGCATAGGAAAAATCGACTATTTTTTTCTTTACCAAAACGGCCGGAAAGGTTTCTTGAAAAGTTTAAGTCCTGGAACAGAAAACAAAGAAATTTTATAATCTATATAATATAAACTTGAAAAGTACATAGGAGTTTTTTTTTATATCAATTTTTGTAGAAATGGTGCTCTTTTTTAGTAAAATAATCAATTTTTCGACAAAAAATAAAAAGTAAATTGTTTATAAAAATTAAAGTTTACATCCAATTAAAAAAATCCTATGTACTTTTCAAGTTTATATTATATAGATTATAAAATTTCTTTGTTTTGTGTTTTAGGACTTAAACTGTTCAAGAAACCTTTCCGGCCGTAAAAAAAATAGTCGATTTTTACTATGAAATTTACCGCCGCCATTTTGTTATAAAATTTTTAATAAAATTTTTTTTCTACTCTTCAATATGTATTTAATAAACCCTCCAAAAAGAAATCCTATTCTAGTTTCCATTTTCTCAAAACAAATCATCAAAGATATAGGTCTCTTTTTCTGACTCTAGGGTAGTGTTACCCCTTAATTCAATAATGTTAATATTATTATGTTTATCATAATATAATAAATATTATATTAATAATATTAAATGTTAAGTAAAAATATATTTTTAGAAAAATTATTTTATGTACAGTAAAATATTTTTATTTCTAAGCAAAAACCATAAAAATATTTTCTTGTTCTGAAAGGTTCGCACATCTGGTTTTACTTGGGATGAACAGCCATAAAGGTTTCTCGTCTATTTTATGCGTTTTTCAGTACACGTTTTTTTCACATACAATTTATTAAGAAATAAATTTCCAAACATTTCTATGCACAGTGGGCCAGGAACATTTATTTTTGGCCAAAATTCATAATTCTCAAAAAATTTAAAATAGTCAAGCATGACATTCACTGTTTTTGGAGTAGCTGATTACGAATGTGAAGTCAGATTTTAATAATTCAAAATAGTGGATCCAATATGGCGGACATAAAAGTAAAATAATTAATGAATTTCAATAAAACTTTATGTTAAGGGTTTTTGGGGTCGTCGATTATGAATATGAAGTCATATTTTAAAAATTTAGAATATCGTATCCAATGTGGGGGATTTTTTTTTAATTTATGCAATTGACCCTACTTTTGTCACTCTTCTGCTTCTCAAGTGTACGCACGCACTAATACAAGTCAAGTGTCAGTGAGTGACTCTTAGCATTTCACAGCTACCTGACTGGTATTAGAAAGCAGCGTACTTCAACACGCACGACCAGGGAGCGTGAACAGAAAAGTTTTTTTTCTCTTCTCCCATATTACATTAGCAACTTTTAATATTCGAAAACTAACATATAATCCACTCATCAAATATTCTCTTCTCTTCTCACTCATCAAATTTATTAATACTAAATTATCACTAAATCCATAAAAACAAAATAGTTATTTCAAAAATTCTTCTTCAGTATTAAAAATGACTAAATTATTATTTTGATTAAGAATATGAATAGAAATCATTTTAAGGAGTATACCAATCGTCTCGGGAATTTGCCAATTTTACAAAAAACAGTCACCTACACAAAGTCTCTCTAAAGTACCTGCAAAATACTAATAAAGGAGAATACACATACACACGAGCAAAATCCAATAGAGAACATCGAACTCTATCACGCCACTTTCTAAGGAATTTGCAAGCTTGCAAAAAGCTTCCTTGGTAACAATAAAGTTGGCGGGCCGTTTGATATATTTTTTATTGTATTTTTCCCGCAAGAAGCGGAGGCTTGTATTTTGTCCCCTGAAAATAAGGGTAGAATTTTTTATTTCGTTTGATTTGAATATTGAAGTGACTTTGATTGATTTTTAATTATTCGCGTGAATTAAATGCATTGTTAAAAATAATAATATAAAGTGAAAATATATATAAAAGATAAAATATAAAGAAAACGAAATATAATTTGTAGAAGAAGAGAAAGATATATAATTGTAAACATTTACGTTAATGAAGTGAAATATAAAAAAATTCAAAGTGTTTAAAAATAAAGAATTTGAAAACAATATTGTCAAATATCAAGCCTCCGTTCCTTGATTTGAAGAATATTTCTAAAATTTTGTCTATTCAGAATATTTAGATTTAATTACAAGTTCAAAATCGGTGACCCCGATTTTTGGATATTAAAATTAAGTTTGAATATTTATTCTTTAATTAAATAATTAATTGAAAGTAGAATATATGAAGTAATTAATATTTTAAAAAAGAAAACAAGGAATTTAAACGTTGGAAAAAGTGAGATTATAAAAAGCATTTCTTATACAAGGAAACTAATACAGGTGTATAATACCTGAGGGGTAACAAGAGACATTTTGTCCTTGAAGAAAATATAACTACTATATATTTTTGGTGAGTAGATTAATATAAAAAAACATATATTTTTTTTACATCTACACTATTACATTTTTACACTATATTGATACATAAAATTATTTTATGACTAAATTTATTGGGACTTTCAATATTACCTATTTACGTGAAAATAGGATTTATCATCTTCAGTTAACTATTGTTATTAAAAGTATAAAAAATTGCTATTGGTAATTTAATTTTATTGATTTTCTTTACGTTTAAGAAATTTTCTAACGAATATTATGTATTTACTATTGTTAATCTTTACATTTATTTGCTAATTTTATGAGTTAAATAAAATAACATTAATTTTTCTGCACGCATAATATGGTGTCTTGTTATTCTCCACGAGAGATGTCAACCTTTTTTAATTTCATTATTTTTCTATCACAAAGTACCGTCTAATCGGAGGTACTGAAGTAATAGTGCACTTAAAGGGGGGATCCTTTATTTTTTTCTAATAATAATAATAATAATTATTACTTTAAAGAATCTAAAGTTTTATTTCTAAAGATATAAATACTGAGTTTTCTTTTATTAAAAAAAAAATTTATTGAAAATCTCTTTTCGATACAGTTAAGTCTAAATTCGATTTAATTTATAAACTTTCTTTTTTAATAATAAATTCAAACAATCGAATTTAAACCTAACATAGATCATAAGGATAATCATAATTTTCTTTAAGTAAAGGAAAGGAATTAAAAGCTCCAACTTTGTAAACGGCGAAAGGAACAATTGGATAATTTTTATAATTATTTTTTATACATTTTTTTATATTTTGTGAATGTCTTTTACTCCATATTTTCTTTTATTATAAACGAAAGCAATATTTGTATGTTTGTTTAATGTTTTACGTGCACACCAAATAATAAATATAAATTTTAAATTAACGCTAATAAGATAAAAGAATTCTAAATTACAAGAGACGTCTCTATATATTTTGAGATCTAAAGGTCATTTTTGTATACTCAGAAAACTGTTTATAGTGAATTAATTAAATCAAAATCAAATATTGTTAAAAGAAATTTTCGTTGTATTTATATTCATTTTTACCAAATTCAGAATAAATTATTTGACGGATTATATTTTATTAATTTGTTAATTCTATAATTTGACGATTACGTATTTTATTTGTATTTTTAGTTAATTTTTTATTAATAATTAATTATCCACATTGGTTTTAAAAACTACTGTATATTTATTTATTTATTCTGATTTTATTTAAAAGAAATTGAACCAAATATTTATTAAATTGTTAAAAAATTATTACAACACTTTCATTATGTGCAGTTCCCTTGTAGGTAGTTAAATTGTAGGCAACAACAACCGCCCCCGTTCTACTCATCATATTCAATATTACTTGCAAAAAATGAGAAATAAACCGGAAAATGTTTTTTGCCAATATTTCAAAAACGCTTCTTTGAAAAAATTTTACGTGTCATTTTCAGCGACCCCAAATTAGCCTAAAAAGCATATGTACAAAAAGGTACCCAAAATAGTTTATAGTATAGTATATTCACATATAATTTTGACCTATTTTTTTAACCTACAGGTCTAATTCTAAGGGCCCACTATAGTATATTTACATATAATTTTGACCTATTTTTTTAACCTACAGATCAAACACTAAAGGCACCTTATAGTATGTAGTTTATAATATTAAAAAAAAAGTTAAGAAAAATTAATTTTTCAATAATTTGTTTAAACAATAATTCTTTATTGTTAAAAAAAGCAAAGGACATCATAGAATTTTTTAGAAAACTTATTTTCTCAAAATTTGAACCTTCCTAATAATATCTAAGTGGTTAAATTTTTAAAGAAGTGATTTTTAATGTTTTTGAGAAAAAAATTTTTGAAGTTTGCGCTACGAGTTTTTGTGCGTTGCGCTAACTAACAGATCCAAATTTGGTTTCATGGTATTAAATACGTTATTAATTTGATAACATGCATAAAAAATGGGTATAGTAGAGCCGGAAAAAGACTTTGTAGTATTTAGATAGAAAGGCGCCGTGTGACGTGATCCCAATGTGGATACTCTAAAATTTATCTTTTTTGAAATTAAAAATAATATAAATAATATAAATTTATATTATTTAATTATTTTTAAACAACAATTTACATATATATTAGGGTGGTTCTTATTTGGGCGATGTTTCCAAATCTTCGGTCTCACCCCAAAAAATTAATCAATCTATAATAAAAAAATTTTACTGAAAGTTTGAAGCAAATCGAACAATATTAACACGTGCCTCTAGTCGACCGAAATTTTAAATGGAAAATACATATAATTTTTCCTAGAAATCAAAAAAAGTTTTTTTGTCCTGCCTGCACGAAAAGTATGTCATTTCGGGCACTTACAGCGGGCACAAAGTAACTCATTACCACCCAGGGGTAGGGGAAACGGGCGCAAAATACTTTGCGCCCGCTCACCAACCTCCGAGCGGGCGCAAAATATTTTGCGCCCGCTTCCCCTACCTTCGAGCAGGCGGAAGAGTATTTTGCGCCCGCATGTTAATTATTCGATTTTCTTTATTAAAATGTGATATTTTTGAGTTTCTTTTTATGTTGACTATAAAAATGCAAACATTTTCAACTTGTTTTATTTTGTCTAGAAAAATGTGCAATTTTTTTTCGATTTTCTCTAAAAAAAATTATGACACATTTGATTTTGTTCACATTTCGGTTATAAAAATTGTCAATTACTATATTTCCAGAATACATTGTTTTCTTATTTCTATATTAAAACTTGTATCATTATAGACTTTAAAGAGTTAACATTTATATAGAGTTTAATTTTTATCTAATATGAGCGTTTAATCGTTCGTGCCCTCAATGACATACTTTCCATGCAGTTAGGACAAAAAATTATGTTAGCATCATAAGCGCAAAGGTGATTACGACTCTGGCGAAATGAAGGGACCGAGGGGACACAATTTCGCGCCCGAGGCGAAGCCGAGGGAGCGAAATTGTGTCCCCTCGGTCCCTTCATTTCGCCATCGTCGCAATCACCTATTTTGCGCCCTTGATACGAAAATAACTATTTCTAGCTTATACAAACTTATTTAAAATTCTCTAATTTTAGGTTCTTTTAGTACATGATAAGAGGTAAAACCTTCAATTTTTCCAAATTTTTTTGAAAGTATTTGCTCTATTTACAAGCTTGATGAATATGCCGCTATCACAGGCCGTTTTTGGCACTCGCCCCGGGTTAACGGTGATTGGTTAGATCCAACAGAATGTTGTTGATGATTGGATAATTGTTAACTCGGGGTTAACCCTGGGTGAATGCCGAAAACAGCCACAGTAAACAGGACTATATATTAACCCTTAGATGCAATAAATTTATTTATTCATTTAAATTTGACGATACTCGGTTCGGGGGGTTTGTCGGGTCGCTGACTACGAATCTGAGTTCATTTTAAAAAATTTCAAAATGTCGGATCCAATATGGCGGACATAAAAAATAAAAAGTCGTTCAATTCGACTGAAACTCCGTACTCGGGGGTTTCTGGGGTCGCTGATTACGAATCCGAGATTAGTTTAAAAAAATTCAAAATGGCAGATCCAATATGGCGGACATAAAAAATAAAAAGTCGTTTAATTGAACTGAAACTCGGTACTCGGAAATTCTTGACGTCGCTGATTACGAATCATTTTGAAAAAGGTCATTTTAAAAAAATTCGAAATGTCAAAGCCAATTTTTTTTAATATCTCTGGCTAATATAGACGAAAAATGTTCAATGAAGGCTCAAAAGATATGGCCAAAAAACGTTTTTTTACAAAATGAAAAATGCAAAAAAAATATAGTTAAACTTTATGAATCGGTCTGAAAATACTCTCATTTTATGTCCCCCGGGGAGACCTACAATTTAAAAAAACTTAAGGCCTTCAGCTCTTTTTCGTTCTGAGATATTGAGGCAAATGTAATGTTAGTACACACACACACATCGGGACAATTTTTTAAAATCCGTTTTTTGGACTTCTGAGATAAAATTACATAAAAATTTTTATATATTTATTTATAACATTTATACGGGCAACGCCCATTCGTGCATAAAGTACTAAAAGATTAGGTATAATGAAAAAAAGTTTGTAAATATGTCAAAAAATCACAATAAAAAATTTTGCTAATACAATCCTTCCTCTATGAGGAAGCAAAAATCGATTTTCTTACAATTTTATTTAAATTTTGAGGAAATGTTTCTTCGAGTGCGCTCTAAATGTGGTAGAAATTTCAGAACCCTTTGCCATGCTAAATTTTAAAATATTCAAGTTTAAACTTCAGCTTCTACATGCGATTATTTTGAAAACGAAAAATGCCAACTACGATATCTCGTTTTTTGACATGGCAAAGGGTTCTGAAATTTCTACCACTTTTAGAGCGCACTCGAAGAAACATTTCCTCAAAATTTAAATAAAATTGGAAGAAAATCGATTTTTTCAAAAGTAGCATCCGGAGAACCTCCTTAAGTATATGTAATGTTACAGTAATGTTACAGAAATATTACCGCATAATATTACCGTAATGTTACTATAATATTGGTGGGTAATACTACAATCAGGCGGACATTTTAATATGACCATAATATTACAGTAATTTTACCGGGTAATATTACTGTAATGTTACGTGCTATATGAGACATTCTCTGAAAAAAAGCCACTTAAAAAAAAGTGCTTAGCTTTTTTTGGCAATAATATGTCTTTTAGTACATCTAAAAACTAAGAGAAAAAACATGATTTTAGATCCGTCCAATGCGGGGTTGCCATACTGTCAGGGGTCAAACTTTTAACCAAAATAATTTTTGATCCGCTATAACTTTAAAACGAATGAATGGATTTTAAAACGCCTAGAAAGTTTTTTCTGCAGAATTACCTAAACTTTAAAACTATGTATCACAAAATTTTTTTAAATTTATATTTCGTAGAAAAAATTAAAAAAAATTTTTTTTAAATTTTTAACCCTTTATGCCTCCTTTGATTTTTTTCAAAATTACCTAAAAATATTCCTTTTGTTATTACCTTTTTATCCCACCAAAAAAAATGTTGGGACAGTAATATTTGTATGAGTTACAAATTAAAAACTAGCTCAGCGTACGCTCTCAATTCGAGAAAATGCTCTCGCGTATAAAATTCGAGTATCTAAAAATGCCACAAGGTGGCACTGATGAATGCTTTCTTACAATCAAGTTTATTTACGCATATTATAAGTATCGCGACTTTTTGTACCTGTAACATTTTCTACTATTAATGAATGGTAACATTTCTCGCCGTAAGTACATTTATAATTTTATTTTTTCTTTTCTATTAATTGTCTTAGCTTTATGAAAAATGCCTTTTGTTAAATGTTTTATTCCATTTTAATTTAAAGACCATAAAAATGAAAATGTACGAAAAATCAATAACTACAAAATTATTGGAGTACCTCAAAATTTGTATTTGTGCGACAAATGTTGCAAACAGGTTTCGACAGAAGGTTGGCCTGAGATTTTAACTGTTGCACCTGAACATTCTACTTCTTCAGGAAATTTGAGTGAATTGCAAGTCGAAAACGAATTTAAGGATGATAATAAATTTGACTCTGAAAACGAATCTGATTCAGATTACATGTATGATACGGTCAATAAGTCTAGTAATGAAAGTAATGCTTCTGCTGATTTTTTCAAATTTCCTAAAGAAGTAGACCTTCTGTCGAAACCTGTTTGCAACATTTGTCGCACAAATACAAATTTTGAGGTACTCCAATAATTGTGTAGTTATTGATTTTTCGTACATTTTTATTTTTATGGTCTTTAAATTAAAATGGAATAAAACATTTAACAAAAGGCATTTTTCAGAAAGCTAAGACAATTAATAGAAAAGAAAAAATAAAATTATAAATGTACTTACGGCGAGAAATGTTACCATTCATTAATAGTAGAAAATGTTACAGGTACAAAAAGTCGCGATACTTATAATATGCGTAAATAAACTCGATTGTAAGAAAGCATTCATCAGTGCCACCTTGTGGCATTTTTAGATACTCGAATTTTATACGCGAGAGCATTTTCTCGAATTGAGAGCGTACGCTGAGCTAGTTTTTAATTTGTAACTCATACAAATATTACTGTCCCAAAATTTTTTTTGGTGGGATAAAAAGGTAATAAAAACAGGAATATTTTGAGGTAATTTTGAAAAAAATCAAAGGGGGAATAAAGGGTTAAAAATTAAAAAATTTTTTTTTAAAAATTTTTTCTATGAAATATAAATTTAAAAAAATTTTGTGATACATAGTTTTAAAGTTTAGATAATTCTGCAGAAAAAACTCTCTGGGCGTTTTAAAATCCATTCATTTGTTTTAAAGTTATAGAGGTTCGAAAATTATTTTGGTTAAAAGTTTGACCCTTGACAGTGTAGCAACCCCGCATTGCACGGACTTAAAATCATGTTTTTTCTCTGAGTTTTTAAATGTACTAAAAGATATATTATTGCCAATAAAAACTGAGCACTTTTTTTTTAAGTGGCTTTTTTTCAGAGAATGTCTCATATGGGAAAGGGATATATGCAAGTAACCGAAATTTTTTTCCATAGCCATTGCGTAGCCGAGAGGCTTAGTGTAAATGCGTGCGATTTTAGGTTGCGTTAGATATAAGTTAGGTAGGGTTCGAATCTGTTTAGATGTTAAGATTTTCCGATATGTTAAGTTGTTAATTGTAAGTACGAATATGATAAAAGAGTGAAGCTTATGAATACACATGTAGAGTGTTTATTACTTGAAAAAATATTTTTTGAACGCACTGATTATTTTATTTTAATTTATTAAAATAAAACGAGACAATATATGTAGCTCTCTACACCAGCATTTTTTTCGTCACGACGTGGACAGACACGCAGGCGCGCCGGCATTAGTTTCACCCGTCGGTGTGAGGCGCGTCATGTGTGGGTACGGATTACTACTTTTCCGAGTAAAAATCTTTACGGAATAGTAATAATTTCTCTGATTCGTAATAAAAGTTGCTTCGCTCAGAGTATTAATTGCTCGGGATATTTTAAATATTACTCGGCTTTTAATAAAATTTAGATTCCTTGACGTAATTTATACTTTTTTAAAAAAGTAAAAATCGTTTGAAAACGAAGGAAAAGTTACTATTTATTGAGCAGTTTCAAAATTACTACTTGAAAGTAGTAATTTTTCATCGAAAATAATATAATTATTACCATTTATTTTTCTCCGTAAATGTTTTACAAAAATTTGAATAACTTCTAAAATAATGAAAGCTTTTTTATGATTTTAGGCTTATTTTAAAGGTCTTTTGCTACATTATTAGAATTTCTTATAGGCATTAACGTGTAATCTTTTTCTCAGAAAATTCAGTCCGTCAAACTTGAACCAAAAAAATTCAAAAACTTTAAAACAATCTTAATAACAAAAAAATAATTTTTAAAATTCAAACGTATTTTTTTTATTAAATTTTCTTGAAAAATCTACACCATATAATGTTTTATATATTTTTTAGAATAGTTTTTTGTACCGAAAAATTGTTTCAAATTTTTTGGTCTAAGTTTGACGGCCTGCAAATTTTAAAAAACAAATTATACATTAATGCCTATAAGTAATTCTTATAGTGTAGCAAATGACCTTTAAAATAATCCGAAGATCATTAAAAAGCGCTCATTATTTTAGAAGTTATTTAAATTTTTGTAAAACATTGAAAATGACGATTTTTTTAAAATATCTAAATAAATTATTGTTATTATTATTAAGGGGTTAAACCACTCTAGAGCGTCAAAAAGAGGTTCTAATTTCAACATTTTTTTAAAAGAAAAGTTTAAAAGTAATGAGAAATATGTTTACATATCTCTATCAGGTACACTTTAAAGAGAACATAATATACTTTATAAATTTTTTTTTGTTTAAAAACTGCAGATGTACATGTACGTGATGGAAACCCTTTGTAAAAAGAAATCCTTCGCGGCCGGAAAGGTTTTTGGTACAATTTTCAACCTAGAACAGAAAACAAATTTTTTTCTATTCTTACATCTCAATAGCTAGAGAAAGACGTAGGGGATTTTTTTATGTTGCATATTTCTTTAGTTGTAAACAATTTAGTGCCTATTTTTTTCAGTCAAAAATTCAGTTTTTCCATAAAATGTTCACCATTTTTGCAAAAATCGATTTAAAAAAAATCCCCTACGTCTTTCTCTAGCTTTTGAGATGTAAAAACAGAAAAAAATTTGTTTTCTGTTCTAGGATGAAAATTGTACCAAAAACCTTTCCGGCCGCGAATGAATTCTTTTTACAAAGGGTTTCCATCACGTGCATGTACATCTGCTATTTTTAAACAAAAAAAATTTATAAAGTATATTTTTTTCTCTTTAAAGTGTACCTGATAGAGATATGTAAACATATTTTTCATTACTTTTAAACTTTTCTTTAAAAAAATGTTGAAATTAGAACCTCTTTTTGACGCTCTAGAGTGGTTTAACCCCTTAAATAATAATTATTAATTATAATATTATTAATAATAATAATAATTAATATTAATATTACTATTATTATTGTTATTCGAATTCTATGCTTTATAATATAAAGAATTGGCGTAATCTTAATATTAAGTTTCAATCAATAAAGTTGTTATAAACTGACATCTGTTTTTAAAAAATTCCATTAAAATTAATCATTTAATTGTTAAAAACAATATTGTAACGAGTAAAAACAGGGGGTTGGCGCGCGCAGGGGGTTATGTTTGCTTCCTGACCTATATATATCCCTATATTACAAAAATATATCGCTGTCGCCGCTGTTTCAAGAATTGAACATAACCTCAAACTTAGGTCCCAGATCATAGGTCAGAAAGCAAACATAATTAATTAATTAATTTATTATTAATTAATAATAATAGTAACAGAAAAAAATTTTATTTTCAATAAATTTTATGTTTTAAAACGTTTTTCATTCGCCTGAAAATGGGTGGTCTCTCAATTTTGACCGGTAGTGTATATTTTTACCTAGAGTTAAACATACTATAGGGTGCCTTTAGTATTTGACCTGTAGGTTAAAAATTAGGTCAAAACTGACCTATATATTTAAATATAGTGGGCCCTTAGAATTAGACCTGTAGGTTAAAAAAGTCAAAATTGACCTATTTTTTTACCTGGGGTTATCTTAAATATACTATAAGGGGCCCTTAGAAATCCTGACTCTGCGGCGGCGGCGGCGGCGAAATGTTTTATATAATAGGGAGAATAACCTGTATTTCTTTATTATAAGATGTAGAATTTTAAAGGAAAGTAAACAAAATTAAAAATATAGTTTATGTAATAAAAAATAAAGCACATTTGATTTGTTAAATTTTCCATTTTTCGAAATTCATCTGATATTATTTGATACTTCTCCTAACTTCCGTATTATATTCCATAAGCTAAACATGAAATCTCATCTAAATTTAATGTAGTATTAGATTTACTTCGCCATTTTTGTCCATTTTGTATTTTAAATAAAAAATATAAGAGAAGTAATGCATAGTTGTTCAGAAGACCCTATTTCGTGGCTAAATGTACTAAAAATCGCTTCAAACTCGTTACTCGGGGATTATCGGAGTCACTGATTACAAATCAGATGTTAGATTTTCAAAATTAAAAATGGCGGATCCAATATGACGAACAAATTTTTAAAAAATTCAAAGAAGTGTAATTAAAATTCGTTTCTTGGCGGTTTTAACGGTTGCTGATTTTGTAAATTTTGTACTAAATTTTAGAAAAGAATTTTATAAATCTGGCGTGAAATTCTTATTCGACGCCAGATTTACAAAATTCAAAAGGTCAAAACCAATATGGAGAACAAATTAAAAAAATTTCAACGGATTCCCTTTGAACTCGATGTTTAAGTGATTTTGTGGTCGATGACTACGAATGCGTCGTCAATTTTTCAAAATTCAAAATGTCAGATTTACCGAATCCAGATTCATCGAGCGTGGACGTGGTAAAATCAAACTTTGAAGGGGATCTGTTAATTTTTTTAAAAATTCTCTGCCATATTAGATCTGCCATTTTGAATCTTGAAAATCTGACGTCTGATTTGTAATCATCGACCCCGCAGACCCCGAGTAACAATTTCTAAACAATTTTTAGTACATTTAGACTTTTGCTTACGAAATAGGGTCACCTGTCCCACTGTGAACCCTACACGGAGAGAAATTCTTTCTTGATGATTACAATAGTCTATATTAAAGTTCGGATATGTGACCACTTTTTGTAATGATTACGAAAACTATGTAATGTATTAAAAATTGAGTAGAAGCGATTACTATCATTACTTTAATGAATACTACAGTGGGCCAGGAGACCCTATTTCGTGGCCAAAAGTCAATAATAGAATTGAACAAAATAAAATTATTTGCCTTACAGTATACATTTCAAACTATCTAAAATTTTATTATTATACAATTAGCGATCGTTATACATCACTGTAAGATGCTTAAAAATTAGAATATTGAATGTAATTAGTATTTGACGGTTTAGTGCTTTAACCCCTTCGCAGTTAAGACCAAAATCTCATAAGTGGGCTCAAAATGTCGACAATTTTTTAGAAAACTAAATTTTGCCCAAACGAGCATACTATTGTATTTGAAGTCGCTGATTACGAAACCGATTTCAGATTTTAAAAATTCAAAATGGCGGATCCAATATAGCGGACGAAATTTTCTAAAATTCATCAGATTCACTTAAAACTTTTTACTTGGGGGTTTTCGCGGTCGCTGATTTACGAATCCGATTTCAGATTTTGAAAATTCAAAATAGCGGATCCAATATGGCGAATGAAATTTTCTAAAATTTATCAGATTCATTTGATAAATTTTTTAAAATGGCGCAAGCCATATTCGAAACTCCACATTGTATTTTGAAAATCTTATGCTAGATTCGTAATCAGCGACCCCAAAAACCGCCGAGAAACAAGTTTTAAATGAATCGGACGAGTTTGTAAAAATGTCGTCCGCTATATTAGATCCGCCATTTTGAATTTTTTAAATCTGAATTCGGATTCGTAATTAGCGACCCTGAAAACCCCCGAGTAAAAAGTTTCAAGTGAATCCGATGAATTTCAGAAAATGTCGTCCGCCATATTGGATCCGCCATTTTGAATTCTCAAAATCTGATATCAGATTTGTTATCAGCGACCCCGAAAACCCCTGAGTAACAAGTTTCAAGTGAATCCGATGAATTTTTGAAAATGTCGTCCGCCATTTTGAATATTTAAAATCTGAAAACGGATTCGTAATCAGCGACCCCGAAAAACCCCGAGTATAAATTTGTGGACAAATCTGTGTGTTTTTTAGCCAAAAATCTGCTTGCGTCTATACACGTCATCGACAGTTTGAGCCCACCTGCACCATGACGTGTATACACGTAATCGACTGCCAAGGGGTTAAGTAATATTTTTCCTTATAATTTAGTAAAATTTATTTTCTTAGAGCCATTTTCAATAGCCCTGATATCAATCATTAGTAAAGTAATCGAAGTAGTAAATAAAAATTTACAAATCTAAATTTAATTGAATTGTTAGGCACAATAAGAGGACGTATGCTCCGCCACACGCTATAAAGACAGTCAAACGGTAGAAATTGTGGAAAAATTGGAATTTGGAAATTTTGATTTTTTAAAAACAGTTTCTGATAGGAAATTAAAAGGCGCATCTTTTTTTTCTTTTGGATTTTTTTCTAAAATAAATATTTTAGAAAATAATGACCAAAAACGTAAAAATTTAAATTTTCAAAATGGATTCAATTTTTAAACATAACTCGCTGTATCTTCTGTAAATATTACTTAAATTGCTTGCAATTTTATATTCAAACGCATTTGGGTCCATAGAAAGCAACAACATAATTAAAAATTAAAAAAATTAAATGTTTATTAATTTTTAATTATTAATAGAGGTCCATCGATAATGACGTTCCCTTATCTTTGCCGACAAAAAGTCTGTGGGGAAGTTAAGAGTTAAGCAAACTTCCAGTGAGACATTTGTTTATTACTATTTGAGGAAGTTTTCTGTATAATTACAGAAAGATTCCTTCATTATTTATTGAAATATTTTAGTTTTAAGAGACAGGGCGGCGCGCAGTGAACCTTCGTCTATGTTTAGTCTCAAGTGATATTTTTTCACTGGTTCAACAGAACATGCTTTATTTCACAGGATATCTTACTAATAAATTATATAATTTATTATTTAAGAAACTAATAACGTATGTAAGTGACAAAGCTCGATCGTATTAAGAAAAACTGTTTGATGATACTTTTAATAAACAAAAACAAAAGAATAGTACATACCCGTGTGGAAATAGCCCGTAGAGTTAGGTTTCTGGTCAGGGGCTAGTGTAATGGGGCTCCCCGGACATAGCACGACTAGCGCCCAGATTCAATTTCCACACGGGAAATTAAATTGTTAATTGTTATTTTTTTACTTACAACTGTGTTATTTTATAAATGTTAAACTTTAAAATTTTGAATTTTTAACATGTTGTAACTGTTATTACATTTAAAAATTAAATATGTTAAATATAAACGTATTTTAATATAATGAAAAATATTAATAAATATTTTACAATGTCTGACATGATTTAAGATATTTTAAAAGTAGATAAAATTTAAAAAATTTTAAATTCGAATTGAATTATTATAAAATATGCTTACAAGCGTGCAATAATGTATATTACAAATATTAATGTATTGAGTCTCGATTGAGCATTCGAAGTGTTCGGACGTGTTTACGTATCGCTCTTTTAATCCCAAACTTTCAAAACCTTTACTTTTGAAGTATACACATTTTAATAAATCAAATCTGTGAATAATCTGTGTTAATAATAATTGTGAAGGGCATGTCTTGTTGAAGTGTTTCTAAAGTGCATTAGTGAACATGAGTTCTGAAGATCTAAACAACAAAGATTGCTTCAAAAACCTCTTGATGTCTATTCAAGAGCAAGTGAAACAAACAATAAGTTAGATGAAATGGACTCAAATATACAAGACATAAAAAGAGACAATAAAATATTAAAAACAGATTTGAAGATTTGTAAAAGAAAATACGATACTCTATCAGAAGAAAATAAAGTGCTAACTGAAAGATTGGATAACTACGAAAGAAAATTGAATTATATTCTGAATAAAGAAAAAAGTAAGAATGTGGTAATATACAAAGTCTCGGACACGGAGAAAGAAAACAACAAACTTTGTAACACTGTTTTGGACATTTTACACAAGGCAAATTTGAATATACCAGCTGATAGCATCGTCGATGTCAGGAGACTAGGAATACAAGAAGGGTCACGACCAATTCTAATTTCGTTTAGTAATGCAAATTTTAAATCTCTATTATTTCAAAATCGCAAAATAATAATAGACATGAATTGCAGCATTGCTAATACAAAAATTCTATTTTGGAACGTAAAGGGTTGGACCAATTGGATGGACATCGTACCGTCCCTCAATATTAGTGATATAGTTTGTGTCACAGAAACTTGGATAACATCCCCCCCCACAGCACTGCCCACCCTACAAGTTTGATTTGATCACCAGTCCAGCGGTACGAACTGCGGAACGAGGAAGAGCGAGTGGCGGTTTACTTATTGCGCTGAATATACGTAAATATAAGTATAACATAATTAAGATTACATAACAATATATATTTGTTGAAATTATCTCAGTTGACTCTAAATTTGTTTTTGGAGTCACATACTTAAAACTAGATTTAAATTTTGATATTGTTTATGAAGAACTTAGCGAAATAATTACTTTAATTAATAATAAATATCCGAACTTGCCACTGATTTTGGGAGGAGACTTTAATGTTAGAATTGGAGATTTAAACCAGTTACCCGAGGAAATGTTTATCCAAAATGTAAATTTCACCCCTTCTAGATCTAATTTAGACAAAAAAAATAAAAAAGGAAGAGAGTTGGTGGGGTGTATGGAAGAGAATGGCTGTATAGTTTTAAACGGTAGATCGGCGGGAGACTACATTAGTAAATTTACGTACATGTTAAATATTAAAAAATCTACGAATGATTTAGTTTGGGTAAACTTGCTACCAATGTATGAAATCATAGACTTCGTGGTCTCTCAATTGATAACTGCTTCTGATCATTTCCCTATTTGTATTACTTTAGAAAAAGAAGAAAAACTGTTTCAACCGTTAAATAAAGTAAAATGGAGAAATGATCTGGCCGATAAATATTTTAATGAAATGAATTCTATTTCTTGTATCGCGCCTACTAATCATCAAAATATTAATTTTTTATCAGAAGAATTAATAAACTTAATAACATCAAAAGCAAAATTAATAGGAATGACTTCTAAATTAAATAATAAATCCGGATTGTCGAAACCATGGTATGATCACAAATGCGTCCTATTAAAAAAAACCTTAAAAAAATTGTTAAATAAATGTAAAAAAGAAAATTTCGCCAATAACCAAACGATTATAGAATATGATAATACGAAAAAGCTATACTACAATAAACAAAAGCTTAAAAAGGAGACTCATAAGAATGTAATTCTCGACCAATTAATGCTTTGTAAAGACTCCAAGACTTTTTGGGGAATAATTAATGGTTTCAGGTATAAATGTAATAAAAAAAATGATATTAACTTAGACTCTTGGCATAAATATTTTAGTATCTTTTTCGAGCAAAATGAGTCACACACTGAACAAAACATAATAGATAGAATATCGAGTAAAGACTCTAACGCTATGCTAGAAACAATTACTACTAGAGACGAAATCATTCTTGCCTTGAGAAATAGTAAAAATAATAAATCTCCTGGTCCAGATGAAATCTCTTTCGAGTTTTTAAAAAATCTACCCGAGAATTGGATCAATTATATGACTCTCCTTTTTAATCAAATTCTAAACGATGAAAAAATTCCGAAAACTTGGTCTAAAATAAATTTTAGAATGTTATATAAAAAAGGTGATGTAAACGACCCTTGTAATTATCGCCATATAGCACTTGTTAATTGCATAACGAAAATATTTACTTAAGTGATAACAAGTAGAATTGTTTGATGGGCTGAAAACGAAAAGCTGCTTCCAGAATTTCAATCTGGATTCAGAAAAAGTAGAAGCTGTATCGACAATTTATTTGTTTTAAATGCGATGGTACAAAACCGACTAAACTCGAAGGGCGGCAAATTGTATGCTTTATTCGTAGACTTTAGTAATGCTTTCCCGTCTGTGTAGCATAACCTTCTTTGGAAAAAATTGTATAAATTGGGACTGGGTTATAAGTTAACTAAAATTCTAATTGATTTTTACTCAAAAGCTACTGTGTCAGTCCAAAATAACTGGGAAACTTCGAAACCAGTAAAAGTAACCAAAAAGTGTTCTACAAGGAGAAGTGAGCAGCCCTATCCTCTTCTCACTTTTTTTGACCGATTTAGAAGAATTTTTAAAAACAAAAGAAATAAGAGGAGTATCTATAGGACATTGTAATGAGATCATTTTATTGGCTTATGCAGACGACATTGTATTATTTGCAGACTCCCCTACCGCACTAAAACAATTGTTAAAGGCCCTTCATAAATATTGCTTAAAAAACTTTTTAGATGTTAACGAAAAAAAACCAAAATTATTATTTATAAAAAGCTAGGACGTGAATCTAAAAACAAAATTAATTTTAAATATGGAGAGAAAAAGATCGTAATAGTTAAAAAATATACATATTCAAGAATTCCTCAAACACAGACCGCGTCACCAGATGAAGCGTTAAAAAATGCAATCTCGTCTGCTGCCCTAGCCACTAGCTCGACTTTGGCATTTTTAAATCGAATGGAACTAAATAACTGGTATCCAATTCCTAAACTTTTTAATAGCCTGGTTAGTAGTACATTTTTTATGCCATACATGTTTGGGGCTTACGCTCCCTTAATGAAATTGAAAAAACGCAAATGACCTTTTATAAGAAACTCTTGTTACTCCCTAAAAATACTCCAAACTACGCGATTAGGCTGGAAATCGGTGCCTCAAGGCTGTTATCCAGAATAGTTACGAAAACTTTTTGCGAGCTGAAGATGTTAACTCCCTTTCAAATTCGAAATCTCTTCAACTACTTCCACATCTCGTTTTGAGAGATGGAATGCAAAATTATTTAAGATTAAAAATACCGCTAACATTTATTAAAATATTTGCTCAGATTCGTTTAATTAATAATCACAATTTAAGAATAATTTATAAAAAGAATATTTTGAAATTAAACAACAATTATTGTTGCGGAGAATCAATTTTGAAAGGGAGAGAATTATTTCATATTTTAATAGAGTGTGAATTGTATAAAAATATTAGAAAGCAATATCTGTGTTCCAGTGAAGATATCACAATAGTTAAGGATTTTTGTATCGACCTTCTAAACTTCCAAAATGTGGAAAAAATTAAATCGATAAATTTTTTTATAAAAGCTTTGTGTAAAAACAAAATAGATTAAATTAAGAGCAAACTGTTAATAGTAAATAAGACTTATCGAAACCTTTTTGTATGAACCAGTGGTTCAAAACAAATAAACTTATATAATATTAATGTATGTTTTTCGTTTCAAAAAAAAAATTTTAGCTTTCTGCTAAAATGGATAAGAATTACAAATGATTAAATACGTTAATAGTTTCTTAAATAAATTATATAATTTATCTGTAAAATTAGATAATTTATTTATAAAATTATATAATTTATTAGTAAGATTTCCTGTGAAATAAAGCATGTTCTGTTGAGCCAGTGAAAAAATATCACTTGGGACTGCACACAAACGAAGGTTCACTGCGCGCCGCCCTGTCTCTTAAAACTAAAATATTTCAATAAATAATGAAGGAATCTTTCATTGTCTCAATGATTTTTTGGTTCCTTATACTCCCCACTACATCTACTATAAGTTACAAAATATATAATGACTCGTTAAAAAAGTTATACCATATAAACTGAAAAAAACAGTCAATGTCACACACGAGAAACTGTCGATTTCGACACTTTTTCTTACTTTTGTCGTTCCCTACCTAATTAAAATGATTATTATACACATGGTATATTTAAAGAGCACAATAATTTATCAAATTATGGTACTGCAAAATTATTTTTATAATTTTTAAAATATAATAATAAACGGAAACATAAAGATTAAAAGTTCTAGAGATATGCCCATATCTGATTTTAGATTAATATTCAGCAAACCCTGAGAATTTTGAAAACAATTATAATTTAAAGTATATATGTTACTGATTTAATTTTATTACAGTTAAGTTTAACCTGAAATAATGCGTTGCCATGTATAAGTTTGTTAATAACAAAAACATAAATAATATAGATTAATTTGTTAAAAAACTACTAAACCATATTTGTAGAAACATAAAAATAAAAAATATGCAATTATTTAAAGTTTTCCTTTAAGTTATGTTAAAAAAATCGGTGCCTTAAAAGGTTGTCGATATATCGACCACTGGGACTGAATGGGTTAAAAAGAAAATTTTTAACCAGATGACTCTGGTAACTTCAACCAGATATTTTTTTCAGTGTATTTCTAAAAAAATTCACAAAAACAGTGTTTTTTTATCATGCTGAAACTCTTACCCCCTATAACTTATAAAAGACACTGCGCCCTATATTTATTGCGCCATAGCCTCTCCAGGTTATCTGAATCAAAATTTTTTTATAAATTATTAAGCTATGATAAATTTAGGGGCCCGTATCCTTTTTCTTCCTTTGAAAAACGTTTTTCAGCAAAATGGCGGCTATTTGAAGAGAAAACTCATTTTTACCACGTTTTTTTACATTATCGGTCAAAAAAAGTATTAAAAAATTTTTTTCTTAAAAAAGCAAAACGATAAGGCCTCTACATTTATCCCTGTTTAATAATTTATTAAGAATTTTTTATTCAGATAACCTGGCGAGGTTGTGGAACGTACGAGGCACATAAATTCTTCCCAAAAGACAATTGATCGAATGGACATTTGATCGAACAGCATTTGATCGAAAAGACATTTGTTCGAAAAGTCAATTTGATCAAATAGACATTTGATCGCATAGACATTTGATCGAAAAGACATTTGATCGAATAGACATTTGATCGAATAAACATTTGATGAAAAAGTCATTTGATCGAATAGACATTTGATCGAAAAGTCATTTGATCGAATAGACATTTGATCAAAAAGTCATTTGTTCGAATAGACATTTGATCGAAAAGACATTCGATCAAATAGACATTTGATCGAAAAGACATTTGATCGAAAAGACATTCGATCAAATGACTTTTTGATCAAATGTCTATTCGATCATATGTCCTGCGCCTCGAACGTACGGCGGATAAAAAAATACGGCGGCATGTGTAGTTACACTGTAAAAAAAGAGAGTTAAATTTTAACTACCCCGGGGGTCTATAAAAGTCGCACCCATTGGGGAGTTAATGCCAGGGGAGTTAAATAAAGAGAGTTAAAATTTCACACCCAAATGCTAACTCCCCAAGGAAAAAATAACTCGCGCGGGTGTTGAATGAAGGGAGTTAGAAATTAAATCTCTTTTGGAGTTGATTTTTAACTCGAAAAATTTCACTCTAAACTCCCGAGTCCGTTAACTCCCTAAATTTTTTACAGTGTAAGCTACAGCCGCAATTTTTAATTTTCTAAAATTTAAATATGTTAAAAGTTTATATATTTATGGGCAATTCCACGTGAGATTTAAGTCGATCTCTTAAAATCGTAAAAAAATATTTTTTTTTCTATTCTCTATCGAAAAAAAACAGATATGTATTTTTTTATTTTTGTTTAATTGTCCAAATTTTCGAGTTATGAATTTTCAAAATTCTGGACTTTTAATTGTAGACCTATATTTAGTAGCTTATAAATCCGAAAATATTTAGTTTAGGAAAAAGTTGTCAGAGAATGAAAGTTTTAGTTTTTTTCGACTTTTAAGAAATCAAAAAAAATTTTTTTTTAATTTTTTACTAACCCGTTGACTGTCGCTGACGCATATATGCGCAAAACTAAACTGGCCAAAAGTGTTCATGACGCATATATGCGCAACTTAAAAAAAAAGATTAAAAACTTCTTAAATGTTCCTGAAACCGGATACTCGGGGGTTTTCAAGGTCGCTGATTACAAAGATGACGTTCGTTTTCCAAAATTCATGATGGCGGATTCAATATGGCGGACAACTAAATAAAAAATTGATCAGATTGGCTTGAAACTGAATACTCGGGGGTTTTTAGGGTCGCTGAATACGAATCTGACATTAGTTTTTCAGGATATTTATCAAAATTTGATTTCACCAAAAATTACCATACTGATGTCAGATTAACCAGTTTCAAACAAATTCAATAAATTTTAAACAAATTTCCGCCATATTGAACCTGATATTTTGAATTTTTAAAAACTGATTTCAGATTCGTAATCAGCGACCCTGAAAATCCCCAAGTATTCAGTTTCAAGCCAATCTGATCAATTTTTTATTTCGTTGTCAGCCATATTGGATCCGCCATTTTGAATTTTGGAAAACTATTGTTAGATTCGTAATCAGCGACCCTTAAAATCCCCGAGTAACAAGTTTCAAGCAAATTCGACGAATTTTGAAACAATTTAGACCATCTTGGATCCGCCATTTTGAATTTCGTAAAACTAATTTTAGATTCGTAATCAGCGACCCCAGAAACCTTAGGGTACCAAGTTTAACCCTTTCAGTCCCATAATTAGGGCAATTAAAAAATATCTACAATAGTTATAGTACCTATGGTTTTCGGGGTCGCTGATTACGAATCTGGAATCAGATTTTCAAAATTTTGAAAATTCAAAATGGCGGAGTCAATATGGCGGACGATGAAGTAAAAAATTAATCAAATTTACTTGAAAGTTGTCACTCGGGGGTTTTTGGGGTCGCTGATTACGAATCTGGAGTCAGTTTTTCAAAATTCAAAATGGCGGATCCAATATGTCAAACAAAATGTAAAAATGAAACAAATTTGCTTAAAAATTGGCATTCGGAGGTTTTTGAAGTCGCTGATGCTGAATTGGAAGTCAGTTTATTAAAATTAAAAATGGAGGATTCAATATGTTGGACGAAGAAATAAAAAAATCCATCAAATTTGTTTGAAAATTACCGCTTAGGTTGTTCTTGGTCACTTATTACGAATCTGAAGTCAGTTTCTCTAACTTTAAAATAATGGATACAATATGATAGTCAAAAATTAAAAATTGACAATATAGGACTGAATGCTGCTTCTTTGAAGTTTGCGGGGTGTGTAAATATAAATCTGGAATCATTCTTACAAAATTTTTAAATGGCGAATCTAATGTTGAAACTATTACAATAATATTATTAAAAATAGGGCAGTAGTACTGTTTTTTTGTCTCTTGATTTTCTTTTGTTTTTTTGTCATTCGTCTTTTATGCATCGTCACTTGTCTTTTGTCGTTTGTTACGACAAATATAAAAATATTTAAAGAAAACAAAATTAATAAAAGTATTTAAAATATTAAAAAAATCATTTAAAACATTTTCAAAAAACAAAAAAAAAAAACTGACATCAGATTCGTAACCAGCGACCCCGATAACCCCCGAGTAACGAGTTTCAAGCGAATCCGATCAATTTTTTAAAAAGTCATCCGCCATATTGGATCCGCCATTTTGAATTTTTGAAATCAGACTTCAAATTCGTAATCAGCGACCACGAAAACCCCTGAGTAACAAATTTCAATCAGATTTGAGCAATTTTGAAAAAGTTTATTATCTTACATAAAATAAGAAAAAATTTTTGTCCTTCAAGCGCCATTTTAAATTCAAAATCGAAAAAAATAAAATTTAGAAATGAATATTTTTCAAGTACAACTATCGGGAACACGTTTTTGATACTTTTTGTTCTATTTGAAAAGCGTTATGACACAGAAAAAAATTCTTTTGAAAAAAATTACATTAAAAAAACTTGACTTTTTTTAGTATTTTTGAAAAAAGAAGGGTTAAATATCATTTTTTGAAAATTTTGACCACACCATTCGAAAGAGCGACCCCAAAAATAGTAGGGTATGGACTTTTAAAAACTTTTATGGCTTTTTTCTAGTAATTGTAAGAGATTAAATTTCATGTTGAAAAGTAGCACATCTCGTCGTTAAAGGGTTAAGGTGGATATTTGACAAATTATTTGCAAAATTAATTTCTTTGAATTCGAATTAATTTATTGGTTAGAAAAATATTATACCTGAATGTTATTTAATTTTCGCACGGTCGAAGACAATCAGTTTGCAAATTAGTGGACAAAGTTTTTTATCGCTCGAATCAAAAAATCAAAATAGAATTTTTTATCTATTTAACACTAATCGCATTCAGTATTTATTATATCGAAACAAATATATGCAGCATAATTGTGTATAAACAAACTCATTTTTTTATTCATTCTTTTTTTTATAAATTGAATGTATAGTCTATATTTTTGAATTGAGTTTTGTCTCTTTTAACCATAAACAAAAATAATTTGTTCTTTTTGGTATCCCTGAAGAAGAAAAAGGTGGGTAATTATTAAATTTTGATTACAATTTCAGAAGTAATAACAATATGTTAATAAAATTGATAATAACCTTAATATAATTATGGTTACTATATTGTGATTACTATCTTAAAATTGAGGTTACGATTTTTATTAGTTTCATATTTTAACTAAGGTTATAATTTATGGATTTCAGTCTTTAAATTTCTAAAGAAAATTTTCTGGGGAAGAAAGGAAAAGGAAGAGCAAGTGTCAGTTGATAAAACTGTTGGGGAAATGAAGTTGGAAAATAAAAATAACGAGAATGAACAGAATAAAGGAGAAAATGGACAAAAAATGAGAGAAAGGAAAGATCAAAGAAACTTAAAAAGGAAAATGAAGCAAAAGAAAAATAGAAGGTATAAATAATTTTTTAAACATTATTGCATGCTTTATATTAAATATATATATATAAAGAATTCCTATAATTTTAAAACAAAATTCGTCCAATTTGTGTAAGAATAGTTTTCACCTAGGGAAATTATTTGTAATTTGTCTATAATTTATAAATTATTAAATTATCTATAATTTTATCTATAATAATTAAATTAACTACAATTTATAAACTACTTTTTCTTTGTAATTTCAGGAACCAGCAGCGGCTGAGAAGGAGAGAAAAATATCTTTTTCAAAGAAGTCTAGAAGTTTGTCAAACCCGAAGCATTTCACAGCCATTTTCGCAAGCAAGAACATGCACCATGCATGCACAACCAGAATCGCCAAACAACTTTTGTGTTCCTTACACACCATGTACACTACACTCACAATTCGCATCCGCACCACAGAGGCTCTACACATCATACACACCATCTACACCATGGACACCATGTACACAATACACACCCCACACACCATCCGTACCACACACACTATCTATACCATACATACCATCTGCACCATCCGCTCCGGTTACACAACCATTATGTTCATGTCAGATGCATTTTTAAACAATATAAAGTTTAATTTTTTTCTTTTTCATTCCTAAAATTAATTAATTTAAACCAAATTAAACAGACTTTGTACTGAAATTCAATTAATTAAATTTATTAAACTTTAAAAGTAATCAACAATAATTATGTTCTACTATTCCATATTATGCTTATGATAGTTTATAATAAAATAGTAGAAGAAAAAATTAATGATAAATTTATAAACATAAAGATTTTTTTTAACTAGTTCAAGGGAAAAAGTTATTCTTATTAAAAGCTTTCAATCGTCTTTATCTTCCAATAATCCGCAATTTTTTAATGCTGATGTTAAAGAAACTTTACTGGCGAGGTTTTTGCCGACATCTTTTATGCCGACATCTCTTAGAATAGCTATGGCTATAAAAGCAAATTGTTGCTTTGCATCTGAAGGAAACTCAACTTGAAAAATCCAATAGACAGAAATTAACAGCAAAATAGCTTCAAATCCTTTCGCTTCAAAAATGGGTTTACTATCTACATAGCACATTAGTTGGAGTTCGTTAAAAGGATTGTTTGAAATAGCAATAAGTCTTGGAGCCTCATTCATCCCAGGGACTGTATCGGAAATTGCCGGTCCAGACTAAAAATTTAATTTAATAATAAATCATAATTAATGCATAAGAGACGTATATATGAGTTCACAAGACCAAAATATTACAGGATAAGATTGAAGAATTTTCCCGGTTTCCTTCGCCTTGGAAAATAATTTCGGAATATGAAATAGAATTGATATTGTTTTACCATCTTCGTTTAAGTTAGCGCTATTTATTTTCAATACATTCATAATTTTCGGTAAAGCCGTCAACCAATTTTCTTGCAATTTTTCCACAGTTAAATTTGCAATTTCCCCAAGTTCCCAAAGTAGCTAAAATAGCAAAAACAATTTTCAGTTGTCAAATAAATAAAAAAATTAATTAATTAATATCTTTGATTACAGTAAGACTGTCTGCTTTTCAGAATTTGAGCATTATGTACTACTGATAAGGATATTGAGTTTACCATGTCATTTGACTTTAAAGCAGGATACTTGTCTAAGATTTCCGCTGCATTTAATTTTTTCGAACACATAATTCGGGATCTTCTAGTCGAACGTAAATCGTTTTTTAATCCTTTCCTACTATGCGTTTTCGACTGATCATCAGTAGATTTTTTGGATTTCTCTTGCTTATGACTTTTGCTTTTCAAATATTTGCAGCAGTTCTTTAATCGACAACGAGTCTGTTCCTATTTAATCATAAGTCACTTAAAAAGTTAAAAACTTAATCCACTCTACTTTATACAATTACTAATTTAACAATAAATTAATATTTAATAATAGTAGTAATTTTTGTAAAAATCATTTAAGTCTTTATAAAGTAACAAATTTTTTAAAAACTTTAACTTTTGTTCAATATTTAAAAAAATTCCTTGACTTTTAATAAAATTTCCCAACTTTTATGACTTCCCTCACTGCTGGACACACTAATATTACGCCAACTCTTTCTGAAAAACTAAACGCACATGAGGATCTCCAAATCGAGACTTAAATTGATCAGGAAATTTGTTACATAACAAAATTGCCATTTCCAATATAGCAAATGATTCATTCAGTCCTGCTTCATGCATTCAGTGGTCAGAGCAGTCTACCGGCAATAGAAAGGTCGTGGGCTCGTATCCCACCATGCTACCGTTTTTTCTGGATTCTTTGATAATTTTGAAATTATTAATTAATTTCGAAAATATTTTTTAGATTAAGCAGGTTTCTGTATTCGGGCAGCTGTGCTGTCGATACATATGAAATCTAAGAGCTTATAGAGATTTGTTTAAGATATTTAATTTGTTTGTATAAATTTGATTCGGATTATTGATAGCTTCTTTCTTCTTAATATTTAACTGCCGAATGATAAATTCACTTTCTATAATCATTTTTTAAATAATTGAATTCTATTTGGAAATTTTATGAAAATAGTAGATATTGAAAATCATTGAATTGCGAAAATTGTTTAAAGATAATTAAATTTTACAAAGAATTCTATTAAAAAATTTGTCAATAATTGAATGTCTGTGAGAAATTTTATTAAATTTTTTTAACTTAGAATGTTTTCAGGACCTTAAAAATTTTCAATGTTTTCAGGACAAATTTATTTGATTAAATTTTGTTGAAAATAATTAAATTCCCAAAAAACATTTTATTATTTATGAAAATAATTGAATTCTTGCAAACGATTTACTAGAATTTTTTAAAATAATGGAATTTTCAAGAAGAAATTTATTATTTTTAAAAATAATTGAATTATTGTGATGAATAGTATTGTTCTTTATGAAAATAATTGAATTTTGAAAAAAAATTTATTAAAATACCTCAAAATAATTTAATTTTTAGGAGTAATTTTTTTATTTATCTTTAATAATTGAATTCTTTCGAAAAATTATTTGTGTAAATAATTGAATTCTTTGAAAAAATGTTATTAAAATTTTAAAAAATTAAATTATTTCAAAAAAATTTAATTAAAATTGTATTTAAAACAATTAATTTCATTCGAACAATTTTATTAAATTTTTGAAAATAATTATTCAATTCTTCCATAGAATTTAAAAAAAACATTTTTTTAAATAATTTTTTTTTGTTGAGGAATTGAAATTAAGTTTTTAAGAATAATTAAATTTTTGAGCAATTCAATTGTATTAAAAATAATTGAAATCCTGCTATCAATTTTATTATTTATGAAAATAATTGAATAGTTTTTAATTTAAATAGAATTTTATTATAATTCTTAAAAATAATTGAATTACAGAGAAGAATTTTATTATTTTTGAAAATAAAAGAATTATTGCGGAAAAGCTTATTAAAATATTTAAAAAGTATTGAATTTCTGTAAAAAATTTTATTATTTTTGAAAGTAAGTGAATTCTTTATAAGAATTTTATAAACATTGTTTTAAATAATAATTTTTTTTCGAAATATAATAAATATTATGAAAATTTTATTATTTAAAATAATTGAATTCTTGTGTGAAAACTTTATTTGTGAAAATAACTGAATTTTTCGATTATTAATTTAAAATAGTAATGAAAATAATTGAAATTCTTCGATGAGTTTTATTATTTATGAAAATAATTAAATTCTTGCTTAGAATTCAATCAAAACCTTTTTTTAAATTGATTTTTCATGAAAAATTTTATTATTAGTGAAAGTAATTGAATTATTGTGAAAAATAAATTGCATAAAATTTTGTTAAATAATTGATTTTTTCAAAATTTTTTTGAAAATTAGCGAATTTAAAATAGTGGAAATTCTCTAAAAAAAAATTTAATTTATATTCTTTGTTCAGAAAGTTGAAGATTATTTTTATTTAGGTATCAAATATCAATTTTTGCGAAATTCAATTTACTTCGTACAAGAAAGTTTAATTATTTTCAATTTTGAAAATCTGATGTAAAATTTGAAATTAGTATTAAAATTTGTTAAAATTTTTTATGTACTTTGAAGTTTAAAAATATAATATAATTTGAAAATTTAATTCTAATTAGTTTTTCAGTTATGTATCATAATAAGTATTTCTTTAAAAATTACTTAAATTAAAATGACTTGAAATTGTTTACAATAAACAGTGTAATACAACATTCCCGCGCGCTTGCGCGCGGATAGTTTGGCTAGTTATTAATAAAGTTAAAAAATTTGTTATATTTTTTTTATGTTTATTAATAAATTCAAAATTTTGGTACAATTTGGAAATCGTCTGTAATTGGATAAAAGGCAAAATTAGAAATTGGTTATATTGGATAAAAGAAAAAATTGGAAATTGGTTCTATTGGATAAAAACAAAGCTGAAAATTGTTTAAATTGGATGAAATGAAAAATTGGAAATTGATTATATTGGATAAAAACAAAGCTGCAAATTGTTTAAATTGGATAAAAACAAAGCTGGAAATTAATTAATTTGGATAAAAGGCAAAATTAGAAATTGGTTATATTGGATAAAAACAAAGCTGGAAATTGGTTAAATTGGTTAAATTGGATAAAAGGAAAAATTGTAAATTATTTATATTGGATAAAAACAAAGCTGGAAATTGGTTAAATTGGATGAAAGGAAAAATTAAGAATTGGTTATATTGGATAAAACAAAGCTGGAAATTGGTTAAATTGGATAAAAGGAAAAATTGTAAATTATTTATATTGGATAAAAACAAAGCTGGAAGTTGGTTAAATTAGAGAAAAGGAAAAATTGTAAATTGGTTAAATATTGGATAAAAGACAAAATTGGAAATTAGTTTTGAATAAAATAAGTTTTAAATAAGTTTTGAATAAGGAGAGAATTGTAAATTTGTTGTTATTTTCTAAAAGAGGCAAAATTTGGTAACATTGGATAAAAGGAAATTATAAAATTTATAATTAAATGTATAAAACTTGATGTTAAAATTTTAATGTAATATTACTATTTTTTAAATTATAATTCCTTGATATAAGTAAATTTTATAAAATATATATAAATATATATATATATATATAAAAATAAATACTTTGTGTTTACAAACAATTGATTTGATAGTTCCAATGGAGAAAAGTAAGCAGCACATTCAAATACTTTTTAGTGGATCTCATAAATCTGGTCATTGGATTTGTACTTATTATGGTGGAATAAGCCTTTAGATTTTTGATAGTCTTAATAAAAAATGTTTAAATCATGATCAAAGAGATTATTTAATTAGATTATATCCTTTTGAGCCACCAGTAGTTTTCACAACTGTTGATTAACAACCAGAATACAGTGTTTCTTATGGAGTATATGCAATAGCATTTGCAACATCGTTGTTTTTTAATATTCTACCCCACTCTGTCAATTACTATTATTGTAATATTAGAAATCATTTAATGTTAATGTTCGAAAACAATAGTTTATGTAAATTTCCCTCTGTACAACTTTCTAATAGTAGATCTTGCATAGTTGTATATGACTGAAATTGACTTTTAAATGAAAAAGATATTCACCTTCAGTATGGAGAATCAAACTTTCCTAAAAACTCTATTAAAAAAGAAATTTCTTTCTCGAGAATAATAAATGAAATAAATGAAGAAAATATTGCATCAACAACACTTAAACAAGGTAGGGCTGAAATTCAAAAAAGTTATCGTGAGAGGCAAAAATTAAAACGTAAAATTGATAATGAAAATTATTCAGAGGAAGCATACACATCCATTTCTTTCCCGAGAATTATAAATAAAATAATGAAAGAAATATTGCATCAAAAACACTTAAAGAAAGTAGGGCTGAAATTCAAAAAAATTACCGGGAGAGGCAAAAATTAAAACGTACAATTAATAACGTAAATTATTAAGTGAAAAACACACTTCAACTAAGAAAAAACTTTAAGTCCAATCCAAAATAGAATATGCTGAGAACCTTAAATTAAAAAATAAAAATGGTGATACAAGTTCTTTGTCAAAAACAAAGAATACTCGATGTCAAAGAAATTATTGTGATGCCACGGTGGGCTTGAACCAACCAACTTTGAATAAAAAGTCTTGCGAAATGGTATTAGTATTTCCATCGTGAACTCTGTATACATACACTTTAAAAAGAGGTAGAAAATCAAATTTAATTTCAATTTCATGAGTGTACAATAGTATTTTGGATCGCATAATCTGAATTTGATGTTGGATTTAAGAATTTCAAAATGGCTAATCTAATATGGCGACCAAAAAGTTTAAAAATTGTTTGGATCTACTTGAACCTCAATACTTGAGGGTTTTAAGGGTCATTAAACCTGAATTCAATGTTAGGTTATGAAAATTTGAAATGGCGGATCCAATATGGCGACCAAAAAGTTTAAAAATTGTTTAGATATACATGAAACTCAATTCTTGGGGGTTTTTGGGATCGCTAAATCTGAATGCAATGTCAATTTTTGAAAATTAGAAATGGTGGATCCAATATGGTAAACAAAATTTTTGAAATAGTATGTGAATTTAATGGTCTCCATTGTTGAAATATTTTTTAACCCTTGGGCAGGCAAGCGATTTGCGCAGTATCCTAGAAAATACACACACCGTTCTGAGTGCAAGGCAGGATTAATTTGTGTAGGCGCAAATTTCTTGAAAGAAAAACACTATTTTGTTATTTTTATATAACACAATTAGTACAATTTTTATCATTATGACATTGCGGGGTCCTCTGGACCCCGATTGCCAGTTCGTGCTGGTAAAATGTTTTAATACCCACGTGACATTATTTACAGTTGGAATATAAAAACTGTAAAAATATTCAGATTATTCGGTGGTACTTTTAGTCTATTTAAGAGAATTTCTAGGATAAACTCATTTTTTCATACGGATTTGGAGAAATTTGAAAAAAAGATACTTGCGGGGACTAATGAACCTCGCTTTCCCGTCCAAAGATTAATCAAAGCAGTTTTAATTGATTAATTATTACAGTGCTATAATGTGTAAATAAGTGTTAATTTTAATTGTAAGTGATGTCATTATTTATATAATCTTATTTGTCTATTTTCTTTTTTAATAAAAGAAATTCTTTCAAATACGGAAATTCGGATTCAGACTCAGCGATACCAAAAGCTCCGAGTAATGAGTTTCATGTATATCTAAACAATTTTTAAACTTTTTGGTCGCCATATTGGATCCGCCATTTCAAATTTTCATAACCTAACATTGAATTCAGGTTTAATGACCCTTAAAACCCTCAAGTATTGAGGTTCAAGAAGATCTAAACAATTTTTAAACTGTTTGGTCGCCATATTGGATTCGACATTTTGAAATTCTTAAATCCAACATCAAATTCAGATTATGCGATCCAAAATACTATTGTACACTCATGAAATTAAAATTAAATTTGATTTTGTACTTTTTTTAAAGTGCTTGTATACAGAGTTCACGATGGAAATACTAAAAATGACTTTCTTCAAAAACGGCCCGATGGATTATTTTAATTTTTATTGCAAAATACTCAGAGAGGTCTCCAGTGTTGGAATCCACAAAAAAATCCCATTTCGCAAGACTTTTTATTTAAAGTTGGTTCAAGCCCACCGTGGAAGGAGTATTAACCACTTCGGTGGCATGGCATTCCAATTGGCGTTCCATAAGTAAGTGTCAGAAGCGGCAAAAAGTGCAAAAATGGCGTTCCTACTTGAACTCGATTTCAAAAGTTTGTAGTCAAGTTAAACTTTCCAAAATCAAATATTCTTATTATTTGAGATAAATGAAGACGAGTAGGACAAGAAAAAATTTTTTTTTCGAGGTGTTAAATAGTTTTATAAGGGTTTTAATGTAACCAATTTTTAATACTTTTTACAAATGGCGTTCCAACATTCACCCAAAATGGTTCACAATATTGGATCCGCCTATTTTTGAATTTTTAAAAATTAATTTAAGATTCATAATCTCAAATAATAAAAAACATTTGGTTTGGTAAACGTAATGTGTTTACAGAATATAGAAATAAAGTTTAAATAGGAACGCCATTTTCGAATTTTTTTGCCGCTTCTGACACTTACTCATGGAACGCTAATTGGAACGCTATGCTGCCGAAGTGGTTAAAGCATCAAATTCAAAATGAGTTTAATGTTAAAAATTGTCTAGGTCCGATAAATAATTACTGCACACATTGTCAAGCTGAACATTTTAAAGATGAAAAAGTTAGTTTTAATGACTGCTGTAGTCATGGAGGTGTTGTGTTAACTTTAATACAATATTTTTTTTGCATCTTTAAATGCTAATGTAATTAATTTTAATGGCAGAAGAAGAGGACCATTCTGTTACAAAATTCAAGGTCAAATTTACTATCAAATTAATAGTGCTTTATATCCGGATAAAGGTGAGGATCCATGTTTTAGTCAATTATTTATTTATGACCCTGAGGAATCAATCAGATACAGATTAAAAAGTAACGAAAATTTGGATAAAGACGGTTTAAAATCTATAGAAAATATTATGAGAAATTCTAATGCATACACAAAATCTCACATAATGATGTCAGAGCTAATTCAAATAGAAGCTGAATTAGCAAGACAAATAATAAAGAAATTTCTGAGTTACAATTATTGTTCATTTTAAAAAACGTGAACGAAAATAAAAAAAACGTGTATAAAAATAGATACAATT
The DNA here is from genome assembly GCF_015476425.1 of Leptopilina heterotoma. Classification (NCBI taxonomy): domain Eukaryota; kingdom Metazoa; phylum Arthropoda; class Insecta; order Hymenoptera; family Figitidae; genus Leptopilina; species Leptopilina heterotoma. The sequence goes on from NW_025111120.1 coordinate 258,135, forward strand.
CTCAAAGTTTTAATGAAGTTGCTGCAATTTTTAATACAAACTCTGAAGGAGAAATACCAGAATCTTATGAAACAGTTTAAAATAAATCTACAAAGGAATTAAAATTGGTTAGTAATTTAGATCCGAATGTTGAACCATGGATTTATCCCATATTTTATCCACTTGGAAATAAGGGTTATAATATTAATATGATTCGTAGTGATAGTGATTACAGAATTAGAAATCATACTATTTCTAGGTTTGCCTTCATTAAATAAAAAATTGCTTTAAGAGATAAAGAATTTAATTAATTTTTATATGGAGGTAGATTGTTTCAACAATGGGTGGTTGAAAATGATGTAAAAATAGAAAAAGATAGATTAAGATTTTGTGAAAATAATCAAGCTCAAGTGAGAAGTGAAAGATATAAAGGACTGATGGATTATTTACTCAATCATGTGTTGGAAAATGATGTACACGTGTGAAAAACGCTTATATTGCCTTCTTTTTTTATAGTGTAGCGAATCAAAATTTACACGCCACGCTTTAAATATTTCTACTTTTGATTATTAAAATAATATATATATATTAACAACTTCACAAACACACATAAAAATTAAATTCAGAAATTAAGCAAATATAGATATACGTATATATTTTCTAAGTCAGTCTATTATCAAATTATAAACAAAATACGCTACGTAAGCGATGTCATATAAAATTAAATATAAAAATCGTTAGTTTCTTTCAAGATGAGCTCATCGTTCGCATATTTTCAAATATAAAAAATATAATAATTTATCAATAAATGACTATAGAGAGAGATAATTTTGGGAATGTGAGACATATAAAATAAAATGAGACTTATCGCTTTTTTGATTATTGAAGGAGATAATCCGCCATATATAATTAATTATTCCCTCGTGGATTCAATTGTTAACGGCTCCAAGATTTGTCATTATGAATAAATGGTCCGGACGCTTGGGTTATTCGCCATTGGAGTTGGCCACGAGGTGATCACAAAATTTCCTTTATATTCACAGATGCACCATAATAACGCGCCACACTATAAAAGACGTATATTACGGATTTAAACAATATATAATTTTCATACAATTGTAATTATACATTTCACATTTTCACTTTATGACATACCTATAAGGTCGTCGGCGACGCGCTTATCTTGTGGCGACAAGTCTCTCTCAAGGACAATTTACAAGTGTGAAAATTATACAATAAGAAATATCTCACATGCCTTGCGTAGAAACTCGAATCAATCCGAAAGAATCCGAATTTGAGGAATTGGCGGGCAATCCTTCCCACTATCTCACTAAATAAGCGTCTCGCTACCTCTCTCTCTACATCAATTTATTATCTCTCTCTTTTTATTTTCTCTCAAATGACTAATTCGCTTCATTTCCCCCTTACTTTGGAATACATAGCAATTACAAAGTACAGATACAATGAACATTTTCCTAAATACATTTACATATAAACAACGTGATCCATTTCCCTTCATTCTCATTCGATTATTTCTCATTACAATTTTTATACAATCTAATATTCACAATAATATGATTTAGCACACATCACCCGACAATATTCCACATTTACTTGAACATTTTAATAACAAAATTATACCATTACAAATATCTAAGGCCTATAGTTTTGAATGGCATGCTCAAGAAACATGAAAATTCCCGAATAAACAGCAATCACATCAAATCCTTTCAAATAAATTTAAATAAACAAATACAATGTATAAAATTAAAAGCGAAAATCGAATAATTATTTTACAGTTTATTTTCTTAACTTAAAAATTTTTTTATGACCTCGACAAATGAGTATTCGAATCGAAAAAGAAAAGAATAAACAATTTACAATATTTATTAATTATTATTATTATTATTTATTTATTTATTTATTTATTTTTCAAAATAAATTGCAAGATCAACAAACAAAAATGGAAATCATTGGTCATGGTCAAAGTCATCTTTCTTATAGTATTTTCTTAGATTGGTTCTATTATAAATACCAATCCCCCGATTTGAGTCATCGGCATCGCATAGTTCATAGGAATTATTTTTCAAATCTTTTTTTATCCTATATGGTCCATAATAGATGTGAAAAAATTTTCGCGTAACTTTTTTTAGCGCATCGGATTGTTTCGGGATAAAAAGCAATACTAGATCATTTTCATTTAATTTAACTCCTGACGGATGCCTTTGAGACTTCGCGCGTCTTGCATAGCTTTTATCAATGTTTTCCTTTGCTAAAACAATCTTGGCTTTATATGATAGGTGAGCGGTCTCAGGGAAACTCAAAATTCTCTCGATCATATCTTTAGGCTGATTTCCCGTATGCAACTCAACGGGTGAAAATCCGGTACTAAAATGAGTAGTGGCATTCAAAAACCATTCGATATCACCAATGTGCAGAGCCCACCTTGTATGCCTATCAGCGCATAATGTTCGAAAAAGCCTACCGAGTTCGCGCATGACTCTCTCAGCCGGATTGCTTTGAGGATGCCTAATGGAAGAATAAACAACTTTAATTCCAGATTCAATCAATTTTCTACTCCATTTCGGGGAGGTAAATTGCGTACCGTGATCAGCCAGGATTCGAGCCGGCATTCCCATTTCCGGAATATATTCAGTGAATAGTTTTCTCAAAATAGTGTCAGTCGTTTCCTTTTTTATTGGGTACAATTTGACATACTTCGAGAAAACATCCAGCATGACAAAAATATACTCAAGACCTCCCCTCGAACGCGGCAAGGGTCCAAAAAAATCCACGCAAACCAAATCCCCTGGTTTTTCAGCACGAACTAATTGATACGGACCTTCCATTTTTACATTGACATCTTTTACCCTCTGGCATAAATCACACGAAAGGACATGGCGTTTAATGTCACGATTCATTGATTTCCAATGATAAAATCTTTTAATATATGTTTTTGTTTTGTAAATACCTGGATGTCCCAATTTAGAATGGACACAGTCAATCAAAGCATTTTTTCTAAAATCGGGAATCACGACCGGCCAAACATTCAATATCCCATCCCTTCGAAACAGAACATTTTTTTTTATAATATAACAATCAAGATTTGGATTATCATTTATTTTTTCCAAGATTTTCTTTATCATTGGATCCCTATTTTGTAAATCTGCTAAATTTTTTAAAGAGTCATATAAATTTTTTTCATATTGAATTACATTACAGTCAACCACTTCGTTCTCTCTATTTTCATCTATCAGCAAAACGTCAACAGATAAACTCACAGGTGAAACGGACTCGAATTTACCACGTGGATTTCGGCTAAAGAAATCTGCCACTATGTTATCTTTGCCCTTGCAGTATGACACCTCAAAATCATACTGTTGAAGAAGAATACTCCAACGTATTATACGAGCATTGAGATAAACAGTTGTATTCAAAAATGTTAATGCCTTATGATCCGTGATAATTTCAAATTTCGCGCCTATCAAATAAATTCGAAGCTTAATTATTGAATAGACGATCGCGAGTAGTTCTTTTTCGGTGGTAGTATAGTTGACCTCTGCCGAATCAAGACACCTACTTACCAATGCAACAATTTTGTGATTACCCTCCCGATCATTCTGATATAATACACCGCTGACACCCAGATCAGACGCATCAGTTTGCAATTTAAACCTCGAATTAGGCAAATAATGGTGCAATTTAACACAATCTACGAAAGCATTTTTCATCTCCTCAAACGCACAATCATGATCACTGGTCCAATTCCAAAGATTATTTTTTTGTAAAAGATTTCTAAAAGGATATAACAAATTCGAATGACGAACGGTAATATGTACATATACCAATGAATTGTTGCAATTGTTGTAAATTTTTTAGTTTTTCAAAATTAATTATCGAATCAATTTTACTTGTTAATGGGCGTATACCGTCCGTCGAAAGCTCAAATCCCAAAAACTCAACCCTTTTTTGACAAAATTTTGATTTTGCTAAATTGATAGTAAAATTATTTTTTTGCAAAACTCTAAAAATCGAACATAAAGCCAAAATGTGATCATATATTGAACCTCGCGTTACCATAAGAAAATCATCAATATACTTTGTGAGTATATCGTCAAACTGAGTTCCAAGAGCGACATTCAAAGCACGAATAAATGCGGAACCCGCTGTTTTTAAACCAAACGGTACGCGACAAAATTGGTACATTTTACCATCAAAAACAAAGGCCGTATACTTTCGACAATCGGGGTGCAATGGAATTTGCCAATACCCAGAAGCCAAGTCAGTTATTGTCATAAAAGTAACTCCAAAAAATTTTTGCATTATTTCACTAATTATTGGTGGGCATTCATGATCTGACTCAATTATTTCGTTTATATATCTTGCGTCAAGACAAACGCGTACTGTCCCATTTGATTTGATCACTATTCTCAACGGATTACAATATTCACAATCTGCCCTTTCTATGATCTTAGCTTCCTCCATTTCTCCCAAAGTTATGCGTACCTTCCCCCTATGCTCAAACGGGACTGGGTAAGTTTTCCGTACAACCGTTTTATGAGGTTTAATTCGAAATTTATACGGTTCAACATCAGCACAGTCAGGCTTGAGCGTAAAAAGTTTTTCAAATTCCAACATTCGATTCACAAAAAATTTTCTCTCCTCATCACTCAAATCCGGCAGCGATAATGCAAGCTCTTCTAATTGTTCACGAAATTTAGGACCATCGATGCATTCTGCACAATCTATATCCCCTCCCAAACTACAAATGTTATACCCGGACTCGATTAACTCGTTTTCATAAATAATGTTACCTCCCACCAACTCAGATTTATGACATTCATTAATTATTTCACTATTTTCCATAATCAAATTTTTTTTGAAAATCTCAACAGAATTAATTTCAATATTAAATGAATTTTCAGAATCAAATGAATTATAATCTATAGCTTGTGAGTATTGATATTCCTCGTCATCCTTTGAAATCAGACGTTTATTCGAAGGCACTTTACCAAACAAAACAAATTCACTCGGAATATCATTTTCGTTAATAGTAAAACGTGACTGTCGATAATTTACTATCGCCTGATTTTTCAACATCCAATCGTTACCTAATATGATAGGATTAGATAATTTTGGAACAACTAAGAATCCCGAAGGAACAATCCTCTCACCAATTTTTATATCATAAAATATTTGCTTTTTTATATTGGTGGGCTTTTTTCCTATAGCTGTGAATAGCACGACATTCGAGACTGGTAATTCCGCGAGTGTATTATGTTTTAATAAATATACATAATATTCCTCTGAAATGGCAGTAATTTGGCTGCCAGTATCAATTAGAGCCAAAATAGGTACAGAAAAAATCGAAACAATTACTCGGGGACAACGAGGTATATTTGATGTATCGCTCAGCTGTTCATTTTCACTAGTCTCCGTCAATCCCCTCCCTAAATTATTGAAGTCATCGTAATCAAATGGGCGCGACATTCCCATGGACAATATCGCGCCGTTTACCAGTTTAAATGATCCCTTGAAGACGACGCATGAATCTGACGCAGGTTGCCAGAGAAAGAAGGAGGAGGGATAGTCATATCGGGTAAGGGTATCAGTCTATTTTGGGAAAGGGAACTTGACTCTAAAGGCTTTCGATGATTACGCTCCCCACACGTTTCAATATGATTACTTGTTACTCCTTCCTTCATGTCCGCTCTTCTCCCATTCCCCCTAAAATCCCCCTGAAACCGCTGACCATGCGCCTGACGATTTCTTACTTTATCGTCAAAGTCCGAATTGTCGCGAGAATTATGGCTTGATGGTTCAACTAAATTTTTTTTTGGATTACTAATTTTATCATTAAATGTCAAATCGAGTTGTGCGAGTGCTTGTGATATTTTGTCGAATTTCGCAAAGTCTACGGTGACCAGCGCTTCTCTCACTCTCATAGGCATTTGCTGTACGACAGAATAATGCATCTCGTATGACTCCATTTTAGGCAAAAAATATTGTGCTTCTTGCACCTGTTTTGAAAAATACATTTGCAAACTACCATGCGTACCATTAAACTTTCTCGCTAACCATTCGGCCTTAATTCGTACACGAATAGGTATCGAATAAAATTCTGCTAAAAATTTTGTTTTAAAATCATCATAATCGTCAAATGAATTTCGCTGCATGTCAAACCATACACTCGCTCGACCATCAAAGGCCCCGTCAAGAATGTTCACGCGTTGTGCATTTGCGATATTTTTAAGATTAAAAAATTTTTCTAATTTCTCGATAAATTGATTGGGATTTTGCGACTCTTCAAATCGTGGGGGTTTCACGTTAATATTAATAGAACGCAATCCGTCCACCAATACTCTAACCAATTCACCTCCATTATCTCCGTTTTGATTTTCTATCATTTCACGTAACCGCTCTATTTGATTAATCTGAGTTAAACTCATTTGTCTCAATCTTAACACTTCTTCACGCAATTGTTGCTCGTTCATGGCGTTCAACAATTCCTCTTCGTCCGCCATTTTATCTACTAATTTTCTCCGAACACTATTTTTCTTTTCTACAGAAATTTTTCTCGGTTTTACGGTATCGAGACCCTCGTATAAAACACCCTGTTTCGATCTAGTTTTACGCGTAAAATATTCGTCATTCATAAATTAAATTTCAATTTAAAATTTCAAAAATTATCATTTTCAAAAATATACAAAGTAAAATGGGTCTATCAGTCGAGCCCTACACGTTGAGCGCCAAAAATGTAGCGAATCAAAATTTACACGCCACGCTTTAAATATTTCTACTTTTGATTATTAAAATAATATATATATTAACAACTTCACAAACACACATAAAAATTAAATTCAGAAATTAAGCAAATATAGATATACGTATATATTTTCTAAGTCAGTCTATTATCAAATTATAAACAAAATACGCTACGTAAGCGATGTCGTATAAAATTAAATATAAAAATCGTTAGTTTCTTTCAAGATGAGCTCATCGTTCGCATATTTTCAAATATAAAAAAATATAATAATTTATCAATAAATGACTATAGAGAGAGATAATTTTGGGAATGTGAGACATATAAAATAAAATGAGACTTATCGCTTCCTTGATTATTGAAGGAGATAATCCGCCATATATAATTAATTATTCCCTCGTGGATTCAATTGTTAACGGCTCCAAGATTTGTCATTATGAATAAATGGTCCGGACGCTTGGGTTATTCGCCATTGGAGTTGGCCACGAGGTGATCACAAAATTTCCTTTATATTCACAGATTCACCATAATAACGCGCCACACTATAAAAGACGTATATTACGGATTTAAACAATATATAATTTTCATACAATTATAATTATACATTTCACATTTTCACTTTATGACATACCTATAAGGTCGTCGGCGACGCGCTTATCTTGTGGCGACAAGTCTCTCTCAAGGACAATTTACAAGTGTGAAAATTATACAATAAGAAATATCTCACATGCCTTGCGTAGAAACTCGAATCAATCCGAAAGAATCCGAATTTGAGGAATTGGCGGGCAATCCTTCCCACTATCTCACTAAATAAGCGTCTCGCTACCTCTCTCTCTACATCAATTTATTATCTCTCTCTTTTTATTTTCTCTCAAATGACTAATTCGCTTCAATAGGATCACCTCGCAATATGATGCAACAATATCAGGATTCGATGACTATTGTTGCTCGTCATGGTAGACCAGATTTATTTATCACAATGACGTGTAATCCAAATTGGAAAGAGATACAGGAAAATTTATTCCCCTATCAAACTGCTGCTGATAGACCTGATATAGTAACTAGGGTTTTCGCATTAAAAGTTAAACATCTACTTAAACCTATTGTTGATAATAAATTATTTGGAGAAGTCAAATCTTATGTTCATGTTATTAAATTTCAAAAGCGAGGATTGCCACATTCATATGATAGTTATATTGAAAGAAAATTCTAAAATATTAACAGTTTAAAGTGTTGATTGTTATGTTTTTGCAGAAATTTCTGATGAAAATATGAATCCTATTTTACATAAAATAATAATGCAAAATAATATTCAACAAAGAATACGTAGAGTAAAAGTATAGGGAAGAATGTATTCAGTTAATCCACATCAATTGGAGTTATTTCATCTTAGATTATTGTTGCTTACAGTAAAAGGAGCAACTTCTTTTGAAAGTTTGAGAACAGTTAATGGAGTTGTTCATGAATCTTTTACAACTGCTTGTTTGGCATAAGGACTTGTAGAAGATGATAGTGAGTGGATTAGGACAATCGAAGAAGCTGCATTATGGATGATTCCTCATTCACTTCGCCAATTATTCACAAGAATTTTAATTCAATGTCATCCTGTACATCTGGATAAACTATATATGGGAACAATTTAAGGGTCAAATGTCAGAAGATTATTAAAAAATAAACGACATTGAAGGATATAATTTAACTGACTTTCAGGGGTTATTAGATATACAAGATGAAATTTTTACTGAACAAGTTAATAATATAAATATTGCAGAACATATTAACGTAGGAGAACAGAATTATGCTAAATTAAATGTAAAACAAAAACTTGTAGTTGATTATGTACTTTATGCCCTAAAGGATTCTTCTTTTGATGGTTCTATGGCAATTGTTAAGAAGTAAAGGAATAAATGTTTGCAACATGGCATTTACAGGTATAGCTGCGACTCTGCTTCCTAATGGAAAAACTGTTCATAAAGTTTTAGGCTTACCCGTTCCATTATACAGTGATTCATCTTGAAACATTAAAGTTTAATCTTTAGAAGGCCTCTTTTTAAAAAATATAGATGTTTTTATTTGGGATTAAGCACCAATGGCTCCAAAATATGCTTTAGAAATTATTGAGCGCGTACACAGTTATGTAAGTATAAAATACAAACTTTAAACGCGTTTTTCTTAAAAGTACATTTTTCCATGCTGCGAGATGTTTTTCTCGGAAACTACTGGACCGATTCTTAAAATTTTTTTTACGAAAATCTTCGTCACATGGGTGGGTATCGCCGGAACTAGAATTATTAAAAAATATTAATTTTTACTATTTTTTAAACCGAAAAACTGCCAAAAAAAACTTTAATTTTCGAAAAAAAAAATTTAAATTGCCGCCATTTTGTTATTTTTGCATAAAAATTAAAAATTCTAGTTCGGGCGATAGGCACTGACCTATTTGAATCAATTTGAATTTTGTGTTTTAGATTGTTCTAACCTGAGAAATCAATCCCGCAGCTGGCATCAATATTTTTAGCAGATCTTAAATTATTGTTAAATTTTAAATAAACAAATAATATTTTTTAAATAAAATAAGGTTTTTTATAAAGTTATAGAGTGTATTTATTGAACTAAAAAAAATGCAGATTCATATAATCCATAGGAATCTGTTTCGTTAACCAATATGAATTCAATTAATGTAAGTGCGCTATGCAGCTAAAATGACGGGATGAGAGAGAAAGGTGAAACGAAAGAACAAATCATTTACGGTAAAGGAACACTTGCGCCAGCACAAGACCCTTCTCAAATGAAAGAATGCCTGCGCAAGTATTAATTTTAATTGATTATAATAATAATAATTTACATAGATAACATAAAAGGAAAACACAAACAAACGTAAATCTATTGGCACAACTTCACGAAGAAAAGATAATTCTACGGGTATTGCTTACCACAAAAAAAGGAAACAGAAGGCGGAATTAATAAAACCAAAATGAAGTGGAAATCGTAATTGGCACACTACGCCTTCGATATCGCTTATTGTCGTGAGGTACCTCGACGCACTCAAAAGCTCTCTTACCTTACCGGGCAGAACGTGGACAGCACGGCGAAATGTGCTGGCAGCTCGTGGTTCAACATTCCCTTTCCGAGATCGCAGGGCGCCTCGACGTCTCGAGGGGACCGACCTGGATCGCGGGCAGGCCTTCTAGAGTCCTGCCGCGCTGGGATGTCGTCAATTGAAAACGGGCACGCCAAGGTAGATTGCACGTGGCCTCGCTTCCACTTAATTCCAGGATACCGTCAATTGAAAACGGGCACGCCAAGGTAGATTGCACGTGGCCTCGCTTCCACTTAATTCCAGGATACCTTCACTGAAAACGGGCACGCCAAGGTAGATTGCACGTGGCCTCGCTTCCACTTAATTCCAGGATACCTTCACTGAGTCCACACTCGCACATGAGTCACAAAAGGGAATCAATCAACCATAAGGACGATCGACCGCTGTACTCGAATGATGTTTCAAGACTCTCCCACATAAAGAAAACTCCGCGCGCATCTCTTCGACCGCATGGCCATGGTCTCCGTGGCACCCGCATGCGCAAACTCGTAACGTCACGAGTGTATACGAAACATGGCGGGAAATTCAAATTTTCTTCCTTCCTTTCAAATAGTATAAAACCCGAACAGAATCGTAAAAAAAATTCTAAAAAATAGCTTCATTTTCAAGCGTGTAAAGTGGTATGAACCCTTAAAGAACGGGGTACTAAATCAGAAATAGTAAATTTATCAATAAAAAATAGTAAACTAAAGAAATATTTTAAAAAATACACATTAATAGATAATATGATAGCTTTACCATAAGAAACGGAATTTGTAGATTTTTTACTTAAAGTTTTCAATGGTGAATTAAATGATAATGTTATATTACCAGAACATATTATTCAAAAAGGGAATAGGTACACAAAATTTAAAATAAAATTTAATCCTTTAAAGATAAAATGTTTTTAATAACTATGTGTGTATCTTTAGAGTAATATTAGAAACTTTTCGGTGTAAAAACATTTCCATTTTTAATAGCAGAAAGAAAAGGGGCGTGCGTAGCGCGCAAAAATAGTGACTAGTAATTATGACTTTACTTTTAAATTACCTGATTTAAAAGTGTTACAAGCAAAAGAAATATATTTTATACAAAACAAGTATGTAATCCCCGCTTTATAGGCGTCCTCGTTGCACAATGTACTATTGTGTTCAAAGGCCCTTCTTCCTATACCACTGCTAGATCCCCCCAAAAAAAGTCTTTAAAGTTGTAAATAACTTATAAGAATAGAAGTATCATATAAAAAAGTGCGGTAGTTTACTACTGTTATAGAATTCTCTACTGTTGACTAAAGGGTTTCATGTTCGACTGCACCTTCTTTTAATGAAGTAATAAAGCAAAAAACGAAAAACATTTTCATAAATAATTATTAAACAAAATTTTTTTACAAGTTTTTTCAAATTGTTTTTATCTAAGGAAAAACTTATGCATAATTTGCATTTTATTTCAAATCTGTGATTCTGATCACAAGAGAGATAACTTTTTATTTTTGATTTAAATAATCTCCGAAAGTTAATAAAGAAATTAAAAAAATTCTCCTCTATATATTTAAGAAAGATACAAATATTATAGAAAAAAATCAGTATGTCGATTGGATATTTTTGAAATGAGCTACATGCTTTCAAAGTACATAGACTATTCTCAAAATCATGAAAAAACCACGTATTTTTTTCAATTAAAAATCTATAACTTAAACAAAAAATTTTGTTGAGTATTAATTAATTTAATAAAAAATAATTAATATATTATATATATATATATATATATATATGTATAGGCTGTACGTTGTCACCTCCGTGCAGTCTGCTCTACGTTCTCGCCTCCAGCATTTCCCGTGAAAATATTAATTATATTTTTTTGTAAATATATGTTAAGGGGGATCCATTGAACAGGTTTTTCAAAAGAGGGGTAAAGATTTTTTATATTTTCTAAATATATAATTTCCAGATAAAGCATGTACGAAGAGACCTCACCCATATATATGAAAGCGCGTTACGCTTTGTACGCACTCACCTCAAGCGGTGTTGCCATATTTCGAAGGTATAAACGTATTGCATTGCTTATGATACAGCAGTTTGACATTGGTGTGTTGGCTACTTGGATTCAGATATCTTGAAAGCATTATACTATATAAATTGTTTCAAAATATGAATTTTTGATTTAGCCGGTAGACTAATTTTTTTAGTTATTTCTTATGAAAATAATTATTGTTTTGTTTAAAAAAATATGTGAACAAAATTATAGTTATTTCTTTCATTTATATCTTATTTGTTTTCTATATTTCTTAAATGTTAATATTTTAAATTTATTTGTGTTATTTAATTATTTTTATTTATTTATTGACTTTTAAATGAGGTCTAGTAGATTTAATTATTAACTAAATTTTACTCAGAATGACTACCCTTTATTAAAATCTATTTATAGCCTACGCCGAAAAAGTATTGTTTTATTAAAATAATAGTTTCAAAAATTCACTGAAATTACTATCGTTATTCTTCATGTATTGCAATAGATGAGCCAATAGGTTTTAAAGAAAGATAAAAGTCGATTGTTTAAAACAAGTAAGGCAGTAAGAGGTAAACAACTTAAGGTTTTATTGTATATATCTTAAAATATCTGGTTTTAATCAATTAGCTATTTGACAAAATATTTTACTTTTGTAAAATTATTTATATTAAGACTATTTGACGCTTTTCCCAATTAAGTGTTGTATCTTAGATCTTATTTGTGACACATTTCTGCTACTTTTTGTTTCTTTGATAAATGACATCATTTCCTTTGATGATGGATAGTTTCCTTTTCTGATGAATGCCAAAAAATAATAATTTATTGATTGTAATTCTTCTTTCGACCACACTGAAAAAAGAAAAAATTAGGGATTTTATATCGGTGCATAATCTTATCAAAAAATTAATATATTAAATAAACGAATAAAAGAAATAATATAGGAAAAGTGTAAATGGGGCTATCCGGACTTAATTTTTAATTCAATTACTTTGAAATACAAAGTTAGGTTGTTTTAACATTGTGAATAGAGTGGTGAGAGAGACAAGTGCATGAGATTGAGAGAGAAAGCATAAACGTGAAATATGTGATTAATTAAAAAAATCAAACAGAGAACCACTGCATTCGGAGAACCTTCTTAATCTTTTTGCTATAGTTTTTGTTTAATTTGGAAGGTATTTACTATTGCAAATTTACCGACTATGCCACATATGTATGATTTCTATTTCCAAATGTTCCGTAAAATGGGGTAAAGTCGGCAATTTTTTCAATGTTTTCTTAAAAAATTAGGAACAAATCATAATAAAATAAACTTTAATACTTTTAATATATAAAATTTAACTCTTCTTCTTTAATATCGTTACATAAAAAAATTAATTTGTTGGTTAGAAAAATATTTATATGTCGACAACTTTTTCTTAAAATGTGGAGTAAAGTCGTCGATCTTTTAAAAAATATTTATTGACAAACTAAGAATGTTAATTTAATTAAATAAAATCAAGTTTTAGAACCAGTAATTATGGAAAAGTCTAAATCAAAATTTAATGAAGATTAAATAAATATTTGATAATAACAATCTAACCCTACTTTACGGTTCATAATATTAATATATTTTAGTTCAATTTATTCCTAAATTCAGTTAAAAGATATGTTAATGTCACTTACCAGATTTCTTCATTTTTTGCTTCTTTGATGCTGAGACTTTTGATGAATCAAGATTTCTATTAAGATCTGAGTGAAAATCTGAAAAATAAATAATTTGCTTAATTTTATAATTTTTAATAATTTGTCATATTAATTGTTTATTTATTGATTCTTTTATTATATATTCGACCGCACATTACTTATATTGATTTTAAATCTTATATTTAATTTGTATCATTGTTTTGAACGACTTAAATAAATTTGTTTCAAATATGAAAACCAAAAGAATTAAAAACTAGTTTATAATATTACCTTCATTAAGATCTCGAGTAGAGCATGACGGGGTGCTATCACTGATGCTGGTTTCAGTGATGATTGCCTCGGATGTTTTGTCGTTCTTTTCTATAATCAAGGTATCAGAATTAGATGCTGCAAAATTAGTAATGTATGATATGTTTTTTACCTTCGGCACATTCTTCAGCGTATTCTAAATTCTCATCGAAATCAATATCAGTCAAGGATTTTCCTTGATATTCCACGGGCAGAGATCCTGTTTCCATCATCATCAATAACTTGGAAATTTTCGCTGTCTCATATATATCAATTGGTAATCTGGAAAGAAAAATTATCATATAATGTTTGCAACAAATGAATAGTAATTTATTACAATTTGTCAAAAAATCATTAAGAAATCAATTATTGAAGTTGATTAAAATAATTCTGAATCTATATTGTTTTGTGTGTAGCAGGAGAAAACATTTATTTAGCTAACTTATTAACTTACTCATAAAACTCAGCATGTGTTTTTTCTGTATGTCCCATGAATTTTGAAAATTGTTTCCTGTCTTCTTTGGACATGTTGAGAATTTGAGCTACTGTTGCTATTTGCTTCCTAAATTTGTTGCTGGACATTGCTTCAGGAAACTGCAAATCAACTTTTTTAACTAGGAAGCGTATCGCCACATCGCCTTGCCCCCATTGAATTTTGCTACTTGGAATGGCAAAAACATATTCGTTTTCAACAGGAACATATTTTTTTCTCTGTTCTAAAAGGATTTTGATAAATTTTTGTAATAACTCCGGCACTAAAATGACGACAGCTCTGGATCCTTTGCCGCTATTAACGACGCGTTTATATCTGGTTGTTAAGGCATTTTCCGAGTCACTCAATGCTTTCCTAAAATCAGTGAAATTAGATTTTGTTTCCTTTTCGTAGTTTTGAAGTTTCAAGTACTGAACATCGCCAATTCGTCTCCGATTGAAAAGAATGACTAATCCTAAGACGCAATGCACAAAAGTTTTGTAAGTGACCACATCATCTTGACAATTCTGAAATTTTTCTTCACATTCTCTGGCTAAAATAATCGTCTCGTCTCTGAACTTTTTGATATCACTGATAAGTGGCACAAGCAACGGCTTATTCCATCGTTTCTCTTGCAAATCTTTGTTTGCAAGTGAAGATATTTCGATGTTCCACGAAGATGAAATAATATTTTTAAAATGCTTTACTTCTTTTAACCATTTCTCACATTTTTCTTCAGATGAAGTAGTAAATCCTGAACTTTTTTTCAAAATTAACCGTAGAAGCAAATCACTTACGTCCTTCAAATATGTGCCTATATGCATTGCTAAGCTTGGAGCACTGAAATCTCGCTTCAATGGATTAAATCCTGAAATTTGCCGTGTGGCTGAGAGGACATTATCCAAATTTTGGGGTTTAAGCATATCTTTAAAGGAAACTTTGTCATTATTGACTATTTCCCTATAGGCAATCAAAAGACGCGAAAGTTCACGCATTCTATTACTGCACGCATATTCCTTTCGTTCCCTCTTATGGCCTTTCAAATAATTGTCACCAAACTGTACAATTAAAAGATCTTTTTTAGCTTCAAACGCTATTTCGTCTGCTTTCATTTTACCGAAAACCTAAAAAAAGTATTTTCTTATCTATTTGATATAAACTTAATTATTAAGCAATGCCAAAAAATTTTTTAATGGAATAATTAATGAAAAAAACTACTTCATACATAACCTTTGAACTAATAAATAAATATTAAGTTGTATTTTAAAGAGTTTTGCAATTACCTGTTCTTTCACTGCCAGTCTAGATATAACGTTAGTTGGATCTGTAGAGCAAGCTGTCAATGTTTGCGACTCTGTTAAATAATTGCGATGAATCGCTTCACCATCTCCATTTATTTTTGACCCTCTTTTACTGCAAACTGCGGAATGACGTGCTAAATAGCTTCTTTTAATCATCGCAGTGCAATAAATGCATGGATAAAAGGCTGACAAATCTTGGTTGGATGTTTGTCTGAGCGGTCTTGTGGTTCCATTGATATATAAATCAAAATTTACTTTTTTTCTAAATAAGTCAAATGCTGCCCTTCTTTCCTTACTTTTACTTGGTAAACTTAGAATGCTTTTAATTTCAGGTTTCTCTTTATGTGATCTTTCCATGTGCCTCACAAAGTTTTTCGATGAAACATCGTCTTCACAAAATGGACACCATGCTGACTTATTATTTTCATTTTTTCCCTGCAATGTAATTAAAATAAGAAAATATTTTATTATTTTCTAAAAATTTAATTATAATTGTACCAAACCTTAATCTTGCAAGTGTCATCTTCACATGATACAATTTGTTCTTCTTTGTCACTGATAATGTTTTCAATTATTTTAACATTTTCAATGATACTGCTATGATCATCGTCTATTTCATCATCAACAGACGAAGCGGATGAAGAAGTTTTGTCTGAAAAATCGTCTATCTTGAAGTCCTTATCTCTACTGTCATCATCAAGGGTCTCAAAACTTATTGAAATATTATCATTATCTTTATCATGAAATATGGGTCCTTCGTCAGGTGTCTTTGATTCACTTTCATGATACTGTTGATTAATTAAAATTGTCAAACTTTTATTGTTCTGCTCCGGAATCACAAACGAGTCGATAGTCATCTGCAAAGAATCAAAAAATTATTCATTGTCATAAATTAAATGATTTGTTCACTTACGTTTCCATATGAAGAATTTGAATTCCCCTCAATACTCATATCCTGAATATTGTCAATTTCATTTACATCAAAAGCTTCGAGAGATTCCTCATTTTTTCCTGCGGCGATATTGCAAAGAGATTTTGAATTATGCTTAGTATTAATGTTTTCAACGTTGTTATTTTCATTAATTTTCAAATTTGCATAAGATTTATTAAAGTTCTCTTCTGCTGTAATATCCAAAATACTGTTATTGTTCTGCTCCAGAATCACAAACGAGTTGATAGTCATCTGCAAAAAATCAAAAAATTATTCATTATCATAAATTAAATGATTTGATCACTTACGTTTTCATATGAAGAATTTGAATTCCCCTCATTACTCATATCCTGAATATTGTCAATTTCATTTACATCAAAAGCTTTGAGAGATTCCTCATTTTTTCCTGCGGCGATATTGCAAAGAGATTTTGAATTACCCTTAGTAATAATGTTTTCAACGTTGTTATTTTCATTGATTTTCAAATTTGTATAAGATTTTTCAACGTTTTCTTCTGCTGTAATATCCAAAATACAAGCTCCAGTAACTACATCGTACTTATCTATTAAATCACTGATACTCATGACTTTAGTGATACCAACTTCACTATCGGTTTCTTTAAATTCATATGGATCTTCGACAACTTCTAATGCTGACACATTTAAAACGTTTTTCAATAACCCATCCTTGTTCATAGTTTTCAATGCGTATATTGGTTCACCTTCAGTTGATACATTCATACAACTATTGTTCACCCATTCCTAATAAACAGTAAATATTTAAAATCCTTTTTCAAGAAAGTTAGATGTAAGGAAATTAAATAGTGGTTTTAAAAAATCTTACTTGAATATGTATCAGCTTTTCAATTTTTTCTTTACAATTATCATCACCAATTTTCGTTTTTTCCACTACCTTAAAAAAGATAAATAATAAAATAAAATTAATTTAATAACATAAACTCATATTTAAGTTTTATTTGATAATTGTAAGTCATTTAATAAATTATTATTTACTTCAAACTGTTTTCTTAATAAACAATTTTAATCAAATGTTTCCAGTAAACACTTGAAAACAGTTCTGTAACTGTTACATATTAGTTCCATAATAATGTCATTCTAAACGTGTGACAGCGGATGTTACACGTATGGGATGACATTATTATAAAACAATTTCGTAACACTTTCGGAACTGTTTTCAAGGTTTGGCTAGGATATTGCTAAATATTTATTACATAATCTGATTGTAAGTATATTTTGAAAAAAGGATTAAGTCGACTTACGGCGTTTTTCTGGCAAACGGATCAATTGTTAAGTTGAATTAGTTATAATAACTATTTTGCTTATTAATTTTTACAATTTTAGAGCTAAAAGTTGCAATTTTATATACACACCTATAACAATTTATTTAAGTCACAAGATTCTTGCCATAAAATAATTTTGTAATATTTATATTTTTACTTTCAAGGAATTTTTAGTAAATTTTTTATTCAATTTTTTTTCAATTAAAACAAATTTTTTAAGGCTTATACGAAAAATAGAAATATAAGTATTTTCTATTAACTGGAGTACGACGGGTATTTGATACTTATGAATTAATTTCAAATTTTCTAGCTAGTGTACATGATTACAATTATTACTGTTTTAAAATATTTTTATTTATTATAAATAATTATTGATAATAAATAAAATACTTTTGAAACAAATAAGTAAAAGTAATTCGAAACTTCTAACTAAACGTTTATCCAATTTCGAATCCAACGAACCTAGTATGAATTATTTTAGATTAATATATTATAATCTTATAATTATAAATAAAAATCAATTACTTAATTATTTATTAAATATCTATTAATCTAAAATGCCTCATCTTGAACTCGTTGGATGAGGAATTTGATAAGCTTTAAAATGAGAATTCTATAATTACCGTACATTTATTTGTTTGTTTATTGTTAGTCTATTTATATCCCGAAAACAAAAATAATGATTTTTCAAAAATTCTGTTTCTTAAAATACATATTGTAAGTTTTATTCAAAAGCAAGTATTTGAAAGTGTGTTAATCACTATTACAAAAGAATTAAAAAGCAATTAGTAAATAGTGTCTTTAATTTGGATGAGCTGAATGGCCCATCACATCAGGTAGATGCAAGCAGAAAAGGGTCTTTTATTTTCTAGCAAAAAGAAATTTGTATTAAAATCGAGAAAATTTAAACGCTTTCTTAATAAATTCTAAATAAATAAATAACTCACAATTATAAGTTTAAAAAAAATATAAAAATAAAAAAAACACACAAAAAATACATATGTATAGAAACTTGCCAATCTTTAGCTTTAAAATTAATAAAATTATGAAAAAAGACTCGATTCTTTAAAAAAAATATTTAAAAAAAAAGATATTTAGTTTAATTTTAATTGCGTCCGCTATACTTTTTACATAATGTACTTTTAAGAATAGGTGTGTATATAAAACTGCAACTTTTAGCTCTTAAATTGTAAAAATTAATAATCAAAAGAGCTTTTTATGAAAGAAATTATTTTTTTTAAAGAAACAATATTTAGATTAATTCTAATCGGATCCGTTGTATTTTGCCTGCAATGCACTAATAGAATTAGGTATATGTACTAAATTACAACCCTTTATATTGAAAATTATAAAAGTTAAAGGGAAAAAACGCATTTCATTAGACAAATCTGTTTTGTCTGAAAAACGATATTAAGAGTAATTCCAATTAGTTCCGCTAAATTTTGCGTGTAGTGTACTTGCAAAAATACGTTTGTATAGCAAATTGCAATTCGTGCACTTTAAAATTGTTAAAGTTAATGGGAAAACTGCGTTTTTAAAAAAAAAGAAGTTTTCTTAAAATACAAGGTTTAAATCTATTCCTAATCGGTTCGCGATATTTATCGTGAAATCTATTTATGAAAATACGTATGTACACTAATTAAGCTCTTTAGGTTAAAAACTGTAAAAGTTAAAGGAAGTGTTAAGACATGATATCACACATTTTTTCAAGATTTCGTACCCGTACCCCCTTTTGCAACGCCATATTATGATATTTTATGTGGAAAAAGAACATAAATTTATTTTTTGGGAAGACCCCCTCCGTACCGTCTACAGCCTGATATCATATGCGAATGCTCTCAAAGGGGGGGGAGACACATTTTTTAACAAAAATTGAGTTTTTTCTGTGATTTAGGTTGAATGTACACGTGAAAATACGTATTAGTATCAATTTTAGGCTTTTTAGGTTGGAAAGGCTGAGTTTGGCTAGGGGGCCAAAATACCAAAAGTGATTCCATAAGGGAACAGTCGCGGTTCACTACATGAACGGAACCCTAAAAATGTGTAATTTCTTCTTTTTAATATAGAATTAGAAAAAGTTAATGCAGTCTAAAAGATTTTGTTTTTAAGTTGATAAAGATTGACACTTAAGTGATAGAAAAACTTGCGACAAAATAAAAGAAGTTCCATACAGGTGATTTCATTTCTTTCTGAATGCAAATATTAAAAAATTTTACTTACTTTACACATGTTCAGCATTTTTTGCGCCCGAGAAGTCATTGTGGCAGCAAAATACTGTAATTCTTCGTAGTATTTCTCACATGAATCGAAGCATAGTAGTCTAATGTTTTCCCGAAAATATTTATCACAATAAATAAAGATCCTTGGCACTTCACAAATACGATTTCTCGTTACATAATGCACACATAATAGCATGAAATTTTTTCACAAATTCATATTGTTTTGAATAATTTTTTCTTGGCACTTTTTATACATATACTTGACACTAAACGTTTGTTTGTTACTTCAAGCACGGATCGCGATAGAATGACCATTTAGTAATGACCATAAGCAGTCTTTGCATCTCCTTAGATGTTGAGGCTACGAAAAAGCCATTACAGCAAAATTAAAAAGCAATTAGGAAAAGTCTCGCCAGTCTAAATGTGCCGAAAGGTCCGCCACAACGGACAGATGCAAGTATCAAAGAACCTTTCTACTTTCAAGAAAAAGAAAATTATTGTAAAATTTATGAAAATCAAAACATTTATCAAATAGATTTCTTAAAAATAATAATATAATTATAAATATTATAAATATTAATCTTATAAATTTTCTTTGTAAAGAGCATTTTTTGAGACTATATTGTTTAAAAACTTTTTAAAAATCAATTTCAATTTCTTCTTGTTTACACCTATTATTGATAATAAAGTACGTAAGTCTCATGTTTTCTGTTTGTAGTGTTGCTCAGAATAGCTGTACCCAATTTATTTGGCTGCAATGTAGTTTATGGGAAATTTATTAGAATTGGCGATTAGAAAGGCTTGTATTGTCAAATCATCAAAAATCGATAAAAAAATGGATTTTTTTGTTCGACAATTTTAAGAGCAATCATTTGCTCTAAAGTTGTTCATAATAGAATTTTTAAATTCTTATTTTTGAAATTGTTATTCAAAATATTTTCACTGTAAGTTAGATTTAGCAAAAAATTGCGAATTTTACAATAGTGGCGATGTTCAAGAACCGTTTTTTACATAAAAATTTCATTTCTTATGCTCAACTTTGTAAATAAAAAATATTCAAGAACACCGCCCCGCGAATTCAATAAACACATTTAGTTAATGAATTTTTGAATTTACTAATTTATGTAATGATAAAATTTCAAATTTATCTACCTATGCGTTTTTTAATTATACATTGTTAAAATATGTAATTATTACAATGTGAAATGAAACTGAGCGTTAAACAGTATTTAATATTTATTATAAAATACTTTCTTGTGAAGTTTACCGCTTCCCAATTTAATTGTGCAAGGCTAAAAAATGTTATTTTTATACTTATTAAATAAACGCATGTGGTTCTTTTTAAATTAGATGAATAAACTTTGTAGAATTTAAAAACTAAATTCTGTAAATTTATGCAAAATATAAAATTTAAGTTTTTAGTGTTTTGAATGATGCAAGATCAATGATTTTCATGTTAAATGTATTAATATTTATTTGTTTGCAGATGAAAATTTTGTGGGTTTGCTAAATCTAACTGTTGTATTAAAATTACTTATTTAAACATAATAGACTGAAAATTTGAAAATGGGTGAAACATACTTTATATCACTTCCAAAAATTCGTTTCGTGAAAAATATCTTTCAAGTAAACTTAATTCTTTCACAGTGTTGCCAAATTTTAGAGGCGAGAACGTTGCTGCTGTATCCAAATTTGTTATTATATACAGTAGAGGTGACAACGTCGAGGGTATATCACATAGATTGGCGACTCTAGCGCCAGCGATATACACTCGAACTAGGGTACCAACATTGTAGGTAGAGAATGGTTCTTGTCACCTCCGAACACTTTTTCGGCAAACGATGTCAAAGGCTATTAGTAGTCATTCTGCATTGAAAAAACAGCAAAACGTTGTCACCTCCGATTTCGGAGGTGACAACGTTATATATGAGGCGGCAACGTATGCTGTATATTTATTTTGGAGGTGACAACGTACACTCTATACATATATATATATATATATATATATATATATATATATATATATATATATATATATATTCATATTTAATTTATTTAATTTTATTTAATTTTTTTATTAATTAATTTTTTTTTGGGTATTAATTTTTTTGTATATGAACGACTAGATAATTAAGCTACGTATTACACTTTGTCTTAACTCTCTATGATTTTTTTACCTGCGTTGTGAGCTTTCAAAGTCAGGAGCCTGTTCTTTTTGAGCCGATAGTAAGGAGTAACACTACTCTAGAGTCAGAAAAAGAGACCTATATCTTTGATAATTTCTTTTGATAAAATTTAAAATAGAATAGGATTTTTTTAGGGTTTGTTAAATATACACTTCAATAAGTGTAGAAAAACAATTTTTATATATAATTTAATAACAAAATTGCGGCGGTGAATTTCATATTCAAAATCGACTTTTTTAATGGCCAGAAAGGTTTCTTGAAAAGTATAAATCCTGAAACAAA
Source organism: Leptopilina heterotoma (assembly GCF_015476425.1). Taxonomy (NCBI): domain Eukaryota; kingdom Metazoa; phylum Arthropoda; class Insecta; order Hymenoptera; family Figitidae; genus Leptopilina; species Leptopilina heterotoma. The sequence continues at coordinate 280,625 of NW_025111120.1, forward strand.
AAGTAAAGAAATTTTACAAACTGTTTACTATAAACTTTGGAAGTACATATGGATTTTCTAATTGGATGTAAAATTTAATTTTTATAAATAATTTACTTGTTATTTTTTGGCAAAAAACCGAAAGGTATCATATAAAATTTAACTATAATTAATGTGATATACAATTTGTTTGTGGCTCTTTATTATATTTATTGAAGTTTAACAAAAAATTTGATTTGTTAAATATCCCGATAAATCTCAAAATTTTAATTCTCAACTACTTAAAGGACCGATCCCACAGAGTAGCCTCGGGAAACTACCTTTCTCCTCCCTTCGTCCCCACACGAGGCGTACCTCAGGGTTCCTCTCTGGGATCACCCCTTTTCACAGTTTACATTAACGACATAACTGACAATATTCAATCTTGTGCACTTATCTTTGCTGACGACCTTAAAATATTTCGTCGTATTAATTCTATTTTCGATGCAACTGCCTTGCAGGACGATCTTCATGCGATCTCGCTCTGGTGCACTGATAATAAACTTCCTCTAAATTATTCTAAATGTCATATCCTTTCTTTCAATAAATCGGGTTTCCCTTTTCTTTTTCCTTACACTATCGATAATATTCTTGTTACCAGAGTGACATCGACATGTGACCTTGGAGTAACTTTTACGTATGATTTGAGTTTTGAAGATCATATCTCTTCAATGGTCACTACACTCAACAAACGCCTCGGCTTTCTAACGAGATCATCAAAAAATTTTTCGAACATTAAAACTTTTACGCTATTATTTAATGCAATGGTCAGATCCCCTGCGGAGTATGCATCGGAAATATGGTCTCCTTATTTTAAAAAGTATTCGGAACAGATTAATAATATTGAGAAGCGTTTTCTTAAATTCTTAGTTTTCAAAAAAGACGGCAGATACCCGCCCAGAGGCTGTGATTATTTAATGTTGTGTCAGCGTTTTGATTATGTAACTTTGGAGGAAAGGCGTATAATATCGGTTGTGTTATTTATTTTTAAGATTATCAGGTATTTCATTGATTGTCCGACGCTATTAAGCATGATTAATTTTAGACTACCTCGCATCTCGTCTCGTAGTAGTGAACCGTTTTATATAGCAAAAAAAGATTTACAGTTGATTAACAGAACCCCGATTTTTAGTGCATGCTCTCATATCAATCAACTTTATCAAGTAGACGGTTTCGATATTGATTTGCTTACAATGTCTCAATTAGAATTTAGTAAATATTTGAATAAATATGTTCTGTCATTGCGCGAAATTAGAAATTAAAAGTTTAATAATTGTTTTTTGCTATAGCACTATTTTAGTTATCCATTTATGGTCCTCTTTGGACTACGGAGATATGTATTAAATAAATAAATAAACAAAAAGAATTGTTATGCTATGTTAAGCTTTGGTTGGTTCTAACTGTAGTTTTTTTAAAAAAAAGATTTTTTAAGGAAAAAACTTACAGAACTATCAAGACCAAGAGTAAGAAGCATCAAAAAGAAAATGAGAGCCCAAAACATGGAACCAGGCATAGTTGCGATTGCTGCCGGGTAAACGACGAAAACTAGTCCTGGTCCTTCAGTTGCCACTTCTTGAATTGATTTTCCACTTTCGTGTGCCATGTATCCCAAAACAGAAAAAATTACGAATCCAGCCGCAAAAGAGGTCGCACTATTTATCACACTTGTCAGTAAAGCATCTCTGTAATTCATTCCGAAAAACATTAAGGTTATTAGTAAAGCTTCTTAAAAACAAACCATTATTAAATGAACATCATCTTATCATTGTTCTCTAAAGTTATCAAAATAGTGTACAAGATTTGTTAAATAGCAAAAAAGAAAAAAGCCAGGATAACTGTTTATTATACAGAATTAATTAAAAACCAGTGTCGGAAAGAAGATTGCCAATTTCATTTTTTTCAAACTTAGTGCATATTCATTATGTAAACTATTTCTTGAACTTTTCCATAAAAAGATGTATACTATGAGTAAGAAGTTTCAAAAACTTTCGTTAACAATAAATATTATAAACAGTTAAAATTTCAAAAATCGGCCTCAAGGGATGCCTTAAGAATTTATTCTCCTTTAATTTAAAGCAAAGAACACTCCAATCAATTAAAAATTGTAGGCTGTAGACATTTTTTAACGGTAAATTGTAAAAAAATACCACTATGTGCCCTGCAGAGTAGGCCAGATTACAAAAAACATTGCCAAAACCCTTAGATGTGTTTAAAATTGCCTAAAATTTGTTACTCGGGAGTTTTTGGGGTCGCTGATTACATCATCCGATAAGATTTTGCACCCATGAACGAACCACAGACCAAGGAAATTTTTATTCAAAAATTGTTTAAACGTTATTAGGATCATTAAATAAACCTTTACTAATATTTCTGGTCCAATTTTCAAAGCCAAAACTACCCCTATTTCGATTTACTTAACCCCTTGACTGCCGATGGCAAAGATCTTCGCCATTTCGGACTTTGCTCTGACTGCCGGAAAACTAAAAATTGATGTAAAAAAGTCAAAAATGGCTGAAAATTAAAAATAAAATGATTTATGGACAATACAATGCATTTTTATTTTAAAAATGTCTAAAATCGCCTAAAATCTATTACTCGGTGGTTTTCGGTGTCGCTGATTACGAATATGATGATGATTTTTCAAAATCCAAAATGGCGTATCCAATATAGCAGATGACTTTTTTAAAAATTGATCCAATTTACCTAAAATTTGTTACTCGGGGGTTGTCGGGGTCGCTGATTACGAATATGATGATAATTTTTCAAAATCCAAAATGGCGGATCCAATATGGCAGACATTGTTTTTAAACATTTTGGATTCGCTTGAAAATTATCATTCGGGGGTTTTCAGTGTCGCTGATGACGAATCCGATGTCAGTTTTTCAAAATTTAAAATTGCGGATCCAATATGGCATACCGTAGAGATCCACTTCACCCATGAACTTATTGGAAAGGTGAAATGCGTTAGGACATTTCAATGGAATTTCAATTTTTGCACTCTCTTTATAGCTGTTCTATAAAAACGGCATTTGTAAAATTTGTTCTGCTTTTATGATAAAAACAAAAATTTTTTTAAAAAATTTCCGTCATATTGGATCCGACATTTTGAATTTTTAAAAACAGACATCCGATTCGTCATCAGTGACCCCGAAAACCCCCGAGTGATAATTTTCAAGAAAATCCAAAATTAAAAAAAAAAATATCCGACATAATGGATCCTCCATTTTGAATTTTGAAAAACTGACATAGAAATCGTGATCAGCGACCCCGAAAATCCCCGAGTGACAAGTTTTAAGCGAATACAAAATTAAAAAAAAATGTCTACCGTATTGGATCCGCAATTTTAAATTTTTAAAAACTGACATCGGATTCATCACCAGCAACCCCGAAAACCCCCTAATGATAATTTTCAAGCAAATCCAAAATTAAAAAAAAATGTCCACCATATTGGATCCGCCATTTTGAATTTTGAAAAACCATCATCATATTCGTAGTCAGGGACCCCGAAAACCCTTGAGTAACTTGTTACTCTAATTTGTCTGAAACTTGTTTCAGACAAATTGGACGATTTTTTATTCTTGGCATTCTGGACTCATTTAGTGTTTTTCAGCCGGCAGTTAAGGGGTTTAAAAATATCATTTAAATTAAAAAAATTTCAATTTTCTAAAATTAATCTTTGAATAATTGTAATATCTTTTAACATCTTACCATATTTAATTTTTTACCAAATCCTTATCTCAAAACCAACCCCTAAGCTAAATCAAACATATTAAATATTGTCATATGATTTTTTAATTTTTATTATCATAGCCACACAAAAAAGTACCCGGGCCGGGGAATGAGACCACCGTTTCTTTATGTACAGTAGAACCCGGTTAATACGATCCCGTTTAATACGATTTCCCGCTTAAAACGCTCATTTATGGTGGTCTCTGCAATTAAAGACATACATTTTATTTCCCGCCTAATACGTTTACCCGCATAAGACGCATTCTTAGCGCGGTTCCTACAGAATCGTATTAACCGGGTTCTACTGTATTTTGATGCGCTGAACACGAATCTGAAGTCCGTTTTGCTCCATCACGTCAGGATTTTGACATAACCTCAAAAAACATAGCGGATTTAAAGTGACAGGAGAAATTTTTTAAATAATGACAGATTTGCTTGAATCTTGTTACTCGGAAGTTTTCGGGGTCGCTGATTACGAATTTAACGTCAGATTTATAAAATTCAAAATAGCGGATCCAATATGGCGGACGAATTTTTAAAAAATTGGCGAATTTTTATGAAACTTGGTATTTGTATGTTCTTGAGTTCGCTGACATTAGGAATGGCCGTCTGCTTTAGCATTATCCGATGTATACCACGAGAAGGTTGCACGAGCGGATTTTGTACATCCTGTAGCTCTTATAAGGGCTGTTTGGTATTTTAGACTAGATAGAACTAAGCTCAATTCTTTATTAGTTTTCCTTTTTGCTGCTGTAGCGTGTTTTCTTTTCTTCAAATCCCCTATGCAAAGGATTTCGTCTACGTTTTCTGCCTGTTCTTCGTATGTCCCTCTTGAGCAGCGAACTCAAGAAAATATAAATAATACCAATTTTCATAAAAAACCAAATACAGTCAATCCTCCACAATGACGGATCAGCCCGAAATTTCCCCTTCTCCTATCCTTCACTTTGACGGTTGCCTACGTCACGCCCCCTAACTACTTTTTCAGGGCTGTACATATTGTTTCGGACACACTGGGAGAATTTTCGTAGAAAAATGTTATGTGTATATATTATTCATTTAAACGTAGAGTAGAACGGGACGAGGCAGCCAATTGCTTCTTATCTCCGCATAATTTTTTCAAATCATGCGCTATTGATAATGTAGACTGCTTATGGTAGTTTACTTTAGTTGCTAACAGATGGGCATTATTGCTGCAGCAGTTTAGCAATGACAGTATCATTTATTTGATATATTATTATTATGATATATTATTATTATGACAGTATCATTATTAAAAAAAAAATTTCTTAGGTCTTTTATTATAAATATTTAAAAAACTTTTTTGCCTATATTAGTACATATTTGGAGAATAAAAATAATGGTTTATTTTTAATTTTTATTTAATATCATAATCTGCAGACAGCATTCAGATCGAAACTCCAAAAAGTTAGTTGTCCAATTGCGGACGGTTTATCTCAAGATTGACAAATCGGAAACAAAAAATCCAAAATGCTTTTGAAAAAGGAAGGTGTCTTGTATAGAAAGCTACCACTAATAATGAAAAATCGACTAAAATAAAAAAAGCATATGTTTCAATAATTTGTTTAAAAATACACTATGTTTTTCAGTATTTTTCTTGTCTGCAAAAATGTTTTTTTATATTTTTTGACCATTTTCTGGTAAATTGTCACACAGGACATGCTAACAAACAAAACGAGTTATTATTTATTAAAATCGGTTCAGTAGATTCAGAGATAAACTGTCCGCAATTTGAGAAAACGTTATTTTGAGAAAAACGCGTTTAAACTTATATGTGACTGTCCGGGACAAAACGGACCTTAGCTCCCATGTATTTACATGGAGCTGAGGTACCTTTTGTCGCGGTCAGTCACATATGTATCGTTAGAGGCCATCCATAAATTACCTAAAATTCTTTTGCAAATTAAAACCCCACCATTTTTTTTATTTCAGACACTGTTACACACATTAGCACCAATGTTTCTACTGGTCGTAACAAAAAGCTTGACCCCACCATCCCCTTAAAGACTTACTTAATTTGTCAATGACTTTTTACATTAATTGAATATTTTTTGAAAAATTAACTTTTATTTTTTACAATTGGTTATAAATACTTTAGGAGGTGTTTTCTGAAGTCATAAGGAGTTAAAAAATACAATAAAAAAAATGTGGATGTAACTTTTTTAAGTTTTTTTTTTTTTTTTTTTTTTTTTTTTTTTTTTTCAATGCAGAATTTAGTGCTGAAGACGATGGTGTTAATGGAATTGCGATATTTTTAATATTACGGGTTTTGTAAATGTTTTCTTAAAAAAGTACTCGTGGGGTTAGGCAGCCAACGATAAATTTTTCGTCTTTTTGTGTTGATTTTATTGATTCTTCTAATTGTTTTCTCTTTTTTTCCAACTCCAATACATTTTAAACTTAACATTGAATTTTATAAACCATTTTTTAAGAATAACAAATTTATATTTCCTTAAAATGTTAAATTAAATTTAATTAATGTCATTATTATAATATTATTCAAATGTAAATTTTTGAAGTTTACTAACAAAATAAAAGTAAGTTAAGGACAACTACCTTGTTATGTTTCACTAATTTTAACTTTAAGTTATGTTTTTTTAACTATTAAAATAGTTGGCCGCCTCACCCTACGTTTTTGCAAATATTCCAAAATGTGGTCCTTTGGAAAAAGGGTTGTAGAAATTTTTAAGTGCAACCTACGTCAAAATGTTCTATGGCGATTTTTTAGCCAAAATGTGCCGTCTTGGCTGCCTCGCCCCGTTCTCTTCTACTAATTATGAAATTAATTAATTGTCCGTTGGAAAGTGTAAATAATATTCATATTAAAGTAATTGTGATATTAATTATTATAATAATTAATACAATATGTGTCACGCTCTGAGGAAAGGTACCTAAGAGGCAAAAAATTTGAGGTTGTGTTTTTAATTTTTTGAGTAAGAATACAGAAAGAGAATCAATTATTAAAAAATTGTTGGTCTTCAAGTCTTCATTATATTCAAAATATTTAATGAAAATTGGTTTCAAATTCAAATAATTAAAAATAAACTTTTAATCAAGATAAATCTAACACGAACCCAATCCATAATTCGTTTGCTTCGTACCTTTCTTGGGAGCGCGTCACATATGTTCTTTTCATTATTATTATAATAATATTATTAAACATGGCCGTACACATAATACGTCACGCGATTTTTGACCATTTTTAACCCCTCCCTCCCCCATGTCACACTTCGTCACAAACCTTGAACCCCTCCCTCCCCCTACGTCACGTCACACACGTAAATTTCACTGTAAATTTTATATATTGGACATTATATATTATATCCTACACTCTAAATAATATTATTAAACATGGCCATACACATAATACGTCACGCAATTTTTGACCATTTTTAACCCCTCCCTCCCCCATGTCACACTTCGTCACAAACCTTGAACCCCTCCCTCCCCCTACGTCACGTCACACACGTAAATTTCACTGTAAATTTTATATATTGGACATTATATATTATATCCTACACTCTAAATAATTGAATAAGTTAAAAATAACTGATTTAGAAGCAAAAAGTCAGTCACTAATTAAAATAGTAATATTTTTTTTCTGACAGTTAGTTAAAAATAACTGATGTTTTAATACAATTTTTTTTATTGATTCAATTAGTCACGTTTAACTACCTACATAGCACCGAAACTTTCCTGAAAATTTATTAAAGATTTACTCGCAAGCTTCGAAATATTTAAATGCAAAGTTTAGTGAAAATTGTGTAAAGATTTAAATATCCCACTTCAATAAATGTTTAGCGTGAAACTTTCCTGAAAATTTAACCTAAATTTTCACGAAAGTATAGTCGAAAATGTAATTCAAATGTTCAGGAAACTTTCAAGCTATATTTTTAAGTAAATTTGACGATAAACATTTATTGGAGTGGGAAATTTAAATCTTTACACAATTTTAACTAAACTTTGCAAGTAAATTTTTCGAAGTATGCAAGCAAAACTTTAATATACATATTTGGAAAAGTTTCGGTGTTTTGTGGATAATTTTTCTGTTATTTTTAACTGATTCAGAAGCAAAAAGTCAGTCACTGCTGATTGTCAGTTAAAACCATGATTTTTAACTGATTCAAATTAGGAGAATATATTATTTATCATATTATAAATAATATACCAATAGATGTTAAACAGGTACATAATAGATATTAAATAGTTTAAAGCATTTTTAACTTGTTTTATTTAGAAAAAGTGACATTGTCACATATAATTTCTTATAATCTTTGAATTTAAAAGATTGTGACGTAACACATGAGTTCACCCCCCCTCCCCCATGTCACACTTAGTCACAATTCTCAGACCCCCTCCCTCCCCCAAGCCGCGTGACGTATTATGTGTACGGCCCCTAATATATTACATTTTAATTCTTATTTAATTAATATGATTTTAATAATTGATTTTCTATATTATATTAATATATGGGTGATTTTCAGGTAACTGTAATATTTGGCGGCGTCACAGAAAACACATTCAAAATAAAAAAATTTTACTTGGGTGTGGATACATTTTACAGGTATATATTTACCCGTATACACATCAAATAAATATATAAAACCTATTCGCAACCACAAAAATGTACAAATAGATCTTATAATTTTTGATAAATTGCGGAATTCACTCCAAAATGACAGCTCCGTGGCGTGTCCATTTTTTAAAATTTTAAGTTAAAATTCAGAAATTTTACTGAAAACGTCGAAACTACAAACGAGCATTTTTATAATATGAATTGTGTATATAGGTGAACAATTTGTGCATATAATGCATCTTCTAATACTTCTTATAAAATTATAAAATGTAAAATAGTTTTGTACACAAATTTTTTCAATTTTGAAATAAGATTTTTTTTCCTATAATTTAATTGTTTATGGCACATTTTAATGTTATCTGAGAATTACAATCTAAAATAAGATCCATTAGCAACAAATATTAGTAAAAAAAAGTTCTAAAATTGGAAGTTCTACACTTAAAAACAATTTTTTTTTGTAAAAATGTGAAGTTCACAAAAAAAGTAGTCAGTACCGTGGTATTACTATGCTTTTAATCTAAACACTCTCTGTGGTAATTATTACGATTTTTTTGAAGATTATATTAGAAACAAATTATCTGCCCAAAGAAAAGAATTATTTTGCAAAATTGTCGGAGTTAGGTTAGTAAATTTCAAATGTCAGCTCCGTTGTGTCACATAAAGTTGAGTCTCCAATGTGAGAGAAGGTGCGCATCGATGTTCATAGCTATAGATATACCATATCATACTTTAGTATACCTATAGCTATGAACATCGATGCGCACCTTGTCTTATTGGAGACTCAACTTACAATGTCAGTTCCGTGGCGCCTGTGGCGTACAGTGTGAAGGTGCAAATTCATGGATCAACAGTTGCTACAACAACACATATTATAGAAGAGGACAGACATAGTTGTGTCCTTTTATATTTCAGTGTTTCGGCGACCAATGACTCATTAAAAAATACCTTAATATTCAAAAAAAGCCTTTACTTTTGGTGCTTAATTTAAAATGTCTATATGTGAACCAAGCAGAAGCACAGTATTACTGTTGGTTGTAACGCTCTTATTGGTGAATACTTTTCTGAAATTAGTTTTATACGCTAATTTCATAATATTATGTAAATGAAATTCAACAAAGAAGAAGAACAAAACAAAGAAGAAGTAAATGAAATTCTCTCGTTATGTCAAGCTGATAGTAAATATTTTTGCTGGGGCTATTTTGTGCATCAAAATGCTTTTTTTAACTCAATGCTTTATTCAAATTCAGAATTAAAAGAAAATCAACTTTTGACATATGTTATGGACTTCCTTCTGAAGGTTTCTTATGAGTTAGGCAATAAAATAAATTTTTTTGTCGGAGTTGTAGTCATTAAAAGTTGTGCACAAAATAGACCCCGGGATGGGGCTACTTTGTGCATCGAACTTTGTCTTTCTATAATGTTACATAAACATTTTTTTGATCCTTTCTCCTTTATTAAATCTTTTGTGTAGATACAATTTCAGAGTAAATTAAAAAAAATGAGATATTAAAAAAATGTTGTAAATATTATACAACAAAATGTAAAATAAAACACTAAGATTTTGATAAAATCTTGATTTATTAAAAATTAACAACCTTTCTTCAAATTTTATATTACTCAGAAAATAAATAACACTTTTTTCTTTTAAATATACATTTTACAATAATACATTATGATAATTATAGTACTATCAATTAAGGAAGATTTCGACTATATCAGCAATTAGTGACATCTATTAGAAGTCAATTGAACTCTTTGGTTTAGAGTCAGGTGTTATTCTTAAGATAATTATTCCGATATAGTTGTCGGTAAATAATTATATTTTTTGAATTTAATTTTTGATCTGAAAAAATAAGCTGCGTGAACGACTGCACTGTGCATCTGTGAGGACTCGAACCCCAGTTAATAGCTGCCTTTCGCGGGACTAACGCCTACCAATGCACCATGCCAACACAGCTTGGACGTTTACGTTTCTTATAATCTCAGATCAAGCCCATACACTAGTCGAAGAGCTGTATAGTTAATGTAGGAAATTATTTGCTGATGAAGAATTTTAATTAAGGAAGATTTCGACTATATCAGCAATTAGTGACATCTATTAGAAGTCAATTGAACTCTTTGGTTTAGAGTCAGGTGTTATTCTTAAGATAATTATTCCGATATGGTTGTCGGTAAATAATTATATTTTTTGAATTTAATTTTTGATCTGAAAAAATAAGCTGCGTGAACGACTGCACTGTGCATCTGTGAGGACTCGAACCCCAGTTAATAAACTTTTCATGGTATTAGAGAAACGAGAGAAATAGTTTTAAAACTAATTTGAAAAACTTATAAATATTATTTAAAGTTAATTTTTTGTCGTTATGTTGCTCACCGGTTGGAGTTTTAATCGTTTTAAGGATTTTAATTAACTTATTTATGGTTTTTTGACTAAGAAGTTCTTTTTAACAATTTTATATTTATTATATACCTTGCGTACATAAAATAGTACGCAGTTGACGGCAGCACAATTCAATGCATAGGGTGTTCAGCTCCGTGGCAGCCAATTTTCGAAAATTTGTTATAATTGTTATATTATGTCCTAATGATGAGGAAAAGTGATGTTTAACATTAAAAAAACAAAATTTTTCTTCTTTTAAAACTGATTTTAAAATTACACAGTTAATTGAAATTCACCCATATAATTAAACTTTTTAACCCTTTGAGTCATACATTTTTCATTTCATTGAAATCTATTGAAACTGGTTACTCGGGGGTTTTTGAGGTCGCTGCATACAAATCTGGCATCAGATTTTCAAAATTCAAAATGGCGGATCCAATATGGCGGACGCGAAAATAAAAAATGAACAGAATTTGCTTGGAACTCGTTACTCGGGGGTTTTTGGCGTCGCTGAATACGAACCTGGCATCAGATTTTCAAAATTCAAAATGGCGGATCCAATATGGCGGACGCGAAAATAAAAAATGAACAGAATTTGCTTGGAACTCGTTACTCGGGGGTTTTTGGGGTCGCTGAATACGAATCTAGCATCAGATTTTCAAAATTCAAGATGGCGAATCCAATATGGCGGACGCGAAAATAAAAAATGAACAGAATTTGCTTGGAACTCGTTACTCGGGGGTTTTTGGGGTCGCTGAATACGAATCTAGCATCAGATTTTCAAAATTCAAGATGGCGAATCCAATATTGCGGACGCGAAAATAAAAAATGAACAGAATTTGCTTAGAACTCGTTACTCGGGGGTTTTTTAGGTCGCTGAATACGAATCTGGCATCACATTTTCAAAATTCAAAATGGCGGATCCAATATGGCGGACGCGAAAATAAAAAATGAACAGAATTTGCTTGGAACTCGTTACTCTGGGGTTTTTGGGGTCGCTGAATACGAATCTGGCATCAGATTTTTAAAATTCAAAATGGCGGATCCAATATGGCGTATGCGAAAATAAAAAATGAACAGAATTTGCTTAGAACTTATTACTCGGGGGTTTTTGGGGTCGCTGAATACGAATCTGGCATCCGATTTTCAAAATTTAAAATGGCGGATCCAATATGGCGGACAAACAAACAAATGACAAACGACTGACTTACACGAACGATTCTTTCCACAGGTAAGTACCGACTTTAATCAAACAAATGACAATCGACACAATTAACACAAACGATTTGCTCCACAGGTGAGTATAGGCTACAATCGGACAAATTACAATCAACAGACTTACACGAACGATTATCTCCAAAGGTAAGTTCCGACTTCAAACAAACAAATGACAAACGACAGACTTACACGAACGATTCTCTCCACAGGTAAGTACCGACTTTAATCAAACAAATAAAAATCTACACAATTAACACAAACGATTTCCTCCACAGGTGAGTATCGGCTACAATCGGACAAATCACAATCAACAGACTTACACGAACGATTATCTCCACAGGTAAGTACCGACTTCAAACAAACAAATGACAAACGACAGACTTACACGAACGATTCTCTCCACAGGTAAGTACCGACTTTAATCAAACAAACGACATTCGAGAAACTATTACTAACCATTTTCTCAACAGGTTAATATAGCTTTTACGTTGAAAGAAGTTATTTTGTTGAGAAGAAGCAGTATTATTGTTTGTGTTTTTTTACATCACATCCTGCATTAAGTTTGACATTTTCAGTTACATATCGGTTAGCAATTTTTTACTAATATCTACAGTTTGTTCAATCGGATTGTCAAAAATGGTACATTATATTCAGTATCAAAAAATTAATTCTTTTTTTTTATAGACAGAAATACTATGAAGAGGATTTTACGTTAAACGAGTTACCTGACTGTGGATTGTCAGGATTCATTCACTTTTGATTTTACTCTTTAATTTTATCCGAACGTTTCGAATCTTCTAAGTTTATTAATAAATTTATTAATACTCATGCCAGATTCGTATTCAGCGACCCCAAAAACCCCTAAAAAACGAGTTCTAAGCAAATTCTGTTCATTTCTTATTTTCGCGTCCGCCATATCGAATCCGCCATTTCCAATTTTGAAACTCTGATGCCAGATTCGTATTCAGCGACCCCAAAAACCCCCGAGTAACGAGTTCCAAGCAAATTCTGTTCATTTTTTATTTTCGCGTCCGCCATATTGGATCCGCCATTTTGAATTTTGAAAATCTGATGCCAGATTCGTATTCAGCGACACCAAAAACCCCCGAGTAACGAGTTTTATGAAAATAGGTTTGAAATTTCATTTGAAATACTTTTATTTTATAAAATATTACAAAAAATTGTTATTTATTATTAAAAATTATAAAAAAAATTTCAAAAAAGTAATTGTAAATATAGTTTAGGATCTAATTTTTATTGAAAAAAATTATCATCTCAAAAATTAGTAAGGATAAGTAGGAAATGAATTTTTTCTAAAAAAGAAGCATTATTTTTTGTTATTTATTTGTTTATAATATTTTTATTATTAACAAATTGTGAATCAACAGTTTTCTTAGACTTGTTTAGGTATGAGGAACATGCCCGGAATAAAAACCCTAAATTTATTAATAAATATGCCATAGAAATACTGAAAACTGAGAAGGAAAAGGTGGGTCGCTGAGAGACCCACTGTGACGCAAAGGGTTAATTATTTACATATTTAAATTAATAATGGAGTTAAAATAATATGCATTATCATTTAAATTATTTAATATAAGAATAAGCATAAAATAAATAAATTGATTTATTAATATTATATTTGTGACGCGATCTGAAGAAAGGGACCTTAGAAGCAAATCATTTTAAGGTTGGGTTAGAGTTACTTTTTTCTTGTTTGAAAGTTTCTTTTTACTTATTTCGAATTAAAATCAGTGTTTATTAAATATTTTAGTTTTAATGAAGACTTAAACTTTAATGATTTATATTGACAGTTGATCCTTTTTTTGTATTTTCATTTAAAAAATTGCAAACATAACCTATAATTTTTTGCTTCTAAGGTCCCTTTCTTCAGATCGCGTCACATTTTGTAACGTGAATATTTTTACACGTTACATCCGAGTAAAATTATTTGAATTTAAAATTTAGAAAAATCATAGCTCTCTCCTTTTGGACACTTTTCTGCGAAAATCTCTGCTCTGCGACTCGACCTCGATAAAATGCGATTTATTTTATTTTTTGTTTACTGCTCTGCTTTATTTTTTTATGTTTGTCACGAGCGATTCTCTTTTGGATTTGTACTCTGAGACCCGAAGGAGGAACGATATTGGATATTTGGAGGTTAACCATCCAACCATTCACCACACTGGCTGTTCAATGCTCTGCTTGGCTGTTTGAGGCCACACATTTACACTTTTGACAATTTGGCTGTTTGACGCCGACCTTTTGGCTGCTTGACGCCGCACTTTGAGCCGTTTCTGCTCTTTTAAATTTGGCTGTTCGAAGCTACACCTTGGCTGTTCGAAGCTGCACTTTTGGCTGTTTGACGCCTGAATTTTAACCACTGGTTGTACCAGATATTATTTTATTGCTGGCTGTTTGGATGCTGCCCTTGCGTTTGGTTTTGGACCAAACCCATTCTGTTTTGATGTTTTGACACGCACACACACATTCACGTGGAAGGATGTTTCTTCTGGTCGCTGCCACCAATTGTCGTTGGAAGTTCCAACAAATTTGTCAACTTAGGCCGAGTTGACTATTTTCTGTAAAGATCGAAAGCCTTGATCAAATTGGTTTTTTGTCCTTTGGAAGGTAACCTCTCCTACCAATTTATCGTTCCGCAGCAGAAGAAGAGCTCCTGATCGTCGTATTTGTAAATCGCTTGCGTAAAACTAATTTTGCTTTATTTTGCTTGTTTTGCTATTTTGAGATTAACATCGCGTTAATTTAAATTTTGCTTACTATTTTGCTTGCTTTTGTAATTTTGCAAATTTATTGGTTTTATTATTGATTATTTTGTCTGTTTATTAATTAATTTGTTAATTAACTTAATTATTAGATCTATTTTTCTAATTAATTATTAATTTGATTTTGCTTCGAATTTAATTTTGCTTAATTTGAATATTATTTTGAAGTTATATTATCGCTAGTATTGTTACGTTATTTCATCGAAATTAAGATTTTTTTATGTTATTATGAAACTTGGTTTGAGGTGTGAGTATTTTATTGAATGAAAATTATTAATTTATTATTTTGTCAAGAATTGTAATTTTCAAATTTGAATGAATTTGCCGCCGCGGCGCTGCCTCGAAATAATGGCGCGCGCGACCGCCGTAGGTCAGGTTAGATAGGAAATACGACGCTACCGGCGAATTAATGAGAAAACGTGACAAGCACCGGCACTTGCGTTTCTGACTTGCTCGACGACATATATTGTGGGCTTCTCCCTTTAAATTTTCTTGTTAATTCTCGACGTAAGACGTGTCCAGGACGAGGAGGCGACCTGTTCCGAGAAGCTTCCCCTTCTGCACTCGATTCTCGAAAATGGTGAGTCGACAGTATTGTTGAAAAGGATGCATATTCTCAATTTTTCGTTTGTTTTTTTTGATTAAATTAAGACCATTTCGCGTAGGGAATATGAATTCTTGCTATCTTTTGAAAATGACGCCACTTTTCGACCTCGTGGTCCGTTCTTTGCGACAATTTTCGGTTTTGTCATTTGATTTCAAATTTCAAGCTTAAATTAAAAGGCTTCATTGCGAATCATTGTTTCAATTTTGTGATTTTATTATGTATTTTACGAGTTTGTTAACATTTCGTAGTGCCTCGCGGTTTCCTTCCAAACTTTCTTGCTGTGATTAAATTCAAAATGTCGCGTATTAATTAGTTAGAAATAATTAGAGAATTGATTGTGTGCAATGAGTGAGTTTAGAACCAAGTCATTTTGCGTTAAATTTAGTTTATTTTGCGTATTAAATTTTGTTGAGTAGCAGAGTTTTTTTGTTTTATAATGAAATTTTACAATTTTGTTTGAATTGAGCGAATATTTTGTTCTTTTTTTTGTCAAGTGAACATGATTAATTATTAAATATATTTTTTTATTGTCAATTTTAATTATGTTTCCTTATTTTTGCCTTTGAAAATACTCTCACTAAAGCCCTAGCCCAATGCTTCTTCTTTTTTTGAGTTAGCCCGAGCAACATTTTGCTGTGAAAATCCGGTAAATCATGCTTAAGTACTATTTTGTAGATTTTGACTAAATTCCATTTTGATGCTTTGATTTGATATTCGCTTCTGTTCGATGATTCGCGAATTTTGTTGAATTTTGTGATTAAATTTTTGAAGTAAAGTTTGTTGAAGAGGAATTAACCTGGTGGTATATTTTGTAGTCTTTTGTCCCTTTTCGCTTAAGTATGATTCCGAAGGTGATTGCGCTATATCTCTGAACGGCACTGAGATAACAATTTGTAGAAATTTTACAAATATTGAATTATTTTGATTTATTTTGATTTTGTAAATTATTTAAGCCATTGTAAAATTTTTAATCTCACAATTTATAAATATAATAAATTGATTTATTTATATTTGCTTATTTTTTATTTCTATCCTCCCAAAGAATACGACACTGAAACTTGATCAAATCAAGTAACGCCATCCCACCATTGTGACGGAGATTGAAACTAAACCGAACCGTCATTATAGAGGATCCTTCATTGTGAAAAACGTCATTGTGGAGGATTGACTGTACTTTTTAAATATTCGTCCGACATATTGGATCCGCCATTTTGAATTTTATAAATCTGACGTTAAATTCATAATCAGCGACCCCAAAAACCTCCGAGTAACAACCCAGATAGCAAAGGTATCCTGCCCGCCCGGCACGCTTCGGCCGCCATACCGCGTGTAAGTTGTGACCCTGCGATTTGACTAGCCTCTGCTGGCGCATTTAGAGTAATTCAGGCGGGCTAGCAATGAAAACACAATTTTCGATTCTCCGAAAATGTAATTGAAGAAAAAGTTAGGTTTTACTAAGACAAGCTTTGACAAGCATGCGCGTAGGTGTCGCTAGTGAACTTGACAAAAAAACGCGAATGGCCTACCTAGACAGTGGTCCAACCTCGACTATACTCCCCTATAAATTAAGAACCATTTATTAAATACAGCATTATTTGCTTTTTTATTGACCTAAAATTGTTAATTAATAAGTTTTTAATATTTAAAAAATTTTTAATCATTGATGGAAGCAGCATTTTTCAATTTTGTTATTTATTAGGGTTTCGTACCCGGTAGGAACCCTATTAAAACGGTTACGGAAAATTACCATGTACCCCCCCCTAGCGCGCACAGTTTTTCATCTAAAGAGATAAAAATTAGGACACGTATGTATTTTCACGCGTAGATTACACGAAAAATATAGCGAACGTGATTGGAGTTGATCTTCATAGAGTTTTCCGCGAAAAACATCAAATTTTGGCCGTTTTTCGCCAAAAAAGGCATGCACCCCCCTAGCGCTCACAGTTTTTTTCCTAGAAAGATGAAAATTGGTACGTATATGTATTTTCAAAAATGGATTACAGGAAAAATATAGCGAACATATTTGGTATTGATCTTCATAGTGTTTTCAGCGAAAAAATTGAAAATTTAGAAAAACAAGTTGTTCATTTCATGACCATTTAGCTTCCTCAACATATAAAATATAAATTCGTGACGTAATTCACTTACAAAATTCTAGCAAACTCCATCTAAACATATGTATAAAATTAAATTTATCCCATAAAATCGTGATAAATAAATTAATTTGTAAATAATTTTATTACGAATATACTAATTATCATTTACTTTTACAGCCATTTTTAAGATGCTTGATTGGATACCTCCTCGCGGTGCATCTTGGAAACAATATCATTAAATTCTTTATTTCAAGCTTTATTAAACAATTTCAATAAATTCAAAAAATTAAAAAATTTTAAATGTACTTTGATGATATTGGCTAAAATCCAATCAAACATATAAAATATTTACTAAAGTTAATAATATATTCATTACTTCATTTTAGGTACAAATCTCCATGAAAACCAAATTATGATTTTTCAAAAGCATAACAATCAAAGCATACATTCTTCTTAAGGAAATTTCTTTTTGATTCAGCAAGATATATTCATAAATTAAATGTAATTATATTGCGGTTTGCAAACTTTTGCAATTCGAAATGATTCGAATTTTCTGTTGTCGAGTCGATTAATGTTCGGTTCGATTGAATACACACCTCTATTTCATATGCAAATTGCTTCTCTTTTTATCATAGAATAATCATTTAAAAATATAAATATTAAATAAATTATGAAAAAATACACAATTTGAATTTTTTGTGAAAAAGAAAAATTTCTATTAATTTTATAAATTTTGATAAAAAATATACTTTGTATACATCAATCGATTTGTTTTCTTGTCAGGAATGTAATTTTGAGAATAATTAATTAAAATATTAACAGATAAAAAAATTATTTACAAAAATACAAAAAAAAAATTTTTTTGAATTTTAAAAAAATTGTATATTAAAAAAATTGTATAAAATTTTTTTTTTAGATATTTTTGAAAATCCTTGTGTCAGATTTTAGGTATTAATGACTGCAATAAACCTGCAAAATTTCAAGACAATCCATCAAAATTTGTTTGAGATAATTTGTACACAATTTTTGTGACATACACACACACATACACACATACACACACATACATCTGGACATTTGCTCAGAATTGAATATACATATGTTATAGATGAAAATGAGTCCATATAACCTTCTTTTGAAAAATTGAAAATCGTCACGAATGCAAAGCTTCCTTATGAGGAAGCAAAATGCATGTACCCCCCCTGGCGCCCTCAGTTTTTTACCTAGAGAGCTGAGAATTGGCATGCTTATGTATTTTTTCGCGTAGATTACAGGAAAAATATAGCGGAAGTGTTTAGAATTGATCTTCATGGTGTTTTCATCGATAAACTAAAATCTCTTTTTGCAACCTCGAAAATTTTTTAACCTTTGGCTTATTAGACTGCAGTTTTGCTTATTTTATGTAGTTTCGTGAGTAGATTTTAGGAAAAATATAGCGAACATGATTGGATTTGATCTTCATATTTTTTTAGCGAAAAACTTAGTTTTTAAAAATTTCGTCAAAGAAGCGTGTTTTTTACCCTAGAGCCCACAGTTTTTTATCTGAAGAGATGAAAATTGGTTATTTATTTATTTTCACCTGTAGATTACAGAAAAAATACAGCGAAAAATTTTGGAGTTGATCTTTATATTTCTTTCAGCAAAAAAGTATAAGTTTTAAACGAGGGTAGGAACCCTCGGTGATAGTACGAGTTCTACTCGCACTTCTCAGGTTTCTATTATTAATTTTCTTTTATCATTATTTTATTAATTTAGGTGAACAATAAAAATTTTCCACTATTATCAAAATTTTATAAAAACAAAAGCTTCTCTATTTAATAAGTGGTTCTCAATTTATACATATTTTAACCTCTGAAACGATTGTGGATTTTAATTAATTTCTCAAAATCCACTGAAATGTCGAAGATCATTCTTACAGAAATAAAATTAGAATATTTATGTTTTATTTTGACATAAATTCGAGCATAAATTTTATCAAAATCAGATATAACGTGTTTTTAGATATTTAGAAGTTTAACCTTTAAATCAAATTTTCTATAGAATTACGTTATTTTTTTTAAAAAAGCTTTTTAGTATTATAAAGTTTGATAATTTATCTTTTAAAACTGCTAGTAACAAAATTCAATTGGCTTATTTAAACAGGCGAAATATTTATTTAAAAATTGCCTTAAATTGGCAATAAAATGGAATGCCTCAAATAAATACTCATATAATCTTATACGCGCATGCGTCGATTTTCCCAGCTGGGTCATTTCGCAGGAGAGTTAAGGTTCATGTCTCAGATTTTTTTAATATTTTGCTTATTAATAGTATTTTGGGTCCTAAACAACTATACCAAATTTTAATTAAATATTTTTATTATTTTTCAAGATATTTGCTTTGCAAATTTCTTGACATGTTTTTTTCATTTTATTATAACGTAAAAACCATAACGTAAACGTAAAAACCATTGAAGTTTAATAAAAAAAAATGAAAATTAAAAAATATCAATTTTTTTAATTATTTATTTATAAAATTATATTTATTTTTAATGTTTAAGCATGAGCCCTATCAGATTTTGTTTAAAAAAAATCTTATTTCAAAGTTTTTAGAATGGCATCTGTCTTTGTTTTTTAGTAGTAATAAATTGTCAAAGTTTTAATTGCACTATCGCGCGCCGGCTCACAGTTGGATTTTTTTACAATTTACTGTTCAAAAATGACTTCAGCCTACAATTTTTAACCGATTTGAGTGTTTTTTGTTTTAAATTAAAGGGGACATCCTGGGAGGCCGATTTTTTAAATATTAATTGTTTATAATTTTTTATTTTAAAAAAATTAATACAATTTTTTTAAAAAGGACGTTTATTTTCTTATTCCGTTACTGCACATGATCTAAATAAGTTCAAAATAATCCAATATATCCACCAGACAATTAATAAAACAAAATAATTTATTTAAATTGTTATGAACAATATTAATTAACTAATAGTTAAGTTTAAGTTATTTTTTAAACAAGTAGAACATGTATTCTTGAAATAAAATTAAATCAAAAAGAAAATGTGGAAAAAAACCTTTTTTAGTTAAGAGGAATCAAAGTTATCTATTTGTTTAATTATATTGTTTATAACAATTTAAATAAGTTATGTTTTGAATGAGGAGGACATATATTCATTAAATGATCCTAAATATAAAAAAGTAAATGTTAAAAAAACATTTTTTAGTGAACAGGAATCAAAGTTAACTTTTTGTTAATTAATATTGTTCATAACAATTTAAATAAATTATTTTGTTTGATTAATTGTCTGGTGGATATATTGGATTATTTTGAACTTATTTAGATCATGTGCAGTAACGGAATAAGAAAATAAACGTCCTTTTTAAAAAAATTGTATTAATTTTTTTAAAATAAAAAATTATAAACAATTAATATTTAAAAAATCGTCCTCCTAGGATGTCCCCTTTAATTTAAAACAAAAAACACTCAAATCGGTTAAAAATTGTAGGCTGTAGTCATTTTTGAACAGTAAATTGTAAAAAAATCCAACTGTGAGCCGGCGCGCGATAGTGCAATTAAAACTTTGACAATTTATTACTAAAAAACAAAGACAGATGCCATTCTAAAAATTTTACGGTTTTTTAATCAGATCTTAAACTTTGAAATAAGATTTTTTTTTAAACAAAATCTGATAGGGCTCATGCTTAAACATTAAAAATAAATATAATTTTATAAATAAATAATTAAAAAAATTGATATTTTTTAATTTTCAATTTTTTTTACTAAACTTCAATGGTTTTTACGTAAAAAAGGTTCTTAACAAATTTAATAAATGTTTAAAAATAAGTGAGTTATAATAAAATGAAAAAAACATGTCAAGAAATTTGCAAAGCAAATATCTTGAAAAATAATAAAAATATTTAATTAAAATTTGGTATAGTTGTTTAGGACCCAAAACACTATTAATAAGCAAAATATAAAAAAAATCTGAGACATGAACCTTAACTCTTCTGCGAAATGACCCAGCTGTTTAAGCTGTTATAAGTGTCATGGCGCCGTGTCAGTAGATCAAAAAGCGTGTGTTTTGCAGTGTATGATATTAATGCCCAGTTCCACCAACCTCGATTAAAACATTAACGGACCGTAAAATTTCTACTTGCGTTTCACCAACTTTTAACGGAACGTTATCTCGATTTAACCGATGTTAACTCTAACCGGCCACAAGAGGTCGGTTAACGTGTGTTAACAGTCGGTTAACGTATCCTAACCTAAAAAGTGTTTTGAAAAGTGCCAGATAGTGAAATTCTTCTTGCCAAAAAAATAAATTTTATGAACCATTAGTCAGTGAAATTAAGGGAAAAGTCAAATAAATTTTATTTCAAAGTTTTAATTCAATTGTTCAAAAGGTACTTCAATTTTTTAAATAAATTTTATTAAAAAATTAATATATTAATTGTAATTTTTATTAAATTAATCCAAATTTTAAATAATTATTATGTATTTATTTGTTTTGAACTACAAGTTTATACAAAAGAGTCGCTTTGAACAGTATAAAACAATTTTAACAACTTTAATTACAATTTCTAAAATAACTTAATCGAATTTTAACGCACTTCTAATATAAAATACTACAGACTTTACACTATTTTCATCAGGAAAATCTAAAATGTCTAACTAACTATTCTTTATAATTGATAAATCTGTAGTTGTGGAAATGTATTTTCTTCTAATATCGTTGTGTGCTTCACATTCTCTAAAGATATAATATAATTCTCTACCCTTTAACTCTCGATATCCACAGCAATATTCTAAGTCTAATTTATGAAATTTATTTTTAAAAATGATTCTCGTATTATAATTATTCAGTAAACGAATTTGTGCGAAAATTTTAAGAAAAATTAAAGGAACTTTTAGCCTTTAATAGTTTCGACTTCCTTCTCTTAAAGTGAGATGTGGGTAAACTTGCAGAGATCTTGAGTCGGATAAAGAGATTACATCTTCGACTCGTAGAAAATTACTATATGTTTTGATTAGTCTGTCTTTATTATCCTTTATATATTCGGCATTCCACGTAACTTTTTCAAACAAACAAATCTTAGGAAATCTATTATTGTCCTTGTTTAAAATTTTTTTTATTAAATTGAGTGTCAGCTTAAAAACTTTACAGGCTAATTTAAAATTACCAATTTCGAATCTTAAAGCATAATTCGGTGTATTTTGCGGAATTGAGAGGATTCTTTAAAAAAAATTCATTTGAATTATTTCTATTTCATCAAAGGATCCCAATCCCCATACCTGAATAGAATAAAAGAGAACACTAATTATTAAACTTTCAAATAGTTTGGGAATTGGTTTCCAGGAATTTAAGTTCATTCTATTTATAAGCGTTATTGTTGAATTTGTTGCTATTTTGACAGAAGTTATCGCGTTATTGAGAGCTTCCTCAGTGGACGCAGATTGGCTTTAACCCTCCTGCGTACCTATTTTCACCCATAAAATTGTTTCCAAATGCACAAATTTTTTACACTGTTGGATTTTTCTACAATTTGGTACCTAGGGGTTTTTGGGGTCGCTGATTACGAATATGAGGTCAGATTTACAAAATTCAAAATGGCGGATCCAATATGGCGAATGAATTTTTAAACAATTGTTTGATTGTAATGAAACTTGGTATCTAGGGGTTTTTGAGGTAGAGCTGATTACGAATCTGAGGTCAAATTTAAAAAATTCAAAATGGCGGATCCAATATGACGAATGAGTTTTTCAAAAATTAATCCAAATTTTTTGAAAATTTATAATCGGGGGTTTTTGAGGTCGCTGATTACGAATCTAAGGTCAAACTTGAAAAACTCAAAATGGCGGATCCAATATGGCGGACGAATTTTTAAAAAATTGTTTGATTTGATTAAAAAATTTCAATGAAACTTGGTGTCTAGGGTTTTTTGAGGTCACTAATTACGAAGCTGAGATCAGATTTTAAAAATACAGAAGATCAGAGTCAATATGGCCGCCATATTTAGAAATTTTTTAGATTTTTTATACATATATTGGTATTTTACGCGTCCTTCATAAACTATGTCTCTGTTATATGTAACAATGTGCATTTTTTAGACTTCCTAAGCTGAGTAGTACTACATAATTATGTTTTATAAATATAACAATTTAACACATATTTAAACAAATAATTATAAATGTTGATGAACTCCTTGCACAAAAGACTTATTAAAAACATGCTTTTTCCAAATTTTAAATTCTAACAAGATCAGTATTATTGTAAGATTCATGTTTTTTAATTGCAAATTTCGAGGTATATTCAGTATAATTCAATATATTATTCAATATGGCGGATGAATTTTAAGAAAATTGTTTGATTTTAATGAAACTTGGTATCTAGGGGTTTTTTTTAAAAAAGGTATAATTCAGCTTAGTTAATTGCAAAATTAGAAAAAATTGCATGCTTCTAGATGTTTTTTGTAAAAAGTTAGTAAATAACAACATTATTTGTTTAAACAATTAAAGAATCATTCAATTTATGAAGAATCTTCATGTAATATTACTCAGCTTAGTTAATTGTAAAATTAAAAAAGCTGCATGTTTCCAGATATTTTTTGTGAAAAGTTTGTACATAACAACAATTATTTGTTTAAACAATTTTGAAATTTTGAATTTATTAAATCTGACCTTAGATTAGTAATCAGCGACCTCAAAAAACACTGATTATAAATTTTTAAGAAATTTGGATGAATTTTTGAAAAACTCATCCGCCATATTGGATCTGCCATTTTTGAATTTTTAAATTTGACCTTAGATTCGTAATCAGCGACCTCAAAAACCCCCGATTAAAAATTTTCCAGAAATTTGGATGAATTTTTGAAAAACTTATCCGCCATATTGGATCCGCCATTTTGGATTTTTTAAATCTGACTTCAAATTCTTAATCAGCAACCCCAATAACCCTTGAGATAGCAAGTTTCATTAAAATCAAACAATTTTTTAAGAGAAGTATGTATTTGCAACTTTTATTTTGTGACCTATCCTGTACTGTTTATAACAAATATTTAATGCTTTGTTTATTAACAAATACTTGAATTGGAAACTTTATTATGTATGTATCATTAACTATGAACCTTGCACTGTAGGTTGCACTTTGTCTCATGTGTTAAAGTTAATTTGTTTAAAAGTTATGAGAAAAAATATTTGGACGAGTATACTCGTCCTCGAGCATTTGGTAACAACTTAGTTTGGACGAGTATACTCGTCACGGTACGCAGGAGGGTTGGAATGCCTAAGTATAAATAACTCTTAACTATGTCAATTTTTGCTTTACCGTAAGTAAATTTGACTTTTTAATTATGCATATGACCGCCTTTTCTATAAATAATAATTTTTGTTTTTTTCTCATTTACCTCCAATTGATTTACGGTACAATATTCATACAGATATTTCAATATTTTTTTCAAACCCACCAGAGATTCCGCCATTAGGATTATATTATCCGCATAAGCGAGTAGGATAATTTCATTTTTATGACCCATTAAAACTCCTCTTACTCCCTTCGATCTTAGGAATTCCTCCAAGTCCGATAAAAATTAATGGATAATCAAAATATTTATTATTGATGAAAGAAATTAAATTATTAAATTCTAAACAGAAAAGATCTAGATTAGAGTCAGGTTTTAAGTAAATTGCCCCGAGAATGAATTTAATCTTACTAGAATGAATTATCGCAAATATACATTGTTGAGTAATTTTGATAATTTCATATTTATATTAATTTTGTTTCAAGGCTAAAAACAAACCACCGCTTGCTCTTCCTCTTTCTGCTGATCTCACTGCAGGGCTGGAAATCACATCGAAATTGTAGGATGCACAGGATTGCTCCCGCTAGCTGTAGTAACCAGGGAAGTAGTTGAGTCATCGCTCTCTGAGGAGTCTTCGGATTCCCCACCGTCATCGATGTTTTCCATGATTATTAGTTGTTTTTTAGCCTCTTCAACATCAATTATTTTGTAACGAAGTAAATCGTTACTTATATTTTAATTCTACTTTCGTTTGCAAAGTGCTATAGTGAGCGAGTTCTGTCGTTTCGCTATAGCTCTGTCGCCTTCTTTCTAATTTTGCTATAGTGCGATCATTCAGCGACTTGTTTCGGTTTCTCGACCGCCAGCGTAATGTTAATGCGCATGATTGTAGTGACGTTTAGTTGTCACATGGTTTTAGCGACCCTTTCCCTCTATTTAATTTAGGCTCGAAAATTGAAAAAGGATGGACTCATGGAAAATTCGTCGGGTTCGATAAAGGAAGAGTTTTCACGAAAATTCGTCGGTGATTTACCTCAGATGCAAGGATTCATTAATCAGTCGTTGACGAATATTCCATTACCTCAGTTTGATTTGAAAACGGTTCCGGCGTTCGTTCTTAAAATTAATTTATTTAATTTTATTTATAAAGTATTTTGTTATAATTCTAAGATTTATTTTATTATAGTAATTTTATTAAGTTTTCGTTATTTCAAATAAATAATATCTATAAGTTATTCTCTGGTCATTTTATTTGTGCCAATCGTTGGAATTTGTTTGTTGGATTTGGAGAGGCGTTATTTCGTTGGAATCTTCATTAAAGGTTTGGTTTTAAATTTGAGTCCACTGGAGATCGTTGCATCGCGATTTATTCTCAGTTAATCCCCCTTTAAATGAGATTAGTTGTTGTTGAAGTTTATTGAAATATTTTAGTTTGAATTTAAGCGTTTCGGGTAACGATGCATATATTTGGAATTTTTAGTTGATTTAATTTTTAAAGTATAAAATATCCGTTACAAATTGGCGCCCAACGTGGGACCACGCTGAGATCTCTAGTTTTCTTTTTTTTTATTATTTTTGACCATGAGAAATGACTTTTAATTTGTATTATTTATTTATTGTGAGACTTGAACTTTGAGACCAACCTGTAAGAAGGTGAAATAAGAGACCGCTAGTGAGAATTTTATTTGAGATCTTAAGTTGACCGTTGAGACCAATAAAGGGCCTTGTTGAACAAATTGCGTTTGTAAAACGAGCGACTTTTGCAATTTCAAGTGCCGTTCAACGGTTTTTAGGGACGCGGGGACGCGTGAATTTTTGGTGGGTAGAGAGTTTACTTTACGCGGAGTAAGGGGAAAAGGCCGGTAGCGTCGATCACGTGCGTTGAGTTCGCGCGCTTTTCGTAAACAATTACAAACTAGTGATTAAAGAACGTTTGTTGCGGTTGCGGGGAAGTATTTTGTTTGGAGAAATGTTTCCAATTCCTTGGAATAATGTATATGATGCGGGTGATTCGAAACACATATTTTTAATTGAAGCGTTAACTGACCCCGATCATGCTGAGGCCGAGGGTGGGATATTGGACGGTGGTCATGTCGATGATAGGGCTAATTTAGAGACCGATGTGACTGTGATCGAGATTCCTAATTCTGATTTATTAGGAAACGAAACAATTGGAACAAATATTTCTAATTCGTTTCCAGTAGGGCAGGTTACTTCTGCCCCGACTTTAGTGACCGTATCTGTACCAGTGACTACTGTGGCGGGCGGTTTAGCGACTTTTTGTTCTACTAGTACCTCTTGGTCTGCTTCTAGTATGGGTATTCCGGCCCCAGTTTGTGTGCCTAGTTCTTGGGGTCTTAACCCGGGCGCAGCCCGGATGTCTTTCACTCCACTACCTACGGTTAGCAGTAATGCCGGAAATATGTCTTTTAGACCGGAGACTGGTAGTGTTAGTTTACCCCCATTTTTGCTTCCGGGCCAAAACTTGGCCATGAGTGACCATTTTAATCCGTCTGTTGAAAGTTGTGCATCGGTGTCTAGGGGAGCAATACGCAAAGTCCCGAGCGTTTCCACTGTCATCCGGACGGATGCCAGTCCGGGGCCCGGCCAGCGCCGAGTGGTTTTTGTTCGTTCTCCTACAGAGTTGTCCTCGAATGCTACACAACCTTCGGAGTTTGTTAGTGGTGACTATGAGAGTAATCAGGGCCAGCGATTACGTAACCAATTTGAGAGTAAATTCGCGCGTAAACTGTCCCACCATTCCTATCCAGGGCCTTATCAGAAACCGTCCTCTAAATTGGATTCAAATATTAATGCAGAAGCTCAAATGACCTTCAGCCCTGGACAGTCATTGTCTGGTGAGGAGTCAGATTCTGAGTCGAATTTGTCTCAGGGTAGGATTTTTCAAGGTGTAGATTCAAGTTTGGGTTGTAAGTTAGTCAAACTATTAAAAGACTGGGATATTCGTTTTTCCGCGTCGGAGAAAGACAGTCCTGAAGAATTTTTAAACCGTATTAGTGATTGTAAAGATTCTAGTAATATTAGCGACCACGATATTTTACAAGTTTTACTCAGTACATTGCGAGGTTTGGCTAGTCATTGGTTTCGTTTGGTTAAGTCAGAAATTCATACTTGGGACCAATTTCAAAAATATTTTAGACGCGAATATTTAGAGACCGTGGATGATGAGGATGTTTACGACGAGTTAAAGGCTCGTACTCAGGCTAAGGGGGAAAAGATTTCAGAATACTTATTGAGTTTGCGTTCCATAGCACAACATTTTCGGAATCGTATGACTAATTATGAAATGTTGCGTGTAGTGTATCGGGGTTTAATTCCTGAGAATAGAAAATACTTTTCGTCTTTTAGAGTCAATAGCGTGGAAGAGTTAGAAAAGATTTTGAGGAGATACGAAAAAATTAAAGAAATCGACAGGCGTTATACCCCGCCCCCACCAAAGGATAAAATGTTATTTCCTTTGGCAGCTCCTAGAACGTTTAATAAGATTTCTAAATTAGATGCTTTATTGGAGAGTTCTGCGTCCGACACTGAGGAAGGGAAGACGAGGAAAAAGTAAGAAATCGAGTAGAAAAAGCAAAAGTAAAAAGTCTTTAACAAAGCTTAGTGAGACAAAGCAAGAGTTGAGTGCTGTCTCGGTGCCAACGGGGCCGTCTCTTCCACAGCAACCGGTAGTGCAGCAGCGCCATGTTCAAGTTCCGATTCCTGCGACTCCAAGACCCCCCGCGCAGGCACCTATGTTTCCTTTTCGGACACCTTTCTTCCCACCACAGAGGCAGAATTCTGTCGTTCGTGCCCCCTTTACGAATCAGCCCTCATTTCAGTGACCTTTCGTGGGCACGTGCAATGTTTGTAATATTGTAGGACATAGGGCAAGAGAGTGTCCTTCGAATTTATGTTATGGTTGTAATGGTACTGGTCACTTTATAGCTAATTGTCCTAACAAAACTGTTACAAATGTGGTAGCTTGCCAAGTTTGTGGGGCGAAGGACACAGTATTCGCACAATGCGAGAATTGTGCACCGGTGAGAGCATTGTTGGGAAACGCGCAAGGGGGGGAGAAGAATCGTTTTCCCCCCAGCAGTAGAAATTTTACCTAGCGTAGTCGAACCCAGTAGTAATAGTTTCTTACAGGTTCAACGTATGGTTTATGCTTGTAGTGAGAGAGGTACGCGAGACACAAGCGATTGTTGAGAGTAGGGGGAGAGAGGTACGCGAGATACCAGTGACCGTCGAGGGTGGGGAGAGAGAGGTGCGTGAGAGTCGGGTGACTGGGACGGAAGGGGCAATAGATTTATCTTGTACCCCGCCGGTTGAGCAAACGAGGAGAGGAGAGAGAGTGTTGAGCCGAGAGACTTGTATTGGAAGCACGAGTTTTGGGGATTTTGCCTAGCTAAATGAATCGACAAATCCAGTGGATATTGAATTAGGCATTTTGAGTCCGCAACAGAGTTTTACTGAGACCAATGCAATTCCCCCCTTTTTGTCGGCATGTGGTAGTTGAAACTAGGGATGGGGAAGATGCATTTAATGGATGTGATGAAATTTTTCCGGAAGAAAATATTGATGGTGCTTCTGAGGAAAATCGATATTTTCTTAAATTATTTATTGCGGACCGACCGTATTTAGCCCTTTTCGACCGAGGAGCGACCATTTCTTCGGTAGGACCTCGTTTAGCAAAACATTTTAGAGAACGATTAGAGGCGGTTGATTCAATAATTTCTAGTGCAACAGGGGGTGAAACTCGTTCGCTGGGGAAGTTAAGATTGTGGTTTACCATCGATGGGGTATCTCAATCGTTCGAGTTAAGAGCCATTAATTCCC
This sequence comes from Leptopilina heterotoma, assembly GCF_015476425.1. Taxonomy (NCBI): domain Eukaryota; kingdom Metazoa; phylum Arthropoda; class Insecta; order Hymenoptera; family Figitidae; genus Leptopilina; species Leptopilina heterotoma. Next base: position 310,172 of record NW_025111120.1, read on the forward strand.
TTAGTCAAGATTTAATCTTGGAGATGGATTTTTGTCGTGACATGGACATGGATGTCCAGTTAGGGAAAAGTTTGTGACGCGTTAATGGACATGAATGGCATGAATTTGCTAATGGCCCTGGCCATTGTCATGAGGGTCAAGTTTTCGCAGAATGCGCAGGCATTTGTGAATTGAACAGTGGTCAGCGACGTGAGGTACAAAATTTGGTGGATGAATTAATTCTTCCCCAAGGTCAAGAACATGGAGTTACCAATTTGTCCGAACATAATATTAATTTGACCGACCCCACCCCCATTAAACACAGATTTAGGCGAATGTCACCAATGATGTTACATTGGCTTATTCAAGAAATTAAAAAGTTGTTAGAGCAGGATATCATAGAAAGAGCGTCTAGCGAGTGGAGTACAGCTCCAGTCATCGTTAAAAAAGGGGATGGTTCTTTGAGACTTTTTTTTGATTTTAGGGACCTTAATGGTGTGACCATAAAAGATGCTTATCCAATACCGAGCATAGATGGCATCTTAGATAAATTTAGAAAGGCACGTTATATTTCAAAAATAGACCTTAAAATGGCCTATCACCAGGTACCTATGACAGAGTCGAGTAAGCATTATACGGCATTTTCTGTCCCAGGTCTTGGACTTTTTCAATTTAAACGTATGCCATTTGGTCTCACAAATGCCCCGATGACTTTCCAGCGTTTGATCGATGCGCTTTTTGGACCGGAGTTTGAGCCTGTAGTTTTTGGTTATCTTGACGATATAATTATTGTCACAGATGATTATCAAGAACATTTACAATGGTTACGAACTGTTCTTTTGAGGTTAGCTTTAGCGGGATTGGTAGTGAACCCCGATAAGTGCGAGTTTGGATGTTCCCGAGTTACTTATTTAGGCTATTTGTTGGATAGCCAAGGTTTGCGACCGGATCCAGACAAAATTGCCCCAGTACTTAATTACCCCGCTCCTCTGAATATTAAGCAATTGAGAAGGTTCCTTGGTATGGTGGGATGGTATTCACGTTTCATACCAAATGATAGTGAATTAAAGGTACCATTATTAAGATTATTGTCAAAGGGACAAGATTGGGAGTGGGGGAAAGAACAGGCAAATGCCTTTCAGGAATTTAAGGATAAGTTAAGTTCAGCGCCCGTGTTAGCCCGACCAGATTTTTCGAAATCATTTACTATTCAATGCGATGCTAGTGATTATGCATTGGGTGCGGTTTTGACCCAAGAAGCGGAAGATAGCGAACATCCTATTGTTTTTATTAGTAAAGTCCTGTCTGCGTCAGAAAAGAATTATAGCGTGACGGAAAAAGAATGTTTAGCGTTAATTTGGGCCATAAAGAAATTTCGTCCTTATGTGGAGGGTTATCAATTTAAGGTTATTACTGATCACAGTGCTTTAAAGTGGCTCAAAAACCTTTAAGAACCTTCAGGGCGTTTGGCCAGATGGGCGTTGGAATTACAGCAATGGAATTTCGAAATTATTCATCGTCGTGGCGTTAATCATGTAGTACCAGACGCTTTGTCACGAATGTTTGAGACAGAGGGGGAAATTTCCTCATTCGAATCGATTAGCGACCCTTGGTACATTAAGAGACGTGCATTATTTAAAAAATTCCCTCAGCGTTTCGTAAGTTGGCAAATAATAGACGGGCGTATTTATAGACAGAAAGAAGATCCTTTGCTTGGGGCGTTTACTGACACAAATGAAAGTTGGAAATTGGTGGTTCCGCTTGAACATAGAGACCGGGTAATTCGTGAAGCGCACGCGGGTTTGTCTAAGGGCCATTTGGGCGTAGACAAAACTTATCACCGCATCGCGTTGGAATATTATTGGCCCGGTATGTGGTATGACATTCAACAGTTTGTCAAGGCGTGTGTCGACTGTCAACGATTTAAAATGTCTCAGGAGGGGCCAGTGGGATTAATGGGCCAGCCGATTGTGGAAAATCCTTGGACGGTGGTTGCGGTGGATTGTATGGAGTTTCCACCCAGTAAAACGAGTTGTAAACATTTAGTGGTTTTTCAAGACCTTTTTACTAGATGGATTGAAGTCAAACCTTTAAGGGTGGCTGACGGAAAATCGATTGCAAAGGCATTCGAAGAATTGGTTATTTTTCGTTGGGGTACGCCTCGTTATTTATTGACTGACAATGGTAAATAATTTGATAATCGTGTTTTAAAAACTACTTTAGAAGAATATTATGGAGTGTTAACACTTGACTACCCCCCCTATCACCCTCAAGCTAACCCTGTTGAGCGTAGTAATAGGACATTGAAGACCATGATAGCGACCTTTGTGGGACAAGATCATAGAGACTAGGACAAGCACGTACATGAGTTCCGTAATGCGGTTAACACTGCAGTCCAAGCGACGACTAAAGTGTCACCGGCATTTTTAAATTTTGGACGACAACCATTACCTGTTAAAAGTTTGCGAAGAGAGTTGGAAGGTAACCAAGAGGTCATGCGAATTATGCCGGAAGTTTGGATAGAAAGAATGAAGAGACTTGATGCGTTGAGAGACCTAGTTTCGCGTTTTATAGACCAGCAAAGAGAAAAACAGAGCCTTTATTACAATCGTAATAAAAGAGTTGCTTCTTTTAATGTGGGTGATTTGGTGTGGTGGCGTGCTCATAAACTTTCTAACGCGGGTCGTAAATTTTCAGCAAAATTGGCCCCTAAATATGAGGGACTATTTGAAATTTCGCGTTGTGTTTCTGATAATGTTTTTGAATTGATAACGGACAATAATCGCCGTATTAATAAGGTGCATGTATCAGACCTTAAAAGATTTGTGCCCCCTCGTGGTCAAAAACATTAAGTTTTTTTTATTTGTTTTTGTTGTTAATTTTAGTTATTTTCAGTTCTCAATACCCAAGGTGCCTAAAACTGCGGAATCAGAGTCCAAGCCTCGTATCCGTAGTGTGGTGGTGTTAAAGGATTCCAGTCGTACGATGAGACGCAGTGGTATAAGGCGTGGTAGAGGCAGACTTGTAAGGGAACAGGTGAACGCTATGAGGGAGTTGGCTGACAATCCGTTCAGAGTCATCGAGCCTATTGACAATGCGGAGTCTGATGCGTTGTTCGATAGAGTTATGCGAACGGGAGAGCGTTCTAACCAGAGTGAGCAGCATGGAATTACTGATTCAGCTTTGGCGTCGACATCGGGGTTTGTTGAATCTTTGTCGGTCACACCTGAACCAATGGGTGAGAAACAGCCTCACATTCCACCTGAAAGTCTCGAGGAATTTGAAAGTTGGTTGGCAGTGCGTGAGCTGGAAGATACGCTTGGGGAACCAGTTGGTTTGAACAGTCCGGTTATGCCACCCCCTAGGCCTATTTTCAGGGAGAATCGTCGTAGGACACGAGATTGGGACTATATTAGTTCTCAGACTAGTAACGATTTTACCCCAGTGGTCAATTCATCATTGCCCCGCAATGCGCCCCCCGGAGTCGGTATTGTTGAGTTTACAGGCTGGTTCTGTTCTTTCTCAACCATCAGCCCCCCCTTTGATCAGCGACCCCCCGACCTCTATCGGTGATTCTCCGACCTTGGTCAGCGACGTCCTTTCCTTGTCTAGTGACCACCCATCTTTAACCCAAGATTTTTCTTTGGACAATGGTGACCTTTTTCCCTCCACGAACTCATTAACGGTAACAACACGACCTTCTCCTTTGTTACCAAACATGGCAGTATCACCGTTACCGGTGCGTTTAACGGGCCGTATGTTCGGTGGTTTGGACCCTATTCCTACGGATCCTTCTTTGGATCCTCCCCTAGGAGCTTGCTTTAATTGTTGGCAGCGAGGGCATAGGTTGAAGGATTGTCGTCGTCCACTGTGTATGTTTTGTAACAACTGTGGACGTTTAGGAACAACCCTGCTCAACTGCCCTCGTTGTTCGAGGATCCATAGGGGAGATATGGTCCACCGTTTTGGCGAGGTTGGTTATGCTCGGTTTCGTGAGCAGCGTGCCCGTCGTCTTGACAGCGCACATCAGTCTGTTGCTGCAAGTACGTTGTCGTCGCCTCTTTCACTCTCAAGCAGCCCTGGCCCATTGCTTGCCACCGGTAATGAGACATTGGAGGTTGGTTCATTAATTGAACAAATTACGAGATTGGAAAAATTTATTTCTGATCTTCCGCCTGAAATGGCTAGGGAGATTAAGATGCAGTTTTGGCGTGATAGAAAAAATGTATGAATTGAATAAATTTTGTTTAAATTTGATTTTCTTTTCTTTTTCTTTTTGTTTGACCTGAGACCTATTATCGGCAATATTAATTAGATTAATATTGGCCTAGGGAGGGGGTTTGTAACGAAGTAAATCGTTACTTATATTTTAATTCTACTTTCGTTTGCAAAGTGCTATAGTGAGCGAGTTCTGTCGTTTCGCTATAGCTCTGTCGCCTTTTTTCTAATTTTGCTATAGTGCGATCATTCAGCGACTTGTTTCTGTTTCTTGACCGCCAGCGTAATGTTAATGCGCATGATTGTAGTGACGTTTAGTTGTCACATGGTTTTAGCGACCCTTTCCCTCTATTTAATTTAGGCTCGAAAATTGAAAAAGGATGGACTCATGGAAAATTCGTCGGGTTCGATAAAGGAAGAGTTTTCACGAAAATTCGTCGGTGATTTACCTCAGATGCAAGGATTCATTAATCAGTCGTTGACGAATATTCCATTACCTCAGTTTGATTTGAAAACGGTTCCGGCGTTCGTTCTTAAAATTAATTTATTTAATTTTATTTATAAAGTATTTTGTTATAATTCTAAGATTTATTTTATTATAGTAATTTTATTAAGTTTTCGTTATTTCAAATAAATAATATCTATAAGTTATTCTCTGGTCATTTTATTTGTGCCAATCGTTGGAATTTGTTTGTTGGATTTGGAGAGGCGTTATTTCGTTGGAATCTTCATTAAAGGTTTGGTTTTAAATTTGAGTCCACTGGAGATCGTTGCATCGCGATTTATTCTCAGTTAATCCCCCTTTAAATGAGATTAGTTGTTGTTGAAGTTTATTGAAATATTTTAGTTTGAATTTAAGCGTTTCGGGTAACGATGCATATATTTGGAATTTTTAGTTGATTTAATTTTTAAAGTATAAAATACCCGTTACAATTTCTTTATCCACGATAATTTTTGGTCCTTTAATTACTGCAGTTTTCCCATTCTGTTCTACAATTTCTTTATATTTGAGTAATATTTCGTGATTTTTTTTTCGTCTTTCTCTCTCTTCTTTTGGTAAATCGTTGGAAATAGCAAGATAAAATTTTTCTGTTTTGGAAAAGAGCTGTTTTGGAAATCGAATTACTAAATAAAATTAAAATCGGTCTCGTGCCTTCTTGTTTTTCTAATCTTTTGACATCCGTTATAGAGTCTGTTTGATTCTGTAACGTATGTTTTTGTTTAAGGTATGATTTTGTTTACATTACTAATGATAGTTTTGACTGTATTGAGCAGATTCTTATTTTCGTGATCTGTGTCCGGTACTTTACCAAATATTAAGTTTTTGCTTCTCTCTTCCCACACAGCACATGATATTTCCTAAATATTTCCTGAATATTTCACTGAAAGATTAAAATATTTCAGTGCAAGGTCCTTGAAATATTTCTGCAAACAGGAAAATGTCCGCCTATGTGGAAACATTGACGCAAAAGTTGAGAATATATTTCATTGAAATATTTTGGAAATATTTAACTGAAATGATGCGCACTGGTCGAACTCAGTTTCTATGGCCTGTAGAGCTGCGCAGTAGTTTTTGGCTTACTATATCCTATGGGTTTTAAAATATTTCAGAAAATTCCTATTGGTTTCAGGTGTTTAACAAATTTTTTAATTTTGTGAAATATTTTCACAATATTGCAGAATTGTTATGTGTAATATTGCAAGAATATATCAATGAAATATTTTTAAAACTTTCGCGTCAATGTTTTCACATAGGCGGACATTTTCCTATTTGCAGAAATATTTATTTTTATTTTTATTATATTATATATATATATATTTTTATTATATTTATTATATTTTTTTTACACAATTTCAACTCAGCTTTTAAGGTGTTATTATCACGTTTGATTCCCAATATGTTTGTATCCATCAAATCCAGTTTAGTATTTGTTTGCTTTACCTGCTCTTGTATTGAAAGTAATAACTTTGTGAGACTTTGCGGCTCCAAATCATTAACCACTTCTTCATGACTCATGTTCATAGATACACTACACATATTCTCACCAAAGCATACACCATAAAATATTCACTATAAGGTAAAACAAACCAAACGAAAGAAAACTCGAAAATCCAAGACTTTAATAAAAACTTTAGCGATAGCGAGAGCGATTCAAAAATACGTCCGGACACCACGACTGCTCAATAGCAACTCCAATTTTAAATAATGTTATTTAAAATTTGGATAAAATTGTAAATTTTAATTCAATTGTTGAAAGATTTAAATTTTTTAAATAATTTTATTAAAGAATAATAAAAAATAAATTGAGATTTTATGAAATTTTTATAAAAATAATACAATTTGTTGGGGCGGTATCAATTTCCCACAATTCAAATGTATATATAGAAAAACTGAATAAGTTAAAATGCATAGGAGAAAACTATATACAAGGGAATTTAAAAAAAAATTATTAAATTATCTACTTTCGATTCACAGTCAGCGAAATGAGCATGAACCACAAGTTTTAAACGTTCAAATGAACGAAATATTTTGTATTAAAAATATTTTCTAAAATTATTGATTCGAATAAAAAATTGAAACTTAAATTCTACGTTTAACCCGTTGGCTGTCGCTGACGCATATATGCGCAAAACAAAACTGGCCAAAAGTGGTTCATGACGCATATATATGCGCAACTTAAAAAACGTGATTAAAAACTTCTTAAATGTTCCTGAAACCGGTAACTCGGGGGTTTTCGAGGTCGCTGATTATGAATATGACATTCGTTTTCCAAAATTCAAAATGGCGGATCCAATATGGCGAACAACAAAATAAAAAATTGATCAGATTGACTTGAAACGTAGTACTCGGGGGTTTTCGGGGTCGCTGATTACGAATCTGACATCAGTTTTTCGAAATTCAAAATGGCGGATCCAAGATGGCAGAAATTTTGTCAAAATTTGTTGAATTTGTTTGAAACTTGTTACTCGGGGGTTTTAAGAGTCGCTGATTACGAATCTAACATTAGTTTTCCAATATTTAAAATGGCGGATCCGATATGGCGGACAATTTTTTTAAAAACTTATTAAATTTGCTTGAAACTTGTTACTCGGGGGTTTTAGGGGTCGTTGATCATGAATCTGAAATACAATTTTCAAAATTCAAAATGGCGGATCCAATATGGCTGCCAATTTTTCAACAACTGATTAGATTAACTTGAAATTTGTTACTCGGGGGTTTTAGGGGTCGCTGATTACGAATCTGGAGTCCAATTTTCAAAATTTAAAATGGTGGATGCAACATGGCGGACAATTTTTCTAAAAATTCATTAGATTCGCTTGAAACTTGTTACTCGAGGGTTTTTGGTTTCGCTGATTACGAATGTAATGTCCAATTTTTAAAAATGAACATGGTGGATCCAACATGGCGGACAATTTTTCTGAAAAATTAAGCGAATCTAAATTCGCTTAAAACTTGTTACTCGAGGGTTTTTGGTTTCGCTGATTACGAATGTAATGTCCAATTTTTAAAATTGAACATGGCCGCTCCTATATGACAGACGAATTTTCAGTTGAAATTCGATAATCACGTTCTTTTTAACTGGAAAGTCTTTTTTTTATTTTTAAATTTTTTTTACTTTTTATGTTTTTTTTTTTTTTATTTTTTATGTATTTTTTTCTTTTTATTTGTTATTAAAATTTTTAAATTTAAAGGTCAAAAAATGGAAATGTATATGTTTTATATTAATCATTACTTATTTCAAGGTCAATTTGATAAAAACAATTTTTTTTATCTCCAGCTTGCAGCTCTTGTAAAACCTTTCAAAAATCATTATTCACAGTTTTAATTCGATTAATTTTACTTATCAATATGTTAAATCGAAAAAAATATATTTTAAAAAAAGACATATTTTATTTTAAATTAAAAAAAGACTTTTAAGTTCACGTTTACCTCCACGTGGTAAAAGTTGGAAAACATTAAAAATATTTTAACTATTTTAATGACTAAAGAACTTGATTATCGAATTTCAACTAAAAATTTGTCTGTCATATTGGAGCGGCCATGATTAATTTTAAAAATTGGACATTATAATTGTAATCAGCGATCCCAAAAACCCTCGAGTAATAAGTTTCAAGCAAATCTAATGATTTTTTAAAAAAATTGTCCGCCATTTCGAATTTTGAAAATTGGATTTCAGATTCATGATCAGCGACCCCTAAAACCCCTGAGTAACAAGTTTCAAGCAAATTTAATGAGTTTTTAAAAAAATTGTCCGCCATATTGGATCCGCCATTTTGAATTTTTAAAATTAGACTTCAGATTCGTGATCAGCGACCCCTAAAACCCCCGAATAACAAATTTCAAGCTGATCTAAACACTTTTAACAATTTCGTACTTTCGAATCAAATTTTGAAAAAAAATTAAACTTCAAACTCCATTTTTGAGCCGCCATTTTAATTTTCAATTTTCTCTATAGTCCTATCTTCTAGGTTATATATCTATGTCACGTTATTTGTAACATTTGGAATTATTTTTCTGCTATTTCATAGTAGAAAAAATTGAAAATTAAACAAAAATTGGAAAAAAATCGGACTTTTTTTATAAAAAACATTAATAACTTTTTTGTCTATAAATTTTTGACTTTCTTTTTAACGCTATTCGATAGAGCGCATATGAAAACATAAGAAATGATGATTCGTGAATTTTTCTATTGATTTTTAAGTACCGAAATAAGTCCTTAAACTTCATGCCAAAATTTTGTCCATTTGGGCGTTAAAGGGTTAAGGGGACATTCCAGTTCTAATCAGTCAAAAAGAAGGCTTTTTTAGTATATATTATTAAAATAACTATGACATTTATTTAAAAAATTTCTTTTACATGTAATAAATAATTTATTTAAGAATTTGTAAAAAAAAAATTTTTTATTTTTATTTCAAAATGGCGGCGATATACGCTATTTTCGGTGGTAAGATCGATTCCGAACTTTCTAAAACAGATAAAACCAAAAACGAAGTGACATTCTCTTCGTTAGATATTTCTTTAGGTGTGGAACCTCAAAAAAGTGGAATTTTCTTTCCCCCTCTTCTTTTTAGAGTACTGTTTCCCCAAAATATGCAAATAAAGGTGTTTTTATTCAGAATTTCTCTTATAAAAAAAGGTAGTTGGAAATTTTCCAGTTTTTGAGGTTTCACTTATAGGCATGATGACGCTGAATCAAAAGCCGTTTGATTTTTTTAAATCGATTCAGAAGAACTCGAGATATCACTCTTACCAGATTATAAAAAGACATTTTGAGAAAATCGCATTTATAGTTTTTGTTCATAAGTTTCGAAATTTAAAAAAAAATCATCGGATTGGCTTGAAAATCGTTACTCTAAAAATTTATTTAGGATAATACATGGTTTCTACTAACTGGGAATAAGCCAGGAATATTATGTCAAACCGGTAATTTTTTCACCAAATTTAAAAAGTTTTATTATTTTAATTTGAATTTAAAAAATCGCTTTTTATTTCAATTTTTATAGATATTTATACTGTTCTCTAAATCAGTCACTAATTCACATTTAGTACGTAAATTAATTTTAAAAAAATTATTGAATTAAAAGAAATTTTGTGAAATTCAACTAAAAATAATTAAATTTGATAAAGAATTTCATTAAAAACTTTTTAACAAATCGAATTTTCAAAGTATTTTAATTTAATAATTAGGTAATAGATAATTGAATTTTATAAAGAGTCACATTCTAATGTATTCATGTGTGGGGACACATGTGTTAGTGTACTTTCTATTAAAACTATTTTTACTCTCTTTTCAAATCATTTCAAATACTTGATGAAAGATGTGATAAAAAAAAAAGATGGACTCAGTGTTTCGTGCATAGTGCGAATAGTCAACATGTAATACAAAATGTAATCTTCTTTTTAAATAATCAAATCTTAAAATAAATGTAATGTTCTTTTTTACAAATTTACTCGCGTATTGAATTCACGATCCCACAATTGGGGGCTCGTCCGGGATCGCGGATTTGTGAAAAACACGAGTAATGTGAGGTAGCCGATGTTTGAAGGCGTGGCACAGACGTGTGCAATACAATTTCCTTGTCAAGCTTTGATTGAAACTTTTTGTGGTGATTTTATGGTATTTTATGACGCAAGACGTACGTGAAGTGACTGAAAAATCAAATTTTGTGTTTTCATTGTAAGAATGATTTTAGACGCTATCATTCTAAGTGAATAAAAGATGACGGTGGTTGTGCGTGAGTGACGTGGCACTTTCAAGCGACGCATGATAGCGATTGTGGCGTAAGTGGATATTTTGCAGAGTGCAAATTTCCATAGACATCAGAAGTGATCTTCCATCCGAATAATTGTTTAAAGCAAGACAAAGCTGAGTGCTAAAAAGTATTTTGAACTGAGTATTCGATTTATGTAGGAGTTGTCTACTTTATCTGTGTTCGGATTTATGAAGTAGAAAACTAAAGTACCGACACTAACTGAGTGTTATTTGTAGATGATACTTAATTTCTTTTCCCCAGGTGGAGCTGAGTGTTCATGACAAATTGTCGTCTGCTATATGTGCGTTAGTAAACAGAAGTGAAAACATTAAGAAGTGCAGTCAGAACGTCAGAAAAAGTGTAAATTATTTGGAATTTTGATTTGACGGTTCTTTAAGACGAAATGGCTAACATAAATGAAGAGATTGATGCTTTGTCAATTGACAGACTGAAAGAGAGGTTAGAAGAATTGAACTTGCCAATAACTGGACATAAAGCTGTTTTGAGAGAACGATTGCGAGGTGCTTTAGAAAACGAAGATACCGATCCAAATCCAGACAGTCTTACTTACCAGGAAATAAATAGTATGAGAAAGACGGAACTAGTAGAAAGGTTACGAGAATTAAATTTAAAAATATCAGGCAAGAAGGCAGACTTGCAAACTCGTTTAAAGGCTGCTCTGGAAATATCTGAAGAGGAAACGGAAGATGAAGAGGAAGACGAAGGAGGCGATGGAACTGAGCATAAGGCCTCTGGTGAAGAAGCAGCAGCTGAAATAGTTACCAATCCAACCAAGATAGGACAATCGACCATAACTTTTCGAGATGTTGAAGATGCTTTAGATACGTTCAGTGGAGACGGCAGCAAAAAATTCGAAAGGTGGGTGACACAGTTTGAAGAGACAGCGGAAATATGTGCGTGGACGGATGTGCAAAAGGTGATTTACGCTAAAAGACTGTTACGCGGCTCAGCTAAACTTTTTGCGAACTTCGAGTGCTCGGCTAAGTCTTGGACAAAATTCAAAAAATTATTACAGGAGGAATTCTCAAACAAGACCGTGTTGTACGGTGCAAAAAGTATTAAGGAACTAAGACAGAAGTTTGTTCATTATGAAGCAATGGTGAACAGAATTAAAGCTAAGCAGGATGGCACTAAACATAAACCTACGTCTAATAACAAAACATTTCGAGGACCACAAATGAGTAACGACGTTCAGAATAAAAGATGTTACAACTGCGGTGACAAACAACATTTGGGTAAGGATTGTCCAAACAAAACAAAAGAAACAAAGTGTTTCTCGTGCGGTGAATACGGACATATTGCTCCAAAGTGTCCAAACAAAGACAATAAAAATTCTAGCGAGAAGAATAAAGTACGATGTGTAGCAGTGAATACCACAGACAAAAAACACTATAAAAAAGTGAAAGTGATGGGTAAAGAAGTGGACGCTATGATCGATTTGGGAAGCGATCTACACTTGATTCGTTCTACCTTCTACTTGCAGTTGGGTGCACCTAGACTTTTATCGGACGGTACTTCTTTCGGCAGTGTTGGTGTGAATCACGGAAATACTTTAGGAAGTTTTGAAGCAGATATACAAGTCGACGGAATTGTGTTAAAGTTACATGTGCATATAGTGCCTGACGAATTTTTATCACACGATTGCTTAATTGGAGGTGAACTGTCCGATTTGGTTGAAGTCCGATTTCGAGGACGAAAAGTTAAATGCCTTCGTTTTGAAAATACAGATTCGGGTCGTACTTTGTCAGAAAGTAGCACTGAGGTATCTCTTAGAGAAGTGATGAATGTCAATATCCATCATGAAGGCCTGAACTTTAATCCGCTGACAGCACACATTCTTGATCCCGAAAGGAAGATTAAAATCGAAGAACTTATCGAGAATTACAAACCAGAAGCAATAAAGGATAGTGGAGTAAGAATGAAAATCATTCTAACCGACGAAATTCCAGTTTTCCAGAATCCTCGTAGACTATCATCTGAACAGCGATCAATCGCCAATGTCATTATTGATAAATGGCGAAAAAAGAAAATAGTGAAGGACAGCATTGCGGACTACGGCAGCCCAGTTGTGTTAGCACCCAAGAAGAACGGCGAAATCCGATTGTGCTCTGACTACCGCATGCTCAACAAGAAGATAATTCGCGACAGATACCCATTACCTTTGATAGAGGACCTTTTGTACAAATTACAAAATGCAGAGGTATTTAGCACGCTTGATTTCGAGGATGGTTTTCTTCAGGTGAAAATCGAAGATGAAAGCACTAAATACACAGCCATCGTTCTGCCTGACGCACATGTGGAATTTTTGAGAGTACCTTTTGGTCTCTGCAACTCTCCGGCAGTATTCCAGCGTCACATAAGAGCGATTTTTAAAAAGTTACTTGATGAGAAAAAAATACTATCATACCTAGATGACATTATGATCCCGACGAAGACAGAGGAAGAAAATATGGCAGTCCTGAAGGAAGTTTTGACAGTAGCAAGTGAGTACGGTGTGAAGATCAACTGGAATAAGTGCAAATTTCTAATGAGGAAAGTTGAGTTTTTGGGTTATATAATTGAAGGAGGAACAATTAAACCATCCGAGGCAAAAACGAACGCAGTGAAGTTTTTTCCCAAACCGAAGTCTTGTAAAGAAATTCAAAGTTTCATTGGATTGACCAGTTACTTCCGGAAGTTCATCTTAAATTATGCAGTAATCGCTAGACCCTTGACTCAGATGCTGAAGGATGGAGTGAAGTTCCAATTTGGTCAAGAACAATTTCGTGCTTTTCAGGATCTGAAGAACGCTTTGACGCAGGATCCAGTGTTGAAGTTGTTTTGTGTAGGCACTAAAACGGAATTACACACCGATGCGTCGCAAATTGGTCTGGGAGCAATATTGCTGCAAAAGAACGAGGTTGATGGATTGTTACACCCGATATTTTACGCGAGCTGGAAGACTACACCACAAGAAGAAAAGTTGACCAGCTATGAATTTGAAATCCTGGCAGTTGTCAAGGCTCTCAAGAAGTTTAGAGTCTATTTGCTGCCAATCCAATTCAAGATTGTTACAGATTGTCGCGCATTTGTCCAAACAATGAGCAAGAAGGAAACATGTTTACGAGTAGCGAGATGGGCGATTCTGATAGGAGAATTTAAGTACAACATCGAACACCGACCAGGAAATTCCATGCGTCATGTGGACGCTTTAAGCAGAAACCCGCCTTCTATTTGTGTAGTGCAAGAAATCAAAGATGGACTTATTGATCAAGTGAAAACAGCGCAAGAAAAGGACAACGAAATACAGAAAATCGTTCAATCAACACAAAATGGTAAAGAAGACAGTTTTTCTTTGAAACGAGGAGTTCTCTATAAGGAACACGAAGGAAATACCTTACTCGTCATACCAAAAACAATGCAACACACTTTAATAAAATAATTTCACGAGAATGGCCATTTTGGAGTCCAAAAAACAGAGCACGCAATTGAACACGAATTTTGGTTCCCGAAGTTAAGAGCCAAAGTTAAGGAATTAATAGATAATTGTGTTCACTGTATTCTGATCGAAAAGAAAACTGGTAAGGCGGAAGGAGTGTTGAATCCTATCGATAAGGGTACCGCTCCTTTGGACACTTATCACATAGACCATTTAGGTCCAATCCCTTCTTCCAAGAAAAGATACAATCATCTGTTCGTTGTTACAGATGCCTTTACAAAGTTCTCATGGATTTATCCAACCAAATCCACTACAGCAGAAGAAGCCTTGGAGTGATTGAAAAAACAAGCTGTTACTTTTGGAAATCCAAGACGAATAATTCCGGACAGAGGCACAGCTTTCACATCAAACGCTTTCCGATATTATTGCAAAGAACAGGGAATTGAACAAATTTTAATCACGACTGGTATACCTCGCGGGAACGGACAAGTGGAGAGGATAAATCGAATTATCATCCCCGTTCTAGCAAAATTATCGGCGGAGAATCCAGCTGATTGGTATAAATACGTTGACCAACTTCAGCAGCACCTGAATTCGTCATTCAGCAGGAGCATCGGGATGACTCCATTCGAATTAATGATAGGGACGAATATGAAATTAAGATCGTCTTCAGCTTCGTGCCCTTATTGAAGAAGAACTAATCGATGTCTTCCAGGAAGATCGTTCACAACTCCGAGATGAAGCGATCAAAAATATAATCAAGATACAAGAAGAAAATCGAAAAACATCTCTTCGCAAACGCAAAACTGCTCATGTATATAAGTTAGGATATTTAATAGCAATCAGGCGCACTCAAGGAGGCCCTGGTCTGAAGTTACGACCAAATTTCATGGGACCTTATAAAATAGTTTCGGTGCTACGAAGTGACCGTTATCTTGTGGAAAAAGTTGGAAATCACGAGGGACCTTTTTGCACAAGCACAGCAGCTGACCACATGAAACCATGGCCAAACAGACGGAATTTAGATTTCGGTTCTGTCCTTGAGGACAATAGTGACTTGTAATCCAAGACAACGGGGTCGTTGTCAATTGCAGGATGGCCGAGTGTGGGGACACATGTGTTAGTGTACTTTCTATTAAAACTATTTTTACTCTCTTTTCAAATCATTTCAAATACTTGATGATAGATGTCGTGATAAAAAAAAAAGATGGACTCAGTGTTTCGTGCATAGTGCGAATAGTCAACATGTAATACAAAATGTAATCTTCTTTTTAAATAATCAAATCTTAAAATAAATGTAATGTTCTTTTTTACAAATTTACTCGCGAATTGAATTCACGATCCCACACATGTTTCTTACAATGAGATATACTCTTGTTTTTCGTCCTCATCTGCTTCATTTGATTGTATGTTTTCTTTGGTTCCAATGGATTGAATTCTAGGTAGAAATCTTGTCAAAGAAGTAGAAACATTTCCTTCCTTTGCTACCATATGATTTTTTGGAGTGCGTCCACTTTTAAGTTTTTTTGTTGAATCAATCTGCTTAGAAATAATTTTTCGTTTCTGTGCGATCCTCTGTGGGATTTCAGTGTTGTAGGCTGATTTCGGTTGGCTTTCATTTCGACTTTCAATTAGATAGCCTGAGTTGTCTGGAGGGGGAACAATGTCTATAATATTAGTTGTATTCATTCGGCTATCGACTGCTTGAGAGTTACGTGCTTTCAATAATTGTCGACGGTCTTCTCTTTCCTGAGCTGCTCGGTCTTTTTCTATTGCAAGATTCAAATTCTCAAACTCCTTGACTTTTGAGAAAGCCAGTTTTACCCATCTTTCAGCGATAAACTTGATTAAGATTAAGACAGGACGATTACCTCGCTACTTTCCCAAGCTAAATGCATTCTTGGTGGCCAGATCCGGAATATCTAAATTCAATTCGGCAAAAATTTTGTTAATAACCGCAATTAAATGTTTATTGATGTCTTCTGTATCTTTAAGCCTGAAGAGAACAATATTATTGTCTCTAATTGCTTTGTTTTGAAGGGTCGCATTGTTCTCCACAATAGTTATTCTTCCTTCTTAGGTATCGACTTTCTTGCTAATTAATTCAAGGTAATTATTCGTCTCTTATATCTTATTAGATAGGTCTGCGTGAGAGGAAGATGGCTTATTTGAAATATCATTAATTGATGTCAACAACTGCTCCCATCTCTTTTCATCGCTTGTAGACATTGCCATTATTTAGAATGTCCCAACGCAGGTAGAAAAACTCTTACGAAATGAACACTATCAATAAACTGCAGTTCACAAACCAGCTTAAAATTATTATAGTCTTGTCCGAGCATTGACACATATAACATAGATATAAACAAAGCCACCAATTACCGTGAGAACAAAACAAACACGACCGTATTTGTCAACAGTTCAAGCGAGACTCGCAAAATTAATAAATTAATTTTTAGTCAACAATCAACTTTAACGAGATTTAATACTTTTACTTTGGTAAAGGACATAATTTAGCTGGAGTTCGACAAACGATTCGATTTGATGCTTTTACAGTAGCGACCCTCGCTACACCATCGCTTCCACGATGAGTTTCTACAATGCGGCCGATTTTCCAAGAAGATGGTGGCACATTGTCCTCCTTCAGAATGACCATAGTATCTTTATCAATAACAGGAAATGGAACCTGCCTTTTTGTCCGTTATCGTTTAGGTCATGATCAGCCACATTGGTAAATGGTCTTCCTATAAGAAAGTGAGCAGGCGTTAGAGGATCGAGGTCATTTGGATCTATAGATAACGGGATCACGGGTCTTGAGTTCAATATTGGTTCTACTTGGTTTAATAGTGTTCTAAATTCTTCGAACGTTAAAATTGCATTACTCGCTACTCTTTTCAAATGATATTTCATTGACTTTACGCCGGCCTCCCATATACCAACAAAATGTAGTAGGCCGGAATAAAATGCCATTGAATGCCTACGTTAGCAATTTGCTCATTTAATGAATTTGATTCTTGCAAGTTTTGAATTTGATTCGTCCAAGTCGACACAAGTCGTTATTTCCCCCTACGAAATTTCTTCCACCATTGGATAGATATGAGCGGATTTTCCGCGTCTTGAAACGAAACGTCTCAAGGCATCCACAAAAGATTCTGTAGTTGCATCGGAAACCAATTCCAAATGCAGGGCTTTAGTTACAAAACACAATAACAGACTCATGTAACATTTCGTTACATTGAAACCACGGCCCTTTCTGGCTTTGATCATAAAAGGATCTGCATAATCTACCCCGGTATTGCAAAAGGGGTACGACGGAGACACACGGGTCGCCGGAAGATCGCCCATAATTGGCGTAATAGTTTTTGGATTAAATCTTACACAGTCGTGCACAATTTTTCTAGACAAATTTCTCCCCCCAATAGTCCAAAAAATTTCCCTGACGAAAAGATGATTTTTGAGATAGTCTAGCGAGGCCAATCAATGCTTTTGACAATTCGATAGTACTTAAAGGACCCGTATTTTTCTCAATTTTGGATTTTACATTTTGACAAAATCTCATACAATATGCAGTTACTCTAATCAACCGAGAAAAACTCTCATATCTATGAAAAATCGAATCGTCAACCTTTACATTTTATTTTATGGTGTGGAATGATTTTACTTCCGGGATATCCTCAAGTTGTTTTGGTAAACTTGGCCATTTTAATTCATTTTCGTACAGAAAACTAGGTCCCGACTGCCAAAGATTCAAATTAATCATTTGATTGGGCTCTACTCCACGTGATAAGCAATCTGCAGGATTTGACTTTTTGGGAACGTGACGCCAATCGCTAATTGAAGTGCTTTCTTGAATTTGACCTCTATACTCTATTCAATACGAAAATTTGGATATTTTTTGCCTGACTACTGATCCAACTTAAGACTATTGTCGAATCCGCCCAATAATAAATTTTAATTTCACCGATATCAAGAGCCTTTTTTAATTTGGAACATAATTTTACCATGAAAACTGCTCCACACAATTCCAACCTGAGTATTGTTGTGTTGTCTTCAACGGTGCTACTTTTGATTTAGAAGCAAGCAATCTTACTATTGTTTTTCCCTGACTATCCTGTGATCTTATATACACACAGTCCCCATACGCGGCCATAGAGGCATCTAAATATTAGCCGTTTCTGGTATTGATAGTCACGGAATATTTAAATTATTCAAACTTGTGAGTTGGTTTTTATAGTTTTACCATTGAGAATAAAGCTGATAGGGCAATATTTCATCTCAAGATAGCTTCTCAAGCCACAACTTCTGCAACAATATTTTTGCCATGATAATAATGCATGGCCTCAAAAGACCAAGCGGGTCAAAGATTTGGCCAATTTCATCCAATATCTGCCTTTTCGTAACCCTATCGCTTTCCGAAACGCGAATGACATATTTTAAAATATCCGAATTATTTTCCCACACTAGACCAAGTGTCTTTGTTTGCTCGTTTTTCGAAAATTCTATGAGTTAATTATTTTCCCCATTTCCCTCGATTTCCTTTGTCACACTTTCTCTATTTGATTTCCATTTACGCAGATTGAAACAACCCTCTGATAAGAAACGAGTTAATTTTTGTGCCATTAATGCGGCTTCTTCCTCCGTTTCCGCGCCGGTAATTAAATTGGTCCGACTACTTGCAAATCATTCAGCGACAAACCGGAATCTGCATGAAAGGAGGCATTAAAAACTACACGAATTGCAGAAGAAATTTTATCCAAGCGAATAACACAATGATGTGGAAGATAATACGAAATTGTTTCATCATCCTCCTCGATTACTTTTGACATATGCCTCAAGTCCAAGTATTCTTTCTTGAACGCACAATATGGCTCCCTCAAATTAGGCTGTTTTTTTAATTTTCGTTCCAAAGATAAACAACGACGTTCTACTACTTGTTTCGAATTACCCAATTTATTTAAATCATCTTTAAAATAAATTGATACTATAAACTTGCCATCCATATCACGCTTAGTATTTTTATCAAAATTATCCTCACAAAATTTCTCCTCGATCGATAATAGATTGATAGCTGACGAACACTCTTTCAATTCCCAAAATCTGACAGTTGTTTTTCGATATTTAAGCTTTTGACAAAATTACAATTTACTCGTTTTGTTAATAATACCGGTGTAGGACCCGCAAAAATCCAACCCAATTTCTTTTTTTGAAGCAACAACCCATTTTTATCTAAACTTATTTGACCGATGCAAATTAACGACCAAAATATTAAGTTACCAATAAAAATATCTATTGTTCTAGCTTTGTTAAAATTGGAATCAGACAATTTTATGTGTGATGGAATTCCAAGGGATTTTGAATCAACAGGCAAGTTAGGCATCTCAGACTTGATTTTAGGAACAAGTGGACATGAAATACGAAATTTAAAGGAATTTGCTTGTGGTATGACTTCAATTTCACATTTGTGTTGGACTGCTAAAGGACAGTCACCGATAGATTCAATATTGACATTAATTGGAATTTTTTCAAGACCTAAGATTTCACAGAGTTCAGAGGTAATAAGGTTACCCTACGAGCCAGTGTCTAAAAGAGCCCTTGCCATGCGTTTCTTTTTAGTAAAAGGTTACTATAATTGAGGCTGTGGATAATGTTCCGTCCACAGAACCTTTAATTATTGACGTGGCTGAGACAAATGATTTTTCCTTCGGCTCCAGAGGAGTGTTTGGCCTGCTTAATTTAAAATGCAGCGAAGTATTGTGCTTGGCTTGACATAGCTTGCAACTTTGAGCTAGACATTCTCTCTGAAGATGACCCGGTGGCAAGCAATTCAAACACAATCTGCATCCCTTAACTTTCTCGGCTCTCTTCTGCTCTGAAAGCGTCAAAAAAAGAGGACATGCTTGTATGTGATGCTCCCCTTTACAAAAAGCACAACTAATTTTATAGGCCGCAAAAAGTTTTTTACTTTGTACATTAGGTTTATTTTCACTTTTTGGTTTTGAATCTTTGGTATATCTTAAGATATTTACTTCTAAGGTTTTTAACAAACTCGCGCGAAATTCTAAAAGAAATTTTAATTTTTTTAGAGTTGGTATCTCACTTCCCGATTTGTCAGATTCCCACGCACGGACCGTTCGATAGTCCAGCTTTGATGAAAATAAATAAATAAGTAACGAATCCCAATTGTCCGTAGATTGACCTAAACTATTAAGTGCCCCTAAATGTTGATTGTTATCTAAAAGTTTTCGAATTTGTACAGAAGACTCTTTTGTCATCGATTCGCAATCAAAAATAATTTTGATATGATTTTGGATCAAGAGACGTTTATTATTGTACCGACTGCACAAGGCGTCCTGCGCAATTTCGCAACTTGATAATTGACAGAGGAAAATTTCAGCGACTCGATCACCTGCGACGCAACCCCTTTCAAAGCTGCAATCAAATAGTGAAATCTTTCAATCGAACTAATTTCTTGATTGTTGTGTATTAACGACTCGAACGTGTCCCTAAAGCCCAACCACTCGGAAAGCTCACCGTTAAAAGGCAACTCTATTTGAGGTAACTGCATGCCTGTGAATTTGATTATAACAGGCTGGTAGCCGCCAGAAGCTGCATTTGTTGCGCTTTGTTGTGACTGTAATTGCTGATAAGACTGCCTCGAGACACCTGTAACCGAGTGAGAAGTGACATCAACTTTATCTTTTGATATTCCCCTTAATAAAAATTGTTTTGCTTGAACTACTAATGAATAATAAAGATCTTCACACTCGGTTCTATAATTCGAACAATCATCTTCATAATTATCTTGTGACTCGATTTCATCAAGAACATGTTCCAAATTTGGAAATGCTATATTTACTTTTTCTAACCGTTCATTAATATCGATTTTATCAGACTCGGACAATTCAAGATTTTTATTGAGATTACTTATCGCGAGCTTATACAAATAATTTTTAAATCCAGTAATTTTTGCCTTTTAAAGTCCACGTTTTTTTATAAGACCGTCTACTAATATTTTAATTATTAAAATAACACAATATTAAAAAGAATCAATATTAAGAGGAATAATTTGGTAAAGGATTGTATAAAAGGATGCCCACTTATCTTTAATTTTTGTTTAAGTACGATGTTGACTTATAGAAGTAGATCTGGATGTCGACAGCTTCGCTTCGTAGTTGCCTTGAAATAATTTATTCGTTTCTTGAAAAAGTGCGGTGACGGACTGTACTGTCATTCGAAAACATTGATAACATGTCTCAAACTCTGCGTCACTCAGCCCTCGTTGACGAAATTTTCTTGGCACGTGCTGCTTGGCTCTAGACTTCTTGATTATGATAATGAAAATGTTTCGTTAATTCCAATTTCATATATATATATATATAAATTACTCCATTGTAGAGCTATCGTTGTTTTTGTCCAAATGATAATTAATTTGTTAATGAGAGTTGGCGAAATACTATGTAATTTGAATATGCCTCGTGGTCTTTGAGATTAGGTTTGACATGTGCTTGGTGATTTATAAATTTTGTATAATCAATTGTTGTGATATTTTGCGTTGATCGCAATTTTTACGAAAAATGTACACACTTGAAATGTGTTCATTTTGTTGCATGGTTTATTGTTTAAACCTTTAACGCTGGAACGGACCCTTTTTCAATAATTTTCAACGTTAATTATTTTTGATATTAGGCATGTAGAAAATTTTCAGAATAACATTTTCTTACGTATTTTTTATCGCTCTTTCAGAATCTGTCACCAATATGGCGGTAAATATTTTTAAAAATTGATCAGATTTATTTGAAAATTGCTGCTCGGGGGTTTTTGGGGTCGCTGATTACGAATATGAACTCACATTTCAAAAATTCAAAATAGCGTATCCAATATGGCGGTCGATATTTTTTAAATTGATCGGATTTATTTGAAAATGGCTATTTGGGGGTTTTTGGAGTCACTGATTACGAATATGAACTCAGATTTCAAACATTTTAAATGTCGGATCCTTTAAAAAAGAAACTAAAATCGCGTTTTAAGCATGAAACATATTTTGAGGGTCAATTTGAGATTTTTAATTCACACTTACTGTATTGATAAAAATTAAAAAATATTTTCCAAGTACCCCTAGGGCGTGTTCGCTAATGCAACACGCTTTGCATAAAGAGCAACCTACAATACCTACGAAGTGTACGTTCATTGTAGAAACAAATGTAAGAGTAATATAGGGACGTTCGTTTTTTTAAAAGAAATCTGAGATACCACAGTAACTTTTGTAGGAGATGTCCGAGTAAATCAACAAAGAGTGAAAAGTTTGCCATTACGCTCCGGTCACAATTTTAATCATCAAGACCAAAAATATACATTTAAATCCACTTTATTTCGCAATCATCAGCAAACAAAAACATGTGATGAGAATGTAATCCTTAAAGTCGTAGTAACTTTAAGAAAGAAAATGTTTTATGAAACATATAATAGGAAACAAGAACAAGAACACAATATAATAATGCACAGTTATTGCAGACCACCGCCAGCGAAGCGCGCAACAACACACGGAGCGCGACGCGCGAAATAATCGACGAAGCGCGAAGCGCGACGATCAATATTCGCGCTGAAACTTGCGAGCGAAGCGAGCCTCCGCGCAAAGCACGGATGAGAATTTGTCGCGTTTGCGCACACAGATTTTTTTTTAATTTTTAGTAAAAAAGGAAGGTTTAAAAATCAAGTTTTGCAATTATAAATTTGTTTTTAAACAATTTTGAATCTCAAAATGTGTATGTAACATATAAGGGGCAAATTTTCTCAAGTGTACCAATGTCAAAATTGCAAGTTGTTAGATCGGGCTAATATTTTCACAGTATTTAGAACTATGAATGAGTACTTAAAACCACCAAGTAATTATAAAATTTTATAAAAAATTGTAGGGGGAGGAGGTTGAAGATTTTAAATAAGTATAAACAGTGAGTTTTATAAAAAATCGTAGCTTTTATATAATAAAGAAAAAAAAATGTGACCTATATGTTTTTGGTAGGTTTTTTCTGATATTTCAAATGGTGAGTATTTTTTTCAAAAAATTCAAAATGTAACCCTTCTTTTGAAAATTAAAAAATTTTTTGAAATTTTTTTTTAACTGAACTTCCCGGTTTTTCCGGGAAACTTGACATTTCTAAAGTACATTTTTTCAATTTTTACATTTTTGATGTAAGAAGAGATGATTTTTTTTATCTGCATATTTTTTTATTATTTTAATATCAATATCAAGCGTGATACACGCATAAGGTGTTGAATGTTTTATTTAAGGGGACTTTCTGGTTTAGAATTTCAAAAAAATCGATTTTTTTTTTGCTTAAAAATGTTCCTTAGTATCATAGAATTACTGTCCCAAAACGATTTTTAAAAAATATGTACAAAAACAAAAGCTATAACAATATTTATGACGGTATGTATTTCAACAACAATCTACAGTTATCTTATTTACATATTTGGTGTTCCTCTTTTATTGATATTAGCTTGAAACATGTTACTCGAGGGTTTTTGGGGTCGCTGATTATGAATTTGATGTCAGTTTTTGAAAATACAAAATGGCGGATCCAATATGGCGGACGAAAAAATAAAAATTCAACCGGATTTGCTTAAAACTTGTTACTCGGGGGTTTTTGGGGTCGCTGATTACGAATTTGATGTCAGTTTTTGAAAATACAAAATGGCGGATCTAATATGGCGGACAAAGATTAAGAAATTAATTAAATTTAGTTGAAAATGGTTACTTGTGGCCTTTTGAGATTGCTAGTTATGAATATAGGCACAAAACATTAACGTTCTAGGAACGTTTTAAATACATATGCACTGAAAAAAAATGCTATAGAATCTAAAGATATGCTATTGCGGGCTACCAAAAGCAGATATTGTTGAATGAATAGCATATGTTCAAAATCTTAAAGCATTGCGTTTGAATAAAATACTTCATTATCAATTTTGAAAGTAATACTGTCCGCCATATTGGATCCGCCATTTTCAATTTCCAAAAACTGACATCAAATTCATAATCAGCGACCCCAAAAACCCCCGAGTAGCAAGTTTTAAGCAAATCCGGTTGAATTTTTATTTTTTCGTCCGCCATATTAGATCCGCCATTTTGTATTTTCAAAAACGGACATCAAATTCGTAATCAGCGACCCCAAAAACCCCCGAGTAACAAGTTTTAAGCAAATCCGGTTGAATTTTTATTTTTTCGTCCGCCATATTGGATCCGCCATTTTGTATTTTAAAAAACTGACATCAAATTCGTAATCAGCGACCCCAAAAACCCCCGAGTAGCAAGTTTAAAGCAAATCCGGTTGAATTTTTATTTTTTCGTCCGCCATATTGGATCCGCCATTTTGGATTTTCCAAAACGGACATCAAATTCGTAATCAGCGACCCCAAAAACAGCGGGTTACGAAGTTCTGTTGTAATAAAAAGTTGTTTGATATTCATGACTCAATTAATTATGTTATGAAAACTTTAAACGCGTTTTTCTCGAAAACTCATTTTTTTTTTTCTAACGTACCAGAAAAAAGGTATCTTTTGGAAGACGCCACCTACAGCTATGAAATTGAACTAAATACACTCAAACATATTTTTTAAATTTTCTCTACGCAATGTGCTACAATGTCCAAAAATAGTTTTTACAATTTCTTTAATACTGTTCTTACAATAAAAGTTTTAAAACCTTCCTTTTTTGTCAATTCTAATCCAGAAAGTCCCCTTAAACAATCGTTGCAAATAACTGGAATATATTTTTTTAAAGTAGAATTATATAAACATTTCTTTAAAAAAAACTAACACTTTATCTTTATTTTTATAAATATTTATTTGTAAAACGTCAATTTAATAAAAATACTTCATATTGTAAAATATTTCAATTTTTATTAATTAATTAATTAATTAATAATTCAAAAACAAAAAAAGTCATTTTTTTCGTTTCACATATTTAAAGTAAACATCATAAGTTTGCTTTTAGTACAAGAAAAAAAGAGTGTTTTTTTTTTAAAAAATCAAAAAAAATTTTAATTTTCAAAAAAAGGGTTAAATTTTGATTTTTTTGAAAAAATACTCACTATTTGAAATAGCAGAAAAAACCTACCAAAAACATATAGGTCACAATTTTTTTTTCTTTATTATATAAAAGCTACGATTTTTTATAAAACTCACTGTTTATACTTATCCAAAATCTTCAACCCCCTCCCCCTTCAATTTTTTATGAAATTTTATAACTACTTGGTGGTTTTAAGTACTCATTCATAGTTCTAAATACTGTGAAAATATTAGCCCGATCTAACAACTTGAAATTTTGACATTGGTACACTTGAGAAAATTTGCCCCTTATATATTACATACACATTTTGAGATTCAAAATTGTTTAAAAACAAATTGATAATTGCAAAACTTGATTTTTAAACCTTCCTTTTTTATTAAAAATGTTTAAAAAATATTAGAATGCGAAAATTCACGCTTAAAAACGTTTGGTGCACATCTCAGGCGTGTTTACGCGAGATCGATATCTGTGCACCTCGAGACAAAAAATTCGATATTTCGGTTAGTTTGAAGGTCTCCAGGGATTTTTTTTTGCAAAAAGTTCTGGAGAAGATAACGAATTCAAATATTATAGTTACAAAAAAATCGAAGGGGTGCTTATGACCAAAAATATTAAATCAAAATTTTTTTTGACTTTTTTTCCGGGCAAATTTTGGATTTTTTTTTCTTTAATATTGCACTTTAAATTGTTAGATAATCAACTTATATTACCTAAAATATAAACAAAATCTAACTAAATGGATAAAAGTTATTCTTTTTTCAAAAAAAATGTGCTTTAATATTTAATGCCCGGTAAAATCCACAATTTTGAAAATTTTTAAAAATTTTTTTTTCCTAAAATCTTCTGTCATAAAACACTACCTTTGTACCAATTTTCACAAAAATTGAAAGACCCATGACCAACTTTGATTTTTTTGAGAAAATTTGACCCTATTACTTTTGTCAAGTCTTTATATTTGATTTATTGCTTCTCGACATTTGTAATTCTATTTTCACAACACTGAGGATTTAACATGCGGCTCGAAGGACCATTTTATATATAATTAAATGCTGGATTGCACAGATGGAAATAGATATAATTTGTTTTAAACAATAATCACACCAAATCACGTTTTCTCAATTTAAGTGCATTCGCCATATTGGTATATTATTAAAACGGAAGTGATTATATAAATCAAATTAGAAATTAAAGAAAAATTATAAATTATAAATTAGCAGGAAAAACGCGAAACAGATTTACGCGGCAAATTCAATTCAAATACTGTGACAATACATAACACTCGGGGAAATTTCTTGTGAGTTGATTCCCGCAAAATTCTCAAAAAATCCTCAAAAAGTTTGATAAATCTCGGAAATTTATAGAAAATTTTTCGGGAATTAATTCTCGAGAAATTTCATGGAGTTTTACAAAAACATTGTTAAGTTAATTTAAATTCTAAAAAGTAAAAAAAATATCGTCTTGTATGTTAAATACATTTTGGGTACTAAATTAGGTATTGTTGACCACAAAACCACGGAGGAACCCAATTTGTTTAAGTTTTAAATTTTTTCGTCCGCCATATTGGTTCCGACATTTTGCTTCGTCACCATCTGACTTCAGATTCGTAATCAGCGATCCTAAAAACCACCATGTAACAAGCTTCGGGCCAATGCGTTTAGTTTTTAAATTTTTTTGTCCGAGATTTTGAATTGTTAAATCTGACTTCAGATTCATAAACAGCTACCATAGAAACCCCTGAGTAACAAGTTTTTAGCAAATTGCACTAATTTTAAATATATCGTTAGCCATATTGGAGTCGAAATTTTGATTTTTCAAAAACCGCCACTCGGCATTTAAAAGTATTCCTTTTTAACTAAATTTTCTTCCTATGCCCGGTAATTTAAACCTAAACAATTTTTGGAGAGCAGGGGAGTCCCGTTGACAGAGAATGCCTCAAGTATAAAAATGTTTTCGAAAAATTCAAAAAATCGCAAATTTTATATTTTTTAATGAATTGCTTTTAAACTCTCTATAATTGAGTATTATGTTATTCATTCAAATTTTAACATAGTTATGCCAAAAATACTGTCCTATAACTAAGATGTACATAAGTATAAAAATGTTTTAAAAAATTGCAAATTTCTAAATTTTACATTTTTTTAATGTATTGCTTTTAAACTCTCTATAATTGAGTATATAATTAATTCAGTAGTATTTTTGTAGTCTCTGATTAAGTTTTTCACGTCGAAATAATGCAATTCATAATTATTTATCGAATTTTTCCAATATTCTTCAATTGAAAGAACATCAGAAATATTAAAAATGAAGATGTTTTATGATAAATATTTTATGATAAAAATGATATCACAGGATGTCAAGAATTGTAAGTCACCTGTGATACGATACTATAGGGGAGAGTGGGCTACATTGAACCAGCGTCAACAGTGAACCACTTCAATTTTCTGAGAAATGATTGAGTGAAATGTTTTCTTATTCAATATATAAGTTATTTTTACCGAAACAGACTATTTCTAAAAATTTCCGGCATGTAGGTTTATTATCTACAAAGAAAAACTAAAAAAAAAAACTGTTTCTCACGCACAAAACAAAAAATTTTGTGGAAATATAATAAAGTATTTTTTATTGAAATAGGAAGTTTTAAAAATGAGTAAACTTTTGATTTATTTCGCTTAGAGTGTCATCTTCAATACTTCGATGTGATAAAGAATTTTAAGTCTTACATAAATTTATTATAAACAATTTTTGTTGTGAATGTCATGTGAATACAGTGAGTGCGGCATCATTGAACCACCCGAAAAATAAAAAAAAATTCAATTTTAAGAGTTGTCTGCTCTACTAATTAGTAAGAAAAATACTGGAAGACATGCTTTCATCACAATTGTCAACGAGATAAACTTAAACTGTCACTTCTGCTACGAAATCTGACATCAAAATATTATAGTATCCTATATTAACAAATAATAACTATTTAACAGTAATTTTATATTTTTTTATGTGGAAAATAAGATTTTTTCACAATGTGTAAGTGGAAATATTATTTTCGAAGTAAGTTGTAGTGTTTTATTAGAGGTTGTTCAATGTAGACACAGATCCTTCAAAATAAGAAAAGTGTAACTAGTTAGAAAAAAATTAAATTTCATTGTTTGTAAAAATAATGTAAAAAAATATATTAT
The DNA here is from genome assembly GCF_015476425.1 of Leptopilina heterotoma. Taxonomy (NCBI): domain Eukaryota; kingdom Metazoa; phylum Arthropoda; class Insecta; order Hymenoptera; family Figitidae; genus Leptopilina; species Leptopilina heterotoma. The sequence continues at coordinate 338,301 of NW_025111120.1, forward strand.
TGTAAAAATTTGTATTTGTAACGTGTGTTTTAACTAAAGGACTACTTCAGTTTTATTTTGATACAAAAATATGATCAAAATTTGTAAAATTTAATTAGTTCTTGGACTTTAGAAAAATTTTCAAGTTATCTATGGTTTTTGGTAGATACATGAGTACACTTTTTCCTCTTACAATATTTTTCAAAACAAAATTTTATTATTGAAGTAATCAGGTGTTGAAATTTTGGGTCATTTTATTTTAATTTTATTATTACTTTGAAACAAATAAAGATAATTAAATAAATTTTTTTCAAATTAAAGCTTAAAGTCTATACATTAAAGATGAAATAAAGCGATTGCTAAAAAATGAAAATTTATAATTGTTATTAACAATTCTTTCAAACAATTGCAAATTGAAGAATGTTCTCAAGTTTTAAAAAGATTAAAACTCCAAGGATTAATTTTAAAAAATGAAAAATCAGTAACCTCTAATGTTATGAAAATTGTGTAAATTTTTCTGCAACAAAATGGAGGCAAAAATTGACTTGAGTTCCTGGAAAAAGATAAAATTACAAACTAATAAATAAGATCTTTTTTTGATTTGTTAAAAACTTAACGTTTTTAAGCGGATTTTTAAGATTAAGAGTCGATTTTCGCCTGCATTTTAGCAGAAAAATCTACATAATTTCTATAGGGTTTCTATAGGTTTCTATAGGTTTGGTTGTGGGCATACTTTCGTTTTGAATCACAACTTGTGTCCAAGTAGACATTAAGCGAACATATGAATATGTATTGAAAGCTTGGGACCCTAGCTAACTACTAGTGAAGAAACTAAATTGATTCCGTCGAGTAGAAAAATTAATTGAATAAAGTGGTAATTTTTCTAACAAAAAAAATGTTGGTTCGGTTGTGAGCACTTTTGAAAAATCTACTAAAAATGTAAAAAAAATTAACTAAGTAACCATTTATTAACTACGTAAGGATGATTTTTTATTATTTTGACCTCCCCTCCTCCCCATGTAAAGACATAAAATTTCCCACACTGAACCTCAACTGCACAGTTACTAGCTACGAACAATAGAAACTCATTAGCATAATTACACTGTTTATTTATAAATTGAAATAAATGAAAATAACGATAGACTTTATACTGACAATCGTCAACAACTGAGTGACAAAATATCTAGATTATATGAGATTATTAAAATAAAAAGTTTTGAATTGAATTATTTAAAGTGCATGGTGAAATTGACATTTTGAAATATTGGACAGGCTGATGAAAATCATTTAGCCTAGTTTTTTGCGTAGGACTAGGCGAATTTATAGTGAAATAGCTGTCAAATATATGCATAAATGGACACGTTATAGGAAGTCATTGTCAAAACAACAAAACCATGTGAGATTCTTCTTAAGATGAAAATCTGGTGGTTTTATACCAGCTCATATTTTAAATCAAAAATGTAATGTAAAGTTATTCCATCATTTATCTCGTCATAAATTTCAGAAGTTAGTTTTTTATTTTAAAATTAAAATGCTTAAAATTGAAATTGTTGGCAGCATAAAATAAATAAAAATCCTAAAAAGGAAATTAGACTTATTATATAACGATTTGGTAGAATTGACAAGTAATGATACTATTGAATTCTTTGTTGACTGTCAAAGTAGAATTATTTATAATTTTAAAAAAGTTTTAATTAGAAATTCCGTTAAGAAGTACAAGTGGTTAAATGAAAAATTTTATAAACAAGATGACGTAAGAAATGTAAATAGCGATTGGTTCAAAAATTTTACCAATAAAATAATTTCACTTGACATACAATATTTTTAAGTTTAGGTGACAAATTGTATACTGACGTTAGAAATAAAAGTTCATATTGTGAAAGTGCTTCGTCTATGATAGAGGAAAAAATTACTTTGATCCCTGGAGATAAAAGAACAGTTTTTAGGAGTAACATTTCAAATAAGTTAAATAATTTTTTAAATATGGAAATTAACAATAGTCAGTTATGAGATATATACAAATTTTAGACTACGAGGCTTAAAAATTCTTAAATAAAAATAAAGATATAGTAATTTCGAGAGCGGACAAAGGTAATATTACGATATGTTTAGAGAAAAATGTATACATCGACAAGTGTATGGATCTGTTGAATGACAAAAATACGTACAGTAAATTGAAAAAAGACCCTACAAATGTTATTCAAAGAGATTTGAAGGCTACCTGTAACATCTTTTTGTGGTTCCCCTTTAGCATCATTATCTCAATTTATCAGTATTCCGATGCAGAAAGCGATTAGAAATAACGAATTTTTTGTTAAGAATAGTTGGGACTTTGTAAACAAAATTAAGTACTTTTATATTCCGAGTAATTACAGATTAATTTCGTTGGATGTTAAATCCCTATTCACAAATATTCATAAAGAGTTCTTTATGTTTTAAAATGTTTAAAATTAAAATGGAAGGATATTAGAGATCACACAAAGATTCCTGTCGATTAATTTATAATGTTAGTCGAGTTTTGTACTGATAATTCATATTGTTGTTTTGATAATAATTTTACAAGCAGATTTTTGGTACCCCTATGGGTTCACCGCTTTTTGGAACTATTGCTGATTTAGTCATGGAAAAGTTGGAAGAAGATATTTTAAAGTCATAAAATTTTAATTACATTTTTTATTTTCGTTATGTTGATGACATTATTTTTTTTATTCCTGAGAAATTTATTAATGACACTCTTAGTTTATTTAATTCTTATCATCCTAGACTACAATTTACTATTGAAATTGAGTCTAACAATAGTATTCGTTTTTTAGATGTATTAATTATTAGAGAAAATAATTAATTAACTTACAATAAACTGCTATAAAAAGACAACTTTTTTAGGACGGTATGTAAATTTTAATTCCGAAATTTGTATTAAAGATAAAATTTCTATAATTTTTGGATTGGTCAACAGGCTAATTAAATTGTCTGACGAAAAATTCCATAATGAGAATTTGAATCTGATCTCTGATATCTTAAGAAAGAACAATTTTCCATCAAATTTATTGACAAATACCTCAAGGGGATATTCCAGTTCAAAATGTCAAAAAATCGATTTTTTAAAAATTTTATTTTCGGATTTCTTATAGTGTCCAGAAAACTCTCCTTAAATTTTATTGCAAAATTCGAAGTAAAACAGAAGTTATACACTACCGTCTGGAATTATCGGTACGGCTGCACACGCACGGCCTAAAAACATACCAATCTTTAAATCACGATTTTTTTGTAAATACAAATGTCAGAAAATTAACAAATATACCATTCGAAAGATTATTAAATCTTACGATTAATGATACATAACTAAAAATTTTAATAATTTATACAAAGATTGCAACAATCGACAAATTTGACAACAAAATTTTAAAAATAGAATTTTTAAAAAAAAATGTCAACCCCTGCAAATTTTTTAAAAATTGTAGAAAAAATTTAAAACTTATATAGGTGTGATCATTTAAGTCTCATCTTTAAATTAAGACCAAAAGAGTTCAAAAATTTTAAGGGGGGAATCACATTAAACGTTTAAAAAAATCGATTTTTTCTTTTTTGCATAAATTGTTAGTTAAGGTATTCAAAAATAGGCTAAAAAAGTTTTTAGAGCAAAATTCGAAGTCCTTGCTGTACTAGCGATGAACGGTGCGTGCTCCAGGTTACTGTAGATTAGTAGAATAAGCGTAGCACTTTTGAGACTAAGGAGAGCAGAAAGGCACGAGAAGAGGAATTATTAGACTTACATGCTACTTATGAAGCACATGAAGGGATATATATATAGTGCTGGAATAGCCGATTAAAGTGTGATCACTTTAACCCTTTAAGGCCCGACTTTTTTTCAGTCATTCGATTTTCGTCATACTCTGTACTTAAGGGTTTTCGGGGTCGCTAATTACGAATCCGAACTCAGATTTTGAAAATTCAAAATGGCGGATCCAATAAGGCGGACGACTTTTTTAAAATTTCATCGGATTCACTTGAAATTCGTTACTCGGGGGTTTTCGGGGTCGCTGATTACGAATCCGAACTCAGATTTTGAAAATTCAAAATGGCGGATCCAATATGGCGGATGACTTTTTTAAAATTTTATCGGATTCACTTGAAATTCGTTACTCGGGGGTTTTTGGGGTCGCTGATTACAAATCTGATGTTAGTTCTTCAAAATTCAAAATGGCGGATCCAATATGGCGGATAAAAATATTTGAAAATTGAGTTAGGCTCATGAAAATTACTACTTGTGGGTTTTTGGGGTCGCTGATTACGAATCTGATTTTGGTTTTTCAAAATTCAAAATAGCGGAACCAATATTGCAAACAAAAGTTTCAAATAATTGCTTTAAGCTCCTAAAAAAACTACTCAGTGTTATTGGGAGATTAATCCTACGTCAGCGTTGTCTGTAATTAGCCTACAAGTTTGTAGTTACCGGGACCAACCACGAGGAGGTTACAGAACATAGATCCGATTTTATTTTTTTTGTTTTTTACTTTTTTTTATTTTTTTTTGTTTTTTTTGTTTTTTATTTTGGTTTTTATTTTTTTTTTGTTTTTTATTTATTTTTATTTTTTTTTGTTTTATATATATATTTTTTTGTTTTTGTTTTTTACTTTTAGAAACTATTTTGAATGGAATTGACGGAAACAAGGATCGAGGCATAGTGGAACTTTGCAGGTTGTACAGGTTGTTCTAGTTCTAGAAACCTTGCCTTTCACACTGCAAAATTGGCATCGACGGCTGTTGTGATTTTTCTGCGGCAAATGCTTATTGTCACTTGTTCTTTTTTCTTTCGACACCTTAATTCTTTTACTGTCAAGTGCAATAGGACGTCCAACCTTTTCCCTTGAACAAAAATTGCCAATCAACTGTTTTGCTAAGTTTAGTCGAAAATGGAGTTGATCTATCGAATTTTTGTTTTTGTGAATGTTACACAAAATATACGCATCTACAATTACTAAATCAATAATAAAATAGAATATTCTATGCCACCACTTTTTGGATTTTTTACCTATTGCATAACGTTCCTTCAATTGATCAAACCGATATACACCTCCCATATACTTATTATAATCTGAAATTGATTCAGGACAGGAAACGTTACTTCTAGAACCATCTTTATTTTTTCTTTTCACTTCTGTGACTGACTCAGGATCATGTGCAGTGCTCAAAAGTGTTACAGGCTTAGAATCGCCCTGACTGTACCAACAGCAAAAATGTGCTTGGCTCTTAGTTCTTTCATTAATTTCACTGAAGTGAAAAAATTGTCGAAGGCTAATAAAACACCAGAGTTTCTCAACTGTTCAGACAACTTAAGAACAACACGTTCTCCCAATGTATCACCTGAAAAATCATTTGTGTTCGACTTTCCCGTATATATCTCAAATTCCAATATGAAACCTGTCTTAAAATCAGCTAAGCACCAAGCCTTGTAACCTCTTTTGATGGGTTTCATTGTCATGTACTGCTTCAAAGAGGAACGTCCCTTGAATGGTATCATGGATTCGTCAATTGACAATGTATCAGAATGATGGTAACATTTCGTTAATTTTTTATTAACTTCATCTAAAAAAGGCCTAACTTTATGCAGTTTGTCAAACTCTGGATGTCCTTTAGGATACGCCGTATCATTGGAATTCAGATGAAGTTTACTTGTAATTTCCATAAAGCGAGTACGAGTCATTATTTCTGATACTGCTGGTACGCTTAAATATGGATCAGTACTCCAATAATTCTTAACTGATGGCAGTCGATGAATCCCCATAATAATTTTTATCCCTATCCATGCTTGTAATTCTTCAGAAGAAATATCTTTCCACCTAAAGTTTTCATCCGAAGACTCTTTAGCGTATGAATTGGTTTCGAGAACTATAGAATCAATTATTTCTTGTGTTAAAAAAGAAAAAAAATACCTTATTTCAGGACAACAATTATGAAAGTTCATTTAAACTTCTGGATCTCTTTCAAAAGTTTTATTTAAATTCTTAAAAAGAGTTCTATCTTGAGACCATATATCACTTACATCTGCAATACTTTCATCACTATTAGAATCATCCGAGTTATTGGAATCGGAATGTGATTCAGTCACATCACAATTTCTATCATCATCATTCTCATCTGAAGATCCACAATCACCATCCGATTCTGAATCATCCGGATTATCGGGTAGGGAATAAGCATTATCAAAATTTTTCCTCTTACGGAGAAAATAGGAGTTTTGTTTCTTATTCATAATTATTTAAATAATTATGAAAAAAGCTAAGAAAATAAGTAACGAAAAAATCGCATGTAAAGTGTTACATGTAACTAATCGTAATTATAGGATAATCGAAGCAACCAAAGTAACGAAAAAGCAAGTTCTGAAAGAAATGGCATACGCTAGTGTTGACAATCGACAAAAAACAAATGCCTAACGAAAAAACGTAATTATAGGATAATCGAAGCAACCAAAGTTACGAAAAAGCAAATTCTGACACAAATGACATACGCTAGTGTTGACAATCTACAAAAAACAAATGCCTAACGAAAAAACAGTTTAAGAATTGACTGAGTGATGTAGTTGCTAATTAAATAAAGAAAAAAATACCTAACACAAAACCTGATTCAAAAACAAGTGACAAGCTATCATTGACAATCAAACAAAAAACAAAAGCCTAACGGAAAAATAGAATCAGATGCGAACGAGTGACGCTATTGGCGACTATAGAAAGAAACTAATTGCTAACTCTAAAATATCGTCAGAAACGAAAAAGTGATTGTGAGAAAAAAAATACCTCGTGCGAAATTTTGTTCAGAAACAAGTGAAGGAACAGGAATTTCAAAAAACTAACATTAAATTTGTAATCAGTGACCTCAAGAATCCCAAATGGTAATATTCATGAGTCTAGCTCAATTTTCAAATATTTTCGTCCACCATATTGGATCCGCCATTTTGAGTTTTAAAAAAATAACATTAGATTCGTAATCAGCGACCCCAAAAACCCCCGAGTAACGAATTTCAAGTGAATCCGATAAAATTTTAAAAAAGTCATCCGCCATATTGGATCCGCCATTTTGAATTTTCAAAATCTGAGTTCGGATTCGTAATCAGCGACCCCGAAAACCCCCGAGTAACGAATTTCAAGTGAATCCGATGAAATTTTAAAAAAGTCGTCCGCCATATTGGATCCGCCATTTTGAATTTTCAAAATCTGAGTTCGGATTCGTAATCAGCGACCCCAAAAACCCCCGAGTAGTCATTTTCATGAGCCTTTCTTGAAGTAATTTAACAATTTTTAATATTTTTAACAACCCTTAGCAAAAACATTTTTTTTTAATATTGCACAGTGGGTCTCAATTCACTTCAACCCAAAAGTGCTTGCACATCTCGTTTTTTTTATATTGTTTCTGGGATGCCTCCTGATGATTTTAAAGCAAAAATGAAAAAAATCGGTTGGGCCCTTTTTGAAAAAACTAATTTTTTGATTTTTTTAAAGAGGTTAATCAACATATTTTAAGAAAAATACATTTAAATAGAAGGTATATCGATTTGAGCAATTAGAAATGACATAACAAAGAAGGCCCTAGGTGCTGAATATCTTGCGGTAACTTTATCACATCTAAATTCACGAAATTTCGTGAAAAATCGGCACAAAATTTAGTTTTTTGAAGATTACTCTTTTCTCGTGCATATCAGGTCTTAAATGTCTATAGAGAAATTAAAGCTTATAAAATTTGCAAGAAAATGAAAAAAAAGTACTGTATCTTCAAAATTGTCGGATATATGACCTTTTAAAATCAGATTTTAACAGAAAATTCCTTTAAAAAAAAATTTTATTTTAGTTTTTGCAAAATAAATAGTTTTTTGTTCATCTGAGACAAATATGTTATTAGAGATAAATTATAGCAGACTTAATTTCGAGTAAATCTGTCATAGGGTCAGCTTTCTATCTTCAATAGAATCAAAGTTATGATATTTTAAAAATTACTCTTTTTTATAAGCTTTTATTAAAATTCACTTTTTTTAATTTTCTCGTTTCTGGAGAGTATTAATTTTAAAAATATCCTAATTTTTTTATTTTATTATGTAACTGAAAGAAATAAAAGTACAATTAAATTTCCTCAGAACAAAAACATTTTATTGAACATAATGAAACAATTATTACTTTTAAAATGAGTGCTATGACGTATTTACTCGAAATTAAGTTTGCTATAATTGATCTCTGATAACATATTTGCCTCAGATGAACAAAAAACTATTTATTTTGCAAAAACTAAAATAAAATTTTTTTTTAAAGGAATTTTCTGTTAAAATCTGATTTTAAAAGGTCATATATCCGACAATTTTGAAAATACAGTACTTTTTTTTCATTTTCTTGCAAATTTTATAAGCTTTAATTTCTCTATAGACATTTAAGACCTGATATGCACGAGAAAAGAGTAATCTTCAAAAAACTAAATTTTGTGCCGATTTTTCACGAAATTTCGTGAATTTAGATGTGATAAAGTTACCGCAAGATATTCAGCACCTAGGGCCTTCTTTGTTATGTCATTTCTAATTGCTCAAATCAATATACCTTCTATTTAAATGTATTTTTCTTAAAATATGTTTTCAAAAAGGGCCCAACCGATTTTTTTCATTTTTGCCTTAAAATCATCAGGAGGCATCCCAGAAACAATATAAAAAAAACCAAGATGTGCAAGCACTTTTGGGTTGAAGTGAATTGAGACCCACTGTGATTGTTATAATTATAAGATTGTTGTAAATTTATTGCACTATAATTTTTTTTTAAAAAGTAATATAAATTTGTGGATGTTTGGCGTTTAGAACTGAGAAATTAATTAATTTTTGACAAAGTTATGAATGTTTGAACACAAAAGTGGTTTCGATCGAAACCGCTGGTCCTTAAAGGGTTAAAAAAAATTTTTTGTATAAATATCAAATTTTTGATACTTCTTTACAAAAACTCAAAACAGGATTTTTGAAATTGCCGTGCAGTGTAGCCCAAAAAGTTATTGACCGATTTTCAAATGAAAAATTGGAAATTGTTCGTTATAAAATTTATTATTAAGTGAACTAAAATTGAAAAGAAAAAAAAAATTTTTAGTACCTTTTTTAAATAAAAAAGTTGCAAAAAAGTAGGCAAAAATCGAATTGTTTTTGAAGTAGTGTCAATTTCTTAATTTTCAATATTTTCACTTAAAAGTTAGTTCACATCCCGCGTAAAAATGGCAAATGTGGGAAAACTATAGATTAAATTTTTTTTAAGATTTTACCCATAGTTACGCCACTATGGGTTAAGTATGGGTTTTGTCCAAATCCCATAGTTAAACTTTGGCAGTTTATGAATCAAACACTTGATAAAATTTCGCCGATAGTTGTGCCATACTATGGGACAAATATAGAGTTTCTGAGAATCACTTAATTCAAGTGTACATTTTAAATTTGAATCAGTTAAATATCATAGTTTTAACCAACAATCAGTGACTGACTTTTCGCTTCTAAATTAGTCAAAAACAACTGATTGTCAGTGAAAAAATCACTGATTTTCAGTAAAATTAATTTAAAAAATTAATTATATTTGACTAATTGAATCACTTAAAAAAAACTTTTAAAATAACTATTATTTTTCAATGATAATCGTAGTTTCATTTTTATCTTTTTCTTTACCCAAATAATGATTTTTTATTGAGATTCACGCTATAATATTTTTATAAATTACAGCAACAATCTTTATAAATAACCATAATTTTCATAAATTATTACTATACTAGAACTTCTTATACTTTAAAAACTGCCCAAGCAGTAAATTTGTTAATTGTTATATTTGCGTTTAGAACAAAAATAATTTTTTCAGTAATAATTTTACTAGGAAATCTTTCTTGATAAATGCTTTTTTGGTTACGAACAATTAATATCAATATTCAACTATTTAAAATAATTATAAACATATTTTCCGACCCGCCATGGATTTTTATTTCTAAACCCTTTATCTTAAAAAAAATTTGTTAATATAATTATCAAAACGAAAAAAAATTCTTTTTAATTTATTTTATAAACCAAGTCCTGCGCTACGCGAATAATCACCCGAATATTAATTTATTTCTTATTGTTAGTTATTTCATGTAAAATGTTTTCGGGAGTGACTCCCAGAAGTAAAAAAAATTATTTATGATACGTAAAATGTCACTTTTTTGTCTATTATAAATAAAGTTAAAAACATAGAATAAATAATAATATTATAAATCATTATTATTTTAATGATTATACTTTCGAAAAAATTGAAATAATATTTAAATTATGTTTTAAAATGTTGTTTTTCAAATAACCTAATTTTTTTATGAATCAATTACGAAAAACTGGTAATAATAAATTAATTAAAAACTAACATAATATAAAGTATTTCCAATGAACTTTTAAATTTTTCTAACAATTTTTTGCATTTTTTCAGGTGAATAAATGTAATTTTTTAAACTAAAAGTTGTTTTATCACTTCAACATTAAAAATTTACGTACATTTCAATTTATATTCGTATAATTATATATTTATATATTTAGTAATAATTTAAAGGTTCTAACAAGATTCGAATTTTTATTTTATTTTCATCGCAAATACTTTATGTTACATTAGCTTTCAATTAATTTGTTTTTACCAGTCTTTCGTAATTAAATGATAAAAAATTAGGTTATTTGAAAAACAAAAATTTTAAAACATAATTTAAATATTATTTGAATTTTTACTAGACAAAAAAGTGACATCTTTCGTATCATAAAAATTTTTTTTACTCCCGAGAACTTTTTTACATGGAATAATTAAAAACTAAATTAATATTTGGTAAAATTCCAAAAAATATTTGACTGATAAAATTTAAACAAATTCTAAGAACCATGATTATTTCTAATATATTATTTCTAATATATTATTTCTATTATTTAAAAAACAAATTTCACAAAATAAAAATTTATTTAACAGAAAAGTTATTTGTAACAAAGAAACCCTCATTTATTATTGACTTATCGACATATATTTTTTTAATGATAAAAATTAAAATTTCTAAAGTCTTTTAAACTCTTAATTAAAAGATTTTATTAAAAAAAACACAATATTTAGTAATATTTTTAAAAAAATAATAAATTCAACTTTTTTAAAGGTATCCGGTAAAAGTATGTTTCAATAATACATCTCATTAAAAAAAATATTTTGCATTGTTTGTAATATATCTACTAGTCATTTATTTTAAAATAAAACTATGATTGTCAGTGGAAAATAATTGTTAATTTAAAAGATTTTTTTAACTGATTCAATTAGTCAAATATAATTAATTTTACTGAAAATCAGTGATTTTTTCACTGACAATTAGTTGTTTTTGACTAATTTAGAAGCGAAATGTCAGTCACTGATTGTTGGTTAGAACTATGATATTTAACTGATTCAAATTTAGAATTTACACTTGAATTAAGTGATTCTCAGAAACTCCATATTTGTCCCATAGTATGGCACAACTTGCGGCGAAATTTCATCAAGTGTTTGATTCATAAAATGCCAAAGTTTAACTATGGGATTTGAACAAAACCCATACTTAATCCATAGTGGCGTAACTATGGGTGAAATCTTAAAAAAATGTAATCCATAGTTTTCCCACATTTGCCATTTCTACGCATTAATAATAAAATATTTATAAAATGTGAATAAACTTGAATTTTTTGCTTTCGGACAAAATGTGTGGGCTCAGTGCGAATTGAGTGCTAAAATTAGAAAAACTAAAATGGAAGAATCAAAATGGGGACCAAAAACGTCATTTCTTAAATAATCGATCAGATTGAGTTAAAACTTCTTACTTGGGGGTTTTTGGGGTCGCTAAATACGAATATGATGTTTAATTTTCGAAATTTAAAATGGCGACCTTAATATGACAGTTGACTTTTTTAAAATTGCTAGGATTCTGTGGAAATTTGTTACCATGCGATTTTTAGGATCACTGATAACGAATCTGTTATCATGTGCCAAAAATTCAAAATGTCGAAACTAATATGGCAGCTGATTCTTTAAGATTTGATCCAATTCAGTTAAAACTTGCTGCTTTGGGGTTTTTGGGGTCGCTTTTTATGAATATTATGTCTGATAAGAATCAGTTGATACTTTTTATTTCAGGTGTTTAGTTTTTTATTCTTTTATTAAAATTTGAAGAACAATTGAGTAAAATGGTTTTTATATATGAATAATTTCTGGAGACTGTTGTTAAAGAGTCATGTGTGGTAATAATAGAACTTAAATCTGAATGTATTAATTTATACGTAATATTAAGAATTGCATGAATTCTATAAAAATTAACTTTTATAACTTTTTAGCTTGATGCCATTAACACTTTGTAGAACGCGTTGTTTACCTTTAAAACATGTTGTATACGAAGCAATCTCATTCGTTATAATAAATTTATACATTTTGAAAGAAATAACGTAAGAAAAATCTGATTAGAGGTGTTATCTTCTATTGCAAACAAAGTTTAAGTTTGGAACAGTTTTTTCATTTGAACAGGTTTTAGGTTTAATCATTGTCAACATTGCTCGAAGAATTTTCATCTTCCACGATTTCGCTGCAAAAATTTATAATTAATGTAATGTTATATTATATGCATGTATTTTATATTTCATTAGTTTTAATAACCTTTCTTTAATGAAGCATCTAAGAGAACTTGGAACATCATTCTTCTTTAGTTTTTGACGACCATTAATTAAAATCAACGACATTTTCGGGTCACTGAGATAAATAGCTCGATTAAAAACATCCAAGAGTCTGTTTTTTCTATTATTCTGACGAGCATGTGAAGTCATATTTCTTCTATAATTCTTATGCCAGGATTCTAGTGCACCTTTGCTAAAATAAATCACAGGAATAGGGAATTGATCCACTATATCACATCCATGTTGCTTATTATTATTGCCTTAATTTCACAATGTAATAAACCTAGTCCATGTTTCAGGTGCGAAATTTCTGCAGCAAAGTTATGTTTCATATTTCCAAACTGGTGTGTTGTTCTTAGACAAATGGGACAACGACTGGAAGCTTTATTTCCTACAATAGTATTAAAACATTTACCGTCAAACCATGTTTGGAATACTTTCAATTCCATTTTGATTTTACTGCCATTACTAATTTAAAAATGATGGTTTCGAAGTTCATTAATTTCATTGTTAAGACGTTGAAATTCTTTTAGTGTTGCAGTAGTGTCTTCTTTTTCGACAGCAATCCTTAAGGGTCGACAAAATCGCACACTTTGTGAAGTAGGATTGATCCAAGTATAGTTAATTGGACCACCATTGATGTCTTCTAAATAAACTACAATCATATTGGTAATGAACAGCGATTGATGAGAAGTAACAGTATCACAATTTGAATCTTGATATATTTGTTGAGGATTTGTATGACCACTTGAGCTATCAAATCCTAATGTGACCATTAGCTCTAAGTTCTGAAAAGCAGAGTTCTGAAGATTCTCAGCTACAGCTTCACATAGTCGCTCAGCAGTTTTATTTAAAATACTTTGTAATGCAATTGCAAATGCAATACTTTGAACAATGCATTCAGATTCAGAAGATTGATAATTTTCTGTTCGACACTGAACCATTTCTTTCGATAGTATTAAATAAAAAGGATATATGTTACAATCCCTTTCTAAAGAATCTTTCACGAGAGAAGAGAATGGCCTTTTAGAGAAATTATTTTCTAAATAAAATGCCAAAGCCGATGAGTTCGCATGTCGCAATTGCTTATTTATATGAATATCTTCTTCACTATCTAAGGTTTCCTCTTAGCTATTTTTACAGACATTTCTAAAACTTCAACGTTATTATCAACTGATGCTACAAGTTCCTTAGCTTTCCTATACTTTGTTCTCTTGCAAGAATTATTTAGGTTAACTTTCTTTCTTCCTGAGTTTATGCTAATTTTTTATCTTTTACGTGGACGACCACCTTTTAATATGTTTTCAAAATTATTATTATTCATTCTAAAGAATTAAAATGATATATTCTATTATACGTTCTTGTTTAGAACAATTTTAATCATTTCTAATTTTTAATATATATCTAAAAGATTTACCTCAGTTGGTTTTTAATGTTTGTTCAAATGTGCCAAATTGAAACTTTTATAAAATAAATATTAATATATATTTATACTTTTATAACTATAACATAAAAGTGACAGATCAACATTAAATAACATGAACACTGACGATTGCCATATGTTTTCTTTGGAATCAAACTGATGTTAGTCGCAAAGACAAAAAAATGACTCGATTATTAAACAGATGATACGCCTCGTTTTGATTTAAAATGAATTAATTTTCACTCCAGAGAATTTCGACCCTTAAAAAATTTAATATATAAGATAAATCTATGAAATTATAAAAAGATCTATAAAATATACTATAACTACAATTGCATTATAAAATAAAAACCATAAAATAACAAAATTACAATCATATAATATACAATAATTAATTGTATAATTACAATCATATAATCATATTTTATGTCATAAAAAGCGACCCAAAAAACCCCGAAGCAGCAAGTTTCAACCAAATTGGATCAAATCTTAAAGAATCAGCCGCCGTATTAGTTTCGCTATTTTGAATTTTTAGCACATGAGCCTCCGGAAAGTATAACCACACATAAAATTCTGACCGCCATGCTAATTCAATAGGCGTCAGAATTTTGTGTGTGGTTATACTTTCCGGAGGCTCACATGATAACAGATTCATTATCTGTGATCCCAAAAATCGCATGGTAACAAATTTCAACAGAATCCTAGCAATTTTAAAAAAGTCAACTGTCATATTAAGGCCGCCATTTTGAATTTTGAAAATTAAACATCATATTCGTATTTAGCGACCCCTAAAACCCCCAAGTAAGAAGTTTCAACCCAATCTGATCGATTATTTAAGAAATTACGTTTTTGGTCGCCACATTGATTTTTCCATTTTAGTTTTTCTAATTTTAGTACTCAATTCGCACTTGTCATTATAAAATCTTGGATTTTATTCTTCGGGACACTTACATTTATCGTTTTTCCCAGCAGGATATACGAAAATAATTATTTCAACCTTAAACACTCAATTTTGCGTACGTTAATAATAGGTTAGAAAAGTCCTAATGGCTTTCTCTATAGTTTTTTTTATTCTGCAGATAATGAACTTTCTTATCGTTTTTGATTTGTTAAAATAAGACACTTCTATCAAAAGTTCTACGATTTTGTCACAAAAAATCTCAAATATTCCCACTGTGCGGTGGAGCAGCTCTATATGCAATAGCTCCCAATTTAACAGATTTTTTATATAAACGCTTAAAAAAATATGAGTTACAGTTAAATATATGAACAACATGGTGGAGATGTTTTATTTCATTAAAAAAATTCTTACTTTAAAAAAAATTCGCGAAATACGGCTAAAAAACAGCGTTCTAATGTGGTCTTCCCCCTTAATCGGTTAGCGAGATATCATTATAAACGGCAGAGCATTTTTAGACAAAAATCGTTCAAAATCGACTAATTCAATGCATTTGTCAAAAAACATGCTCGGACGTTTATAATGATATATCACGAACCGAATGAGATTTTTAAACTCTTTTGGACTTAAATTAAATATAAGACTTAAATGATCGCACTTATGTAAGTTTCAAATTTTTTCTACAATTTTTAAAAAATGTGCAAGGATTGAAAAAATTTCAAAAAAAAAATTTATTTTTTAATTTTTTTATCAAATTTGTCGATTGCTGCTATCTTTGTTTAAATTATTAAAATTTTCAGTTATGTATCATTAATCGTAGAATTTAATAATCTTTCGAATGGTATATTTGTTAATTTTCTGACATTTGTATTTACAAAAAAATCGTGATTTATAGATTAGTATGTTTTTAGGCTGTGCGCGTACAGCCGTACCGATAATTCCCGACGGTAGTTTACATACTAACTTATTCTTCGCCATGTCAAAAATGTTTTTTAATGCAGATAAGCAAAATCTAATCGAATGATTTCAATGTTTTCTTATTTGCATTTTGTAAAAAAGACAAACAAAAATGTATTTGGTGTTGCTGATCACAAATTAGATATCAAATTTTCAAAATTCAAAATGGCGGATCCAATATGGCAGGCAATTTTTCAAAATTAATCGATTTTGAATTTTAAAAATCTGAAATCATATTTATAATTAGCGACCCCAAAAAACCCCGAGTAACGATTTTAGGCAAATCCGATAATATTTAAAAAAAATTGTCCGCCATATTAGATTCTCCATTTTGAATTTCAAAAATCTAATATCATATTCGTAATCAGCGACCCCAAAAACCTCCCAGTAACGATTTTTAAGCAAATCAGATGATTAAAAAAATTTTTTCGCCATATTAGATCCGCCATTTTGAATTTTAAAAATCTGATAACATATTCGTAATTAGCGACCCCAAAAACCCCCGAGTAACGATTTTCAAGCAAATCCGATGATTTTTTTTAAATTGTCAAAAGTTATCAACCAAAACTTTAAGTGCGTTGTAACGCTGTACATTTTCCATCGCAAATTCCTCGACCGTGACCGCGGCCGATGAGTCGGACGTCGATTTGGCATGCGTTCTGAGCGGTGCGGAATGCAACCGCAAGGACCGTTAGAAAAAGAGAGAGCGTTTCTATAGACGTAATCTCAAAAGCGTCTTAAGAGATGCTCAGAAACGGAAGAGAGAGGGTGACAGTCCAGAAGAGACACGAACCAAAACTGATAAGAGGAAGAAGGAGGAAGCTCCTCCAATGGAAACGGAAGTACCAGATCCAAAGATTCCTCAATTGGAAAGAATTGGGTCAAAAAGATCCACAGTTCTAATCCGAGTCGGTGAAGGATTGACGTATGCTGACGTTGTGGGTAAGCTTCGCAAAGAGGTCAACCCAGAGGACAGCCATACGAGAATAGTAGCAGCAAAAGCTACAAACAAGGGGGACATTCTGATTAAGTTCAGAGGAGACTCCGATAAGGACGCTTTCACCGCTGAGGTCACCAAGGCGGTTGGAAGCATGGGTAAGGTGCAGTCATTGGATCGAAGAGTTACACTCGAGATCCGTGATTTGGATTGCCTTACCCAAGAAGCTGAGGTGCAACAAGTGTTGTCTGAAGCAATGGGTAAGCCAGTAAACAGGAGAGTGACGGTCTTAGGACCCAACCGCCGAGGGATGAAGCTCGCGGTTGTAGTCACCAACCTGGAAGAGGCGAACAGGCTGGAGAAATTGGGACACGTAAAAATTGGTTTTATGTGTTGCCCAATCAAAAGAAGAGTAATGGTCGTCCGGTGTCATCGATGCCTGGGATACGGCCATATTGGAGCCAAATGCCAGAAGGAGGACAGATCGGCTGCGTGCTTTAAGTGCGGTGAGGCCGGTCACAGGTTCTCCAACTGTAAAAACAACTCAAGTTGCTTTTTGTGCAAGGAAAAGATTGGCAATAAGGTGTCAACCACCCATATTGCAGGAAGTGGAGGATGCGGAGTCTTCAGGACGGCCCTTGAGGAGGCGAAGAAGACTTTTGCAAGGACTAAAAGTAAATAAGGAATATTAAAAGGAGCGAATAATTTTTAATTATTTATTTTATTTATTTAAATAGTTTTAAATTTTTAACTAAAGACGCAGGATAACCGCAGAGAAAGGCAGAAAGTCGCATTGGCGACAGAGTTGGAGCGCCACCCTCGAAGGCTAAAGTCTTACGACAGTTCCGAGGGAGGGTAATGGGCTCCAGAAGAAGGGTTACGGGTTTTAGTGGGTTGGGCTGGCAGTAGGTCGCCAGTTTATTAAATTTACTATTTTATATATTTATTTATTTATTTATTTTTTTTATATTTCCTTTTGTTTTATCACACCAACCCCACATAACCTTGGAGTGCGGAATCCAAGGTATCTGTAGGCAGATTTCCCAAAATTCCCTAAGCAAAAAAAAATACAGAAAATGCACATAATGTAAAATTAATTAATTTTGACCTGTCAAAGAGTTCGAGAGCACATCCGAGAAATAATATTAATTAAGAATAATTTCTGCCGCATTGTTTTTATTTTTGTTTAAGCCTATTAGATGCGACCAAAATAGCGCAACGAAACTAAAGAGGACTCTCAGAAGGAGCGAGCAGAGTTCAGGAAGCAGTCTTGAGGACGAATATCAATTAATGCAGCCAAAAGTTTTTTTTTTAAGAACTATTACCATTAAACAGAATTTTGTTTAATTATTTATGTTATAAAATTATTTTAATATGTTATTGCACTGCTCCAGGCTCATTACGTGATAATTAATGTCACTAGTCCAAGATTAGTTGTTTTCCTTAAATTAATATTAGGATTAATATTAAGTCGCGCCTACAAGGCTGCAACCCACTAGTTGCTACTTGTGGATGTATAATCTACACTTATCGACAGGGTGGCTGTTGAGTATGAGCCGCGTTTAATGGGCGAAAAGACGAGCAGCCGAGTGGCGCTCGTCCTTCACGTTTTGAACGTCACGGTTGGTGGACATTACGATTAATAATTAAGGAAAATTTTGAATATTATTATAATTATTTGTCAAAATTATAAAACTCGATTGCCAATAGTCATAAATTGAGACAGAAGACTATCTGAAATAAGCCAATTGTGGAATAATGATGAGTTAGACTATTAATTCGCCATAATAATAAATTTGCTTTGTTTTCTTGTCGAAATTTGCTCGCTCTCCGACTCTTAGCAAGTCTGTTTTTTTTAAATAATAAATGTTTCTTTAAAGTTTTAAATACTTAGAATAAATGTGAGTTATGTGTGTAAACAAGTGTTTATTTATTTAACAAAAGTCACTACTCGTTCCTACACCTATTCGGCAAAATTATCCATTATAAACATTCCAATCTAAATTCTAAATTCTAAATATGGCTTGTATTTTCTTATTATATTAGAGGAGCAGCCAGGCGCTCAAAATTAAAATAAATAATAAAGATCGCCTTTATAATTTCTCGCCACCAGAGTTGTTTTCCCCAATTCTAAGTCTCTAATTTTCAATAAATGAACCGGCGTGGCGACAGGTTATAGCGTTTATCTCAAAATGTCTTTATGTCTTTTATGGCTCCTTTAACCTAGGACGGCATTAATGCCACTGCTGGTTCAGAACCTATAAATGTCGTCTCAGAACCGATTTTTGCCAAGACGTCTCACGGTGGGGACAAACGACATTCGTTGTCTCAAAACCCCTTACAGCCTTAAATTTTGAACAGATTTCAATAAATTTTTGTTAAAAATACTCGGTATAAAATTCAAAACAGATATCTGGAGCAAGAATTAAAAGAAAATTTCAATTTTAAAATATATTTTTGATAAAAAAAGCTTTATTTTGTTTAATTTCACACAAATTTTATGTCGGAGTTTGAAAAAATAATAATTTAAATGTTAATATGTTAATAAAATTATTATAAACAAACTATGTAAACAAATTGTTTATTTACACACTGACTGCAGGGAGTTTTTATGACTGATGTCGATTTTCATCAATTAAAAATCTTGTAACGGTTCGTAACTGTCTTTAATCCTTATGGGATGGAAGTTTTTATCAGAATAACCCGGGGTGAAGAATGACACAGTTGATTAATGAGAATCACTGGTCGTTTTTTGTGACTTGTCGGAACCAACACTCTTTTACAATTTCGAATCATCTTTGAACACTAAAAACCAAATAAGGTGATAAAAAACAAACGAAATTACGAAAAACTTACGTTCCGACAACACACTATAACAATTCAAAAGAAATAATTGTGTTCCTTATATACCCGCCATTTGTGAATTTTAGTTTTTGTTTCTAAAATCTTACTGTAAATACAAAATAAATATATTTATTACTTAGTGAACTCAATAAAGTTTCCCATAAGAAATCCTATTAATAAAAAACAATCACTTTGAGAAGTTAAAAATGAAACAACATACCTTATCAATAAAATGTTTTCCACGTTTGATACTTCACTAAAACACATTAAGTCACTTACAAGCTACTATTGTTCACAAAATAATTAATAATCACAATTATTGCATTGAAAAGTGTTGCCAGTTACCGCAGCAACAATTTTTCAAAAGCAAGTAACACAATTTATCGATAAACGGGGCCGATAGCATCAACTCCACGCCAAAACAAAACTTTGTTCCTAATAGCCCCAGTTTACGGTAACTAATTTCCTGCTGGGTCAAATTTTCTCAAAAAAATCAAAGTTGTTCATGGGTCTTTCAATTTTTGTGAAAATTGGTATAATGGTAGTGTTTTATGACAGAAGATTTTAGGAAAAAAAGATTTTTAAAAATTTTCAAAATTGTGTATTTTACCGGGCATTAAATATTAAAGCACATTTTTTTTGAAAAAAGAATAACTTTTATCCATTATTATTTTTATTCATTTAGTTAGATTTTGTTTATATTTTAGGTAATAATAGTTGATTATCTAACAATTTAAAGTGCAATATTAAAGAAAAAAATCCAAAATTTGCCCGGAAAAAAAGTCAAAAAAAATTTTGATTTAATTTTTTTGGGCATAAGCACCCCTTCGATTTTTTGTAACTATAATATTTGGATTCGTTATCTTCTCCAGAACTTTTTGCAAAAAAAAATCCCTGGAGACTTTAAAACTAACCGAAATATCGAATTTTTTGTCTCGAGGTGCACAGGTATCGATATCGCGTAAACACGCCTGAGATGTGCACCAAACGTTTTTAAGCGTGAATTTTCGCATTCTAATATTTTTAAAAAATTTTTAATAAACAAGGAAGGTTTAAAAATCAATTTTTGCAATTATAAATTTGTTTTTAAACAATTTTGAATCTCAAAATGTGTATGTAATATATAAGGGGCAAATTTTCTCAAGTGTACCATTGTCAAAATTTCAAGTTGTTAGATCGGGCTAATATTTTCACAGTATTTAGAACTATGAATGAGTACTTAAACCACCAAATAATTATAAAATTTCATAAAAAATTGAAGGGGGAGGGGGTTGAAGATTTTGGATAAGTATAAACAGTGAGTTTTATAAAAAATCGTAGCTTTTATATAATAAAGAAAAAAAAATTGTGACCTATATGTTTTTGGTAGATTTTTTCTGCTATTTCAAATGGTGAGTATTTTTTTCAAAAAATTTAAAATTTAACCCTTTTTTTGAAAATTAAAATTTTTTTTGATTTTTTTTCAAAAAAAGCCCTCTTTTTTTCTTGTACTAAAAGCAAACTTATGATGTGTACTTTAAATATGTGAAACGAAAAAAATGACTTTTTTTGTTTTTGAATTATTAATTAATTAATTAATTAATAAAAATTGAAATATTTGAAAATATGAAGTATTTTGATTAAATTGACGTTTTACAAATAAATATTTATAAAAATAAAGATAAAGTGTTAGTTTTTTTAAAAAAATGTTTATATAATTCTACTTTAAAAAAATATATTCCAGTTATTTGCAACGATTGTTTAAATAAAATATTCAACACCTTATGCGTGTATCACGCTTGATATTGACATTAAAATAATAAAAAATTATGCAGATAAAAAAAATCATCTCTTCTTACATCAAAAATGTAAAAATTGAAAAAATGTACTTTAGAAATGTCAAGTTTCCCGGAAAAACCGGCAAGTTTAGTTTAAAAAAAGAATTTCAAAAATTTTTTAAATTTTTTTAAAAGAAGGCTTAAATTTTGAATTTTTTGAAAAAAATACTCACCATTTGAAATAGCAGAAAAAATCTACCAAAAACATATAGGTCACAATTTTTTTTTTCTTTATTATATAAAAGCTACGATTTTTTATAAAACTCACTGTTTATACTTATCCAAAATCTTCAACCCCCTCCCCCTTCAATTTTTTATGAAATTTTATAATTATTTGGTGGTTTTAAGTACTCATTCATAGTTCTAAATACTGTGAAAATATTAGCCCGATCTAACAACTTGAAATTTTGACATTGGTACACTTGAGAAAATTTGCCCCTTATATATTACATACACATTTTGAGATTCAAAATTGTTTAAAAACAAATTTATAATTGCAAAACTTCGGGCTTATGCCCGAAAAAATGAAATCAAAATTTTTTTTGACTTTTTTTCCTGGCAAATTTTAGATTATTTTTTCTGTAATATTGCACTTTAAATTGTTAGATAATCAACTATTATTACCTAAAATATAAACAAAATCTAACTGAATGGATAAAAGTTATTCTTTTTTCAAAAAAATGTGCTTTAACATTTAATGCCCGGTAAAATCCACAATTTTGAAAATTTTTAAAAATCTGTTTTTCCTAAAATGGGTAAAGTTCGAAAACTAAAAAAGGTGATTAACTAAACTTTGAATTATTTCAGGTAAGTTGCGGAGTGAAACTTCTGTTTCTTAACAAGTAAGCACACTGTGCGGAAAATATCGAGAAACCGAGTATTGGTCCGAATATGTCAAAGATCGCGAAAATTTAGGCTTGGGGTAGCGCTCGTGGAAGTTAGCAGCGGCCGGTATGAAACGCGCTGTAGGTATGGTTTCTTGAAGCAATCTGTCGTTTCGAAGGTACATATACCGACGGAAGTGAAGAGCACAATCGTCGGGAAATTCCTTTTTACCGACGGTCGCGTTAGTCGTACTCGTGAGGAAACACTTGAGAAATAAATATAGTTTTCTATTGCGGATTCTCACGCTTAAAGAAAAAACACAGCACGCCCCAAAGAGCGTGTAATACACTTCAAATACAGCTCATCTCGACTCAGGGGAGCGCTGCACTCCCTAGAAAAGTGTCTAGCAGAACACAGGGTTGGGTCGCGCAACATGAATCGAAAATGTGCTGCAACGCGCCCTCTTTTTTCTCAGTGTATTAATCAATTTTAAAGGACTCGTCTCACTACGGAAATGATAATTATTATTCGAACAAATATTATTATCATTTACATCACAATGCCCTATGCCTAAAATATCCAACGTAGAAGGTATTTTCACCACAGATTCCCTCCCGACAACTTCAAAATGTTTCTCAATAAAATCATATAATTATTATACTCGACTTCATCTAAATGATTAATACTAGTATTTACATTATTATAAACATCATCATAAATAATTTCTAACTGCACTAATATTGATGAAATTCTATCGAAGTTAGAAAAATCAACCAATGCTTTGGTTTTGCAAACGCACATAGGCGTTGAATAACAGTAAAGTGAACTTCATAGGATGCCATCAATGGTTCAATATAACGTACTTCATTAACTTGTTTCCAAAAATAAGATGTTAATTTTTCATTTGCCGAATCAAATTTAGTATTTAATTGTTTCATTTTCAATTGAACTCGAATGGGAATCGAAAAATATACATTTAAAAATTCTTTTTCAAAATCATTAAAATCAACAAAAAAGTATTTTTAACTTTCATATTACAATTTTTGATTAAATTTTTTTTTAAATATCTAAAAATTTTGACTTATCACAATCATTTTTTTTTTTATTTAATTTTGAACCTTTTTGGATTTTCGTAATTTTCCGATAGAAAAGTTTTCATATTTAAATAAAAAATTTGGAATAGCCCTGCCGAAATAATGGACTGAAATTGTACTGGGGAATTAATACTGAGAGCTCAGTGCTATTTCAATGAAAATTTGCTGCGTTTCAGCACTGAAATTGTACTGGGAAAAATTACCTGCAAAAGGGTCGCTATAGGTGATGTTTATGGCCTGACCGTCATTAAGTTGAAGGACGAATATTTCTTTGTTAATGTTAAAAATATTTTTTATTTATATTTCAACATTATATTTGTTTTTCATGAACTCAGATTCTTTACAAGTAATTATTATGTATGCTGAATATTCATGTGAACCTAAATTCAAAAATAATATCCGTTTTTACGTAACAATTAGAGTTTGCTAGATAGTTTATAACTTTTTTAATTAAACATTTTTTAAAATGAATTTTAGATATTTGTAATCATAAAACATCACAGATTCAAATTTTCTTGTTTTGAAAATTGAATTATTTAAATTGTAAACTTTTTAAGCCATAAAATTATAATCCCATACAACAATAGGCTTTCGGGTCTATTGTTAAAGCAGGGGTTGCAATATAAGTTTAAAATTTAACGGGAATTTCGTTCAAAATTTTGTTAACCTTTTTTATTTTTACTTCTGGACTGTTAACAATGGTTTGTTGACATAACCTACATTTGAAACTATTATTAAAGGACTTTAAAAATGTCTACCGAAACATTAAAAAAACGGACTGATATTGTACTGGAGGCCAGTACAATTTCAGTACTTTTACAGTCCATTTTAATTCTTCTACTTAGATATTTTATTCAATTTTGCTTAGCTTTCACTCCACGACACAGATCTTCCTCATTGTCAGCGAACGCCACCTCGGCTGTTGGGAAGAAATTCTCTTTACAGTGGTGAGCGCCACCTCGGCCGCTATTCCTTGGAACTAAATCGCTAATTGACCCTAGTTCCGCGAACAAACTCTTTAATTTTAATTAGTGCGCGAGTGTTACGACCCGCGAGTGTTTTTTCTTTAAGCATGAGAATTTGCAATAGAAAACCATTTATTTCTCAAGTGTTTCCCCACAAGTACGACTAACGCGACCAGAAAAGTGTCTAGCAGAACACAGGGTTGAGTCGCGCAACATGAATCGAAAATGTGCTGCAACGCGCCCTCTTTTTGCTCAGTATAGGTATTGTAAAAGGTAAGAACGAAATGAATTTTAATGATAAGACTGCCTCTTGTGACAGTTTTCACTTGTCGGTGGTAGAGGTGAGGAGTCTAAGGGAACGTCGTGTGGATCCTTGTCCCTAAAATTTATCTAAGGACGAATCATTTATTGATAATACACTACCGTCCACGAGTTGATACTCGTGTCCTGATGGACGATTACAAGGTGCTTTCACGTAACTTTCAACTTTCACTTTCAATTCTTACTCAAAAAAATTTTTACTTTCAATTTTCAACCAAAAAAATTTTCACTTTCAATTTCACCCAAAAATTATTACTTTCAACTTTTACTCAAACAATTTTTACTTTTAATTTCACTCAAAAAATGTTCACTTTTACCTTTCACCCTAAAAATTTTTCACTTATACCTTTCACCCTAAAAAATTTTTACATTTAATTTCACCCAAAAAATTTTCACTTTCAACTTTCACTCAAAAAATTTTAACTTTCAATTTCACCCAAAAAATTTTTACTTTTAACTTTTACCCAAAAAAATTTCACTTGCGCTCAAAAAATTTCACTTTCAATTTCACCCAAAAAATTTGCCGGTCGTTATTTAACATCCGGCCCTGTTTATTTTTGCCGGCACCTGCATAAGTTCGACTTTACAGCAGGGCTGGTATCATGTCTGTCGTCAGTGCTGACATACCTTTAACTTTTCTGCCTACACGGACTTCAAAAACAACAAGTTTTAGAAAAACACTTCAACCTTTAAGGAGCATTTTTCAATAATATCTTGCGCGTAAAATTAAAAGTTTTAAACTGTCCGATACTAGGGGACAATATCAAAATTGTAGTATTTTTTCTCCAAAACTAAATTGAAGTTAAAAGAAAGTTTATGAAAATATTGATTTTTGTTAATTGATTTTGATGTTATATATTGTAGAATTAATTCATAAATAAAGTCATATTTTTTTAAGTATTTTTAATTTTATTCTATGAAAACCATAGGCGTCCCGTAACTAGGGGACTTTCCCCTATCTTAAAAGTGACTACAAAGTTACTTAAAATATCTCATATTAAGGTAAAACATCTTATATTAAGATGTTTCTATACAACACATGCCATGTTAACATGGCAAGAAACAGACTTTTCTAGACTAGTAAACTCGCAGCGGGAAAAAACTCTTTCAGCCGGGAAAAAAACTTTTACGCAGGAAATGCGAGGTAACGATAAACTTTCGAGTTTCTTTATATTACTCGTGAAACATCATTATTTATTATTCCCCAGCATAAATCCGTCCCTGTTTTCTCTCCCATTCGCAGCCACGCGAAGCTTTAATCCAGTCGTCACAGTTAAATTGCAATGCACACCCGAAAAAAAGTAATCTAGATTTGATGCGGATTCCTCTAAACTGAATGCATATTTTCCTCTTATATATGGTATCAAATGTAATATACTTCGCTTTAGAGGATTATCCTCTTTAATATTATTTGCTTATTATGGTTATGAGATAGTAAATTAAAGCTTTTTTGATGAACTGAACTAAGCGTTTTTATTTAAATAAATATATTTAATTATTAATAGTTAATTACTTACATTAATTAATATATTTATTTGTCTATTTACTTCATTTGAATTCAATGTATTTGACATTTGAACCTAAAAAAATTATTTTGTTTTATTATTAACCACCAAAGAATAAAAATAATATACATTCAAGTTGAATACTTTTGTTTTGAGAGGAAAACTTGAGAGGATATTAGAAGAGGATTTTTCCTCTAACTATGAGATTACTTTTTTAGGGTGCACCAATAGTCGAAAAACGTCTTCACATTTTTAATGATATATCGAAGACGGATTAAACTTTTTTAATTTTTGAAGGTTTATTTTAAAGCTGAAATTCTAACGAAGATTTCTGTGTTTTTAAAAAAATGTTATCTAAATTTTTTTAGATTTTTGAAAAAGTTGAAGTCAAAAGACAAAAATGAGAAAATTTGATAATTTTTTTTGTCTTTCTCACTCTACAACTCAAAAAATAGTTAACGAAATGTCTTCAAAGACAACTTATTTTACGCAAAATTTAATCACATGGAGAGAAGAAAGTAGTCAATCTTACTCAGCCCTGAGTCGTAGTTACTAAACAATATGGTGACATTTTCTTTCAACAAAACAAAAAGTAATCTTCACTAAACGGCCGTTTAGTTATTAAGACTACTAACTTCATTAGAATCGTCTACGATATAAATTGTCATATCTGCGATTCTGTTTACAATTTACCAAAATAAAATTTAACCTCTTTTATAATAATTAATATAATAGTTAACACTTTATAAATAATTAATTATTTAGAAATAATTATTATTAATTAATTATTCTTCCAAAAATTTGTTATATATAGGGAACGAGAAGAAAATCAAGTAATATTTTACAAAAATACACTGACGGTGATATAAGGTAACAATAATAAATCAATTTAAAAATTATAATTTCTGTAATTGTTTAGTTAAATAGAGAAAATTATAAGAGCTATATTTCTTTTCAAAATATATTTGTCGCATATTTGAATAAACAGCTAAACTTTTTTTTATAATTATTATGATAACAATAACCTAATATTTGTTGTAATAACAAGCATAAATAATAAGTATAACACTGCAAATAAAGTTTTGAAAAATAATATTTTTTCTCGATTTCGTTTAATTTTTAATAGGTAGCTTTTTAATTAATTTTAATATTTTTTTCAAAGTTCAATTAATAATATGATTAAAAATGTAAACAGAATTAGTTTTGTCTGTTTTACTAAGCAGACATTCATCCTTACTACTATGTTTAGTTCGATCGACAAAAAAAATTGAACGCTGTTTTGTAACCGTTACTTAATATTTATTTGTAACAACTCAAATTTTCTTACTAAATGCGTAATAGTACAACTCACTATAACTCTTCTCTCCGTGCAGCTTTCTAACCGTATTTAAGTTTTCTTTGTATCTCCTTTTGTTTCCGAGATGCATGGCATGTTTTTTCATAGAGTCGCGTGTAATCGTCCTGACGTTGGTGAAGTTCACAACGTTTATAATCAACGATTTCATAAGAAAAATAATTTTTTAAGCAAATTTTTATTAATTTTTGTATAGAAAATATTTTGGTTAGTTTTTTGAATAATGATTTACAAAAGAAATATTTATGAACAAAAAATTTTATTCTTTTTCGTAGGAAAATAATTTTTTTTCAATCGTTGATCATAAACGTTGCAAACTTCACCGACGTTCGTCCTGATACTCTCGTTTCTGACAGGCGAAAAAACTATCAAAATAAACCATTTCTCGTTCTTAAACACTTAGAAACACTCTTTCCACCATCTTAACCATCTTAATGTAAGATGTTTTAAGTAACTTTGTAGTCACTTTTAAGATACTTAATTTTTGCAGTGATTTGTCTTTCTTCAAAGTTAATTGTAAAAAAAAATCCCACTGTGATGCTTGCAAGTGATTTTTGTAAATGTTTTAAATCTCATTTAACACATCAGGCCCATTTCGGGACTTTTTTTAAAAATCTTCTCTATATTATAAGGTATAAATAAATTTTAAAAAATATAAAAAAATCCGGTCCTAAGTTAAAAAAGAATTCATTTGTTTATGGGACATTCCACGTCAACACGGACAGAGCTCTAAAGAATAAATGCTTTGATGGATTTAAATTGGATTAATTCTTTTTCATAATTTTTATATTTCCTAATTCGTATTTTACATAATATACATTTTTCTAAGATTTAAATTCTGTAATTTATTATTTTCCTAACCTATAAATGTCATAATAAGAATTGCACCGAATAGTTTTTTCACCTACAGAGGGTGTTTACGAGATGCTCGCCCTAGGGCGCCCCGAGGCGACCAAAGGTTTTCAAAGTCACTTTTATTATCATTTTGTAACAATGGGCTATAATATAGCAAAAAAACGAGGTGTGTAAGATCGACTAACTTCAAGTGTAGAACTTTTTCTTGATTGGCTCTTTTTAAAAATCCTTTACTTTGATTGGATATAATCGTCGTGACACTACTTACTGATGTCAAAGCAGCTAACTTCAAGTGTAGAACTTTTTCCTCATTGGCTGATTTTATAATGAGTGTTCCTCATTGGCTGAATTTTATAATGATGGTGACCTCACACTTTTATATTTTCGTTTTTCTTTTTTAAAATTTAAAATTAAAAAAATAATTAATTAAAATTATTAACTTAAAGTAGTTTTATATAATAATTTTTAATTATGGTTTGGTTTGTAATAAATTAAAAGTTTAATATTAAAATATATTTAATTTTATGATTCATTTTAGACACTTCAAAATTGTTGCGCGCGCATCTTTTATCCAAACAAAAATTGTTTGTTCGCTACAGCAATGTAACCTCACCTCAGTGTAAAACGCATAGTTTTTGATACGAAAAATTACGAAATGTTACAAGTGATAGCAACTGTCAGCCATTTGCAAAGTGTGACACGTGTATTGTTTCGATAAGAAATATTGACTGTTATTTACCAAGTGATTTTTCTTCTGAAAGTGTTGATTGTGAATTTTGTGGTTTTTTTTTGTATATTGAAAAAAGTTAAAGTACATTACATACGTTACGTACGTAAGTATTAAAATACATGTAAAGACTAATTATATTTTTTGTTAATATTATTTGTATATTTATTAGGAGGAGTTTGTAAATATAATGTGAATTATTTGATTAATTAATTAATTAATTATAAATTTAATTAAAGTTAAAGACATTAATTTAATTAAATTAAAGTTTAAAGGAATAAAGGACATTTGCCTGTTATTTTGATTTGTGAATGTAGAATATTAATTGATTTTTTTAAATTCTGATGTTTGTATATTACATAATTATATTATAGTGGTAATAATTGTGATTTAATATTGATTTATATTTGTTTTCTTAATCTTAATTATTGATTTTTCAACATTTTGGTAGTTAGTTATTATTATTTATTATTTGGAAAAAACTTTATAAATATTAAAGATAAGTACTAAAAATAACATGTGATTACGAGATACCAGATTCTTGATAAACAGAGATTTAGTCAAGAGGTACTAGATTAACAGATACTAGATTAACAGATACTAGATTAACAGATACTAGATTAACAGATACTAGATTAACAGATACTAAACAGATACAAAACAGAAAAGCTTACAAAAAATACGCATATATTTATTGTTGATAAAATATATAAAAATTAAAGATAAGTACTATTGATAACATGTGATTATGAGATACCAGATACTTGGTAAACAGAGATTTAGCCAAGAGCTACTAGATTAACAGATACTAGAATAAAAGAAAAAAATAAGAAATATAAACAGATACAAAACAGAAAAACTTACCAAAAATATACTGTTAAAGTAGGATTTAGAAATTTAATTTTAAAAGATTAATTTTTAAAACTTTAACTCACGTGTCCTTCGGACAAAGAAATTGTAAAGGTAGTGGATTCCCCCTCTACTTAGTTATTGATTCAACTAAGAGGTTGAGAACCCTACTCTTAAGAAAGATGAGAAGATAGGAAAATTAATTAGGATGTTTAAATTAAAATGCAAAATTAAGATGTAAACCATGAATTATATATTTTACCCAAAAAGTCCCTAATACAAGTAATCTAATTTTTATGTGTGTAAAGAAAGTACTTTATATATGTGTGAATGAACTTGTAGTGTGTGTTATGTGGTGTAAGTCTTTTATACTCACTACTCAGTAATTCGATCTCCTTAAAATATTAATCCAATGACACGTTCTGACTTCGTAAATTTCGCGTTGTATCTCCGAAAAACTAAAGAAATACCCAATCTAGGTTCACTAGATTGATATTTCGTCTTGAACCTTAATATAATAACCTTAATATAATAATATAACCTTAATATTCCTTTTATTGCACAAAATAAAGACTTTATTTTCTATATTTTCTTTTAATTATTTTACTTTTTCACTTGTCACTTTTATTATTCTCAATATAACTTTTAAATTCAACCTTTCTTTACTTTTTATTTCTTTATATTTTTATTCTCAATTCAAATTCACTTTTCTGATCAAACTTTTTATTAAACCCGTTAACTTCTAAGGAAATCCCTTGCTCAGGGATTACAAAATTTAATTAAACACGGCCGATTGCCGGACTTAGAATTGCCTAGCCAAAACTGCCGGCTACAACTACAGGTGACTACGACCTGGACTAAACTGCGGGCCCAAACTGCCCGGGCTAACTGCCGGCTACAACGGACTGGCTTAAACTGCCCAGATTTCCCAGTGTCAATAAATTTTATTGAAAGACGATTTAGTGGGGAAATCGTATGTTAAGTTTATTGCACTTGACTGTTGCCAAGCCATTTCTGCAAGCTTGCAGATTTAGGCAGTGGCGTGATCCGAGTTCAGTGACTTGGATGCACCACTCCTTATATTGGGCAATTTATTCTTTTATATTTTCTAGATATTTCTCCAAAGGTCAACAAACTGTTTGTCCAAGAAAGGAATTTATTAAGAAATACTCTGTTATATTCTTAGGTTTTTCACCTCGAAATTGTGAAATTCAAAGGAATGTTAAATTTCATTAAATCTATTAATTAAATAAAATTAGATTTTTATCCGATTAAAATACTTTAGATTTAAATATTCAAAAAGAAGAATGCCCCTTTTGTGAAATTACAAAGGGTTGTATTTTGTGTAAATGTTTTTGGGATGTTTAACAAAATCTCATGTTGCGTGTAATTGTTGCATGTAATTTTAGTTTAATATAATTAAAAAAGGTATTAACAATATAAAAAGTTACGGAGTTCGGCCGTAACATATACTTACATTTAATAATATTAATAATATTAATAGATGAAGATACATTTTTTACATTCTTAATAATCTTCAATAAGAAAGGATAAGATAAAAATTCCAGTTACTGTTAAATGTGACAATAGTAACATTATTTACATGTGTTCTAAATTAATTAATTTTATGAAAAACTATTTTTTAGAAGCGATATCTTTTCAATAAATTGAAAGAAATCATGTCGAACAAAAAAGAAACTGTTAATTTAAGTGTTACAGATTTTAATATTATACTTACTGAAGGAGGAATGTTAAATGATACTCATATTGATGAATTCGAAAAATTATTGAGAAGAGAATCAAATTCTGCTTTTAGCATGCATAGCACTTTGTATTTATATACGCTTGAATTTATTAGTCCGATTGAAAAAGGTAAAAAGCATATTCAAATACTTTTTAGTGGACCTATCAAGAAAGGTCATTGGATTTGCACTTATTATGATGGAATGAGACTTTATATTTATGATAGTCTTAATGAAGGATGTTTAAATGAAGATCAAAGGAAATATTTAAGTAGATTATATCCTTTTAAACCTCCAGTAGTTTTCACAACTGTTGATCAACAACCAAACAATAGTCTTGCTTGTGGAATATATGCAATAGCATTTGCAACATCGATATTTTCTAATATTATGCCCCACTCTGTCAATTACTATTATTATAACATGAGAAATCATTTAATGTTAATGTTCAAAAACAATCGTTTAAGTAAATTTCCGTCAGTAAGGTCGACTAATATTAGAACTATGACTGTTGAATATAATTCGGAGTGTCTTCTTAGGAATCGAGCTAGAGAAAAAAGTTTCCAAAATGAAGAAAATAAAATTGTTGACAATAATTTATCATCGTTGAATTCAACCAGCAATGTTTGTAAAAAAAATTTTGTTGATAGTTGTTTAGAAAATTTGCCTTTAATTCCAGCAAATGATGTTAATAATATTTCTATTGATTCAAGCAATGGAATGAAAGATACAAGATTAATAATAACTGAGAAGCAAGGAGAAAAAAGAGCTATGGTTCATTTTCCTGAAGAAGAAGAAAAATATAAAATCATAAAACGTCAAAAAAAGCTGCTTATCCAAAAAAATATCGACAAAAAAAATAAGAGAATAATAGAATTCTTAACCCTCAATCACTTCAAACAACGGACAGTATTATTACAGTGTCAAAATCAAATATGAATTCAGAAAAATCCTCTACAACTGTTACTACAAAATATATTCAAAAACAAAACCAGTCTGATATTATTTCAAAGTCACATATAGAGATAGGTTATTGTAATGAAATGAACATTACACGTGATCATTCTTATGTAAAATTTTGTGAACATAAAGTTAACAGTGAATTATTTATAAAATCAAAAACTAATGATGATTGTAATGATTCAAGAAATGTTACAAAATATACTAATTTAAAAAATGAAAATCAAGTAAGAAAAGATCAATAATATGTTCTTTAGAGGAAGAAGAACAACATGAAGTCATGAAACGTCAAAAGAAAGCTGCTTATCAAAGAAAGTTTCGACAAAAAAACAAGAGAATAATAGAATTATTAACCCTCAATCACTTCAAACAAAGGACAGTATTATTACAGTGTCAAAATCAAATATAAATTCAGAAAAATCCTCTACAACTGTTACTACATCTTTGGCAAAAGATAATGTAACTGTTACAGCAAATTTATCAAATACTAATATTTCCGGTCGTCAAAAAATGTAGCTTATCAAAAAACTCATCGCCAAAAAAAACGGGCTTCTGCACAGAATCAAAATTTCTCTGACAGTATTTCAGTCTCGCATATAGAAGAACATTTTGCTGGTGCGATGAACATTTCATGTGAGCATTGTAATGCTAAACATTTCCAAGCAGAAAGAGTATCTAATAAAAAAATTCATTTCATGATTGTTGTAAACATGGCGAAGTCATTCTTGAAGATCTACCTGCTCCTCCACTCATATTACAAAATTTATTTGATGGCACCCACGAATTATCTGGGCATTTTCTTCATAATATACGACCTTACAATAATTCATTTGGTTTTGCTTCTTTCAACGCTAACTTAGTTAATTTTATCAATAGACGACCAGGGCCATATTGTTTCAAAATACATGGTCAGGTTTATTATCAAATGAATACATCTTTGTATGCAGAAAGAAACGATACTCCTTCATTTCGACAGTTATTTATTGTTGATCAAAACGAAGCTTCCGAAATTCGTTGTAAGAATAATGTTCAATTAAACCGAGATATTAACAATATTAAAGTCCGTACTCCGTTTGCATATATATATTTTGTCTGTTCGCTTTTAGTATGTCTGTTCGCCGTTAGAGGGAGCAAAACGCCCCCCGCTGCGAGGGCTACTTGGAATTGAGTCCCGAGCAACCTTCACAGCGGGGGTCGCTTGGACCCTCAAACCCTCATTAGGAAAAACTGCTAATTACTTTTTCTATAAAATATAAATTTTTTAAATAGTACCATTTTTTATTTTTCATTAACATATTTAAATTCCTTACTTTCTCACGATTTTATACATATGTTGTTTACCAAAAAAATGTTAAAATTTAAAGATTAAGTTAAATATTTATTTAATAATAGGTATGGTTTTTGGTAGAGTTAACTTCATTCTATGTATCTGAAAAAATAATAAATTTTTGTAATATTAACATTTTTTTGTAAACAACATATGTATAGAATCGTTAGAAAGTAAGGAATTTAAATATGTTAATGAAAAATAAAAAATGATACTTTTTAAAAAATTTGTATTTTTATAGAAAAAGTCCTTAACAGTTTTCCTTAATAAGGGTTTAAGGGTCCGAGCGATCCCCGCTGTGAGGGTTGCTCAGGACTCAGTTTTGACTTGGTGTGCCGTATGGTGGGGGAAGGCTTCTTTCCCT
Organism: Leptopilina heterotoma; assembly: GCF_015476425.1. Classification (NCBI taxonomy): domain Eukaryota; kingdom Metazoa; phylum Arthropoda; class Insecta; order Hymenoptera; family Figitidae; genus Leptopilina; species Leptopilina heterotoma. Next base: position 372,726 of record NW_025111120.1, read on the forward strand.
CACGGGACTAACTTGGACATCACTCCTTGTATGTAGTGTAGAGAGTTAACAATCGTGCTTCGTGAGTGGTATATTCATTTTTTGAATATATCACATTACTATTTGATATACTTTTTTTATTTTGGATAACATTAGATATTTTCTTTTCTTTTTTTTTTTGTATAATTTCTCTACAATTTGTAGAGAGTTAATTAAAGTGTTTCGTGAGAGGTATAGTTATATTTTTTTAAATATTATATTATCATTTGATATAGTTTTTTTAATTTTGAATTTAAAGGATAAAGAAATTGACATTTTTTTTCTGTTTTGAATAAAATTTGATATTTTTTCTGTTTTAAATAACATTTGATTTTTTTTATTTAAAAGATAAGAAAAGAAATATTGGATAAAATTAAAAATTAGGATATTGGATGAAATAAAAGATAAGAAAAGAAATATTGGATAAAATTAAAATTTGGATATTGGATGAAATTGGAATTTGACGAATTTGAAATAAATTAAATAGAATATATTGGATAATATTGAATTTAGGCTTATTGGATATGTAAATTGGATGAATTTGGAATTTGACGAATTTAAAATATATTAAACAGAATATATATTGGATAAAATTGAATTTAGGGCTTATTGGATATGTATATTGAATAAAATTGGAATTTGACATATTGAAAATAAATTAAATAGAATATTGGTTGTTGAATTCAAAAGCATTGTTTTATGGGTTAAATATGATTTGATTGGTTAAATATTGATATGTTGGTTAAATAATTAAATATTGGATAAAATTGGAATGTGGCTTATTTGAAATGGAGTTAAATACACTTTATTAGTTGAAATCTTGAATATTGTTTTATGAGTTAAATATTGGTTGGTTTGTATTATTGATATAGGAGACAATGATTTTGTGAGAATTGATGAAATTGTGATGTAGAAAATATAAATTGGGAAAACGTAATTATTATTATCAAAACCCACAAATTGGAATTAAAAATAGATTAAGAAGAAAATATTGATTAAAAAATGTCGAGAATAGAAGGCCATGTTAATTTAAGTGCTAGAGAATATAGAGAAATACTTAATAATAAAAAAATGTTAAGTGATAATCATATTTATGAATTTGGAAAAATTTTGGAAAGAGAATCAAAAAGAGGGGTCATTGGATTTGTACGTATTATGATGGAGTAAGAATTTATATTCCTTGATAAATTTTACATCCGTTTTCATTTATTTTGTTGTAATAAATTTTACGAGGCCTTATGCGGTTTAAACAATTTTATTTATTTTGACGACGTTTCGATACATTGAGTATCCTCTTCAGGTCAAATAATTGAAAATAAAAAACAAACAGTCGTTCCGTCATTTCATCGAAAAAACAGAAGAAAACAGAAACACCTTATAAAGAGGGTTTCCATTAATTTATTATTATTATTATTTTTTTTTCGATGAAATGACTGAACGACTGTTTGTTTTTTATTTTCAATTATTTGACCTGAAGAGGATACTCAATGTATCGAAACTTCGTCAAAATGAATAAAATTGTTTACACCGTATAAGGCCTCGTAAAATTTATTACAACAAGAATTTATATTTTTGATAGTCTTAATGAAAAATGTCGGAATGGAGATCAGTTGAATTATTTAAGTAGATTATATCCTTTTAAGCCACCAGTAGTTTTTGTTACTGTTGATAAACAACCAATGGGTAGTGTTGAATGCGGAGTATATGCAATAGCATTTGCAACATCATTATTTTATAATGTTATGCCAAACACTGTTAATTACGAAAGCATAAATAACAAAATGAGGCAGCATTTAAAAAATGTTTTAAGATAATCGTCTATGTCAGTTTTCAGAGATGAGAAGATCGAATATGAGACATTCGATTGTAGAGTGTGATTAGAAGCGTCTTTTGAAATATGAAAAAACAAATTCTTATAATTTTTTGAAGACACACCCTTGGAATAATGTAAATAATAATAAAATTGTAACAATGGAGCAGTCAAAGGATAAGTGTTCTTTGAATAAAAAAAATTATAATAATTTTAATTCAATTAGTAATAATGATAATAGAGGCTGTATAATTGAGCACTCCAGAAGTAAATTAACAATATTAAAGTCCGTATTCCGTTTGCATATATATATATTTTGTCTGTTCGCATTTAGTTTGTCTGTTCGCCGTTAGAAGGGACATAGAGCCCCCCGCTGCAAGGGCTACTTGGAATTGAGTCCCGAGCAACCTTCATAGCGGGGGTCGCTCGGACCCTTAAACCCTCATTAAGGAAAACTGCTAATGACTTTTCTATTAATAATGAAAAATATAAATTTTTAAATAGTAACATTTATAACTTTTAAATTAACATATTTAAATTCCTTACTTTTTCACGATTTTATACATATGTTGTTTACCAAAAAAATGTTAAAATTTAAAGATTAAGTTAAATGGTATTTGCTTCAAATACTGCAAATATTGGGTCAAATAGCATTAAAGTGATTTAGATAAAACCTATGTGAAACAGTAACTATTTATTTAATAATAGGTATATGGTTTTTGGTAGAGTTAACTTCATTCTATGTATCTGGAAAAAATAATTAATTTTTTTAATTTCAACTTTTTTTTGGTAAACAACATATGTATAGAATCGTGAGAAAGTAAGGAATTTAAATATGTTAATGAAAAATAAAAAAATGTTACTATTTAAAAAAATTATATTTTATAGAAAAAGTCATAAACAGTTTTACTTAATGAGGGTTTAAGGGTCCGAGCGATCTCCGCTGTGAGGGTTGCTCGGGACTCAGTTTCAACTTGGTGTGCCCTATGGTGGGGGAAGGCTACTTCCCCTCACGGGACTAACTGGGACATCTCTCCTTGTATGTACACTGAAAGAATTTTTGGGGAGGCTGCTGACTTTTAATGTCCGAAATTAGTGCCTCTTGCTCAGGGCTCGCAGCTCACCTCAAAAAAGCGAGCATCTACTCCCGAAAGGTGAGCTGCTGCCCCTGAGGAGTTGCTGCTTACCTTTCGGGAGTAGATTCTCGCCTTTTTGAGGTTAACTGCGAGCTTGAGGCAGCGAGCTCTAGCGGCACTAATGTAAAGCCTGCAGCCTCCCAAAAATTCTTTAAGTGTAGTGTAGAAAGATAACGATAGTGCTTCGTGAGTGGTATATTTATTTTTTGAATATATCACATTACTATTTGATATAGTTTTTTTTATTTTGGATAACATTACATATTTTCTGTTTTTTATATAATTTCTCTACAATTTGTAGAGAGTTAATCAAAGTTTTTCTTGAGTGGTATAGTTATATTTTTCTAAATATTATATTACCATTTGATATAGTTTTATTCATTTTGAATTTAAAGGATAGAGAAATTGACATTTACTTTTTTCCTGTTTTGAATAACATTTGATTTTTTTATTTAAAAGATAAGAAAAGAAATATTAGATAGAATTGAAATTTCGATTGATTGGATGTTGGATGGAATTTGAAGTATTTAAAATGGATTAAGGAGAAATATATTGGATGAAATTGGAATTTGACGTATTTAACCCCTTGAAAAAATTTTTAATGTATTTTTATGAAACTTGGTACCCAAAGGTTTCTGGGATCGCTAATTACAAATCTGACATCAGTTTTTCGAAATTCAAAATGGCGGATTTAAGATGGCGGAAATTTTTTCAAAATTCGTTGAATTGGCTTGAAACTTGTTACTCAGGGGTTTTAAGGGTCGCTGATTACGAATCTAACATTAGTTTTCCAAAATTCAAAATAGCGGATCCAATATGGCGGACAACGAAATAAAAAATTGATCAGATTGGCTTGAAACTGAATACTTAAGGATTTTCAGGGTCGCAACGCGCCCTCTTTTTTCTCAGTGCACTTACGAAAAAATCCTTAATTCGCACACTGAGTGTGCGACACCCGGAGACTTTTAAGTGTGTTTTTTAAGCTGGAATAGGATATTATCTTTTTGAAAAATTATCTTATATTGCTCAGTACATCCATTTTGAAGGAAAATAGGTTTCATAATGATTTATTTAATATTAATAATTAAAAAAGGGTTTTTTTAAACTACTGAAATCACCTTAAACCAAAAACTGGGTGTCAGACAAGCAGAAATTTTTCGCCGTCAACTTCATAAAGTTATCAAATACACAAAGACACTTGACAGACTAATATCAATCACGAAACATGAAGTTAAGTACAAAATGTACTGTCCAATATCAACACATGTTCAATTTTTACGAATTTAAATGAGATATTAGAGTAAAAAGCTAGAATATGGGTGTCGCACACCCAGGGTGCGGTTTAAAGGTTAATGTTAATATTTCCAAGCATGTGAGTCCTTAGAAGCATTTGGGATAAATAATAATTAATTATTTTACCCAATTAATGGTATATTAGTCTCAAATAAAATAATGATTTATTATGAATATTTGATACAAACAAATCTGTAGTTCTTTGGAAAAATTATTTTCTTGATTCAAATAAATATTTAAATTAAAAGAACATGAATTACTGAATCAAGGAATTTTCATAATAATTGATTTGAAGCAATATTTATTAATTTTAATTATTCCATTTATTTGACCTAAGTAATGCAAATTTGGTAAAAATATCTAAGTAATAGATAATAGACAAATAAAATATTTAATTGAATCAAACAATGTTTTCCATTTTTATTATTAATATTGATAATAATAGTTTAATATACCGACAGATTAGCTCATTCGGATAGATGCCTCGCTTGGCGGTCGTTTTAAGGACCAAGGGTAAGTACCCTTGGTTCGCGCCCTTTTGGCTTAGTATTTTTCCGGCACGTGAGACAATCTGAGCGGAAGGTTTGACGTCGAGGTATAATGATGTGCACCGTCGATTATTGTCCGGTACACACCATTAGAACTCGACTGTCGATAAACCGGTTGTACTCAGGAGAGGTTTTCTACAGTTTCCCTCTCCACTGGCGAGAAAACCCATTAGACGGGTGATCCAGGCAAATGCGAGTACTCCTAATTTTTAAGTCGCTCTGTAGGCGCAAAAATGTAGTATTAAGTAAAATTTAAGAAATGTTTGTAACAAATGTTCTACGGTTGTAAAAACACTTGTATAGCCAAGATTGTAGGCTTAAGACGGGTGTATAAACCCCACGATGGTCAGGGTTTTAATTTAATTTTCTACAATTTGAACTGTATAAAATATTTTTTGAATTGTATGTTGAATAAAAGTAGGGGTGGATGGGGCAAGAATAGTTAGGTAAGACCTTTTCGGATCATGTTATAAAAAATCAGTAAATTTTCGTTTTCTCTATTTTATTGGATTTAGACTATTTAATATTGATATCTGAAAGTAATAACAATATGTTCTGAACATTTTCTAAATTTTAATATTAAATAAAAATTCGTCTAAACTAGAACCTGAAAGTTAACCAATTTTCTTTAGATGACCACCAATTTATTGGTCAATAAGCTTCATTTTTCCGTATATGTGACCTGGTCTATGAAAAGGGACCTTACGTGTCAAAAAATCATTTTTTACTTTTTTGTTGATTCGGATAGGGTTTGAAATGCTCTTTAAGATGGTGAAAACCAAAAAATCATAAGTTGATTAGAAGTTTTTAAAAAAAATTTTAAAGTTAAAAAAAAACAAGAGTAAAAATACGAAAAAAAATGATTTTTTTTATTATACAAATTAAAATAACGAAGACGATAATCTTTTTATTATTTAGAAAAGTTGACAGTTTCTTTGACAACTGTCAACAGTTAAAATTCAAATTTGTTATCATATTCGTATTCAGCGAAAAAAACCCTTACAAACATGTGTCACTTATTTATACTTATTGTTGCAAGTTAGAAAACTTAGATTATTTTTTCTATGTTTGGGGAGTTTGTTATTAATTTATATAAACAATTAGTAAAAAAAAATTTCATTACTTGTATGTTATTTATTTAGATACTGTGATTCACGGTAAAGAAAATAAGCCTAAATTGATTAAAAAATAATAATATTTAAAAAAGTTACAAGGGTTTTTCTAAGTTAAACTTTAACTGCTGTTTTCTCGAAAACTTGTTTTCGCACGTAAGGTCCCTTTTCACTGTCCAGGTCACATATAATTACGCACCATTGTGTATATCAACCTAAAAAGAACAATTAAACATTTTTTTATAATTTCCAGTCTCATTAGCAGGATTTTTCCGTGCCAAACTAGCTCTAACTATTCTTTACCCATGGGGGAGTACGGAACCCATATTTCAATTTTTCTTAAATTTTGTGAAACAACGTGAATTTAATTGAAAATAAATACGATATTCGTGTTCAGCAAGAATATATTAAAGCGTGATTAAGATTACGTTGACATTTTAGAAAAGTAGGTGTTTTATAAAAATAAACTCCTAACTTCGCAAATGGTGGCAGATTGACTTCTAATTTTTACTATCATCTGTTAGGGGTCGTCCATAAGCCACGTAGCCCCATTTTTTGGAAATGTTGACCCTCCCCCCGTAGTACGCTATTACATGTAGGGGAGAGTGGGACAAGACGGGATACTTAAGGTTTAAAGCGCAAAAAACGAAAATTATCGAATATATACTTTATTATTATTTTTAATTATCATTTTTGGAAATCAGTCTTTCGTAAAAAAGGCGTACAAAGGCTATCTGTTTCTTAAAAAAGCTTATAATTAATAATATTGAAAAAATTGCAAATATCCCCATCTTGCCCCACCGGCGGGTAAGATGGGGTACTAACAAAAAACAACCTATTTCTGTCGACAAATTTTACAAGTAAAAGTTGCATCTTCATCTTCATGCATAACTGCAGTGAGCCCATTGGCCGCAGACAAAAAAAGCAGGCCAGCCTTCATTTGAGTCTAAATAATAACCATTACAATAGAGACAAGGTGTATTTTCCACTTTACCATCGCTAATTGATGATTTAACCTGACAAGCTTTTTTTTTTTTGGTCACTCTTATTTTATTCAGTCTTGATTTTAGTAGTTTTCTTAACTTCTCTTATTTCTCTTTTTTTTTGCTTAATTTGTGAACCCCGTCTTGCCCCACTCTCCCCTACCCCATCTTGCCCGCACTTATGAAATTTAATAAAACGATTAATTACTGCAATTTACGATTCAACAAAGAAAAAAAACATATAACATATACATATAACTCCAAAAGAGAGTTAATTTCTAACTCCCTTCATTCAACACCCGCGCGAGTTATTTTTTCATTGGGGAGTTAGCATTTGGGTGTGAAGTTTTAACTCTCTTTATTTAACTCCCCTGGCATTAACTCAACAATGGGTGCCACTTTTATAGAATCCCCTGGGAAGTTAAAATTTAACTCTCTTTTTTTTACAGTGTAGTTACAGTTTATTAACAGATTTTTGCAGTATATAATACAGAAAAATAAAAGTGTAAAGTGAAGAACACTTTTTTTCTCTTTTCAGAATTAAAAAAAATAAGACGAAAAAAATTTTTGTGATTAAAAATAAGGATAAGGAGGTAAGTTTTTAAAAATTGTGTGAAATACTACTTTTTAATGATATAAAATGATTTTTTTGTAATTTAGAAATGCAAGTAATAAATTAACAACTTTCCCGTCTAAGTCACTAAAATTATCTACTTTTTTAACAATTAAACTTGTAAAGAAATTTAAATAACTTTCTAGAATCATTTTAAAAATGCTTGATCTCGTCCTTGAGTTTGCCTTGTTTTATTAAAAAATTAATATAATTTCAGTAATACTTTACATGGTTTAATATTTTTTAATAAATCTTAAACAAGTACCCAGTTCTTTATTATAAAAAAGTTTATGTTGTCTTAAACAAAAAAAGAATATTTTTTATTTCAGTTCAAAATTAGAGTCTTGAAGGTAATAAACAGGTGCCATAATAATAAGGTGCCACTTTCAGAATCATGTGTTTGACTTATTTTGAAAGTAATTTTGATAAGTGATTTTTAACTTTAAATTCCTAAAAATTGGTAAAAATCTAAAGCTTAGAGTGACCATCTCGACGCCCCTCGTTCATATAATGCTTATTAAAAAGCGAATGCAAGATCATTCTTATTCACTTTTTGGTGCAACATAATTCTTATTCGATTTTCCGTGCAAGAAAAGGTCTTATTCAAAATTGTGTACAAAACAATTGCCACTGACAGAGCAATAAATGTAACCCTAAATCTTCGTTTTAATATTAAATTACAATTAAATATCTGAGAATTTCAGTGCGTATCTATTATTTTAAGAAACTTTAAACATGGATTCTCTCTTACGTATTAAGAAATATTTTTTTAGCAATTGTAATTAAAATTTATATTGAAATGAAAATTTCATAAAATTCATAGTGTAAGCTAATTTCAGATTGTACTTTTTTGCATAGAATTTTGAATAAGCATTTTATTGCACGAAAACTTTAATAAGAATTGTTTTGCACTAAAAATTGAAAAAGAATGATCTTGCATTTGTTTTTCTATAAGCTATATGAACGGGAGGCGTCGATCTGTACTGTTAATTTCAAAGTATTTTTATAATAGTATTTAATGTTAAAATACTTAAATAAAACTAAAAATGACTTAAGGGGGGAAACACTAGACGTCTGAAAAAATCGATTTTTTCTTTTTTGCATAAATTGTTAGTTAAGGTATTCAAAAATAGGTTAACAAAGTTTTTAGAGCAAAATTCGAAGTCCTTGCTGTACTAGCGATGAACGGAGTGCGCTCCAGGTTACCGTAGATTAGTAGAATAAGCGTAGCACTTTTGAGACTAAGGAGAGCAGAAAGTCACGAAAAGAGGAATTATTAGACTTACATGCTACTTATGAAGCACATGAAAGGATATATATAGTGTTGAAATATCCGATTAAAGTGTAATCACTTTAAAAAATTTTTTTGTATAAATATGAATTTTTGATACTATTTTTTCAAATGCGTTTTTCTCAAAACAGGATTTTTAAAACTGCCGTACAGTGTAGCTCAAAAAGTTATTGACCGATTTTAAAATAAAAATTTTGAAATTGTTCGTTATTAAATTTATTATTAAGTGAACTAAACTTGAAAAGAAAAAAAAATTTTGAGTACCTTTTTTAAAATAAAAAAGTTGCAAAAAAGTAGGCAAAAAATCGAATTTTTTTTAAAAGTAGTGTCAATTTTTCAATTTTTAATATTTTCACTTAAAAGTTAGTTCACTTAATAATAAAATATTTATAAAATATGATTAAACTTGATTTTTTGCTTTCGGACAAAATTTGTGGGCTCAAGACTGCACGGCAGTCATGAACTCCGGCGGAGCAGCTCTATATGCAATAGCTCCCAATTTGGAAGATTTTTTATATAAACGCCTATAAAAAATATGAATTACAGTTAAATATATGAACAACATAGTGGAAATGTTTTATTTCATTCAAAAAAATTCGCGAAAAACGGCAAAAAAACAGCGTTCTAATGTGGTTTCCCCCCTTAACTGACTAATATTCAAATTTTTTTTATTTTATAAAAATTTTGTATTTTCTTATAAATTTAAATTTAAAAATAAATTAATATAAATAATATAATTTTTTAATTTTTAAACTTTATGTAAACTACAATATATAGAATATGAACACTAAACTTTATTTAATACAATAATTAATACAACGGATAAAAAGAAATGACATGCATCGTGTAGCGTCTATCAAAAAATGCTGTCTTTATGCGCAAGAGCGCCCTTCTTCCTTTACACTCACGACACCTACAGAACTAAACCGGCACTATTTTGAATTTTAAATTTATTCCACTAAAAGATCTTTTTATTGATTTTATTTTAAACTGAAAATCCTACACTCGGTCATCTTGACAACATCTGACCTCAGATGTTCTGGCACTGGGAATTAGTTTTCTTCAAACTCTGACCACTGTTTCATGTGATCACTCGCTGTTGATGTTGTTTTTGGACCCTCACCGTTGCCGATTTTTTCCACGATGTACCGATCATTCCGTAATACTTTAGTTACCTTGTAAGGCCCCAAATATTTTGCCCGGAACTTTAAACCTGGACCTCCTTGAGTCCTTTGAATAGCTACAATGTCATCCTTCTCGTATTCATGCGGAGCTTTTCGCTTTCGGTTATAGCTCTTCTTATTCTCTTCTTGCATTTTTTTGATTTGTGCGTGAGCTTTTTCACGATGCTCACAGCGTTTTTCTTGATAGTCCAATAAAGTCTCTTCTTCCAAAATTTCTTGCACACGTAAATCTTCCTTTAGTCTCATTTTGACTCCAAACTGAAGAAAAAACGGAGAGAAACCTGTGCTTCAGCATGGTGCGTGATTATAATACTGTTGAGCTATTCCAACAAATTTGTACCATTGCTCAGCATGAGGCATGGATAACTTAGTCATCATAGGAATCAACGTCCTGTTGACCCTCTCCACTTGGCCATTTCCTCTTGGTATTCCAGTCACAATTGCATGATGTTGAATATTTTCCCGTTGACAGAAAGTTTGAAATTCCTGGGAAGTAAAGGCAGTCCCTTGATCTGTAATGATTGTCCTTGGATTTCCAAAAACCAACGCTTGTTTTGTTAACCTATCTACTACCTCTGATGACGTTGTACTCTTCGTTGGGTAAAACCACACAAATTTGGTAAAAGCATCTATTACCACCAAGATGTGCTTATAACTTTTACTTGTCGATGGCATCGGCCCAATATGGTCGACGTGATACGTATCTAATGGAGCTTCTTTCTGGATTGGATGAAGAAAGCCATCCTTTTTTCCGGACTTTCTTTCTGCGAGGATACACACAATGCAGTTTCGGATCACCTTCTCAACTTGCGCCTGCATATTCGGAAACCAGTACTCATCTTTGAGTAATTGCATTGTTCTTGCAGTAGCGAAATGTCCACTCTCATGAACTTGTCGAATTAATGAAGTTTGCATCAATTTTGGCACAACAATTAGATCTTCTCCTTTCAAATTGATCATTAAAAGTCCTCGAGTAACATGATAACCATCGGTAGTCTCTCCTTCAGTAATTTTTTCGCTAATTGCCTTTAATTCTTCGTCCTCTTCTTGACTTGAACGTAATCTCTCTACAAGACCTGTCTCACATTGACTAATTATCATTGCAGAAGGTAGAGGAAACCTGCTCAACGCGTCCACGTGACGCATGTTGTTTCCTGGTCGATGAACAATCCTGTATCGAAATTCTTCTAAGAATAGAGCCCACTTTGTCAGTTGAACAGATAGATCTTTTTTCTTTAAAGTCTGAGTAAATGCTTTACAGTCCGCCACAATCACGAAATCTATTCCGAGTAAATACGTTCGGAATTTTTTCAAGGCCCTTATGACAGCTAAAACTTCCAATTTGTAACTATCATACCTTGATTCCGCTGGTGATGTCTTACCACTGGCATAATACACTGGATGCATAAGATTGTCGTCATCACTACGCTGCAATAGGATTGCTCCAAATCCCAAACTTGATGCGTCCGTGTGTAATTCCGTCTCAGCTGTTCATTTAAATAAATGGAGTATCGGCTGCTCACTCAATGCTTTTTTTAATTGATTAAATGCATTTTCCTGATGTTCTCCGAATTGAAATTCCTGTTCCTTCCGAAGTAAATCCGACAAAGGTCGAGCAATAAACGCGTACTGTGGAATAAATTTTCTAAAATACCCGGTTAATCCTAAGAAACTTTGTACAGCCTTTACATTATTGGGTTTAGGGAAGTGTTTCACGGCATTCGTCTTATCTTCACTAGGCGACACTTTTCCACTTTCAACAATATGTCCGAGATAGTTAATTTTCTCTTTCAAAAACTGACACTTTTGCCAGTTGAATTTCAGTCCGTATTCACTAGCCACTTTTAGTACACGACGTAGCTTTTCCACTCCTTCTTCCACGTTGTCTGATGGAATCACAAAATCATCGATGTACACTACGACGATCCCTTCTCTAATCAATTCACGAAATACCGCTTGTACATATCTGAAAAAATATGCAGGTGAATTACAAAAGCCGAACGGGGCTCTCGTAAATTCATAATGTCCACTCGGTACACTAAACGCGGTATATTTTCTGCTTCCTTCTTCTATCCGCACATGGAGAAATCCGTTTTCCATATCCATCGTCGTATATATTTTTGCACTCTGTAGTTTGTCTAGTTGCTCTTCAATGATTGGTGCAGGAAACCGAACTTTAACAGTCTTCGTATTGACTTTGCGATAGTCGACACAAACTCTCACTGGACCATTTTTTCTCGGAACTGGTACAACACGACTACAATAATCAGATATCGAAAGCTGAATGATACCAGCTTCATACCATTTACGAACCTGTTTTTCAACATCTTTTTCCTCAATATCCGCTAATCTTCTCGGTCGCTCATACACAGGAATATCGTCCATTAGAACAATGCGCATTTCTACACCAGTCTCTTTTATTTTCTCCGGTAAATAGTTCATAATCAAATCAATTACCTCGTTTTTAACACTTTCATCTTTAATGTGCGTTAAATCTAGTTCATTGTTTTCTATCACATCAATTTTGAGCACTTCTAATAAATCACTGTCACTGTTTTCTATTTTAGTGATTGTCACTACACCTTTCTTGATATTTAGTTCGACTGAACGTAGAAAATCTGTTCCTAGAATTAAACCATTCTGCACTACTCCGTCCGGAACAATATGAACAACAATCGAATAGACCTCGTTATCTATAATCAAATTCACACTCGTGTCACCTAATGTCTCAAATCGTCCTGATCCCGCGCCACGAAACTGGATATGTCGATCTGAAAGTGCAGGTGAACCTATTTTTTTATATTGCTCTTCTCGAATTAACGTTAAATCACTGCCCGAATCAACTAATGCGACAATTTTAACATTGTTAATAAAAACGTCCTTTTCACATTTATTGGCGACACAACTCACAAGATTGCAGTCTCGTTTAACATCCACTTTGCTAGAATTCGAATTACAGTCTTTCGCTATGTGCCCAAATCCCTCACACTTAAAACATTTCGAACCTAGCGACTTTTTTGAACATTCTCTCGATCGATGTCCAACTTCTCCACAATTATAACATCTGTCACTTTTTTTTGGAGCACTTTTCACTTCACCTTGTTTCGACATCTTCTTCGAATAATCCTCTCGTTGTCCTTTTTGTGATTTTGTTGTCTCTAGAACCATCTTCTTCATTTTCTCGTAGGCTTTCAAACGTTCTTTAAATTCACTGTACTTTGTTGTTCCGTATAACATAACCTTATTTGCTGGTTCATCTTCAATACCACGAATGATATAATCAATTAGTGCGTCATCCTCTATTGATCCTCTAGAAGCTAATTCTTTCATAGCAATTGAATATTCTCGAACTCCTTCATTCTTTTTCATCTTCCTCTCAGTCAGCAGCTTGTGTAAATCAGCACTATTCATTTTAGATGAAAACTCAAAATTTAAAGATTTCTTAAGTTCTGACCACGATCTCACGGCTTTTTCCCCTTGCACAAAAGTTTTCGCTAAACCCTTTAAAGATTTTTTAGCAAATATCAACATTCGAAGATCGTCCCAATCGAACAATACGGATGCTTCTTCAAAATCTAAAACCCATCTTTCAATAGGATAATCGTCTTCTCCACTAAAAGGGCGTATAAAATCTTCTACATCCTTGTAGCTTAAAGCGAACTTCATGGAACTTCGATTACTGTTCTGATCAAAGCCAATTTCGCCTCTAAAATTGTATTCTTGTTCGTTGTTCTCTTCGTGATTACCAGCATTATTCCTTTGCACAGTTCCGTTTGTACCATTTCCAATCATATTCGTCTCATTTCTTTGTTCACCAGTGTTCCTTTCATTTCTTGCTTCGCCATTGTTCGTCTCATTTTTATTGTTCGTCCCATCATCTAGATCTCCATCACTGCTATCTAGACTAACTTCGTCGTCATCCTCATTTGGAAGTAGAGAGTTTATATCCATCAATGACTTGACAATATTTTGCCTCATCTGCTCTTTATTTCCTTCATGATCAATTCCCAGCAGATTGCAAATTGACACTAGATCACCAATAGAGAATGCTCCCATATATTCCATTTTATCCCGATACTCCTCGGAATCTTCGCTAAATGTGAACCCTGCCCATTCTCTAAGTCTCTGGCGATTCCCTCTATCACCTTCGGCTTCAAAAACAACTTTGTGAAAAGCCACTATTGTTTTTCGCGAGGCCAATTTTATTTTCTTCTTGATGTACGAGATTTGCTCTAAGCACTCCATGCTTACAAATACACCACTCGAATCAAATCACTTGCAAAAAAAATGGCCGCCGAACCACTGTCCACTGCTTTTTCACAAAATGCCACACAACGCGTTCGTCAGTTTAATATATACACAATCCAACTGTATATAACTTATTTTTCCGTACTTCGAAACAAATCTCAGTCTTTTAGTTTATTTATTATACGTCTTTCGTCTTAATAGCGTCTTTTCGTCTTTATATCGTCTTTCGTCTTGATGGCGTCTTCTCGTCTCGGCCACATTTTTTTTTTTAACTCATCTTTTACACGTACAATCTCATTCGCGTTTTTCCATTTCTTTAACTACATCCGTATCCCGGTTGAGCCCCCAATTGTAAACTACAATATATAGAATATGAACACTAAACTTTATTTAATACAATAATTAATACAACGGATAAAAAGAAATGACATGCATCGTGTAGCGTCTATCAAAAAATACTGTCTTTATGCGCAAGAGCGCCCTTCTTCCTTTACACTCACGACACCTACAGAACTAAACCGGCACTATTTTGAATTTTAAATTTATTCCACTAAAAGATCTTTTTATTGATATTATTTTAAACTGAAAATCCTACATTTATTATAAAAATGTTTTTGTGTAAAAAAAATTAGGTAGGATAGTGTTGTATTACTATGATTACTATGAGTAAAAATGAAAAATTAAAAAAAAATTTATATTGTAAATGTTTTAAAAAAGACAATTTTTGATTTAGCTTGATACTTTTTTAACCAGAAATGGCCAAGCATTTAAGTTAGGAAAATACATAAAATTCTGTCATGTTTGGCTTTTTTATTTGCATATTTACTTGTAGATTTTAATGTTAAATACTATTAGCATTAATTAATACTATTGACATTAATTGTATTAAAATAAACTGAATGCTTCTTTCAGCTTTATCCAAAGAACATTAAAACATGTAAAGTATTTCCAAAATTATATTAATTTTATTAAACAAGACAAAGTCAAGAAATTTTTTAATGATTTTGGAAAGTTAATTAAATTTTACTTTTAAGGGCATGTTATTCAGTGTAACGTTTTTTCATAGTAAAGTACATGGGGCACGTGACCACTGAAAAACATAACCTTAAGTTTAATTTTTGAATACTTATATTGAGTTTTAGTGTCTTAGACGGGAAAATGTTAATTAACCCATTAACGCCCACCAGGACACAAAATGTACCATGATTTCACGACTCTTATTTTGTATGAAATATTTAGTTAAAAATTTTAGGAAATACCATTTCCGACGTAAAATTTATCGCTCTTTCTGAATATGAAGCTAAAATTTGTTTATAATTATCTCAAAAAAATTTATAACATTTTTATTGCAAAAAAAACACACTTTTTTATGAAATTTTTTTTTTCAATTATTATTTTGACATGGAAAACAAAAGAATATGGCCTCCAAAGCACAAAATATCGCGTCCTCGAACTCTCAGCTATAAAATTCCATAATTACTTTTTATTAAATTCAAGATGGCGGATTCGCTTGAAAATAGTTTCTCGGGGGTTTTTGGGGTCGCTGATTACGAATCTGATGTTACTTTTTTAAAATTCAAAATGGCGGTTCCAATATGGAGGATATATTTTTTAAAAAGTGATTGGATTTCCTTGAAAATAGTTACTCGAGGGTTTTTGGGATCGCTGATTACGAATCTGATATCACTTTTTCAAAACTCAAAATGGCGGATCAAATATGGCGGACATATTTTTTAAAAAGTGATTGTATTTGCTTGAAAATGGTCATTCCGGGGTTTTTGAGGATGCTGATTACGAATCTAACATCAGAACAATAATATGTTTATCGTTGTTCTTACCACCAGGAGGTCGAAGTGCAAAAAAGACAGTTTTTTTAAATTTTATTTACAAATTTTTTTTTTTTGTATTTTGCCTCGAAAAATATAGCCACTATCATGCAAAGTGCAACAAAAAGACACAAAAATTGTGTATTCAATGTGGCATATATATGTGCGTCACTTGTTTTTAATCAAACCATATGTTGTGTTAGTCTCTTTTTTATCTTTGTATAAAAAATGTCATAATTATATAAGTGTCATAATTATCTTTGGTTCAGATTTAGAAAGCAGAATTAAAATTTTATATTATTTATTTTAAAAATGTTAAAATATCCAAAAAAAAATTTTTAAATAAAAAAAAACAAAAAAAATTTTTAAAATAAAATAAAAGAAGTAGCTTTTTTGCACGTCGACCTCCTTGTGATAAGAGCTGGGCAACGTTATTAAAATTTTGTTGACGGCTAACGGACGTGAAGGATAAACATAATATTGTTCTAAAGTCAGATTCGTAATTAACATACTCAAAAACCGCCGAATGACCATTTTGAAGCAAATACAATTACTTTTTAAAAAATTGTCTGCCATATTGGATCCATTATTTTTAGTTTTGAAAAAGTGACATCAGATTCGTAATCGGCATCCCCAAAAACCCCCGAGTAATTATTTTCAAGCGAATCTAATTACTTTTTAAAAATTGTCCGCCATATTGGATCCGCTATTTTGAATTTTAAAGAAGTGACATCAGATTCGTAATTAGCGACCCCAAAAACTCCCGAGTAACCATTTTCAATCAAATCTAATCACTTTTTATAAAATTGTCCGCCATATTGGATCCGACATTTTGAATTTTGAAAAAGTAACATCAGATTCGTAATCAGCGACCCCAAAAACTCCCGAGTAACCATTTTCAATCAAATCTAATAACTTTTGAAAAACATTACCCGAAAATTTTTTTCGGCCTTTTGCATTTTGGAAAAATGGCCATTTTCGTATCCGCCATCTTGAATTTAATGAAAAGTAATTATGGATTTTTATGGCTGAGAATTCAAGGATGCGATATTTTGTGCTTTGGAGACCATATTCTTTAGTTTTCCATGTCAAAATAATAATTGAAAAATTTTTTTCATAAAAAAGTGTTTTTTTGCAGTAAAATTGTTATAAATTTTTTTGAGATAATTATAAACAAATTTTAGCTTCATATTCAGAAAGAGCGATAAATTTACGTCGGAAATGGTACTTCCTAAAATTTTTAACTAATTATTTCATACAAAATAAGAGTCATGAAATCTTGGTACGTTTTGCGTCCTGGTGGGCGTTAATGGGTTAATACATTTTGCAAAATAAAAAAAATATTTATAGCACTAAAATGTAGCATTTACATAATTTTTGCAGATAGTGTACAATTAATTAAAATTGCTTTAATAAATGGTAATAAATCATTAATTAGAGAATAATTTAATCCCAACAAAAACATCTTTGATGTTTTAATATAATGGGTTTTGACCCAATAAGGAAAAAAAAATTTTTCCTAATAAGGGAAACTTTTTAAAAAATAATTTTTAAAATATAAACATATGTTTTTATTAAATTCAGATTTAATTTAAGGTTATATTAAGGTTTTATTTTATGTGGTAAAAAATTAGGAGTGTGCGCGCGACGCGCGCCCTTTTGGTTCTAGTTACTATATAAGACTATGTAAAAATTATGCATAATTTGTTAATTTTTTTTAAATGATATTGAATGCATTTGGTACTATTAATTAAAATTATTGCAAAATTTATTTATTTTCTTACATTATTTTTAAGATAATCAGGGTTCTTATGTTATGGCAGTTGCGCCCAGCAAGTATTCACGCGCGTTTACGCGCGTTTGTTTTAGCTAGTTGTTGATGGAATTGATACAGCCCTTCGGGATTGTAACCTATTTGCACAGTCCTACCGTATGATGCATGAAGAAATTAAAAAAACAATGACTGAAAATAATGCAGAAATTGAGCCTGAGATGCAATTATTATTTTCATTAAAGCCTGGGATGGATAGTAGACGTTATAATTTACAAAGTGTCAATGAAGTTGCAGCAATTCTGACTACAACTGCTGATGGTGATATTCCAGAATCATATGTTACCTATATAATAAGAATACAAAAAGTTTACAATATATAAGTTCTATGAATCCCAATGTTGAGCCATGGATATATCCTTTATTTTATCCACATGGAACAAGAGGTTGGGACAAAAATCTGACCTGCGCTAATACAAATAAACGTGTATCAAGAGCTGCATACATCAGGCATAGAATGGCTTCTAGGGACAACAATGTACTTTTAAAGGGTGGTAGATTATTTCAGCAATGGATTGTCGACAGTTATGTGAAAATTGAAAAAGATAGGACAAATTTCTGTCGAAATAATCAAAAGAAACTTCGTGCAGATACTTACGAAGGTCTAATTGATCATTTACAAAGAAGAGCTGATGATTCGAACAATGAAGTTGGGAAAATTGTAATACTTTCATCATCTTTCACAGGTTCTCCGAGAAATATGTTACAGCATTACCAAGATGCAATGGCTATTGTGAAAAAATTTGGTAAACCTGATCTTTTTATTACGATGACGTGTAATCCAAACTGGCGTGAAATAAAGGAAAATTTATTACCTAACCAAACTGCCTCTGACAGACCAAATATTGTATCGCGTGTTTTTACCATAAAAAAAGATAAACTTATTAATACTATTGTAAAGGAACAATTATTTTGCGAAGTGATTGCTTATGTGTATGTCATTGAATATCAAAAACGTGGATTGACGCATATGCATTTATTAGTGACTTTGAAACAAAATTATAAAATAACAACACCCGAGATTGTAGACAAATATATTTCGACAGAAATTCCAAGTAAATCAGAAAATGTTATACTTCATGACATCGTTATGAAAAATATGATTCATGGCCCATGTGGAAATTGGTGTAAAGATAATAATAGTAAATGTTTGAAAGGTTTTCCAAAGCAATTCTGTTCTGAGACAATAATGGATGAAAACGGATACCCAACGTATCGCCGCCTTAATACAGGACAATACGATCGCCTAAATGGAGGAACTACAGATAATCAATACGTTGTTCCATACAATCCTACATTACTTCAGTTATTTAATTGTCATAAAAAATATTATATTATATTATATTATATTATATAATAAATATTATAATTAATTAAAATTAATAATATTATATTATATATAATAATATTATAATATTATAATATTATATTATTATTATTTTTAATAATATTATATTATATTTACAAATATTTTACGGATTTAATACTTGAAACTACTTCTACATTAGTAGAAGTAGTTTCAAGTATTAAATCCGTAAAATATTTGTATAAATATATTTTTAAGGGACATGATGCTGCTGCTGTAGTAATTACCGATAGTAGTAATAATACAAGTTCTTTAGAATATGATGAAATAAAAAACTTTATTGAAACTCGATATGTTAGTCCTGTTGAAGCATGTGATAGAATATTTGGTAGACCATTACAGAGTAAAAGTCATTCTATTCTCCGATTACCTGTTCATTTAATTAATCGGCATACTGTAACCATTAGTGAAGAAACAAATGATGATGCTATAAATGAAGCTTTACAGAAACGGACTATGTTATTAGAATACTTCCGATTTAAATAGGCGTGATCCACAAGCTAGACAATATACATATGCAGAAATTCAATGTTATTATGTTTTTAAGAAAGAACGTAGTGACAATGCATTAAAATGGGTAAAGCGTAAAGGGTCATTTAATGTCATTGGACGGATGTATTCAATTTCGCCCAGTCAATCAGAACTGTTTCATCTTAGATTACTTTTAATAGTAGTTAAAGGCGCTACAAGTTATGATCATCTGCGAACTGTCAACAATATTGTACATGACACTTTTCGTAGTGCATGTCTAGCATTAGGCCTTATTGAAGATGATGGAGAATGGGAACGTGCTTTGACAGAAGGAGAAGTATGGATGATGCCACAACAATTAAGACGTTTATTTGTGCGTATTTTAATTTATTTCCATCCAGTTCATCCAAACGAACTTTAGGAAAAGTTTAAACAGGCTATTTCTGAAGATTATCAGAAAAATTATCCATCTAATGAAGCTAATAAAAGAGTATATAATGATATAATTAACTTTTTGTTGCATGAAGGATCAAATATTCGCAATTTTCCTGAAATGATACAGTTAAATGAAATAAGTATTGAAACAGAAAATCAAACGAACAACGAAATGTCATTACAACAACATAAAGAGATTGGTGAAATACAATATGTGAAACTGAATTCCAAACAGAAGGATATTGTTGATGAAGTATTAAATGTAGTTATCCAAGATAAAAGAATACCATCTTCTTCATGTTATTACATTGATGGACCAGGTGGATCCGGAAAAACTTTTGTTTATACAACTTTATACCATTTGTTAAGAAGTAAAGGAAAATGTTTTTGTACTATGGCATTTACAGGCATTGCCGCAATATTACTTCCCCGTGGTAAAACTGTACATAAAACGTTTGGGATGCCTGTTCCATTGTTCTATGATTCTACATCAAATATTAAAAGTGAATCTAAGGAAGCTACATTTTTGAAAGAGGTGGATGTCTTTATTTGGGATGAAGCTCCAATGGCGCCAAGATATGCTATGGAATTAATTGATAGAACATTACGCGATTTTATGAATGTTGATATGCCATTTGGTGGAAAAACTATGCTTTTGGGTGGTGATTTTAGACAATTATTGCCTGTTAAAGTTAATGCTACTAGAAGCGAATTAGTTAATTTATCTATTAAATCTAGCACATTATGGAGTCATTTTAAGGTAATATCATTATCAGAAAATATGAGAACTTTACCTGGTGAAATAGAATTTTCAGAATATTTATTATCAGTTGGAAATGGTACTTTAAATAATAATGATAATAACACTGTTCGACAAAATTTTGCTATAAGAATAAACGAAAGTGATTCTTACAGGATTTTCGACGTAGATTACGAATCTGTAAGTGAAATTGTCCCATCACGTCTCAATTTTGAGAAAAACGGGGTCAAAATGCCAAAAAAATATTAATATTATTTAATATTATTATTTATATAAATAAATAATAATAATAAAATATTATTTAATATTATTTATGTCATAATTTTATGACACTTTTTGAAGTACAATAAAAAAAGAACGCGACGTGATAAAAAGCTCAAATATGGCTTAAATGAGAGCTCAAACCCTCAACTTTAACATCCAAAAGCAAAAAACCATGTAGAAATAAGGGACCATCCATAAACCACGTAGCCTGCTTTGGGGGGGAGGGGGTTCGGTAATGTGCTACGTTAGACCACATGGGGGAGGGAGGGTTTTGAGTCTGAGCAACGTAGCTTTGTATTTTTATTTGACATAGATTTTTTTGAAATTACGCGGGCAGCTCGAAAGTCAATTCGAGAGATATATGTGGACGTCCACATGAGAAGGGCCCATTTTGGCACTATTGGAGTTATCTATATGGGCGTATTTCTGGCAAAATTTGGAAAATTTTGAGTGGTCTTAGAACTTTTTTGGTTAAAAATTCGCTGAGTTACGGAGTTTAAAAGTTTAGAACGCCAAAAACCTCATTTCGAGAAAAACGGTTACCTTGAAGATAAAAAACCAACAGGTTTTAAATTTTTAAAACCATTCCCCCCTCTTAATTTTGAAAATACGAAAAACTTTTTTTTTCTAAAAAGGACAGTTTTTCTATTAAAGAACCATTTTTTTACAAGATTAATAATTAGGTACAATTTTATTGTGTCATTTGAAGAAAAAGAATAGATATTAGATAACTTATTTAAAAATTTTTGACAGTTTCTATTATGAAAAAATTAACGTAATATCCAAATTTTCATTTCGACAATTACGAAAAAAAGACTCTAACATCAATATCTCTGGTTCTTCTGGGAACTTATTCAGATAAGAATTGTTTACAGTCCAGGACACCTTAAAGATGAAAATCAAGAGGTTTTAAATTTTTTCCACACCTCCATTTTTAAAATACGGATTACTTTTGCAAATGACCGCCAAAATAGGCCCTTTTCATTTTTCTAAAGAACCAATTAAATCAAACAGTTAAATTATCGATAAATTAATAAAAACCGCATGATTCGACTTGTCAAAACATGTAGATTGATAATAAAAAATTTTTAAAAATTAAGATTTTGCTCCAAAATTACTAAATTGTGATTATCTTGAAAACTAGAACCGACAATATAGGCCGCTTTTATGTGGAATAAATATATAAATATATATATAGTGATGAAAAAAAAAAATATATATATATATATATATATATATATTGATTAAAATTAAAAATTAGTCTTGTATCAAACTCTTACTTGTCAAAAAAAAACTGTGATTTAAAAACATTTAATATTGTTTACTATGTTTCAATACGATTTTATTGATTATTATTAGAAAAGAGATTTTAATATTCAAAAAAAGAAAAAAGCTACGTTCCATTAGGTAGGGGGGAGGGGGTTCGGTAATATGCTACGTTAAGCTACGTGGGGAGGGGAGGGGTCGAAAAGTTCAAAAATCGGAGCTACGTGGTTTATGGATGGTCCCTAACTCAAAATTGTTGGGAACAACTTTTTACCGCATGCGCGTAAAACAGCTATTATTTTGGCGATATTTTAGCAATTTTAGCGAAAAGTTGTTCCCCACAATTTTGAATTATTTCTACATGGTTTTTTGCTTTTGAATGTTAAAGTTGAGGGTTTGAGCTCTTATTTAAGCCATATGTGAGCTTTTTATCACGTCGCGTTCTTTTTTATTGTACTTCAAAAAGTGCCATAAAAGCCATTTTTTGGCACTTTGGCCCCGTTTTTCTCAAAATTGAGACGTGATGGGACAATTTCACTTACAGATTCGTAATCTACGTTAAAAATCCTGTAAGAATCACTTTCGTTTATTCTTGTAGCAAGAAAAAACCTTAATTTTGTCGACCAGTGTAGTATACTAGCACCAGAGCAATGTATAGAGAATGGTGATATCATTCATAAAATATTTGGATAATTAATTATCAATAAAAAATACGATGATTTAGCAAAAGTAGCAATATTGTCTGCTCGAAATGTTGATGTTGATGAAATTAACAACAAGGTACTCGAACTGTTTGATAATAAAAGTGAGCGAATTTATACAAGTGTTGATAGTACCGAAAATTGTGAAAATGGAAGTATAAATGATGCTATTTTAACAGAGTATTTGAATACTTTAAATCCATCAAATTTCCCGCCTTATGAATTACGATTAAGTGCCAATTGTATTGTCATGCTACTTCGAAATCTTAGTATTAATGAAGGTTTATGTAATGGAACGCGAATGCAGGTATTAGAACTATCAAACAATCTGCTACGTTGTCGTATTTTAACAGGTGATAAGGTTGGAGATATTGTATTTATAAATCGTATTACGCTGTATTGTGAGGATATTTATCCTTTTACTTTCAAACGACGGCAATTTTCTATAAAATTAGCATTCGCAATGACAATAAATAAAAGCCAAGGACAAACTTTTGACAAAATTGGTGTTGACCTTCGTAAAAATGTATTTAATCATGAGCAAGTATATGTTGCATTTTCACGAGTTAAATCTTGGGAATCATTAATTATATATTTAGGAAATCAAAGACCTAATTTACTAATCAAAAATTATGTTTACACTGAATTATTGAAATAAAAGTAAATATTTTTTCTATAAAAATGTCTGAGTCGTTATATATTTTTTTTTCTTAAAAAAGGAGTGTGTCTCAGTATGGCTGTCTTTACGCGTAAGACTTTCTTCGACGCTTCTTATTGGTAAATTACGTCATTTTTTGTAATAAGATTCACACGTAAGATTTCTTTACACGTTTCTTTCTTATCAATTGGTCAAAGACGTTTTAATTTCCTAATTTCAAATAATAGTTCATACTTCAGATAATTAAGACACTTATTTGTACGTATTTTAATGTACTGCCAACCAGTTCATCCAAATGAACTTTGAAAAAAGTTTAAAGATAATATTTCTCAAGATTATTAACGAAATTTTGCATCCCATGAATCTTATAGAAAAGCATATATTCAAATAAATTATTTTCTTCGAAATGACGGAGTACTTACATTTTTTGTATAATATTTACAGAAACCACACTTATATTTCTTTTTTATTAATATTAATTAATCATACTGAGTAAATAGTAAATTTGACTTTTATAAATCTTTTTGCATTTCTAAAATTATCTTTACTTTATTCTATATTGTATTAATCCATTTATTTTCACATGCATTTTTTTATAAATATTTCTTTTGTTTTTTTTCTGAGATAGAAGTATGATTTAGTAAATTATTTTCAGAGGCCTACAGAACGTAAAGTTAAAAAAATCCCAAAAAATTTATTGGCACTTTTAACTATCAATAATTGAAAGAAGATAAAAAAGCTTCCTCAATATAATATATACCAATTGTTTAATTTTTTATTTTATAATAATTATTTTAAAGTATTAAGATAAAATTTCAAAAAATACAAAATTTCAATTTTTCTAGAAAAATTAAAATATTTATTAACTTTATAAATATTGATAAAATATTTATACTTTATATACATGAATCGATTCGTTTTTATGTCAGGAATGCAATTTTGACAAGAATTAATTAAAATTTTAATATAGAAAAAAGTTATTTCAAAAAATCCAAAAATTAATTTTTTCAAAAATTAAAAAATTGAAAAAAAATTTTTTTTTGATATTTTTGAAAATTCTTCTGTCTGATTTTTGGTATTCGTAACCGTAATACACCTACGAAATTTTATCAAAATTCGTCAAGAGGTGTAAGAGAAAATTTGTCCACAAGAATCGGTGACATATACACATACATACACACATACATCCGGACATTTGTTGCTCTCGACGAATTATATATACTACACTTGAAAATTTGTAAAAATAATTAATTCTAAAAAATTCGAAAATCGACATCTCTATAAGGCTTCCTTTAAAAGGAAGCAAAAATAAGTAAAGAACTGAGAAAAAAGATGACTTAAAAAAAATAAAGATATATCTCTTGAGTAACAGTCTCGGACAAAAATTTATAGCAAAAGTAGGAACGATTTTAAGAAACAAAAGTAAATTTTTAATTTAATATCCTCTGTTTATGGCTTTCTTTGACAGTAGAGATGTTTTTTTGCTAGCTAAGTTAAAAATAGTTAAAAATTGTTTATTTAGTAACGTTTTTCTTTCATCACTACTTTTTAAAATATAAATTTACTATGGAAGATTTTAAATGTTACAAAATTTAATTAACAAATAGATTACTTTGATTATAAAAAGGTTTTCTATAACTTTTATAAGTACTTTTGTTAAAAAAATTTTTAAATTAAAAAAAGGATTGCGCAAGAGAAAAAACGCGCGCGCGGCAGCGCGCGATCGTTCTCGTATAGCAAATAGCATGCATTGTACAGTACAGCCGTCGTCGTTGTATTCTGCGTGATTGCAAGGAGAGAGTAGCGAACGCGCACGTAATTCGCGCCGCCGGCAGTCGCTACCCCCACCACTCGCTCTCTTCGTACCGCGACAGAGCGAAACTCTTATATCTCGTGACACGATTCAAACTCCTCAGTTCGTTGCCTGACATGCTTCAAGGAGGTCCTTGGGAAGGATGGTTACGAACTCACTCCCTAGCCCTTTTACCACTTGGACCTCCCTGCGGGAGCTCTCACGAGAGGACCTCGTGGTAAAGATTTACTTTTCCTATACTCTGCCCCCCAGATGTATATAGGAGCTCTTATTACACCTGAGGCTAAGCTACGGAGACGATTCCTTCTCTCAGGGAGCACCCTGGATAAGGAATCGACCGTTGAGTTCTTAATTCACGAATCTTTCGCGTCGGACAAGAATATCGGCAGCGTTTCCGGTATTAGAATCTTGTTTCTGCCTTAACGAAGAGCAGATTCAGTTTCCTCAGAGTGCATGTCTTGGTCGCGTCGGTCACGATAGATTATGGAACGAATTCTAGACTAGTTTTGTGAATTATAAACTCGATAGTATGCGATAGTTTCAGACAAAAGGAAAACCTATGTAAACTAGTTTCGAATATTTTATTACTCGCATTCTTAGTTATTTTTATTGTTAATAATTTTTTGATTAGTAAATGTAATTTACTCGCGTCTCGAAATTATATTCTTATTAATATTTCTCGATTAGATTCTCGACCATTATTATATTTTCGTCGTACTTGAATTATTATTATTATTTTCTATTTTATAATTGTTAATTCTAATTTCTAATTATTTATTATTTGTTGTATAATATTATTTTATTAATATACTTTTCTTTCGAAGGTTTAATTCTCGCCTCGTTATTGACTACACCTTTACTCAGAATCACAGAAATCAAATTAAGCTCAATAGATGGCGCTTTACGCCAATAACTATGGATAATTATTTATTTAATTAATATTTAAGGGAACCCGGACTCCATCCGGCGAGCGAATTCCCAGCAAATAAAAACCCTATCATTACAATTTGTTTTCATGTAAATAAAGAATAATAAAAGTGACTTTGAGAACCTTTGGTCGCCTTGGGGCGAGAATCTCGTAAACACCCAGAATATCCGGTTTCGACGTTTCCAATTTCTGGAGCATATGGCGCCAAATTTGAAAAAGTTTATTATTTTATTATATAACAATTATTAATTATTACAAATATTGTTTAAAACAATTTCCCTAATGATTTTTAGCGTAGTTAATTGGTTTAAACAATATTTGTAATAATTAATAATTTTTAAATAATAAAATAATAAACTTTTTTCAAATTTGGCGCCATATTCTTCAGAGATGGGAAACGTCGAAACCTTATATTCTGTAGGTGAAATAATTATTCAGTGCAATTCTTATAATGACATTTATAGGTTAGTAAAATAATAAATTAGAGAATTTAAATCTTAGAAAAAATGTATGTTATGTAAAATACGAATTAGGACATATAAAAATTATGAAAAAGAATTATTTGGAAAAATGAATATTAGGAAAAATAAAAAATCGATTAAAAAAATTATTTAAAATATAATTTCGGTAAGAAAAAAATTATACGAAATAATTATTTGAATAAAATAAAATTTAAAAAACTGGTTATTATACAATAAAAAAATTTGTATAAAATGTTACTAGATATTACAAAAATTTTGAAAAATACTATTTCGATATAATAATAATTATGAGAAGTGACAATTCGGTAAAGTTATAGTTAGAAGAAATACGAGTTAGAAAATGTAGTATACTATTTTTCTTTATATCCGGCCGAAAGTACGCTTAATAATTTATTAATTACAAATCTTGCAATCGCGTTCGATTTGACAGCCGGCCATCTTTTACTTTTGTTCCCCGCTTCAGCGTCGCCATTGGCATCTCCTGAAGCTCTGGCTTTTTCTCTATCTCTCTCTAAAAGAAAGACGCCGTTATTGACTTTCGATGCCGGCCCCGACATTTGCTGCACGAGCGAAGCGAGTGCTGCTGGTCGGGGGGGGGGGCATCGAAAAGACAAGCAAAATCCAAATATAACTACAATTTTAACAACTAAATAAATAATTAATTGCAATAAATGACCAAAGGAATAAATGAAAGTAATAAAAACAACCTTCTAATATAAAATATCAGTTTTTGTCACAACTAAAAAATATTAATTAATTCATCAAAATTAATAAATGTCGGGAGCATGTATCGAAAAACCATGTAAATAGACAAATATATAGCTGAAATTTTTTTTTTTAAAGAAATAGTCAATTTTTAAAACCTTTTTTTTATTTCTTATACTATAAATATCAAATGTAATTAAGTTTTTTTATTTATTAATTGTATTAACTACACTAGTTTACAAAGATTTTGATCCGCGGTATTATAATGTCATTTCTTATGTAAAATTTGCTCCTGAATCCGAATCTGAAGTCAGATAATAAGAAAGTAGAACAGTTTTCGAGATATGGGTAAATTTCAAATTTTTGAATTTCGACAAATAGTGGATTCACTAATAATAGGGGAGAGTCTCCAGTTGTGAGACGGGTTTTATTTTTGACCCGTAAATTGTAAACGGGTAAACGAAATTGTAAATAAAATACACCATTCGAAAGGTAACAGAAATACGCAACTTTTATTAAAAGAAAGTATAGTGTTTCGATGAACTCAAAAAATTTTACGATACATTTTCCGAGCACATCGCTTTTTTCAAAAAAAAAAAATGTCTCCAGTTGTGAGACACTCATTAAAAATTGCTAAAATTTAATAAGTTTGACATAAAATGTTATGTTTAGTAGAAATAATTAAATATATTAATAATATATATTATTATATACTAAATAATAATATTTATTCGCCAAAATATGACTATCAAATAAACACAATTTAATAGCTTCAACAAGAGCATTAAAATTGATTTCTTCTGAATCAATTGACTTTTTTCCACTTGACATGCCCAAAAATACTAGAAAAAAAATCAAAACAACATTTAAATAGTGTGCCTGCAAAGTCGTATTTTTTATGCTGCCCAGATGGGTGTTGACACCGTCTCACAACTGGTGATATGCCGTGTCTCACACCCAGAAATTGGCGCTATTTTGAAAAAGGAAAATTAAATTATTTTCAACCGTAGATTGGAACAATGCAATATTGCTTCACAAAATATAAGGAAAAAACACTAAAAGAAAATGCATTACATTTACCTTTTCCAATTAATTAACTTGGAAAAAAGTACTTTTCATTTATTGAAAAAACGCTTTTTAGTCGATTATCACACACAGTGTTGGTATTTAACAAAAACAGTTAATATATCCGCTTCGGCGTACACGAAAAAGTTGGCTCATATAAAAAGAAATGTTTTTATATAAACCAATCGGCTTTTAAATATTGCATGTTAAAAAAAATTGACTGTCTCACAACTGGAGGTGTCTCACAACTGGAGACTCTCCCCTACCATTATTTCCGAATGTAGTCGATTGATTTCAATTTTCTTTGAAGCAAATTAAAGGTAATTTAATTTCCAATAAAAAAATATATACAACATTTTTAATTTGACTGTCGGTTTAGGAGCTAGTTATGAATTTGTTTGGAATTTCTCATTATTTTTAACAGAATTTTAGAAATTGTTTGACTTTTTCGGTTAATTACGTCCTAAAAAAGTGTTTACTTCGAGTTTACTTTTTTGAAAGTCAAATTACAGTTTCTTAGGAAGAATTTAAGCCGTTGCCGATCAAAATTGAACTGA
Source organism: Leptopilina heterotoma (assembly GCF_015476425.1). Lineage (NCBI taxonomy): Eukaryota > Metazoa > Arthropoda > Insecta > Hymenoptera > Figitidae > Leptopilina > Leptopilina heterotoma. The sequence goes on from NW_025111120.1 coordinate 402,090, forward strand.
AAATATAGAAGATATAAGCACTTAAGTAAAAATACAGAAAATTAGATTTTATCTCATTTTACGAATTTTTAATGACATGTCGTATGGTTTTAGGTTTAAATAAATTTTTAACATTAAAATAGGCATTTTTTGTGAAAATTACACGAGCAAATAAAGCAAATAGAATGTCGCTACCAAGAATTTTGGGACGAGGCAATGATTGGTGATTTTTGTTATTTTTAGATTCGAGAAACAGATAATATCCATAAAAAACAGTGCAAATCGAACTTAAGACAATTTTAATGTTTAAAATTTGTTTAAACCGAAAACCATACGATATGTCGTTAATAAATCGTAAAATTGGGTAAAAACCAATTTTCTTATATTTTTATTTAAGTGCTTTTACCTTCTATATTTTCAGTTCAATTTGAATCGGTAACAACTTATTTTCTTCCTACGAAATTGTATTTTGACGTCCAAAAAAGAAAACCCAAAGTAAACACTTTTTTTATGTCGTTATTAACCGAAAAAGTCAATCAATTTCTAAAATTTTGTTAAAAATAATGAGAAATTCTAAACAAATTTATAACTAGCTCCTTAACCGTTAGTCCGATTAAAAATGTCGTATATATTTTTTTATTGGAAATTAAATTACCTTTAATTTGCTTCAAAGAAAATTGAAATCGATCGACTGCATTAGGAAATAATTGTATATTAGTAAATCCACTTTTTGTCGAAACTCAAAAATTTGAAATTTACCTATATCTCGAAAACTGTTCTACGTTCTTAATATCTGACTTGATATTCGGATTCGGGAGCAAATTTTACATAAGAAATGACAGTGAAATGCCGCGAATCAGAAAATTTTTTTAATTTTGTAAACTAGTGCTATTATTCAAATCTGATAAAGTACAAAAATTATTTATAATTTTTTTATGAAATATACAATTTATGTATTTGATACATAAATTTTTGTTTACATCAAAATTGAGATCATATTGAATGTTCTCTACGATATTCAAAGATTCTAAAGTTTTACATTTTGATTCATTTTTTCTTAAAGTAAAGCACCAGAAAAAAAACAATAAGCTTTTAGTTTAACTGTCAATCCCTATACGTCTGGATCACTCGCGCTTTAAATTCTCTGCCGGTAATGCAGAACAGCTAACAGCTTTTGCTCCCGCTGTAACAGAGGTCGAGCTTGTGCATCGACCAATGCACAAATCTTCGACTTTCTGCTGCGAAATCGAAGCAGGAAATACGTACTTTTGACCGAGGTATGAAGAAAAAGTTTTATAACAAATGATATTTCGATAAAATAAAATTTAGAAACTTTAGAATTTAGAACATTTACACATATTAAAAGAAAATGATTATTAACAATACATTTTTAAGACGAATTGGTAATTCGGTAATATTTGAATTATATTGAATAATAATTCGGGAATATAATTATTATAATTATTAACAAATCTATAAAATAATATTTATCAAAATTGACATTTCAAAAATAAAAATAGCAGTGTAAATAAAAAATAATAATTTTTAGAAATGATAATTCAGTTATTTGAAGATTATAAAAAATTTTCTTTCGCAGTATTAAACATTCTGTTAATTAGTCATTTAAAAAAATTATGTTTTTGACAATTATTCTTTTGATTAAAAGAAATTATAATTAATTCTTATTAGATAAAAAGAATTTCGATAAAATAAAGATTCGGAAAATAAAAATTGGAGACTTTTCATGCGCCTCGTTCTAGGGCTTAAAATATTTCTATTTTCATGTACTTTAAGATACCGATGAGCGTTTTTTGAATTAAAAGGTTTTTACACGGAGAAACTTTTTCTTCTAATATTAAATATATTTGGTTATCTTTATTCTAAAAGTACGTTAGAATGTGAGGATTTTTCGTGCGTTGTGCTAATAATTTCAACATTAATACGAAAATATGATAAGTTCGTTATATATTAAGCAACCTTCGGTGTACAAAAATTACTATCTGCATTAGAAATAGTCTTATTTTTCTTTAGAAAAGAATAAAATGCTAGTTTTTGTTTGTAAAATAATACGGTAATTCTAACCTTTTCTCCACATATAGATAGAATATATAACAGACATTCTAACGTAACATACCAATTTTGGAAGGACTGCGGGCGGACTTAACCGATTTCGCCCGAGCATCACCGAGTCCATCACCTGACGTCGCGAACTAACCCTAATGTTTTCGAAGTTGAAATTCACACGCGTATGAAAGAAAAAAACCTTTTATTAATAAACGTGAATGTCTCCTCATGCCAAATTAAATTCAAGAACTGTTCCTCAATATAACATAATTTTTTTCACGACTTTTACTTATTTACATAATTTGATTAGTAAGTTATTTTAAAAAATGCTCTCTCTCGAAGGCACATATTTTTCCACTCGTTTAATATATAAGGACGATTCAGCTGTGTACTTCTAACGAATCGTGCGATCTTTCTGTTTCCGTGACCAATCGTCGTGTCTTTACTTGCGTGTGCGTGTGTGCGTTAATAATATAGGTTAGGTTCTTACGTCGTGTTAAATATATTTACCTACAGTTACAGTGACATACACTAATGCCATCTACCATTAGATCCAAGTATCACTATCGTCTCTATGAGTATCTATAGACAATTAATTTGTTGTGTTTCTTTTTAATTCATGGCTTTCCCAACTTTGCAAAAATTATTATTTTCTTTCTAAAACAACATACTAATTTTCGTTAGTTTCCTTATGAAGAACTGTAAATTATATACTGAATTAGTGTTTTTGATAGTCTCAATAGCAATTTCTATAACCTATGTCGTTTTTCCCTTGAATCTAACCTAACATACTAAAATGTCTCACCAGTTTTAAGAATTAGTGGTATTAAAAGTTTCTCCGTGTAGGGTATCTGATTACGAATCTGAAATCACAATTTAAAAATTAAAATTAGCGAATCTAATATGACTGAAAAAAATGTTCAAAGATAAAATTTGCTTAAAGATTGCAGTAACAACAAATTGATTACATTATAGAAGAGTATGAAGATAGAATCACTGCAAAAATTAAGTATCTTAAAAGTTGAAACATCTTAATATAAGATATTTTAAGTAACTCTGTAGTCACTTTTAAGATAGGGAGAAGTCCCCTAGTACCGGACACCTAAGGTTTTCATAAAATAAAATTAAAACTTTCAATTTAATTTTGGTGAAAAAATACTACAATTTTTATATTGTCCCCTAGTACCGGACAGTCTAAAACTTTTAATTTTACGCGTAAAATATTATTGAAAAATGATGTAGCGATCACAGACTTTTTTTGCCGCAATAAATGAAGTGTTATTGCCAAGGATTTTGTAAAATAAAATCAGCAAGTTTAGAAAAATTTATTTTTCTTTTTTTTGCTTTTTTATTCAAATAAAATAAAAGTGAATAAACTATTCACTTATTGGCTGAATAGTTTTCCTACACTGAAAGAAAAACTATAGTATTATTTAGTATCTTCATATGAACATTTAAAATAAAATGTATCAATTTAGGGAAAATGTGTCAGTTTTTGAATTATTATATAAGTATTTAAGAAAATATATGAATGAATTTATCATTGTACAATATTACTAAGAGTTCTATTTTTCTTTGTAATATTCGTTAACTTTATACGAGAAGTATGGCGGATTTCCCCGATCACTTCCGAGCTGAACCGAAGTTGCCTTGTATAACCTTCGTGCTTTGCGCGAGCTGTCAAAAGTGTAATATTCCTTTTGATTCCATTTATGGATATTACTTGGACACCTCTTGACAAAAAAATTTCTACATCGACTCAGTAATTGACCCGTATTAAATTATACTATTTATATAGACTGAAAAACTGTTGTCAGAACTGTTCACCCAATGCGCTGAAGTGTTGTGTTATAAGAAGAAACGCACAGCGCACTTTAGTTTTGGAAAAGTAACTCTCCTTTTTTGGTAGACCTGCCGAACTATTTGTCAAGCAGCCGATCACTTAACGCCATTGGTAGTCCAGTTTAAGAAAGCAACTCGCCCAATTTTAATTGAGCTGTGAGTTTAAACGTCAAGTATCGCTGCACAACAGTCAATAGCGGAACTGTTCTATCAACAGTTTTTCAGTGTAGGTATTCATATCTCAGGAGATCTTGGTTATAAAGATTTTTGAGGTAAATTGCTTTCCACAAGTGGTGTAAAATTTCGATAGTTCATATATAAAGAAATAGAGAGGTATGCTTTCAGCGAAGTTCGTCGATATGCGTATAAAGTTGCGTAGTAGTATTATTTATAGCGAGAGTATACCCAGACAGCACGTAAGCTTGCAGCAAGCTTGAGGCAAGCTTGCCGTGCAATATTTGCAGTATTGACGTGCAAGTTTGCGGCAAGCTTGCCACAAGCTTAAAATGTCTCACTTATAGCAAGCTTTATGTGCAAGTTTGCTGCAATATTATACTTATACTCTGCGCGAGACAAGTCGTGCGCGAGAGAGGTATTTCTCGCCATCTACCAGGGAATTAGAGAATTATAAGAGAAACTTTTATTAGTTTTCCAATTCCTTGCTAGATGGCGAGAAATACCTCTCTCGCGCACGACTTGTCTCGCGCAGAGTATAAGTATCGGTCCGCTGAACAGGCTTTTCACCATATTATCTTAAATGATAATGTGTATAGTTAACGTCTGCTACGACGGTGACAATTTTTAATTATTATCCACTGATCATGGATAATAGTTCCCAACTCCAATTCTTTGGGGAAATTAATAACATTATTATTATAACGTTGTTATAATTTTTTAATGTTTAATAAAAATTTAAAATATTAAATATAAATTTGTTGCTAATAATAAATTATTAATTTTATATAATAAACAATTTCCATATAAGATTACATTAAGTTTGCGCCAACCTTTAGTGCAATATTGCTGCAAGCTTGTAGTGCAATATTGCAGCAAACTTGCACATAAAGCTTGCTATAAGTGAGACATTTTAAGCTTGTGGCAAGCTTGCCGCAAACTTGCACGTCAATACTGCAAATATTGCACGGCAAGCTTGCCTCAAGCTTGCTGCAAGCTTACGTGCTATCTGGGTATGTATAGATTGCGCATTTTTATACTTAACGCAATCGTCACACTGATCCTTCTTCGCAACAAAAAAGCTTATGTTGAATTCCGAATTGAAAATATCTCTATACTGTCGTATTGTTGCAATTTTTTGATCCGGAAAGAATTCTTTCATCCAATCTACATATAAATCGTACATTTTAGTGGATTAAATTTCTTCAGTTACACGGAGAGAAATCTGTTAGGATTAATGCTTGAAACTTTTCATATACTTTTTCCATAGATTCTTTGATGCTAAAATCCTAACAGAGAGCCTATTTATTGCTCGAGTCCGCCTGAATATTAGGCGGACCTCTTATACTTTTCGCTAGTAAGTGCTTATGCTATATTCATAACCTCTACTCTATGCATTATTCGCAACAGATTTCTCTCCGTGTAGATACTCCTTGGAAAAATTCGACCTACAGTAATGACTAGAAGTTCGAGGAATGATATTGATGTGCTTTCTAATACTTTTTTTTAATTCAGGATTAACAGGTACTTTTTTTACATTTTCAATTATTTTAAATAAACATTTACAGCTACGAATATTAAAGAAATTTCCTACAATGAAATACACTGTAAAAAAATCTGGTGTAAAATAACACGAAACTTGTAATTTCACACATCAAAATTATAGGTTGTACGTAGTAAATTTATTTCGTTCCAAAAGTAGTTTTACTATTTTTAATAATTTTACATTATACGACTATGTAATTTAATAGTTTTGTGTAAATTTACTACGTCCGACGTAGGAAAATTTGATCACTATGTCCGACGTGGTATTTTTACATTGCGTGTATTTCTACACTTTGACGTAATATTACGTCGCACGATCTGTACAATTACATGGCGAATGTAATTTTCTTATTCCTTTAAGATTTTCAAAAAATTTTCAAGTTTTTATAAATAACTCTAAAAAAGTGTATATAATGTACATTTATAGAAAGTATATGCTAATTTATAAGTAAATAATATTACAAAAAGTTTTGGGCTATATTTCATAAATACAAAAAGTTACGACTGAAAATATTATTTCAAAAAATATTTGCAGGTTATGTAGATTACAGTCGGCGTGTAAAAATACCACGTCGGACATAGTGACCAAACTTTCCAACGTCGGACATAGTAAATTTACACCAGATTTTTTTACAGTGTAGTAAAAATTTGTCACTTTGTTTTGAGGTTAAGTTTTCCTTGCTTTACTAACATGGATGTTGTAATTGAAAATCTGACTTGTTTCCACTTAATTTAAAAAATATTTTGCATTAAATATATTTTACACTTAATTCAGTATAGATACAACCATGGAGTAGTATATGGAGACCGAACGCCACTAACGCAAAGTGGCCGCACTTTTCATTACCGTGTTTCCTCTGGGCTCACTTACATCGATAGAAGCGCCCCCAACGGGGAAAAATGTCACTAATAATCGTCTGCTAATTGTTATTGTACAGTGCAGTTGGTATTTTTATAGGTTAGTGTTGTTTGGAAATAGTTGACAATTATCATTAATAATTATCTTATAATTATAATATATTATTATTTATTCAATATTAATTTTGAAAGTGCTCGGTTGGAAGTGAAAAGAGATAAATAAGTAAGTATATGTGAGAATTGTTGCGATTAATATTGTTTATATACATAACTTAATTGTTACTAAAATTCTCTCTATAATTAAGAGAGAAGAATTGCAATTTTTCACTACACAGACAGCAGCAGGCATTTTCACTCACAATTTATTTTTTACATGCTTCATTGAACTAACAATCACTTTTATAAACAAAATTAGAGGTTATGTCATGTCTTATTTTGTTTTTAAATATAATGATCTTCTCCTCCGCGAGAGGCTCTTCTATCGATGTAAGTAAGCCTAGAGGAATCACTGTTATGAAAAATGCGGCCACGTTTGACGCGGATTCATCACGGGCGTTCGGTCTCCTTATACTACTCCATGGATACAACTATAACTTTTATTTATTTAATTAATTTTTGTCCTGTTAACCAAAATTATGTATTTACAAACATCAGTTAGATTCGTTAGATTGTTTTAGGCCATGGTATATGAGTAGAGTTGAAACTCGATTTGTGAATAGAATGTAAGGTGGGGGCGCGAACGCCTCCCTGGTACTTATGAATGCACCCAAAAGGCTCTTCAGGTGTATCCACAGGGGTACAAACATTAGTTGTGTGTTTTGTCAATAGGCATGTCCGAAATCACGGTAACTCTGAGAAACGTAAGGTCTGCACGGAAACCAGATACACGTACATTATGCACGGAATTAAACGATCAAAATTGTAAAGCAACATTTGTTAAAATCTCAACTACTAAATATAGCAGCAACTAATGAACATAAAAATTCATGTATTTGAAAAATTAATTTAAACACTATTAGTACCAATACTTTTCTTAAAAATGCTAAAAACAGACATAGATGAGTTCTAACCTTAAAGCGCAAACTTATAAGTAGTTTCTAAAGCGAATGTCAGAGATACGTACTTTTTGCATGGAACAGAAAAGATACGTAGTTTTCGCACGGAACTGAAAGATACGTAGTTTCTAAACAAATCTTGGAAGATACGTAACTTCTAACTGTTTTTAATACATACGTACATTCCACTTGGAGTGAACGATATGTAAGTATTTGCCTCTGTGCAGAAATTTTTTTTCGAAAATGATTGTTTACCAATATTTTGTCATTTAAACCAGTCAGTGCCGTATTTATTGGGCGATAACTGTAAATCACCCATAATCTAGACAAAGTATTGAGTGTTTCATTTGCGTTGGTCCAGACTTCAGGATTCATGTCTTGTATTAGATAATCATTTTTAATTTTCCTATTTTTAAAGGACATAGGGGGTAAGTGAGACGCATGCTTATTCCCGAAATCTATTTTGACCAAATAGTTATTTGATATAAAACTACTTAACTTAAAATTCACATAATATGCACATTATTTGACATAAATTTCATTGCACACAAAAACCATTTAACATAAATATAATTTGTCATAGAATTTATTAAACAGAAATATTATGTTACATAAAACTCAGATAACTTAATTCCCATTTGACATAAAAATTATGTAACATAAATTTCTATTGACATAAAAATCATTTAATATAAATTTCTTTTGACATAAAATTCATTTAACGTAAATTTTATTTGTTATAAAATTCATTTGACATCAATTTCATTTGGCATAAATGTCATTTAACGTAATTATCATTTGACATAAATATCATTAGACGTAAAATTAGCTTGACATAAATTTCATTTGACGTGAATATCATTTAACATAATTATTATTTAACGTAAAATTAAATTTATATAAATTTCATTTAGCATAAATTCCATTTAACATAATTCTCATTTGGTATAAAATTTACTTGACATAAATTTCATTTGGTATAAATCCCATTTAACATAATTTTCATTTGACATAAAAGACATTTAACACAATTCTCATTTGTCATAAAAGTCATTCAACAAAATTCTCATTTGACATAAAAATCATTTTACACAAATTACATTTTACATAACAATATCGGCGCGAATTTTAAAAGTAACCAATTAGATATTATCAACAACGTTGTAATTCGCCAATAAACAACAACGTTGTAATTCGCCAAATAAGAATTATGTGTAATGAGTTATCCGTCAAATGAAATTTATATCAAGTGAACTTTATGTCAAATGAAAATTATGTTAAATGGGATTTATACCAAATGAAATTTATGTCAAGTAAATTTTATGCCAAATGAGAATTATGTTAAATGGAATTTATGCTAAATAAAATTTATATAAATTTAATTTTACGTTAAATAATAATTATGTTAAATGATATTCACGTCAAATATAATTTATGTCAAGATAATTTTATGTCTAATGATATTTATGTCAAATGATAATTACGTTAAATGACATTTATGCCAAATGAAATTGATGTCAAATGAATTTTATAACAAATAAAATTTACGTTAAATGAATTTTATGTCATAAGAAATTTATGTTAAATGATTTTTATGTCAATAGAAATTTATGTTACATAACTTTTATGTCAAATGGAAATTAAGTTATCTGAGTTTTATGTAACATAATATTTCTGTTTAATGAATTCTATGACAAATGATATTTATGTTAAATGGTTTTTATATACAATGAAATTTATGTCAAATAATGTGCATATTATGTGAATTTTAAGTTAAGTAGTTTTATATCAAATAACTATTTAGTCAAAAAAGATTTCGGGAATAAGCATGCGTCTCGGGGTAAGTATGTAAAATCTGCCCGGCTTGAAATTGGTTCAAATTAATTCCACATATTACCACCAACATGAGTAACAATTCCTGTAAATGTGAACTTGAAATTTGTAATTTTCGGGGAGTTATGGAGGGGGAAAGCAAAATCGAAAAACTCGTTTTTCTCGAAAACTACTGAACCGATTTTAATGAAGTTTTAATGTGTTATAAAAACAAATAACACGACTTAAAAAAAATTTCAATAAATTTTTCAGGGCAATTTTTTGAAGTTACACTTCCAATTTTTTTCTCAAGAAGTACCATATAATGTCCCCTTTAATATATATTTTTTCCAAATTTTTTAAAAATATACTTTTTGAGACAATTAATATTTTTTGCTCACGTGCACACTCTTTTTGGAGTGGCATCGAAAACAATGGTTCTAAATGACTTTACATTTAAAATTTTTATGTTTTCGTAAAAATACTATCAAATTCTGAAGAAATTAGTTGACAAAATTAAAGGAAATAAATTTATCATTCGGTAATTAAATATTAAAGGTGAAAGAAGTTAACAATTTTTCCGAATCAATCTCACAAATAAATCTCTGAAATAAGCTCATGGGTTTCATTTATATCGACATAGTCCAGTCGCCTTGTGTTTTTTCGTGCCAAAATTGATACCTGACTTTTGATTGTGGATTAATATAGTGTGGGGTGGTAGTATGAATGTGTATATGTTTCCCACTTGAGATTTTACAGGCTGCGTGTTATAAACAACTTTGAAAGTGCCGAAAAACAGTTTTTTTGATGACTGTTCTTTCCCATGAAATTATATGAGAAAAAGTTGTTATTAAAAGTTATAGAGCTCAGAAATACCTGTAAAATGATGGGTCATTTGTTAAAATTGGTTCATTTGTTTACTTGCAAATTAATTTAAACCACTAAAAATGACAATTTCTTAATTGTTTAATAACTTGAACAAAGGTTAATTAATTCTTTCGGTATTCTCCAAAAATATGCCTCTCAGGGCCCTTAAGATGTATGCAAAATTTGAAGCCAATCGCATATATAGTTTATGAAAAATTCCATTTGTTAACTAAAAACATGGTTTTTTTCAACGGAATTTCTACATTTTGGGTTGGATAAAAATCAGTTTTTTTTATGGGTTCTCTTTATGAAATGACAATCTGTCAATCACAATTTGTGGCAAATTGAATTTTTACAAAACAACTGATTTTTTAGCGGGGGTAATTTTTTGCTTATAAACAAATGATCCATGCATCAACAATTTTTGCTTTAACAATTTGGGATGAACGCCATTAGTTTACTCATTCTTTCCTGCAAATTTTGCAAAAAAATTTTTGATCTAGGTCAAAAGAAGAGGGAGATAATTTTTTTTTTCAAAAAATTCCTGAGCCTTTATTTGTTGATATTTTTAATTTCTCTTTTCATACTTTTTTAGTTGATTAGTATAAATAGTATGCTAAAAAATAATAATAATAATAATAATAATAATCCCCGCCGATGGTTGTCCACTACCGAACATCATCGATGTCTTTGATGTGCTGGGAGAAGTGGATGCTTATCCACTGCCAGACATGATTGACATCATGGATATGTTCGGTAGACCTTGCCGTGGTGGCGGGGCTTTTCACTAAAGGGCAACCAACAGGGTGGTTCCCTGATTCTAAAACCAAAAAGAAATGAATGAAATGGATAAAGATTCAAATAAATTACTCCAAGCGGGTACCTCAAATGAGGGTAATCCCGTCACCGATTCTGATCGGGTTCAAGCCCCGGTAGTCGGTGCAGACGGCTCCAAGGATTTTGGAGGGAGCCAAATAAAAAATTCTGAGGATGTGGGACTTAGCAGATTCGAAGAAAATGTTTTAGAACAGGTCGATCTGATCCCAATAATACTGGATAGTATGTGGCGTGCTTGCAAAAAGCAAAAAAACATTAGCAAGGATGTTAAGGATGGAATGGTGGCAATGGAGAAGGTGCACGAGGTGCTTTGCAGAAACCTGCGATTTATACCTAAGCCCTTCATTAGCCCAAGCAAACCAAGGTCGAATCCTGAAACTCCTAGATCGATGTCGCACGCCACATCCAGCGAGAGCAAGTCCATCGACCCAAGGAAGCGCCCTAGAGAGTTTGAAGGTCCGGAGACTGATTCTTCTGTGACCACTCCCAAGGGTAAGAGGGTTAAGAGCAAGGAGACCAAGGCAAACCCTACTGTTATGGAGACGGAGGTGAGTAAGGCTGCTTCGGCCAGGGTTGCTTCTTATTCGGAGGCAACTGTGGCAAATAAGCCTGAAAACGAAAAAGACTTTGAAACTGTCTCCAATAGGAAACGGGAGGCCCGTAAGAAAAAGGCCTTGAAGAAAGCGGAGGAGAGGGAGCGACTTCAGAAGCGCCCCCCCAAAATTAGAACAACGGAGGCAATAAAAATTGTGGCCCGGAATCCAGAGACCTACCATGATCTCATAAAACTGGCTACAACTTCGGTAAAGCCAGAGGAAACTGGAACAGAGATTGTGAAAATTAGGAGAACTCTTAAAAAAGAGGTTCTTGTTGTTGTGAAAAAGGGGGGTGAAACTTCAAAGTTCGCTCAGAATCTTACCTCCGTTCTTCTGGACAAGGCCGAGGTTACGGCTCTTGTCAGTAAAAAGACCCTCGAAATTCGGGATCTTGTCGAAACAACTTTAGAGGAGGACGTTTTAACCGTCTTAAAGCAGAAGTTGCAAAAGCCCGAATTAGAGGTGACTTGCCGACTTCTGACACGTTTTGGTGGTACGAAAGTGGCACTAGTACGCTTGAATGAAACGGACAGCGAGAGTCTGCTTAAGCTGGGCAAAGTGCGTATTGGCTGGATAAATGCATCCATCCGAACGCACTTAGAAGTGACAAGATGTCAAAAGTGCCTAGCCTATGGACACGTGACCCGAATTTGCAAGGGCCCCGACAGAACAAAAAACTGTCGGAGATGCGGCGAAGCGGGACACTTCTCCAAAAGTGTACTAATGACAAGCCAAAGTGCATAACGTGTACAGATTTGGGAAAAACGGAAGTCAACCATATCCCTGGAAGAATTTCCTGCCCGGTTTACAAGGAGGAACTGGAGAAACTTAAAAGGGCAAATCCTTAAAGCTCCTTCAAGTCAACCTGCATACAAGTAAGGCTGCACAGGTGCTCCTGATGCAAACAGCTAGGGAAAATGAGGTGGATATCCTGTTCTGCAGTGAGCAGTATCAAGGAAGCGACCTCGCACCTTGGTATCAGGATAAGGCGAAGAGAGCCGCCATCAAGCTGTGCAACCCAGAATTGCGGGTTGACAAGTTCTTGGAGACAAGCAGCGGGTTTGTGTGGATAGAGGTGGCTAACATACGTATGTATAGCTGCTACTTCTCACCCAACGACCCGCTGACCACCTTCGAAGCCAATATAGAAGACCTAGAATCGAGCCTCATAGAATCCAAGCTGGATGTCATCATCACTGGCGATTTTAATGCAAAGTCGCCAGAGTGGGGTGAGACGAGGCTCGACAAGAGAGGAATTCTGATTGGAGAAATGATCTCCAAGAACGATTTATTAGTTGTAAACCGGGGAAAAACATGGACGTTTAGACGAGGTGCGATCGGATCGATAATAGATCTAACGATAGCATCGTCTAATATATTTAGCCGCATAAGCGACTGGCGGGTCTCTGAGGAATATACAGCAAGTGACCACCAGTACATTGAGTTCTCAGTCTCAATGGGAGACACACGAGGAGGAAAGAGACAGGAAGCTCCTAGTCGCAAAACCTTCTCGTGGAACATTAAGAAACTCGACAAGGAGAAGTTCAGCCGGTCCCTAAAAGAATCTATCTTAATTGAGGATTCTGGTTGGGTGAGGAGGCCGAAAAGTCTAAATGGAGAGGTGCGAGCGGTGCGAAATATAATCGTCACCGCTTGCAATGCGTCGATGCCACGTCGCAAAGGCGCCTTTCCAAGGAAAAAATCCTTGCACTGGTGGTCAGAAAAACTGTCCTCCTTGAGAAAGGAATGCCTCAAAGCAAGAAGGACATATACCCGTTCTAAGGGAGATCCCTTGCTGAAAGAGGCTTTCAAGGAGGCGAAAAAGGACCTCAAGAAAGAGATCCGCAAGTCGCGACGCCGTAGCTGGAAGGACCTAATCGAGGAGGTCGATAAGGACCAATGGGGTCTGGCTTTTAAAATCGTAACTAAGAAATTAGTGACGAGGCAAAAGACCCCCGGCCTGGACAATCCCGATTGGGTCAGAAAGATAATAAGTTCTTTGTTTCCTCCTGCAGAACCATACCTTAGAAGGGACTGGAGTTTTTGCAAAGTCGAAGAGGAAGAACTCTTCACACTTAGTGAACTGAAAAAAGCAGGCAAAAGATTAAAAACAGGCAAGGCGCCTGGAATCGATGGGATAAGTAACGAGATCCTAAAGTTGGTAATCGACACTTCACCCCAGATTCTGCTTCGATGCTTCAATCTTTGCCTTGAGAGAGGAGAGTTCTTCCGCGACTGGAAGCGACAGAGGTTAGTCCTCCTAAGGAAAGGTGAAAAACCTCTAGATAAGGTTTCATCGTACAGGCCTATATGCCTGCTAGATACGATGGGTAAACTTCTAGAGGATATGGTTCTCCAGAGAATGCAGGGCCACTTGACCGAAGAGAATCGTCTATCCGATTACCAATTTGGTTTCCGTAAAGGCAAGTCCACAGTTGATGCCATCCAGGCAGTTGTGGACATAGCCAAAGCAGGAAAAAACAAATTGGGACCTGGGAAAAAGAAGAGCTTCTGCGCGTTGGTAGCAATTGACATACGCAACGCGTTTAATTCCGCAAGATGGAAAGATCTCATCGAGTCGATGGAAAAGAAAAACATGCCGCCCTACTTGTTGCGGATAATGGATAATTATCTTAGCGACAGGTGGGTTATATATGAGGGAGACACCTGCACTCTCAGGGAAGAGATGCAGCGTGGGGCTCCTCAAGGCTCGAGGGTGGGTCCATTTGTATGGAATGTATCTTACGATGATTTTCTGCGAATGGATCTGCCCGAAGGTGCGATGATCATCGGCTTTGCGGACGACGCGTTGTTCGTGTGCACTGCCGAGAGTGAGGAGGCTCTTGGGACATTGGTGAACGAATGTCTGCGACTAGCAAAAAGCTGGCTGGATACCAGAGGTCTTGAAATGGCCCTGGAAAAGACCGAGGCACTGCTAGTCACAGACAGACGTGGTTATGAGCTCCCACGAATCGTGATAGACGGATTCGAGGTCAAGTGGAGTAAACAAATTAAATACCTTGGTGTGGAGTTGGATGGAAGGTTAAACTTCCACCACCACATGGCTACGGCGTCGAATAAGGCGATCGAGTGTGCGGCTAATCTTTCACGGTTAATGCCAAATGTTGGCGGACCCCGTGAACAAAAAAGAAGACTGGTGGCGAGTGTCGCCCACGCTAAAATGCTCTATGCAGCACCAGCGTGGGCCCCATCCCTGAGGAGTAAAAGATGTGTTACCATCTGTGAAAAGATACTGTCGGCGCAGAGATCGATAACAACGCGTATCATCTCTGCATATAAGACGGTATCTACGAGTGCTGTGCAGGTCCTTGCAAGTGTCCCGCCAGCAGATCTCTTGGCGAGGGAAAGGGAAGAAATGTTTCTCTTTTCTAAAGAAAGCAGTTCCTGGGATGAGGAATTAAGACCAAGCAAGGGCCTGATCCGCAAAGAAGCGAGGCACAGGCTCATAGAAAGATGGCAGGAAAGATGGGATGGTGAGGGAAAAGGTCGATGGACCTATCGCCTTATCCCGGCACTCGCCACCTGGATAAATAGGAAACACGGTCAGGTTTCCTATTATTTGACTCAGGCGCTCACAGGTCACGGGTGTTTTAACTCGTACCTGTGTCGCTTTAAATTACGCGAGAACGAGGTGTGTGCATATTGCCAGTTCCCTGAGGACAACGCGGAGCACACCCTCTTCTCATGCAAAAAATGGGACTTGGAGAGGCGGGCCATGTTCGAAGGTGTAAACAGTCAAGTTACACCGGAGAATATGGTATCGCTGATGACCCAGTCGGAAGAGAATTGGCGGCAAGTCGAGAACTTCATAATCTCGGTTATGTCGAGGAAGGATCTCGACGGCCGCCAAAAAGCGTAATTTAAACAGCTTTTAATTTGTTTGTTTGTTTTTTATTAATTTATTTTGTGATTTATTTGTCCCTATACATTTTTTTTAATTTGTTTTGTTTTTTTTATTCATCTTTGTACAATTTTATGTTTTCAATATTTTATACGCGTTTATTTTTATTTTTTTTTATATATCCGTTTATAATTTTATCTTTTGACTTTTTAAACTTCTTAAAATTTTTGTTTTTTATTGTTGTTGTGCTGTTAATTCCGCTTTTATATTGAAATAGTTTTAAATTTTTTAACTATTGACGCAGGAGAACCGCAGACACAGAACAAAGTCGCAGCAGCGATAGAGTTGGAGCGCCTCCCTCGAAGGCTAAAGTCTTACGACAGTTCCGAGGGAGGGTAAAGGGCTCCAAAAGAAGGGTTACGGGTTTTAGTGGGTCGGGCTGGTAGTAGGTCGCCAGTTTATTAAATTTATTATAACATTTATTTATTTATCCTTTTTTTAAATTCCCTTTTTTTTATTTTACCAACCCCACATAACCTTGGAGTGCGGAATCCAAGGTATCTGTAAACAGATTTCCCAAAATTCCCTAAGCAAAAAAAAAAAAAAAAAAAAAAAAAAAAAAATAATAATAATAATAATAATAATAATAATAATAATAATAATAATAATAATAATAATAATAATAATAATAATAATAGTATGCTATTTTTAAAAAAATCAATGTAAACATATATGCACTTCTTGTTCATAAAGAACTTGGTAAAAAGTGTGTGACGTTTGAAGTTTTTGGGGAAATCGACTATCGCTCGCGCCAAAATTGAATTCAAACTTTCAAATTCACAAAAGTTGTCATAACATTGAAACAATTTGATGGATTTCGATCTTTTTTTTCTTAAACTGGGCTATCTTTTTCTCACGAATTCAAATCTGCAATTTGTTTTTTGAAAAAATTTTAAATAATAAGAAAAAATTAATAATTAAAAAATTTTTTTTTGTTTTTTTGGAAAAAAATCAATTTTTTCATATTTTTTATTTTAAATTTCTCGAGTAATAAAAACAGCACTAATTTATTAGTTTCATTTTCAAAAAATTAAATTTTCAGAAAAAATACAAGCCCAGAACTTGTTTTTTGTTTTGTTCAGTCAAAATTTCTGAATTTGGCCACCTAAAACAAACTTTTTAAATTTGCAGTTTGTTTATACATAATTTGTTACAGCCAGGTGGTACAAAACATTTTTGGAATGCGTTTTCCAAAATTTTAATTATTCAATTAGTTATAAACAAATAATCTTTAAAGTAGCCTTTCAGAAAATTCACTATTTCTTCGTTGTTCTTTGATAAAATTTAATAATATTTGGTAGAGATATGTATACAAAAATAATGCCTCTATTAATAACAACAAGAATTTACAAAATTCATGATTATGTATGCAAAATAAATTGTTAATTAATTAAACAATTAAAGTTTTAAGTGACTTCTGGAATAGTTACGAAATAAATTCGTGAAAAAATTTACTTTTTTGTTTCAAATCACTTGACAGGTCACAATTTTTTACCGAAATTGAATGTTTGTTTTAACAATAAGTATTAATAAAATCATAAAATCGTCAATATATTTCTTTTAGCTTTATTAATTAAGAAAACTAATCAAAAAATCCTATTAAAATAATGTTTGAGTGTTTGTGATGTATCAAAAAAAGTATAACAATTTATTTAATTTTTTATACAATTAATTATTATTATTCTTCTCATAAACTGCACTTAGGGCAAGAAATTTATATTTTTAACTATATTGTGCATTCTTTTGTAACTAAAACATTCAAGTATAAAAGAAAAACTATAAATTAATTATTCAAATATTTTTTAAACAATTTATTCGGTTAATTTTATAATGTACTGTCTTTAAAATTATGTAATTTGCTCAATTTTTAAAGGTACCAAAATTATTTTATTGGAAATTTAAGTGTAGGAAATATAGATTTTTGTAGTTTTTGATTTTTTTCGTAACTATTCCAAAAGTCACTTAAAACTTTAATTATTTAAAAAGTACATTAACAATTTATTTTGCACAAATGATCATAAATTTTTTACATTCTTGTTGTTATTATTATTAAATTTTATCAAAAAGATCCAAGCAATAGTGAATTTTCTAAAAAGGTACTTTAAAGTTTAATTGTTTACAACTAATTAAAAAAATTAAAATTTTTGAAAACGCATGCGGGGAATGTTTTTGTACCACCCGACTGTAACAAATTATGTATAGACATAATGCAAATTTAAAAAGTTTGTTTTATGTGACCAACTTTAGAAATTTTGACTCAATATTTATTATAAAAATAAAATAATTCGTTTATGTCTAATCTATATATAGAGATAAAGATATGTCTATTTGTAGAGTAGACAAATTTTTTTTACATTATTATTAGCCACATATTGTCATAAATAAGTTATTTCAAAAATACCCCAATTTTTATCAAAAAACAAGTTCTGGGCATCCAGCCAAAAATGTAGAAATTCCGTTGAAAAAAGCCATGTTTTTAGTTAACAAATGGAATTTTTCATAAACTATATATGGGATTGGCTTTAAATTTTGCATACATCTTAAGGGCCCTGAGAGACATATTTTTGGAGAATACCGAAAGAATTAGTTAACTTTTTTCAAGTTATTAAACAATTAAGAAATTGTCATTTTTAGTGGTTTAAATTAATTTGCAAGTAAACAAATTTTAAAATCAATTAAAGTAAACCAATTTTAACAAATGACCTATCATTTTACAGGTATTTCTGAGCTCTATAACTTTTAATAACAACTTTTTCTCATATAATTTCATGGAAAAGAACAGTCATCAAAAAAACTGTTTTTCGTCACTTTCAAAGTTGTTTATAACGCGCAGCCTGTAAAATCTCGAGTGGGAAACATATACACATTCATACTATCACCCCACACTATATGAATCCACAGTCAGAAGTCAGGTATTAATTTTGGCACAAAATGACCACTTTTTTCACAGGGCGACTGGACTAACAGCCTTAATACAGAAACCTGAATAATCTGAATAATATTTTCGAAATTAATTAATAATTACAAAATTATCAAAGAACTCAGAAAAACGGCAGCATGGCAACAATATTTCGAAAATATTTTTCAGATTAAGCAGGTTTTTGTATTAGGACAGCTGTGCTGTCGATACATATGAAACTCATGTTTCATGTCCAAATTGTGAAATTCATTTCACTTTTACTTTGGACTAAAAATATATACCATAAATTTAGTTTCTACTACTGGTTTGGTCAAGAAATTTGCAAATACATTTTTTTTGAACGAAAATAAGCAACAGTAGAAGACCGAATAGTGAAGAATTTTTTGTGCTTCTTATTTGCTTAATTGAAATTGAAAGTGAAAATTTTTTTGGGTAAAAATTGAAAGTGAAAATGTTTTAAGTGAAATTTAAAGTAAAAATTTTTTTGTGTGAAAGTTGAAAGTAAAAATGTTTTAAGTAAAATTAAAAATTTTTTTGGTGAAAATTGAAAGTGAAAATATTTTAAGTGACTTAAATAATTTAAGTTAACTCGCTTTTTAATTTTGCAGCGAATTCGCATTTTAACTTCCCAGCGAGTATGCTCTGCGAACTCGTACACAGGCGGACATTTGGTTTTCACCTGAAGTTCGCAGGGAGTTTGCTTCGAAATGTTGTGCTATGTAATTACCAAAAATAATATAGTTTATTAAAAAATAATTAAGTTTTAAGTCAGACTACAAATTCAGTACTTTTCTTTCTTGACAAAGCAAAAATTCCACAGAATGTCTGCAATTTTTCCGCCGACTTTAAGCTGACTTAGAAACTATGTATCTTTGAAAACGCTTTGGGTCCAACGTAAGAATGGTATAAAACCTATATTGCGTTGGTTCCAAAACATTTTCCAAAAATACACACTTTCTACTCTGTACTTATAACATAGGTGTTTATTAAACTGTCAAAAAGATATAAGCTTTTTAGACATGCGGTGAACGATTTATATCATACATTAAGAACTTCGTTTTAATTAATCTTATTATACTTACTTATACACATTGTTGTGATATTTATTATAACTTGCATAAGCTAGAAGAACTCCAAATCCTGGTCCAAGTGAAAAAAATACTTGTGTTGCTGCATCCACCCACACCTATAAATTATTATTTAATTTTTTTACAATTTTTAAAAACATCTTATTAGTCCTATACATGTTTTGATAGAAACTTTTTAAAAAAATAAATGAAAGATGCGCCTACATCTTAGGGTTTCGTTGCTTAAAAGAATAAAAAAAATAAATAAATAATAAAACCAATCTTAACCCCACGGACATTATTATTTATTAATATTAATAAATAGAAAATTACCACACAAATTAAGAATTTTTGCTTCCACTCAACACCTAGTAGTTTCTTTGATTACCATGATAATCGGTGATATGGTAACCATTACCATAGCAGCAACCTAACGGTTGCAACCGATGTTGTGGTAACCATTCACAGAAAAAAACTATACTCAAAATGAGTATCATATGATACTCATTTTGAAGTGCAACAAAAATGGTACCCCTTCGACTCATTCTGAGTTTCTGGGGAAAAGACTCAAAATGAGTGAAAAGCGGTATCATTTTGGGTTTATGATAAAATTACAATAACATTGGAATAACTGGGAATAATTCATAAAAAAAAAGTATTTAAAAGTATGAATTAAAATAATTGTTTATAATGAATAAACACTTTGCACTTGTCAAAACATTAATACTTGAAGACGATTTATCGCATTTATGAGAAATAAAAACGAATTTTTAGGTTAGACATTTGTGAATTGACTGACAGGGATGGGCAATCAAATGTCATTTTACTCATTTTGAGTCACTTGAAGTTGCCGATTACTCATTTTGAGTCACTTGAAGTTGCCGATTACTCATTTCGAGTCACTTGAAGTTGTCGATTACTCATTTCGAGACCGACTACTAAATGCGTTGCAACAAAATTGAGTCGAGTTTTTTTCTGTGTTACCATAACAACGGTTCTTAAGCATGAAAGGAAGTTTTAAAAATCAACTTTTGCAATTATAAATTTGTTTTTAAACAATTTTGAATCTCAAAATGTGTATGTAATATATAAGGGGCAAATTTTCACAAGTGTACCAATGTCAAAATTGCAAGTTGTTGGATCGGGCTAATATTTTTACAGTATTTAGTACTATGAATGAGTACTTAAAACCGCCAAGTATTATGAAATTTTATAAAAAATTGTAGAGGGGGGATGGGGGTGGAAAATTTTTAATAAGTACACTACCGGTCCAAATTAAGAGATCACCCATTTTCAGGCGATTAAAAAACGTTTTAAAACATAAAATGTATTAAAACAAAAATTTTTTTCTTCTTATTTTTTGAAAAACATGATGATAAAATTTTGAAAAATACAAGATCTTTTAGGAGTCATTTAGCTAATATTTTATTTAGATATTTTTAAAAAATCGTCATTTTCAATGTTTTACAAAAATTTGAATAACTTTCAAAATAATGGAAGCTTTTTAATGAACTTAGGCTTATTTTAAAGATCATTTGCTACACTATAAGAATTATTTATAGCCATTAACGTATAATTTTTTTCTTAGAAAACACATGCTGTCAAACTTGGACCAAAAAAATTCAAAAAATTTGGTACAATTTTTCTGTACTAAAAACTATTTTAGAAAATATATAAAACATCATATGGTGTAGATTTTTCAAGAAAATTTAATACAAAAAATACGTTTGAATTTTAAGAATTATTTTTCTGTTAATAAGATTGTTTCAAATTTTTTGAATTTTTTTGGTCCAAGTTTAATGGCCTGCATGTTTTAAGAAAAAAATTACACGTTAATGCATAAAAGTAATTATTGTAGTGTAGCAAATTACCTTTAAAATAAGCGTAAAATCATTAAAAAGCGTTCATTATTTATAGAAGTTATTCAAATTTTTGTAAAACATTAAAAATGACGATTTTTAAAAAATATCTAAATAAATTATTGGCCAAACGACTTTTAAAATAACTTGTTCTTTTCAAAAATTTAACATCTTTCAAAAAATTAACAGAAAAAATTTTAGATTCAATAAATTTTATGTTTTAAAACGTTTTTATTCGCCTGAAAATGGGTGGTCTCTCAATTTTGACCGGTAGTGTATGAACAGTGAGTTTTCTAAAAAATCGTAGCTTTTATATAATAAAGTAAAAAAAATTTACCTGTATGTTTTTCGTAGGTTTTTTCCTGCTTTTTCAAATAGTGAAAATTTTTCTTTTAAAAATTCAAAATTTAACCCTTTTTTTTAAATTAAATTTTTTTTGATTAACCTACTTCCCGGCTTAATATTTTTTGACATTTTCTAAAGTACATTTTTTTAATTTTTACATTTTTGATGTAAGAAGAGATGATTTCTTTTTTACCTGAATAATTTTTTATTATTTTAATATCAATATCAAGCGTGATACACACATAAGGTATTAAATATTTTATATAAACAATCGTTACAAATAACTAGAATAAATTTTTTTAAAAGTAGAATTATATTAATATTTGTTTTAAAAAAAACTTACACTTTATCTTTATTTTTATAAATGATATTCATTTGTTAATTAATTTTTGTAAATATTTATTTATTTTTTATTGTTTATACTCCTGCCCTATTGGCCTTACGCACTTCGACAAGAGTCCCCGAGAAATACTTTTTTTTTTGGATTAAGCATAACCATTCTACATAAATTTTCTATATATTAACCTAATTTGCGTCTACAGCAGACTTTTATTAGGAGTACTCGCATTGCGCCTGGACCACCCGTCAATGGGTTTTCTCGCCAGAGAAGAGGGAAACTGTAGAAATCCTCTCCTGAGTATAACCGGTTTATCGACAGTCGACTTCTAATGGTGTGTACCGGACAATAACCGACGGTGCACATCATTATACCTCGACGTCAAACCTCCCGCTCAGATTGTCTCACGTGCCGGAAAAATACCAAGCCAAGTGGGCGAACCAAGGATACTTATACCCCTGGTCCTTAAACGACCGCCAACGTAAATATTCATTTATATAGCGTCAATTCATCGAAAATACTTCATATTGTGGTCGTTGAATGCGGATTTTGTAATGCTTTACAGTAGTTACTTCAGAATTGCGTTAACTTTATTTTCATGTAAAATATTTCAATTTTTATTAAATAATTAATTAATAATTCGAAAACAAAAAAACTTCATTTTTTTCGTTTCACATATTGAAAGTACACATCTTAAGCTTTCTTTTGGTACAAAAAAAAGAAAAAAATCGACCTTTGTGAAGAAAAAATTTAAAAAAATTTTAATTTTCAAAAAAAGGGTTAAATTTTGAATTTAAAAAAAATTTTCACCATTTGAAAGAGCAGAAAAACCTATCTAAAGGGTGATTTTAATACAAATTGCTTCCTTATTGCTTGATACAATAGACTTCGTTGGTTTATCGCAAATAAATAAAAATATTAATACACATGGCTCTATCTTGGACTACTCATTAATTTTCTTATTTTAATAATATCGAAATATCTCTAATTCTGATTATTTGCAGAATTTTAATATGGTATATGATTTTAAAAATGCTAATATTGCTGGTATTGTTACCCTATTGAATTCTACTAATTGGAATTCATTATTATCTGATGAGAATGTTGATAATGATGTTACTGTTTTTTATGATCTTTTGTATAATATTTTTAAATAATGCATACCATTGAAAAATGTCAATTTATCGAAATTCCCACTCTGGTTCACTAAAGAATTAAAAAATCTTATTTATTCTAAAAAAACCACTCACGTGAATTATATTAAAAATAAAACTCAATTCAATTATACACAATTTTCTAGATGAAGAAGTGAGTGTACAAAACTCTCAAAACTTTGTTATAATAATTACATTTCTGATACTGAAAAATCAATAATGACTTATCCCAAGCATTTCTGGAATTATGTAAATTCTACTCGTCGTGAACACAATATTCCAACGCATATGTTTTATAAGAGTGAATCTGGTGACACCTATTGAAATCTCAAATCTTTTTGCTAAACATTTTAAAGCTGTTTATACTTTACCGTCGTCAGAAGTCCCAGATTTGTCCTTTAATCGCAATGCAGACGTGAGCCTACATTTTATAACAGTTACTAGGAACGATATCTTTGAAAAAATAAAAAATCTGGATATAAATAAGGGGTCAGGGGCGGATGCAGTTCCTCCTTCTATTATAAAGTCATGTGGTTACTCACTTATCGAACCATTCATTATTTAGCATTTTTAAAAAATCATTAAAATCTTGCATTTTCCTTTTTGAGTGGAGAAAGGGTGTGATAGTTCCTGTTTATAAGTCTGATGATAAAAATAATACTCAAAATTATAGACCTATAACAATTTTAAGTTCATTTGCTAAAATCTTTGAAAGTACAGTAGAACCTCGATAAGTCGAGGTTGAAGGGAGACGCTGAAAACTTCGAGTTAAAGAGGTTTCGACTTATAGAGGGTTTCAAATTATAGAGGTTTCTACATGCTGTATATTTATACACAATAGAAAAGTTTTTATACGTACGTTTGTTATTATATTGTTATTAACATTATTATTAATAATAATAATAATTTTAAATTCAATACAGGAACCACTGTTTTAGGTGCGTGCAAAGCGGGGTTGCCATACTTTGCAACCCAGGGGTCAAACTTTTAACCAAAATAATTTTCGAACCGCTATAACTTTAAAACAAATGAATGGATTTTAAAACGCCCACAGAGTTTTTTCTGCAGAATTACCTAAACTTTAAAACTATGTATCACAAAAATTTTTTAAATTTATATTTCATAGAAAAAATTAAAAAAAAATTTTTTTCAATTTTTAACCCTTTATGCCCCCTTCGATTTTTTTCAAAATTACCTCAAAATATTTCTTTTTTTATTACCTTTTTATCCCACCAAAAGAAATTTTAGGACAGCAATATTTGAATGAGTTACAAATTAAAAACTAGCTCTGCGCACGCTCTCAATTCGAGAAAATGCTCTCGCGTATAGAATTCGAGTACCCAAAAATGCCACTAGGTGGCACTGATGAATGCTTCCTTACAACCGAGTTTATTTACGCATATTATAAGTATCGAGACTTTTTGAACCTGTAACATTTTCTACTATTAATGAATGGTAACTTTTTCCACAGTAAGTACATTTATAATTTAATTTTTTATTTACTATTTATTGTCAAAGTTTTCTGAAACATGCCTTTTGTTAAAAGTTTTATTCCATTTTAATTTAAAGACCATAAAAATAAAAATGTACGAAAAATCAATAACTGCAAAATTATTGGAGTACCTCAAAATTTGTGTGTGTGCGACAAGTGTCGCAAACAGGTTTCAACAGAAGGTTGGCCTGAGATTTTTACTGTTGTACCTAAACCTTCTACTTCTTCAGGAAATTTAAAAAAATCAGCAGAAGTATTACTTTCATTACGAGACTTATTGACCGTATCATACATGTAATCTGAATCAGATTCGTTTTCAGAGTCAAATTTATTATTATCCTCAAATTCGTTTTCGACTTGAAATTCACTCAAATTTCCTGAAGAAGTAGAATGTTCACTAGCCTGGCCGCGATTTGTTAAGATAAGTTTTAATCTGGTGATATCATTGAGCGCCGGGCAGAAAAAGTTTCCCTTTTACCTAGAGAAACAAATACGAAAATACTTAAGTTGATCTATAAATAATTAATAGACCCAAAAACTTAATAATATTATAGAAAGAGAGATTTTAATGACATTTTGAATTTTAATATTAATTTCATAAAGTTTTGAATATCTCGGACTATTGTTTATGGATGTTTATGAAGTTTACACATTTTTCAGGTAAAAAAGTGTACTTTAAAATAAAAATAATGTTAATAAAAAAATTAGTTTTTAAATAAAAAAATTTTTAAAAAAATTTTTAAACAATTTTTTTTATTATTTACTCCTCTCTAAGAAGTGTTATTAACATATTTAGAATCCTTATAAATTCATCTTTAATTTAATAAAAGAAAATTGGTGAAGACTCATCTGGTTCCGGAGATATTGGAGTTTTTGTAAAAAAAGACTAGCTGCAGCAACAAGGTGAGCTTCGAATAAAAACTTGCTTTTTTTAAACTTTTTTAAAGTTCTTGCCCATCCAATTTTTTTTGGTTTCGTTTCAGTAAAGCCATACAATAATTTAAAGACAAAAATTTTCGATTTTTTTCATTTCGGATATTTAAAAAATCTTCATTTGTTAGTGAGTTAGGCAAATTCTACCAAAATTGAGTAGAAATAGACTAAACTTCGCTATATATAGAAAAATTTAACTACAAACATCTAAATTTCAAATGGTTCTGCAGATTTTCGGTATAACTGGATACGAATTCTATGTCAGATTTTCAAAATTCAAAATAGCGTATCTTCGTATATGGCAGACGATTTGGTAAATCTGACATCATATTCGCATTCAGTTGTACCGAAAATACACATAAGTATTTGAAATTTATATCCTGGTTTGTAGTAATATTCTTCTTCATTATTATCAAAGGTTTGTTTGTTTTTACTGAGTTTTCAAAGAATTTGCCAAACTCAGTAAACAGAATGAACGATTACTCAGAGGAAAATGAAAATAATTTAAATTTCAAAAATGTATTTTAAGGAAGAAAAGTAGCGTCTTCAGATGAAATATTGAACTTTTGGCATAACAATTATTTTTTTATGTTAAAAAACTGGTCTTTCGCACTTTTAAGCTAAAATACCTTGAAAACCTGACGTGCAGGGTCTACTATGACGCTGGATTCGGAATTATCACGTTGAAACCTTTGGAAAATTATTCTTTGATTCTTGTAAATACTGTCGGCCTGTGGTAGTGTGGTACAAACAGTTTCTAAATTTTTGAAAAATTGATGATAAACGACAATTTCTTCATCAATATTGGAAATTTTTAAGGCTCTACAGTAATTTTCTGTGCTTTTTACCATAGAAGATCTTTGTCGATGCTAAAAAAAATTTGAATCCTCCGGCTGCTACTCTTGAAAAAATTGTTTTTCCATAGAATTTCTTTAAATTTTAAGAAAATATCTCTTTGGGTGCCCTTTAAATGTGGTAAAAATTTGAAAACCCTTTGCGATGCTAAATTTTGAGATATTGAAGTTCAAACTTTAACTTTTACATGCGATTATGTTAAAAATAAAAAATGTCAACCACAATATATCGTTTTTTGACATGGCAAAGAGTTTTGAAATATTTACCACATTTAAATATTTACAAAGAAACATTATCTCAAAATTTGAAGAAAATCTATTGAAAATCAATTTTTTCAAGAGTACACGGAAAAAAATTAATCTCTAAACTTGAAATAATATTAATTCGAAGTCCAATGAAATATAAGTGTATCTAAATTAAACATTATAGTCACAATTACTGTGATAAGTTGTGTTTGATTCTGTCAAACTTTATACCAGAAAACGCCATAAATTCACATCTCTGATTTAGAGATTTGTTAATTTCACAACTTTTTTTATATGAATTAGGTACATTGTGTTTTAAGTTAATCAGTGACAAAAAAGATTTAAACCATTTTAATTAATTAAGTATTAATTTTATTTTTAAATATCCAAATAAAAGCGAAGGTCTGTGAAGGAAGGTCTGTGAAATTTTAAGGTTGCAATTGTCGCCCGACAAAATATGGTTGTAAAATGTAAAATTGGAAATGATTGGAAAGTAATGTAATGACAGACAACAAGAAGCGGATTACTGCCAGTCGCCAGAAGAGGGCAGAAGCATGCAGAGAGCACAATGGTCCAGCTGTTATATTCTTAGCATTACATCACTTTCCAATTTTACATTTTACAACCGCGTTTCTGCATGAATTTAAACCATCTTTTGAATTTAGGTAATTAAGAAGATTCGTACTCGTTGTATGTTGGCCTATTTTGTAAAAAGTGTCTGTGTTTAGAGAAAAACTGGTTGAAAAATGTTTATTTACCTATTTCACGTCATTTAAATCAGTCAGTGTCGTATTTTGTCGGGCGATAATTGTAACCTACAAATTTTACAGACCTTCCAACGCCGTTAAAACAAAAAAATGAAATAAAAATATAAAATTCGTATTGTGTTTTAAAAATATCTAACTACTTTTTTATACTTGTCAATGTATAGTTCATACAGGGAAAACAATATAAATATTTTGTAAATAATTCTCACTCTAAATTGTGATAAATTATAAATTCTTATTACATCGAGTTATTACAAAAATAAGAATTATATAAATATACGACTAAAATTTGTAATATTGTTTATTCAAATAATATATTAGATTTGAATTTATTCAAGTAAGTTGATAGTTTAGAACATATGTTCCATATGTCATAAAATTTGAGATTCCTAATATCATTTTTAGGCATAAGAAATACGTGTTCTTCACAATACTAATATTCGGATTAGATATAATACCAAATTTCAGTTTTAGTGATCTGCTTACATCTTACGTCCGATTCCAGTGATAGTTTATGCCTAAATCTCAGATTTAATCTCTAATTTAGAGATTAATTTTTTTCCGTGTAGCAGCCGGAGATATACCTAAAATTTTTTATTTAAAAATTAATTTTTTTATTAACTTTATTTTTATTTCAAATTACAAATTTTTACCTGAAAAATGTGTAAATTTTATAAAAATCTACAAACAATATTCCGAGGTATTCAAAATTTTATAAAATTAATATTAAAATTCAAAATGGCGGATCTTCAACAATTTTTAAATTTAAAAAAAAATTTAGGGAAAGAAGTCTTTTATATATATGTACATATATATTATATTTTTGGTATAGCTATACAGAAAAGAACTATTTTCTTTAAAGAAACATTAAAAATTGCTGCAAAAATGCAATAAAATCTCTTTTCTCACATTCAATCAGTTTTTGGGTCCATTAAATATTCACACATTTACTTTATTATTTTTGTATTTGTTTTGTTAGATGAAAGGAAAACTTTTTCAGCCCGGCACTCATTGATATTAAATAATTTTACAAAAATGGCCAGGATTGTTCAGGTACAACAGTTAAAATCTCAGGCCAACCTTCTGTCGAAACCTGTTTGCAACATTTGTCGCACAAATACAAATTTTGAGGTACTCTAATAATTTTGCAGTTATTGATTTCTCGTACATTTTTATTTTTAAGGTCTTTAAATTAAAATGGAATAAAACATTTAACAAAAGGCATTTTTCAGAAAACTTTGACAATAAATAGTAAAGAAGAAATAAAATTATAAATGTACTTACTGTGAAAAAAGTTACCATTCATTAACCCCTTGACCGTGGATGACGTGTATAGACGTCATGAAAAAAACTGGCCCAAACAGTGGATGACGTGTATACACTAGGGTGTCCGTTATTTACCAAGTTATTAATATTTTTTGCGACGCCTTTTAAATTATTAGTTCACCATCTAAAACAAAATGTCAGACCAAAATAAACCCTTAATATTCATAATAAACCTTGCTCCAAAGACGATACATTTCCCATTTAAAATACATGGGATTTTGCTACTTTTTACAAATTAATTCTTTTTCGCTAAATATTTCATTTTACATCAATGAAAAATATATATTCTTATAGGAAATTTAACGCTCTAAAAAAAAGTTTTTTTCATGATTTTTTGATAAATTATCTCCTTTAAGAGTTATTTAAAGTTAAAGTTCAACACTGTAAATTTTAAGATTTTTGTACTTTTACGGCAAAATTATTATGAAAGGATCCATAATAAATCATGCAGGCATTTCGACGATATAATTTGCGAATTATTTTCGCAATGACATATGTTATCCTACTCAAGAAATAATAAAATGCGTATTTTTTTTAATTTTCAATAGGATTCTGTTTGCACTTTTTACGAATATTTTAAGATCACAAAAATCACCGTAAACAAATTGGCTGCCTTTATTCCCGTGTTACTTACGTTTTTTTTATATTCCTCATGCACAAAAGTGGCGATTTCAGATAGCAGACGACAGGGAATAAAAGTCAGTCACTTGTTCGACTTATATGAAATTGGCGGCCGTTTTCTCCCTTGGGCAAAAATAACGCATGGGATCAGCGGTTACACAGTGGGTTTGAATAAACTTCAACCCAAAGATGCTTGCGTATTAAAATTTCTTTCTGATTTCTTTTCTAGGATGTCCCCTGATAATTTTGAGCCCAAAATGAAAAAAATCGCTTAAGCCGTTTTTGAAAAAACTCGTTTTTTTGATTTTTTGAAAATACCAATTAACTTTTTCTCTAAAAAGGAAATAATAGTAAGGTTATTATAGGGTTTTAATCAATTTAATTAACATTAAAGTTGGTTGTTTTAAAAATTACTCCCTTCCATTGCATTTTAACCCGTTAAAGATCCTCACAAAAATTAAAGCTTATGAAAATATTTGTAAATTGCAAAAATTCAATGGTCTATCTTTGTGATTCCTTGCTTAGTGCCATATTATTGGGACCAAATGAACAATCAGTTGAACATTTATTATTTAAAGACTTATTTATAAATCTACCTTATATATTGTAGGAACTTTTCACATTTACGCTAATTCTACCTTAGACATTTATACCGCTGCCTGTCATATAATTGAAAAATGTCTAACAGTACGTGGAATTCTTGATATTATAACAATAATGCAGCCGTTTATTTTTGTATACTATCTTTTATATTTAGTACTTTGTACGAAAGGGCATTTCCCGTATATTTTTCAAATAAATAAATAAATAAAACTGTCGAAGTTATGACCATTAAAGTATAAAAAATTTATCAACTACAAATTATTTTCTTTTTATTTCTATAACGTTACATTTTTAATATCTTTGGTATAACGTTGTTGTATTAATTTAATCACTGGCACTGAAAATTCAAGAAAAATGAATATCGATATTACTTTAAAATGATAATCTCATTACAAGCGTCATATATGTCATTTGTGATTTTCATAATAATGTAAAAAAGTTAATAATGTCGGAAACTCACGCAAAAATGCATAATGAAAATTTTTTTACCATAATTTCCAGTTTACCTTGTTTAATCACCGGAAAAATTCTCTTTGTTTTACCAAAGCACAACAAGCAAATTTGTTGCTTATTTACATTACACTGAAAAAAAATATTCTTAATTTAAGAATATATTATAATAAAAAAAGGTGCCCAGGATATTACACACTTAAATTAAGTGGAAAATATTCTTATTATAAGAATATATTCTCATTGTAAGAATATTTCCACTTAATTTAAGTGAGGAATATCCTGGGCACCTTTTTAGGGTTGCGTGGCCAAGGGCCAAAACCTTATAGCGAGACTTCGGTGTCCGTCCGTAGTTCTTACGACTTGAGTCAAAAGTCTTATAGTGAGACTTTGGTATAAGTAGTTCTTAAGTCTTAAGTTTTAAGCCTTATGTATTAAGTCTTATGTCTTAAATTTTAAGTCTTATGTCTTAAGTATTAAAACAACATAACAACCGTTCCCATGGCAACCGTTGCTATGTTAATAATTGACATAACAACCGTTTCTATGTTAATAAAAAAATTTTTCAATCTTAAGTACACAAAAAATTTTTAAATAAATTATTTTTTTTTTTGTCACTTTAGGCCACGAAACCCTATGATGTAGGCGCATTGCGTCTGCTTCTCTGACTGATTTTTTATAGTATATATTCTTAAATTAAGAATATTTTTTCAGTGTATGCGTTTTTGTGTGTTTTCGACATTATTAACTTTTTTTACATTATTATGAAAATCAAAAATGACACATATGACGCTTATAATAAGTTCCTCATTTCAAAATAATATCGATATTCTTTTTTTTTAATTTTAAGTACCAATGATTAATTAATATTATATCGTAATACCAAATATATTTAAAATGTAATGTTATAGAAATAAAAAGAAAAAGGGTAATAGTTTTCAGACGGTTATAACTATGGTTCTAATTTTATTTAAGCTAGAAATATCTACTTTTTTTTGATGTTCTCAAAATTATGTCCACTTTAATTTACCCATAAGTAGTTGTATTTTTAGATTTACTGGAAGCAAGTTATTTCACAAAAACTAAAACTTTAATTTTTTGTGTTTTTCAGCTGTTTTTAGATTTTTTACAGGGTTTTTGTTGATGTATATATTCAGCACCTAGGGACCGCTTACGTATGTTAATTGAATTGATTAAAAACCTATAATAACCTTACTATTATTTACTTTCTTAGAGAAAAAGTTAATTGATATTTTCAAAAAATCGAAAAAATGAGTTTTTTCAAAAACGGCCCAAGCGATTTTTTTCTTTTTCGGTTCAAAATTATCAGGGGCCATCCTGGAAAAGAAGTCAAAAAGAAATTTTGATACGCAAGCATCTTTAGATTAAACTCAATTAAAACCCACCGTGGTTATGTTTGCACATGGGAGAAAATGGACGCCATTTTTATATGGTCGAAAAAATGAGTGACTTTACTCCCTGTCGTCAGCTATCTAAAAGCGCCATTTTTGTGCATGTGGGATAAAAATTCTTTTAAAAATTGTAACTCGGGATTTTTGAGGTCGCTGATCATGATTCTGAAGTCATATTTTCAAAATACATAATTTTTCATCCAAAATGACCACCAAAAATTTTAAAAAATTTCAAAAGTGAATAAATTCTTTTAAAAATTTTTACTTTGGGGTTTTTGGGGTCTCTGATCACGATTCTAAAGTCATATTTTTAAGATACATAATTTTTCATCCAAAATGGCCGCTAAAAATGTTGAAAAATTTCAAAAGTGGATAAATTCTTTTAAAAATTCTTTCTCGGGGGTTTTTGGGGTCGCTGATCACGAATCTGAAGTCATATTTTCAAAAAAAATAATTTTTCATCCAAAATGGCCGCAAAAAATTTTGAAAAATTTTAAAAGTGGATAAATTCTTTTAAAAATTCTTACTCGGGGGTTTTTGGGGTCTCTGATCACGATTTTAAAGTCATATTTTTAAAATACATATTTTTTCATTTGTTAAAGTTTTTTTAATCGATTATTGAAAGAGTAGTAAATGAAACACTTGTATCACTTGTGCAACGTTTCGGTCTCTTGGATTCACACCATCATCAGATTACTTTATTTAAACAATGAAAATTAAAAATTAATTTTTTACAAATAAAAATGCAAGTACAAAAGAAATTATTGAATAAATGGAAAATTAGATACCTAGTCATTTTTAAAAAAAGTTTAAACAATTGTTAAGACAAATAATTCGTTACATTTGTAACACGTCTTAAAATTCGTCAATAAAAATAAGATATCGTTAATATCGAATTTTAAGACGTGTTACAAATGTAACGAATTATTTGTTTCATTTACTACTCTTCGGGCAATCGATAAAAAAAACTTTATCAAATTACAACGGAAGAAAATAAACGATTATTACCATAATTTTTCATCCTAAATGGCCGCTAAAAATTTTGAAAAATTTCAAAAGTGGATAAATTCTTTTAAAAATTCTTACCATTTAAACTTTGAAAAACTAATAACAGATTCGTAATCAGCGAACCCAAAAACCCCCGAATAACGAATTTTAAGCAAATCCAATGAATTTTTTAAAATCGTGTCCGCCATTTTGAATTTTAAAAAACTAATGTCATATTCGTAATCAGCGACTACGAAAATCCCCGAGTAACGAATTTTAAGCGAATCCAAAGAATTTTTCAAAATCGTGTCCGCCATTTTGAATCCGACATTTTGAACTTTTGAAAACTAACACTGGAATCGTAATCAGCGAGCACGAAAACCCCCGAGTAATGAATTTTTAAACGAATCCAAAGAATTTTTCAAAATCGTGTCCGCCATTTCGGATTCGCAATTTTTCATTTTTGAAAACTAACACTGGAATCGTAATCAGCAACCCTAAAAACCCCTTAGTACCTAGTGTCATGAAAATTTATTCACAAGAAGGTCTTACACATTTTGGGATCATTTTGTTATATTTTAGCTACACACTGAAGGGGTTAATAGTAGAAAATGTTACACGTACAAAAATTCGCAATATTTATAATATGCGTAAATAAACTCGATTGTAAGAAAGCATTCATCAGTGCCACCTAGTGGCATTTTTGGGTACTCGAATTCTATACGCGAGAGCATTTTCTCGAATAGAGAGCGTGCGCTGAGCTAGTTATTAATTTGTAACTCATACAAATATTGCTGTCCCAAAATTTCTTTCGGTCGGATAAAAACGTAATAAAAAAGGAATATTTTGAGAGGTAATTTTGAAAAAAATCGAAGGGGGCCATAAAGGGTTATAAATTGTAAAAAAAATTTTTTTTAATTTTTTCTATGAAATATAGATTTAAAAAAATTTTGTGATACATTGTTTTAAAGTTTAGCTAATTCTTCAGAAAAAACTCTCTGGGCGTTTTAAAATCCATTCATTTGTTTTAAAGTTATAGCGGTTCGAAAATTATTTTGGTTAAAAGTTTGACCTCTGACAGTATGGCAACCCCGCATTGCACGGACCTAAAATCATGTTTTTTCTCTTAGTTTTTAGATGTACTAAATAGTATATTACGATACTAGGGCAGAAAGTTGAATTTCCTGGCCGGCGTGATATAAAAGACTGAGGCGAAGTCGAGGCTTTAAATATCACGCTCGCCAGGTAATCCAAATTTCTGTCCGTGTGTCGTATACAATTTTTCTGTATCCCCAGCCGAAAGTACGTTAAATAATTATTGTTTGAATAATAAAATAGCTTAATAAGCTGCCCGCCCGACATTTGCTGGTTGGAGGCGGGCATGAAAAAAAATTATGAGTAAAAAATAATTGTAAGTAAAATTTAAAAAATAATGAACAGTAAGAAATTTTTTTTTACAAATAAATATTTAATAATAGTAATATTCCTATTTTACGATCATCGATTCATAATATTCATCAATTTAGAGTAGTAACCTACTTTACCGATCATGTGACATCTATAAAATTTCGTTCAAACTTATAATTTTTAACATGATAATTCTTCCTATTTAAATTACAGTATTTTTAAATAATTAAAAAATTGTGACGCTGTAAATTGTCATTTTTTATTTTGTCGAAATTCTGAATCGTCATGTCATCTGTCGGAGAAATCCCGGAACTGACAGGTCAATTATTATGGTAATTGGAGAAAGCTAGCGCCGCCGGCTGACCCACTAGTAGTAGCGAAAGGTCGCGCGGCTAGCTAGCAATAGAAAGTGATAGATGGCAGAGCCGGTATCAAAATTGCGATAATGATGTGAAGAAGACGAGCCACGTGCAGAGAAAGCCGAGACGCCACAAGTGTCCATTTTTCGCCGCCATTACGAATCTTGAGTTCGCACTGCCAAAAAGCCGTGTCGACTTTGTTGGATTTTAAAATCGTTTTTCCCTTTTGGAATATAGAGTGAATAGTGTGAGAAGTGGTGTAGAGTGGAGCGTGAAGCTCGAGAGAGTGAAAATAAAGTTTACTTGAGATTAAGAAAGTGTAGTTTAAGTGAATTTCCCTTTTTCTTTTGTTTTGTGTGGTTTTCTCAAAATTTGGACGTAGCCGAACTCGTCTGAGTACAAATCGCCGCCAGAGAGCCAAGCAGAAAAAGGGAATTAGCCGAGAGTGATCATCATGGGTAAGTCGTTTACCAATATTGTGCCAGTCGTGTCTCGCCGTTGGCGTTTCTGCTCCCAACTGTTTGGGCAGAATTCCCTCTGAGTGAGAGAGAAGCTCAGGGGTGTTGAAATTGTTGTTTGCTAATCGAGCTAGAGCATAGTTTATTAATTATCTTAAAAATTAATTGGCGCCTGACGACGAAATTTATTTATTTAAATTTCAAAATTTAGTATTGTTGAAAGCGTCAGATTTTGCTTGGCGTAAGCAGAAGTTTTACACTAAATTAAAAATAGTTAAAAATATACGTCACAAAATAATAAAAGAAAATAAGAAATTTCATGCATTATTTTGATTACTGTCAGTTTACGTCAAAACGTGAGCTCTGTAAGTAACGTGTCTGTGTGGTTGCTATGCTACCATGTACGTGTGTTGAAATTCTTCTAACCAATCAGAGCGCTCCACAGTGGTTTAAAATGTATTTTTTTTATTCATATTCAACTACAGACCACAATTTTTAACCGATTCACAAAAATTTTTTTTTCAATTCTTTAGAACAAAATTCTTTAGAATGTTACGTCTGAATTCGTAACTATTTTTAATTTTTTATTTAATTATTTTAATATTTTTGAAATAAGACACCTTTTATATTATTTAACGTCAAAGGAAATTTCGGGAATTATTGTCTTAAAATGAAGTATTTTTTTATACACAATTAATAGAAAAGATGTAATTCTTCACTATTAATCTACTCATCAATTTACTGTTTACGAGTTCATTTAAAATCATTCAATCTATATTAAAAAAACAACTAAAAACTTCAATTTTTTTATTTTTCTTCAAATATTGTCAGAGTAATATTTTAAATTATAAAAATACTATAACTTTAAAGAATATAAAATCACCCAACATCTATAAGAAATTGTCAGAATCATTAAAAACAGTTTCACAGAAAAGACTTTTAAATGTATTGGTAAGATACCAAAGAAAATAAAATACCTACACATTAGTATTACAGAGTATCGAGCATTCGAACTAGTATCACGCCACTTTTAAGGAATTTGCAAGCTTGCAAAAAGCTTGCCTAGTAACAATAAGTTTGAGGGGCCGTGTGCAACGAAATCCCCCACTTTTACTTATTCCGAGCCGATTTTCAGGGTGTGACCGATTATTATTTATATGGAATAATCGACGATTCTTAATTTGTTTTTCCCGCAAGGCGGTTGATTATATATTACTCGTGAATTTAATTCCCGCAAAAGGCGGAGGTTTATATTTTTGTCATCAGAATTAAGGGTTGATTTTGAATTGATTAATTGATTAAAGTGAATTAAATTGAGAATTTTTAATAATCTTTTACGCGGGTTTAAAGAAATAAATAATTTAAAAAAAATACGAATAGGAAAAATGAATAGTAAGTGAAATATTAAAATTAAAGGAATAATCATATAAAGTAAAAAAAAGAAATTAAAGAAAAGAGAATCATTCAAGAGAATATTGTGTTGATAAAGTGAACTAAAGAAAAGTTTGAAGTGAAATAAGTAAAATAAAATAGGGAGTGTTAAATATCAAACCTCTGTCTAATGGTTTTAAAGTATTTTTGTTATAATTATTGTTGTCAAATATATCAGATTTGATTACAAGT
This sequence comes from Leptopilina heterotoma, assembly GCF_015476425.1. Classification (NCBI taxonomy): domain Eukaryota; kingdom Metazoa; phylum Arthropoda; class Insecta; order Hymenoptera; family Figitidae; genus Leptopilina; species Leptopilina heterotoma. Next base: position 438,861 of record NW_025111120.1, read on the forward strand.
TTAAATTCGGTGACCCCGAACTTTAAACATTAAAATCAATTTTGATACTTTCTTTGATCAAGTAATTTAAAATATTATGCTGATAATAATAAAGAATCAAATAAAAAGAAATAATTAAAGAAGGATAAAAAGAAAATAACTGAAATAAGGAAGAATTAATTTGTATAAGAGATTCCTGTCACAGGTGTGAATCTGAATAATCTACCTGAGAAAAGTAATAGAATACTTTTCTGCTCTTGATAAAAATAATAAAATTGTAAGTTGGTGAGTCAATTATTAGTTATCACACTATATTACACATGATGACATTTACACATTATTATATTCTATAAATATAAAAAATATAAACAAATATTATTTCTTATTGTAACTAATAATTATCAAATACTATACAAGTTGTATTGTTATACATAAATTAAGAATTTATAAGGGATATGTTTTATTAAAAGGGATATTTTGTAGTAATAATTATTGCTTATTATAAAAAATAATTTTTAAGGGAAATTAAAGATTTTGGTCATTTGTATGATTTTTATGTTAATTTAAATCACATTAAAATAAATAAAACAAGACATATCATATGTTACTCATATTACAAGAAGTGTTTTATTACGGTTTAACAAACTGTTGCCACCTTTTCCTTTTCTACATTTCTTTCAACTAAAATACCGTCTAGTCGGGGTTATTGATTCGATAATACACCTAAAGAAGGGGTCCACTACCTTTTAAACTTAAATAATTATTGTTCCCGAAAGAGCAAAATAACGTTTACCTTGGGATGTTTGATTTTGAGTCTTATTCTATTTAACATATTGAAATTACTTTCAATACAGTTAAAGTTGAATTTGCTTAAAATGAGGATATTAATTAAATAAATAATCAAATTCATCTTTAACAAACTGGTGGCAGCGGTGGGATTCGTTTTTTATATTATTATGAAAGAATGAGAAAAGGTTAAAAGGTATACAGTTTAAAAAAAATAAATAAAATTTTTTTTTACACTCACAAAATTACACATAATACAAATACACATTGAATTGAATTTTGTGCTTACGCACCTTATATCATATAAAATATTTTATTGTTAATAAATCATTTTATTAAATTTATAAGAATAGAAATTAATTATTCTCGTTTTAAACAAAAATTTAACTCATACAAAATTTTTTTTAAAAATATATATACAAAAGTACTTTAGGGTTAGTTAACTTTTACGTTTATTACTAAAAACAAATTAGCAAAAAATAATTAAGAATGACAATTATTTAGAATTGTTAATATTAGTTTAAAAAAAATTATAGAGGGACAGACTACAGGATAAGAGTGAATAAAAAAGATATAGAGCAAATTACTGAACGATTAAATCAACTTTGTTTATAAGAAAGCTATTATTTTTAGTTTTTTTTTCTCACTAAATTTTATCGATAATCTAGAATTAGTGTTGTTTTTATTTCTTATAAATCTATATTTTTTCATCCTTGTAAACGAGAACGTACCCGAAGGTTCTGAGATAGTTCTAGAAAGCCCAGAAATAACGGGTGGGCATACAAAGTTTCTGCTGACGACCCAAACAAAACACAACTATATTACGGCAAATTTACTTAATATTGAATATTGGCCCTGTGACGTAGAACTAGTGACATTATATGAAGAAGAATATAGAGTTATAGGAGGGATTCTAATCGACGTGCAAGGACACGAAACTTATTTTCAGGTTATAGAACCAGTATACCCGACAGTAGAGAATACTTGGCAAGTGATAATAGGTTGGAAACAAGCTGGTAGTTTAGAGTGGATTTCTCATCCTTTAGTGGATGCCTATTTTGCTAGTTTCAATCTTTAATTCCTTTTTAGAACTCGTTTAATCTATTAAACCAATCATAAAAGTTTAGTCAAAATGGATCCACTTAGAGATCCACAAGTAGACAATGAAAGGGCACTTGAAGAAGAAGCACCAGGAGCGCATAACCCTTTTAACCTTACAGTAGCAGATACAATGAGAAATAGGGTAGATATAGAGGTACCCACGGTAGCTCAGGTACCGCAAGCCGAAGTGCCAATTAATGAAGAAAATGCAACAGTAGTAGTAGTACAATCTTTAAAAAACGATATGTCTTTAGAAAGAGCGATGAAACACATCCCTGATTATGATGGATCGAATATGTTAGTCAAGGAATTTATTCAAGATGTATTTTATGCGGCTTCAAAAATTAGTGCAAATTATGAAGCTGACTTAATTTCGGAGGTTCTGTGTAAATTGAATGGTAGTGCCAGGGACTGTACTAAAAATAAAAATTTTGCTAGAATATGCGACTTAATAGATACCCTAAAGGAACGTTTTGCTCCAGGACAACCATATGAGGCCTATTTTGTACAAATCATAAATTTAAAGATGCACAGGGATGAAACTGTAAACGACCTTCATGACAGGTTAAGTTCGTATTTGAGTGGGGCTAAAGCCGCTTTATATCCAACTTACAACCATGAGGAAATATCTGTCATTATGAGTCCCTTTCGACAAACTGCACTTAGAGCCTTTCTTGATGCGTTACCCGATGACATTTCAGGGTCCGTAGAACGACATGAACCAGAAGATTTAGCAACAGCCCTCACATTAGCTCGACAAGCCCAACAGAAGAAAATACGTGCAAATTTCGGAAACGCAATAGGAAAATACGCAGTAGAAAATACGCCTGGAATACTTAGACCACAGTGTCAAAATCCCTCGGGGATCGGAAATAACACTCAACAAACGAACTATAACCAAGTTCAAGGATTAAATTATTCGGGTCAGAGAAATCATCAAGGTGGATTTAGGCGATATGGTGCAGGTTTTCAACCCAGAACAAATTATCGAAATTACAATATAGGGCAAGGAAGGAACCAGAATCTGAACTACAGGGACAAAAGACTCTATAACCCCAACGGTACTCAGGATTATAGTGATAGAAGAAACTACAAATATCAAAATAATCAGAGAGTAATAACGAATCCTCCAGTTCATAACCCAATAGTTAATTACGTTCCTCAAGAACCGGTAGTGCAAGGAAGAGAGAACACTAATAATGATTTAAACTGGGATCAGGTTCGCCGAAACGACGCGACAGCGAACTCAAACGATTAATTGCGTCAAACAATAGTCAGATTCAGAGATCAGTAGCCATTTTTAAAATTAATGAATTAACATCTGAATCACCCACGGTAAAGATGAAAGGGGATTATATTTTCAATGGAGAAGGAAAATTCTTTGTAGATACAGGAGCAGATATAAACATAATAAAAAGTACAGCGTTAGCAGCAAATGCCCCGGTTAAAACATCGGAAATAACTTTTATGACAGGAGTGACCCTTACAAAAGTATTTACTCTAGGAACAATAGAAATATGTATCAATGGAATACAATATTTATTTCATGTAGTTAGACCCACATTTCCGATAAGTGTGGAAGGAATTTCAGGAAGACCATTTTTAAAAGAAGAGCGAGCTTCAGTTTCATTTTTTTATAATGCATTAGTAACACAATCTAAACCAGTAGAACCCATACCTTTTATAGATCCGGAATCTAACCAAGAAAAGATAAAATTAAAAAAAGAAGTAAAGCCAGTACCCAGAATATTAAGAATAAAAGCAAGAACCAAACAGATATTTAGCATCCCCATAATTAACAAAGATATGAAGGAAGGTTATCTGCCAAGAATCGATGCCAAGAAAGGATTAATGTTAGGCGAAGTCCTAGTGAAACAAAAGAAAGGTAGTTGTAAAATTATGGCAATAAATACAACAGAAAGAGATATAACCATTGCTATACCTCCTCAAGAAATTTTACCCTACGAATTAATAGACGAAACTAATGCAGAAAATTTTCCGGAATTAAATAAAAAGGGAAACTTAGGAGAGGAGAGATACGAAGCGATTCTTAATAAAATGAAATTAGATCACCTGAATAAGGAAGAATTAGAATACGTGAAGAAATGGGTTCGAATTGGACAAGATCGATTTTTGCTGCCAGGAGAAAAGTTACCTATGACCTTATTAGTAAAACATTATATACCGTTAAACGATGACAAACTGGTAAAATTTAAACAGTACAGACAACCTCCGGAATATGAACAAGAAGGAGTAAAATTAATAAACAAAATGTACGGTGACGACTTATTAGCAAAATCTAATTCTAGTTACAACTCTCCAGTATTGATTGTGTCTAAAAAGGCAGATGCACAAGGAAACAAGAAGTGGCGTCTGGTGATAGATTTCAGGGCCCTCAACGATAAAATGGAGGGGGACAGTTATCCAATGCCTTTAATTAGTACAATACTTGAGCGCTTAGGGGGAGCTAAATATTTCTCCGTTTTTAACTTAGCACTAGGATACCACTAAATAGGTACAGCTGAGGAAGATCAGCATAAAACATAGCATTTTCTTACAGTCGAGGTCATTATCAGTACAAGAGAATGCCTATGGAAATTAAAAATGCAGCTCCCACGTTTCAAAGACTAATGGATTCGTGTATCTAGATGATATTATAGTGTTCTCTTCCAGCTTAGAAGAACATGACAAGACAATAAGTAGAATGTTAGGACGATTAAGAGAAGCTAAATTAGCTTTACAGCCGGAAAAATGTTATTTTCTACGTAAAGAAGTAGCATATTTAGGTCACATAGTAGGTGAAGAAGGAATAAAAGCAGATCCAAAGAAACTGACATCCATAAAGGATTTCCCCACACCAAAAGATCCTAAGTCCGTAAAAGGATTCCTAGGTATCACAGGATATTATAGAAGGTTCATAGCAAACTATGCGAAGATAGCACAACCTTTGTACACCTTATTAAAAAAAGAACAAATTTTTAAATGGGAAGACGAACAGAGACAAAGTTTCCAAAGACTAAAACGTGCCCTATGTAGAAATCCGATCTTGCAGCATCCTGATTTCTCCAAAATATTTAGGGTAACTACAGACTCTTCACATCATGCGCTCAGTGCGGTAATCACACAAGAAGTAAACGGAATTGATCTACCGGTAGCTTATTTTTCAAGAACCTTAGTAGGAGCCGAAGTAAATTACGATACCACTCAGAAAGAATGTTTAGCTGTAATTTCCGCATTAGAAAATTTCAGACCATATATTTACGGAAAAAAATTTATTTTGTCATGTGATCATGAACCATTGAAGATTATCAATGACACAATCAAACCCACTACTCGGATGACAAAATGGTTGTTAAGATTACAACATTACCAATATGAATTCGAATGTAAACCGGGTAAAATAAATAGATGGATAAAAGGACTATCTGAAAATCCTAGTTCTAAAACACTGGCCATGACAGATGAAGAACTCGGAAGTACTACCGAAATTTGTAACAATACCGACTAGAAGAGCTAGAAGAGAAAAAGTTAAGGCCAACGAAGCTCTTAATCAACTTTTAAACAAAAATAAAAGAAAACAGGAAAAAAATAAGCAGTCATCCACATCAAAGGAAAATGCAGACGTCCCTGGACCCAGCAGGCAAAGAGTAAAATCAGATTCATCTATAATACCTGCATCAAAGAAAATAATAGTAGAAAAACCAAGAAGAGGAAGACCACCCGGAAAAGTAAAAAGTAAACCAACTCCAGTTATAATAGACGAGGGTCCTATAGCAAGTAGATTAAGGCCCAGACGAGAAATACAAACCCCTTATATAAGAGAATATCCAATACAAAATTCCCCAGTAAATCTCGAAGAAAGTAGTGAAGAATCTGACGATGAACTTCAGCCTCAACCTACAGATGTTCCCATTTTAAGACAAATTTACAGTGTCTTACCTTCCCTTAACACAATTTCAACGCATTCAGAAAGCAGTTTAGAAACAAGCGAAGACGAAATTGAACAAAATCAAGATAGGCCACACATAGAAGAAGACACAGCAGTGTACTTAAGTCCCCCGGTAGAAACTGTAAATATGGAAATGGCTAAAGAAATACAAAATTCTATAAAAAGATTTGATTTATCATTAGCAGAACACCAAACTTATTTCTGGGATGATGAATTATTTGAAGAAAAAGAAGAAAACAAAAAGAGCATCCCACAAAAGACTTTTTCAGAAGAAGGTGATCTAACAAGAGAAATACAACAAGAAGAAAAAACAATAGATGAAATAATTGCAGAGTTACGTGAAACCCCCCACCCCACTCTTCAATTTCTTAAAATATTAGTCAAGAGCTAACAAATACAGAAGAGGAACAAAATAAAATAATAATGGGAAAAGAAAAAACGGTAACTTTCAGCACACCAGCATACAAAGAAAAGCCTAAGGCTCACTCCACCCCTTTTCTACCCAATACAGTTTTAGAAACCACCGAAATAGAAGCTGAAGAAGAACAAAAAAGGAGTAAAATAATCCCAAGAAAATTAGTAGAAGAAGATAAAAACATTACTAAATCAAAAGAAAAACAAAGAAGTAACATAAAAATTAGCTGTGTAAATTTCGAACCAACTAAACGTATAAATATTACTATGCCCCACATAGACGATGAAGAATTTCTATTCTCACCCATCAAAAAGGTAGACCAAGAATCTTTTTTTAAAAGAATAGATACACTTACTTACGATAGAGAGGCTATTATTATGTCAAGGACAATTATGTCCATTTTATTTCTAGAGACGCCGAACCTAGTTGTTCCATAACCAAGTTAATGATAGCTATAAGGGGTTTAGATTTAATGGAAGTAAAATATAGGAAACCTAATGTAGAAAGAAAATTAATCACACCTAGAGGTAAAAATAACATATACACTGTAGTGTTAGCAAAGAAATATGATGATAAGTTAGACATAGAAGAAGTAGAAGAAATCTTATACAAACTTAAAGAAGTTTTGATAAAAGAAAATGTGAAACATTTCCGTATATCTAGATATGGGGACCTAACAGAACCCATGGGAAACAACTGGATAGAGAAACTAGTGAAAATATTCTACAAAACGGACATACAGATAAAACTATGTTTCGGGAAAATAGAAATCCCCACAGAAGAGGACAGACCAAAAATATTGAAAGAATATCACGAAAGTTTGATAGCTGGACATAAAGGTGTAAACAAAACTTATAGAAGAATTAGGGAAAAATACACTTGGCCAGGTTTGCGACACGATGTAATAAAAATAATAATAAAAATAATAATAAAAATAATAATAATAATAATAAGAAAATGCAGGAGCTGTGCACAAAGAAAAATAATTAGGACAAAGTGTCCTTAGATACAGTAGGAAAATTACCTACAACGTCAAACGGTAATTGCCATGTACTAACTATGCAAAATCAATTGAGCAAATATTGTATATTTGTAGCTGTACCTGATATCAGTGCAGTTACAATTGCTCATGCAGTAGCTACTAATCTATTAAAAGTAAAATAAAATAAAAAAATTTCACTTTATGGAGCTCCAAAAACAATATTAACAGATAGAGGGAGAATGTTTATTAGTAACCTATTCAGAAGATTAGCAAAAATATTCTTTATGGAGCTCCAAAAACAATATTAACAGATAGAGGGAGAATGTTTATTAGTAACCTATTCAGAAGATTAGCAAAAATATTCAAGGTAAATCAAGTAACAACTACAGCCTACAGACCACAAACAAACGGAGCCCTTGAAAGAAGTCACGCAGTTTTAGCGGAATTCATACGGCATTATGCGAACTCTAGCGACGACTGGGATAGACTATTCCCATACGCAATGTTCGCGTATTATTATTATTATTATTATTATTATTATTATTATTTTATTATTATTATTATTTTTTTTTGTCAGTACACGAGGCTACCAAATTCACACCATATGAATTAGTTTTCGGAAAACTAGCTAGGACCCCCACAGCTTTTCCAAGCGAAGGAAAATTAGAAACCTATGAATCATACATACAAGAATTAATAATACGGCTAATAGAAATCAGGGGAATTGCAGCAACAAATATAATCAAAGCAAAAGAATCTTCTAAGAAAATATACGATAATAAATCCAGACCACTAGATGTAAATGTTGGTGATGTAGTGGACGTTTGTGAAGAAGTTAGAACAGGAAAATTTGAACCTTATTATCATGGGCCGTACGAAGTAGTTTCTATCACGGAAAACAATAACCTAGTACTCTGTGATGCAGAAAAAAAAGATTCAGAAAACATAAGGATCAAGTCAAGAAAGCTTATTTATGACTAGAAGATCAAGCAGGGTTTAGGAAGGACGAAGAAGGATATGTACACGTTTATACTGATGGGGCATGTAAGGCCAATGGAAAAGACAAGGCCAAAGCAGGAATAGGAGTATGGTTCAATTTCAACCATCCTAAAAACGTTAGTGAAAGGGCTCAATTAAAGCAAACTAATAACAGGGCAGAAATAGAAGCTATATTAAGAACTTTAGACATAATAAAATCATTAGGTTATAAAAAAGTCAGAATTCACACTGTATCTAGAGTTACGATAGATAGTTATCATCATTGGTTACCAGTATGGGAGAAGAACGGTTGGAAAACCAACAGAAAACGTTCAGTTTTAAATAAGGAAATTTTTGAAATTTTAAAAAATAAAACGCTAGGTTTAAATGTAGAATTAATTTTTGAACCAGGCCATAGCGGGATAATAGGTAATGAAGAAGCCGATAAATTAGCTAAACAAGCTATAGAATTTTAGAAGAATAAAAAAAATCCCTTTTCTATTTTGGGTTACAGGAAAATAAAGGAAAGAAGATGAAACTCACGGAGTTCCTCATGGCAATATTATGCTTATTAAAAACGACCAATGGAATAGAGGACAGCCCTTATATAAGAATCACACCTTTTCAAAAGAGCACTGGTATATTTTTTGAACTGATGCCCAACACACAAAGAATAACAGGAACTTGGCGAACAGTAGTGATTTTAGACACGGCAAATTTGAACAGTCATCTACCTGAACTAGAAGAAAAATTTAAAAGTTTAGAAATACCTTGTAGAAAAATATTGTCGAATAACTGCGAAGAAATTTTAAATTTTCACGGAATAAATAGAAGAATATCGGTTCTAAAAGTGCAATGGGAACAATTACAAGAAACTACACAAGAATTAAGGAACCAAAACGATTATCTAACACAATTGCCATTATCTAAATCGATAAAAAAAGAAGTACACCATGGTTCGGAATAATAGGAAAAATAGCAGGCACTGCAATAGGAGTATTAACTTATGGAGATGGAGAAAAATACGAAAATTCATTACTAGTATTAGATGAAGCTCAACAAAATATTTCCAAACTAGTAGGGGAACAAACACATTTAGTTAGAGCAGAATTACATAATCTCTATAAAGCAGCCGAACAACAACAAAAATTAGCAAATAATTGGCAAGAAAAATTGTATAAATTACAAACGCACATTCAAAATTTCGATGACAAATTAGACAACATAAATTACACGGTTTGGATACAAGCTACCATACCTAATTGGGAAGAACATTTAGACATTTACGAACATGCCTTAGAACAAACTCTTCAAGTAATGTATAGCGCTAAAGAAGGGAAATTACACCCAAGAATGTTAACAAACAATCAATTGTTGAAAATAGCAAAAGAAGCCCAAGAACAACTAGGAGAACTCGTATTTCCAGTAAATTTAAACAAAGTGAATGTAGCAACACTAGGAAAAATATCAATTGTTAATTCCCGAATGAATAACGAGAAATTAATAATGAGACTAGACATACCATTACTAGAAAGGGAGAAATTTCTGCTTTATAAAATGCATGAAGTACCAATATTACAAAAACCAACAATTTATGGAAATAGAGCATACATATCACCTCATGCAAAATATATCGCTACTAGCGCAGCCATTAGAAAATATTTTTACTTAGAAGAAGAAGACCTAAGTACCTGTCACTACATTGAGAATAAATACATATGTCACTAACCAAGTGATATACGATTTAGTTTTAGTACCTAGTTGCGAATCGGAATTGTTAAGAGAAGCCAACAATGAAACATTAAAAAGTTGCGATATTAGAATCACAGAAAATAAACAACCCCATCGGAGCCCTATAACCACAACAGGAAGTTGGATATATTCTTTAACAATCGAGGAAACAGCTTATTTATCCTGCTACAACCTACCAACTAAACCTTTAAAATTAACAGGAGTAGGACTATTACAAATTGCATCGGGATGTAAACTAACTACAGACACAATAGAATTGCCAGCGTTACAAATCAAGGAAAATAAACAAGAATATCTTTATGAACCAAAATTAGAACTTTGTTTAGAAGAATTAGCACCTATACTACAGGAAAACAAAAGAGAACAAACCTGGACAAGCCCGGAAAAAATTAGACCACCATGGAAAAAAATGGAGGGAGACATTAAATTAGAAAATTTAGAAAACGAATTGAAGCAGCAAAGTAAGCATCGACTAGGGCAAAGAAAACAAAATTATTATACGCACTCGGTATTAGGAACCACTAGTATAGTAGTATTGATAACTTTAGGATATATAATATATTAATGCACAGTAAAAAACAGAAACTCAAAAATCTCATTAACTCCTAGTATTTTACAATTCCGAAAAGACGACGATTCAATATTATACGCAATCCCTAACAAACAGAAAGAAAACGAAAACCTAAAAGGAAAGGACGAAACCCAACAAGAAAAAATATTCCAAACAACAGTACAGATAGAACAAATACCTAAACCTAAAAAACGAGACTGCATACAAATACCACCTAACAGTATAGACGTTAACTAAAAAAAAATAAAAACAAACAAAACTACGCGACAAAATTACAAATTAAAAAAAAACCTTCTTTTAAATTTAAGATAAAAAAAAGAAAGCAACTCAGCAAGGTTAGCATCATTATACAATTAGAATAGAAAAAGACTAAAAAATGAGTAGTTTAAACTTACCGCAGGAAGGTCACTATGGCCCAACCAATAATAAATTTCTGACTCCTGTCCTGAGGCAGAAACTATTTTTCTTCGATATAGCCCCATTATTAACTGATCATTAGGCTCCGGAGTTACTAAAAAAAGGGGGAATATTTTTGTAAAAAAGGGAAGAATATATGGGTGATCCTACTGAAAGGAACCTTTTTTTTGGTTGAATTTCCAAAAAATTAAATTATGCTTTTTTTATTTTTTTTCATAAATAAGTTTAAAAGTTGTTTAAAGATAAAAATATAAATTGCGCAAAATTTGTAAAAAAAACTCGGTAGGAAATTTTTTTTAAAAAATAATAAATTGTTATGTTTTAATTTATTGCATTTTTTGCTCGTATATTCTATTTTTATTAAATAAATAATTTAATTTGAAGGTTAAATATTTGAAAACAATAATTAAAAAAATTAAAAACAAAAGAAAACGCCTATCAAATATAAAAAAAGGTTTCGGAGATGAACTGAAAAGTTAATAAATTTAATTTAAACTTGATAAAATATTAATAAAAATTAATTTAAATAATGAACCTCATGTTGGAGACACGTGAAGTTGTCCCTTTCAGGAGAATCACCCATATATATATATATATATATATATAGATTACAGTTTATTTAAAAAAAAACTTACCAGAGCAAGAGCTATCACAATACCCAAAGGAAGGGCGCGGCATCAAGCCAATTTCAAAGGTAGCTGCAGATGCTGGATGAACTAAAAAAAATTTAATAATAATGAATTCATAAATATAATGCATACTTAACAAAATACATCTAAAAAAACGAAATTGGTAGAAACAAAAAAAAATCAAAAATTAACATACGGAAAAAAGGAGCAACACGCCCAGAAAAGGAAGGCCCTGCGGTTTCTGCACCCAGCTCCTGAGGCTTTTCTTTTATTTCATCCACCTTAATTTCACTTGTTTCACCTACATTGTGAGGATTTGTTACGTTTGAAGACATCTAAAAGAAAAAGAGAAAAAAAAACATTTTAGGTAATTAACAAATGTAAAATTCTTCAAAGTATTTACTTTAAAAAAAAATCATAATCATTAGACAAATCGAAATTAGGCAGCATTTTTTTAGCAAAAATTGATTTATAATTTGTACTTTGTTTATAAATTTTAAATTTTTTCAAGACAAATGTACAAAAATATTTTCCACTTTCTAATTTTAATTTTCCAATAATCTTATAAAACATTTTTTTTAACAATATTTTCGGCTATTTTCAAATAATTTAAATATTTATCTATATTTAACTTTTGGTCCTTATTTAACTACTGGATATTTATCGATTTTTGCACAAAAGTATCTTTCATTTTTTTATATAGTCGAAATATTTTATTAAATTATATGAAATCCTTTTTAATTAAAGTTAAAATTTTTATCACAATTTTGTAAAAATAATTATTTTTTTTGAGTTATTTGATTGTAAATCTATTGAGAATAATTGAATGTTTATAAAATTTTATATTAAAAAAAAATTATATGAAGAAATAATTAATTTCTTTAAAAAAAAGAACGATTGAAACTGTGTTGCAAATAATTGAATCTCATGCAAAATTTTTATCAAGTCAAAAAAAAAACAAATATTTTTGAAGAAATTTACCAATTAAAGTTCAATTTTTCTATTTTTAAATCCAAAATTATTTTAATTTTTTTAATTAAACAATGATTAATTATATTTAAATTAATAATTAATATTTTTTTAGACATTTACTCTAAAAAAAAGAATTTTTTAAAAAATACAATATAACAGGGATCACAGAGTGTTACGAACTCACCCTTTTGTACCTATTTTGATGATTTGTTACCTTTTTACCTATTTTTAGTTATCATAGTTAGTTTTAAAAATTATTTATTTCATAATTATTTTTCTGCGTTTGAATATTTTTTTCTTAAATAAAATTAACTCTTATTTAATAAGCATTAAAATAAAGCATTAATTAATCGGTTGGACGTGTGGTCACTTTTTCCCCCGTTGGACGATGTAATTTTACATTTTTTTTTGTCAAAAACTCAGAATCAATGCAAAATGCTTTAAATGCATTTTAGAAATCAAAATGTTATTAAAATGATTAAAATACTTGTTTAATTGTAAAAAAAATTCTAAATTTTAATTTTTCTAAATAAATTTTTAAATTCTTATTATTTTTATCTATATTTTTTTGGCTCTGAAGAAAGGTACTTTAGAAGCAAAAGATTGTACATTATGGTTGTAATTTTTAAATGAAATTACAGAAAAGGGGATTAACTCTCAATATTAAAAAAAACTAATATTAAAATCTTCATTACATCTAACATAATAAATCAAAAATAAATTTCGTTCTACAAAATTAAACAAAAACTTTTAATTTTTTAATTTTAATTAAGTAAATAATAACACAAACATAACGATAAATTATATATATATTACAAATATATAAAATTTATAATTATATATTTAGATATTTGAAAAAGTACTTTCTCTCAACAATAAAAATGTTAATTAACCTTAAATTGCATGTTTATTCATGTTTAACAGCACTTTTATTGTTACTCATTTGTTACCGATTTTCCAAAATTGTACCTTTTCACTTTTTTTTAATGATAATAGGTACTGTGATTCCTGATATAATATTAGATATTCCCATTTTTTTGGGAAATTTACAATTTGAAGTTTTAAAAAAATATAATAAATAAAATATGTTTTTTTGCCTTGCTCAAAATTCTTACTCTAAAAAAAAGGAAACAGAGAATTAATTTATTTAAAAGTATCAACAACCTAAAACCTAAAATTTTTTTAAAGAAAAAAGAGGGATAAATCATTTTGTTTTACAGAATGGCCTAAATTTTTAATATAAAAATTACTCACGTTATTGTAGGTTAAAATCCAGGTAAAATCAAACACCACTCACGACACACAATAGAACATAACTGACGCTCAAAACTGCAACGGAAGGAAAAAACTAGATAAAGTTAAGATTACAGCGCAAAGAACAATGAACATACACTCAAAAACTCAGCTCACCGGGAGATGCTGTCATTAAGTAGTAAATAATTGAACTATAAAAGCAAAAACATATTACTATATTTTATATAAAAAAAGAAGACAAAAAATTACAAATTAAAATAACACTACATTTAAAAAAAAACACTTTATGCAGGAATCCACGCAGACTCTTAAACCAAAACCCCAACGCTGAAACACACAAAAAACACAAAATATTTCTATTACAAAAACAAAGAAACAATACTCTAAAAACATTTTTAAAAAAAAGAAAAAAGAAAATATCCGTCAAATTTTTTTAACCCCTAACAAAAATACTATTATTAAGAATTTTAAAAAAATAATTTTTTTTAAATATCTAAAGATACAAAGATAAAAAACTTACCACTTCCCAACCAGAAAAACCGCGAACAAGATCATCCCAATCCTGGTGATATCTCTGGATGAACACCAGCTCCAACAATTCACTACGTGGACGAAAACCGCGAGCAAGAGGGTAACAGGGCAAATTCGAAAATGGACTAAAAAAAGAAAGAAAATATCATACAAATAATATAGATTTTTTTTAACAAAAATTGAATTTCTACAAATTTTACACAGAAACTATCAAATTTTAATAACAACAACCAACAAAACACAACATTAATACAATCAAAATAAAACACTCACCGAGAAACAATATTGACACCCAAACAACCCACAATCTCCTCCATAGGTTCCTCCTCCGGCACGACACAAATATTGGGGCTTTCAAAATCTACAGGAACCCAAAAGCACCGGGTCTCATACTTTTTCTCCGCCCAATTCCAGCGGTATTCTTGCACCCAATGTGGGTCATTAAAAACAATATTCCTGGTTTCCTAATGTTAGATTCGTAATCAGCGACTCTTAAAATCCCCGAGTAACAAGTTTTAAGCAAATTCGACGAATTTTGAAAAATTTCCGCCATCTTGGATCCGCCATTTTGAATTTCGAAAAATTGATGTCAGATTCGTAATCAGCGACCCCAGAAACCTTAAGGTACTAAGTTTCATAAAAATCCATTAAAAAATTTTTCAACACACTTTTGGCCCAAACAGTGTAAATCTTGTTGACAGCCAAGGGGTTAATAGAACTATTTTGCAAGCTTGCAAATAAAACCGTGAGAACAAAGATCCAACCGGACGGAGACAATTCCATGACAAAAAATAATCTTTATTTTATTTTTAGATTAACAAAATATGAAAATCTTTCGAAAATAATTTTTTTATATATATTTTCTTTTTCTTTTTTTCATATAAAAACACTGTCAAGGGACGACAGCACATAAAAAAAGGGGGGGGGGTATGAGGCAGAAAATCAGAAATTTTCAATTTTTCTTTTATATTTTTTTTTGGTTAATTTTTTTCTCTCTCACAACATTTCTTTTAATGATTTTGTGCAAAATTTATATTAAAGAAACAATGTCAGCCAACAAACAAAATCAAATTAACATTATTTCTTTAAAATTCATGATCTTTTTCCAAAAGTTTTTGCTTAGCGGAATAATTTTTTAATACAGTTCGATAGGATGAAATGGTACCGATAGATTAGTTTAGTCGGATAGATGCCTCGCTTGGCGGACGTTTAAGGACCAAGGGTAAGTACCCTTGGTTCACGCCCTTTTGGCTTGGTATATTTCCGACACGTGAGATAATCTGAGCGGGAGGTTTGACGTCGAGGTATAATGATGCGCACCGTCGATTATTGTCCGGTACACATCATTAGAACTTGACTGTCGATAAACTGGTTGTACTCAGGAGAGGTTTTCTACAGTTTCCCTCTTCACTGGCGAGAAAACCCATTAGACGGGTGGTCCAGGCAAATGCGAGTACTCCTAATTTTCAAGTCGTTCTGTAGGCGCAAAAATTTAGAATAAGTATGTAAGAAATTGTAAATCTGATGGAGAAAGTGTACGACCTATTGCTCTAACATCCTGTATATGTAAGCTTTTTGAAACCCTTGTAAAAAATCGCTTACAGTGGTGGTGCGAATCTAATGACATTCTCCCCATGACTCAGAGTGGTTTCAGGGCCGGTAGATCTTGTGTTGGCAATCTTATAAATATATCTACATGTATTAATGAAGCATTTACGAATCGTCAGCAAGTGTTAGCAGCGTTTTTGGATATTAGTGGCGCATTTGATAACGTTAGAAGCGATACTCTTTTGGAAAGACTTGCGTCTATAGGTTATTCTAAAAAATGATTTTGTTTATTAAATTTATGACGTATCAACGATATATTGATGCTAATTGTTTAAAAGATAGTTTTAGAGTGGCTGGCAAGGGGGTACCCCAAGGAGGGGTTCTCAGCCCGTTACTTTATATCATATATGTGAAAGATATTACTGAAAATGTACCTAAGTCTGTAAAGGTATCTCAATTTGCCGATGATATTGCTGTTTATATAAGATTTAATTCAATTAAAAGATGTAAATCTATAATGGAAAAGTCCATACAGATAATTAAGAAAAACATCTCAGATTTGGGTCTTGATCTCTCACCTCAAAAAACTAAATTAATTCATTTTAATAATAAAAATATCCATCCTGGGGAGGTCGAATTATTTATTGATAATATTCCTGTTAGATCTACAGAATCTGTTCGTTTTCTCGGCATAACATTTGATTATAAATTTCTTTTTAAGCAGCATGTGAACTATATTCTTAAAAGATGTCTTAGAGCAATAAATATTATTAAATATCTGCGAGGAACTTTGTGGGGAGCTGACCCCGAAACACTTATGATTTTATTTAAGAGTTTTGTACGCTCCATAATCGAGTTTGTAATTTTTGTATATTTTCCTAATCAAAAGAATAATGAAAACAAGATAGAAGGGGTTCAGTACTCAGCTATTAGAGCCGCACTTGGTTATCGTCTTAGTACTACTAAGAATATACTTCTTGCGGAATAAAAATTGATATTGATTGAGAAGCGTGCAAAATTCTTGTGCAAATGCGACTTTCAAAAAATATTGTCATTTGAGAACTCTTTAATTAAAAATAACCTAATACGATACTATTTAAATTTTAAAAAGAGAAAAAGAAAAGGTAAACTTAAAATTATTGATCATTGTTTTGAAAATGTTTGGAAAAACTGTAACAATCAATATGTGTCGAACATATATTATAATGATTATAAAACGTTAGTAACGAAAATAGATGTTAATACAGTACTGGGAAATGAATTGCGATCTGTTGACTGTCCGAATCAATTGCTATCAGATTTTTTTATTGTAAATACGGCAACTGCGATTTATACAGATGGTAGCAAGGTTATGGGTTCCAGGTCTGTGGGCGCTGCATATAATTGTCCAGAATTGAGTATTATAAACAAAATGTCAATTGATAGTAGGGCTTCAGTGTATACAGCTGAAGGCTATGCTATACTGAATGCTCCTAAGATAATAAATGATAACCCTTTATTAAATTTTTATATATTTTCTGACTCTTTAAGTGTTTTAAGTTCTCTTAATTCAATAAAGTGGAATATAAAAACTAGTTCAATTATTTTTTAAATTAAAAAAGCTTACAATCTTATAGTCGAAAATAATCCTAATTAAACAATTAAGTTTTTCTGGATTCAATCACATATTGGAATAAATGGCAATGAAACTGCGGATATTAACGCTAAATTGGCCACTGAGTTGGAACCATTAGATTCAATTCAAATACCATTTACAGATTATTATGAATACTTTAAAAAAGAAGCAAAAAGTTCTACAATAGATTTTATAAAAGAGCAGGCCTTGAATAAAGGTAAACAATATTTTGGTAATTATTTTAGTAATAGTTTGTATCCCTGGTATTCGAAAAAAAAATTATCTCGAAGGACTATTGTTATGGTGAATCGTTGCAGGGCCAATCACTACAATCTTGCTGAGTCATTAGCAAGAATAGGTATAATTGATGACCCTTCATGCTCTTGTACATATGAGACTCAAGACTTAAATCATGTAGTTTGGCAATGTCCACTACATAATGAGAAAAGAGAGATACTGATTAAAAATTTAAAGCAAATTAATTTACATCTTCCGCTTAATATAAATGTTTTAATTGCTAAGCCTAATATTAAGGCCTTCAAATATTTAAATGATTTTTTTGTAATGTGTGGTTTCTTTGTATGATTGTTCCTTGTTTTTTCTTTTTTGGTGTGATGATTGTACTTAATGTAATTATGCACATATATATGTATTTGTAATAAGTCTTATGTAAGACTTGACAATTTTAAATAATAAAAAAAAAATAGTAATAAAAAAATTGTAAAATAATTAAACGAATTTTAATGAAATCTGATATATTTTTGGAAAATTATTCGCAATATTAGATCTGAAATTTTGAATGTCAAAAATCGGACTTCAGATTTGTAATCAGCGACCCTAAAAACCCCTGGGTAAAGGAATATTGATCGAATTTGATCAATTTTTTGAAAATTTGTCCTCCATATTGGATCCGCCATTTTGCATTTTTAAAATCTAAGTTAATATTCGTATTCATCGACCCCAAAAACCCCCGAGTAAGAAATATTAATCAAATTGAATCAATTTTTCGAAAATTCGTCCGCCATATTGGATCCGCCATTTTGAATTTTCTAAAACGACGTTCAGATTTGTAATCAGCGACCCCAAAAACCCCCGAGTAAATAGTTTCAACTGAATTTGTGCATTTTTTACAAATTTCACACACGAGGTTTTTATATTATAAAAAAATGACTTTTGGTCGCCATTTTTTATCCGCCATCTTGAATTTTAACCAAATAAACTTTATACCATCTGAAAGCTTGAACATTTTGGACCCGATATTTAAAGGTTTTACGAACTTCTTCGGACTCAATACCTTCGATAAAAATTCATTTTGAAAAAAAAAATTTCAAAAAACGACGTTTTTTCCAAAAAAATGTTTGTAACTTTTTGGTTTTTTTTAAATTTCGAGTGCAGATTAGGGACCATCCATAAACCACGTAGCCTGCTTTGGGGGGAGGGGGTTCGGTAATGTGCTACGTTAGACCACATGGGGGGAGGGAGGGTTTTGTGTCTGGGCAACGTAGCTTTGTATTTTTATTTGACATACATTTTTTTGAAATTACGCGGGCAGCTCGAAAGTCAATTCCAGAGATATATGTGGACGTCCCACATGAAAATGGACCATTTTGGCACTATTGGAGTTATCTATATGGGCGTATTCCTGGCAAAATTTGGAAAATTTTGAGTAGTCTTAGAACTTTTTTGGTTAAAAATTCGCTGAGTTACGGAATTTAAAAGTTTAGAACGCCAAAAACCTAATTTCGAGAAAAACGGTTACCTTGAAGATAAAAAACCAACAGGTTTTAAATTTTTAAAACCATCCCCCCCTCTTAATTTTGAAAATACGAAAAACTTTTTTTTTCTGAAAAGGACAGTTTTTCTATTAAAGAACCATTTTTTTACAAGATTAATGATTAGGTACAATTTTATTGTGTCATTTGAAGAAAAAGAATAGATATTAGATAACTTATTTAAAAATTTTTGACAGTTTCTATTATGAAAAAATTAACGTAATATCCAAATTTTCATTTCGACAATTACGAAAAAAAGACTCGAACATCAATATCACTGGTTCTTCTGGAAAGTTATTCAGATAAGAATTGTTTACAGTCCAGGACACCTTAAAGATGAAAAATCAAGAGATTTTAAATTTTTTCCACACCTCCATTTTTGAAAATACGGATTACTTTTGCAAATGACCGCCAAAATGGGCCCTTTTCATTTTTCTAAAGAACCAATGAAATCAAACAGTTAAATTATCGATAAATTAATGAAAACCGCATAATTCGACTCGTTAAAACATGTAGATTGATAATAAAAATTTTTTAAAAATTAAGATTTTGCTCCAAAATTACTAAATTGCGATTATCTCGAAAACTAGAACCGACAATATAGGCCCTTTTCATGTGGAATAAATATATAAATATACACGGAGAGAAATCTGCTGATAATATTACTCGAAAGAGCACATTACTTAAATTGCTTAACGTTTCTCTTATATTTTTAGCATGGATTCATATACTTATTATAAAAATACTTTTAATGCAATAAGCATAAGAGACAGTAGCTAATTTTGCACGAAATCTTTATTATAAATACAAAGAGAACGTGCTATAAAAGTATTAGATTCTTCTTATAAGAATCGCTCGAACTCCGACTGATTTTCAGGCGGACTTTATACAACACAATCTTACTTGTGTATACGCACATATAACTCACACACACATATATTTCTCTGGACAGTTTTGTCGTCCTGTAAAACATTATATATTATATGTAGTATTTAATACTTGTTGCTGTTATAAAAAGATAATATTTATTTAATAGTAAGTATATTATTTAAAAATTATTGCATTTTTATTCGTGTTTGAATATATAAGCAACATGTGAAAATTGTTAGGTTATGTTATTGAAAACGTCACCGCTTTGTACGCGTTCCGTTCCTCGAAACCATCCAGAGAAATATATGTGTGTGTGAGTTATATGTGCGTACACGCAAGTAAGATTGTGTTGTATAAAGTCCGCCTGAAAATCAGTCGGAGTTCGAGCGATTCTTATAAGAAGAATCTAATACTTTTATAGCACGTTCTCTTTATATTTATTATAAAGATTTCGTGCAAAATTAGCAGCTGATTTATGTTTTTATTCCATCGAACTCTCCATTACATTAAATAGATGATTTCGTATATAAATTATTATAACCTCAAGCTAAAATTCTGTTCAGCAGTGACTAATAGAATTTGTAAAGATTCTGCAAGCAATAATAGCAACAGATTTCTTTCCGTGTATATAGTGATGAAAAAATATATATATATATATATATATATATATATTGATTAAAATTAAGAATTAGTCTTGTATCAAACTCTTACTTGTCAAAAGAAAAAAATAAACTGTGATTTAAAAACATTTAATATTGTTTACTATGTTTCAATACGATTTTATTGATTATTTTTAGAAAAGAGATTTTAATATTCAAAAAAAGAAAAAAGCTACGTTCCATTAGGTAGGGGGGAAGGGGTTCGGTAATATGCTACGTTAAGCTACGTAGGGGAGGGGAGGGGTCGAAAAGTTCAAAAATCGGAGCTACGTGGTTTATGGATGATCCCCAATTCATTATTTTTTCTGAAGGTCTGCATACCTGTTATAACGTCCATGCTTATTTTTTATTATTATTTTAATAATTATTATTGAATTAATTTTAAACATTTGAATTAATCATTTGGAGATATTTCTCCATTTTAACTTTATTTAACCAAAACAAAATAATATTTTGACAAGAGGTTAGAATTAAACGTTATCTACACTTTGACTTTAATTATTTGACTAAATTTAGATAATTTATTTTATTAGCGCCAAGATATTTTACTTGAAAATATCCAAAAGATTAATTTAATTAATTTTAATTATTTTACCAGACTAATTCCAAAAAAAATTCTAAAATTATAATAATGTGTACTTCACTAGATAATCTTATGTAGTTTATGAAAAAAAATATTTTTGATTCCAAAAGCAAGCCGATGTTGCCAACAATTATTTCGAGTTATGTATATCATTCAAAATTTATTGAGTTGCTCTTTCACATACAAGCGTCAAAAATACTTTTTACTTATAGATTTTTTTGTTATTAATGTTTAAAAACGAGCTTGTTGAGTGTTTACACGTGGTTGTTCAGAAAAGCAGCCCCTCTACTTTCCAATACAACTACACTGGTCATCTACATACAATTTGTGCGCTTCGTGTAACGCGGACAAATATTAATGAGGAGTGAGTAGTGGGGCTGAATTCTAGTGGAACGTCTGCACCAATCAGAGACGCTCTACTTCAATCGCCTTTCTTGCAAAATTCACTATTGGGAGCTAAGGTCCCTTTTGTCGCGGACAGTCACATATAACCCCTTAAAAACGAAAATATTTGTAAATTTTGTTTTCTTTTTATTATATTATGAATTTTAATGCATTAAAATATAAAAATGATGATTAAGATTTTAAATTTAACAAAAATACCCTGGGAAAAACACACACCGTTCTTAGTGCAAGACAGGATTATTTGGTGTAGGCTTTAATTTTTTAAAAGAAATACACTATTTTGTTATTTGTTTATAGCACAAATTGTGAATTTTATGTATTCCACTAAGTGGTACTGTAGTCCCCATAGTAAATTTTTTACCGTGTACGTTATCGCAATATTTTTAAGCTTATGACAATGCGGGATCCACTGTACCCCGCTTGCCCGTTCGTGCCACAGTGGGCCGAATTGTCGATTTTTGGCCAAAAATCATTATTTAAAAAAAACTAGATATTTACGAATAACAAGTATGCTATAGCATACTGTTATACTGTATATCTACAGTTTTTGGGGTCGCTGATTACGAATCTGAAGTCAGATTTCAAAAATTCAAAATGGCAGATCCAATATGGCGGACATAAATTCTTTTTATATGAATCAATTTTAATGAAGCATAAGTATCTAAACGTTTTTTGGGTCGCTGATTACGAATCTAAAGTCACATTTCAAAAATTCAAAATGTCGGACATAACATTTTAAAATCAATAAATTTGAATTAAACATACTATCGGTTCAAAAAGTATAGTCAGTTGACTTTGAAGGCTTGTAACTTGAATAAAAAAATCGCACAATATTGAAACTGTATGAAATCAGTAAGTAATTTATTTCTACATTAATGTAAAAAATTAAAAACAAATAAACATTTTTTTCTTAAAGTTATTAATTTTTGAAGGGAAAAAGAACATGTTTTTGACACTATTTTCAATAAGGCCTACTTTGGTAACATGTAACTCGTTTAATGAGAGTCCTATGATATTCCTGATTTTTTTCTATGTTCCTTAAATCTTTCTGAATAATGTTATTTAAACAAATAACCGTTATCATAATAACTTTTTGAGATTATTAAACGAAACCGTAGGTGTGTTATCTTTGTTGGAAATTAAGGTACGAAGATGAGACAAAGTACACGTTACGGAGAATACGACACTTATTACGATTCATCAGCAAAAGTTTGGAAAAAAAATTATTTTAAGTAATTATTTGCAAAAGTATTTTCAGTTTTTTGCTTTATTGCACCATTAGCAGTCAGGTGCATACTACTGTAAGTCTTTTTGTCCGAAACTCCAAGTTTAGCACTACTACCTTTTTTTGGTCATTTTTTTCTGTGGTTGAAACTGATTTATAACTTTAAAGATCTGGTTTCTAAGGATGTACAGAGGTGTAAACACCCAAAATATTTTTCCTGTCTTAAGAAATTCAAAATTTTATGTAGGTTTGGGTAGAAGTGACCTGAAGTCCTCACTTACCTGCTCATGTCTACAATAATACAGTTTATCGCATTTAAAATGTTGACGCCTATAGGAAATGGTTTATGATGGTGTGCACCTTACCGCTAATGGTGCAATAAAGCAAAAAACTGAATATAGTTTTGCAAATAACTTCTTGAAATAATTTTTCTTCCAAACTTTTGTTGATGAATCGTAATAAGTGTCGTATTCTCCGTAACGTGTACTTTGTCTCATCTTCGTACCTTAATTTCCAACAAAGATAACATGACTACTATTTCGTTTAAATATCTCAAAAAGTTATTATAATAACGGTTATTTGTTTAAATAACATTATTCAGAAAGATTTAAGGAACATAGAAAAAAATCAGGAACATCATAGGACTCTTATTAAACTAGTTACATGTTACCAAAGTAGACCCTGTGAAAATGATGCCAAAAAACATGTTCTTTTTCCCTTCAAAAATTAATAACTCTCGAAATAATTTTTTTGTATTTCCTTCATTTTCTACAGTAACGTAGAAATGTTGTAGCTACTGATTCCAAATTGTTTCAATATTATGCGATTTTTATTACTCAAGATATAAGCGGTCAAAGCCAACTGACTTTACATTTTACACCGATAGTAGGTATCTATGGGTTTTTGGGTCGCTGATTACGAATCTGATGTCAGATTTCAAAAATTCAAAATGGCGGATCCAAAATGGCGGACATACAATTTTTAAAATTAATCGATTTTTATGAAACTTTGTATATAGGGGTTTTTTTTAGGTCGCCGATTACGAATCTGATGTAAGAATTAAAGTGGATTTTAGATTGGGTGAGATTCGCCTACAATTTTTGGCTTGGGAGTTTTTAAGTTTGGTGATTACAAAACTAGTGTCTATACAATTCAGAAAATAAAAAAAAATTTCCTGTTATTAGCCTACAAAAATAAAACGTACTGTAATTTCCAGGATCTACCACGAGGAGGTTATAGGTAAAGATCCCGTTTTGTATTTTTTTTTAGATTTTAAAAATTTTTTTAGTTTTTTTACACCTGATGTTTACTTATAGGTATATAGTTTATCGCGTGGGTATATCAGGTGCACATGTAGTCCTATTGGAGAATCTGCTTTTATTTCCATGGATCAGGTAAACACTCCATTTCATATCTAAATCTGATTTCAGAAAGACAGTGCTCATTTTTACATTTTTAAAATCTGACAACAGATTTTTAATCAGCAACCCGAAAAACCTCTACATACCTATGTTTCATTGAAATTGATTAATTTAAAATTTCTTATTACCGCCATTTTGATTTTTTGAAATCTGACATCAGATTCGTTATCAGCGACCCAAAAAACCATAGAGTTATTAGAATAGAGTGCGCAAGAGACCAAAATGTTTCTTAGGCAAATTGACGGAGACAGCCATACGAAAAGTAGACCCCTTTTCTTTCTTTCTCTAATAACGCATGTGCGATAGTGAAACAGCTGATGCATCGAAACAACTGTTGGTTGCTTGCTGGCAATTATGTTTTTCTTTTATTTACGTGACAAAAAATAATTTAAAAACATTTTTAGCAGGAAAAATGGTATTTTATGTTAACTTTACCTGCTTTCAATTTATACTCATCGCCTAAGAATGATTCTCACGGTAAAAGGTATAACTCGCGCACTCTATTCTAATAACTCTATGCAAAAAACCCATAGATACCTATGTTTAATTCAATTTTATTAATTTTAAAATTTTTATGTCCGCCATATTATATCCGCCATTTTGAATTTTTCAAATCTGACATCAGATTCGTAATCAGCGACACGAAAAACCGTTAAATACCACTGTTCATCATAATTGATTAATTTTGAAAATTGTCTTTATATATTTATTGCATATATTTTTATATGTTTATTGCAATATTCTTGTTATGTTGCAAAAATATGAAAAGGCGCAAAATGGCACATATTGGCGTCAAAGTAGACATGCTAAGTAATCGTTTTATAACTTCTTTTTCCAAATATTATGCGCGGCTCGGAGGAGCTCGACTTACTAAAAGTCGACTCTCTATTGAAAAATCCAC
This sequence comes from Leptopilina heterotoma, assembly GCF_015476425.1. NCBI lineage: Eukaryota > Metazoa > Arthropoda > Insecta > Hymenoptera > Figitidae > Leptopilina > Leptopilina heterotoma. The sequence continues at coordinate 464,176 of NW_025111120.1, forward strand.
TATTTGTTAACTTCAATGGAGCTACATTTTAATAAATTTTATTTTTTTTTGTAACTATTGGTTTTTTTACTTCAATTTATCTGTTGATGAGAAAAAATAAGTACTTATATAAAAATAATTTATTTATTTCTAAATATATTAAGTTTTTTAATCAAAAACATTTTATTTATTTATTTGTTTATACACCCGTCTTAAGCCTACAATCTTGGCTATACAAGTGTTTTTACAACCGTAGAACATTCCTTACAAACATTTCTTAATACTAAATTTTTGCGCCTACAGAGCGACTTGAAAATTTGGAGTACTCGCATTTTCCTGGACCACCCGTCTAATGGGTTTTCTCGCCAGTGGAGAGGGAAACTGTAGAAAACCTCTCCGAGTACAACCGGTTTATCGACAGTCGAATTCTAATGGTGTGTACCGGACAATAATCGACGGTGCACATCATTATACTTCGACGTCAAACCTCCCGCTCAGATTGTCTCACGTGCCGGAAAAATCCCAGGCTAATGGGCGCGAACCAAGTACCCTTGGTCCGCCCACCGAGCCAGGCATCTATCCGACTGAGCCAATCTGTCGGTAAAAAAAAACATTTTATTATTTTATCTTAAATGTTAAACTTTAAATAGTTCTAGAAGACACAATTTTTTATTATTTAACAAATCCTTTTTGCAATAAATTACTTATTTACTATTAAATACTGTGGATTAATTTTTTTGTGCATATTTGAAAGTTGAAAAATTGTATTTTTGGCCAAAATTCGACGATCCTGGCCCACTGTGCCATTTTGCAAAAAAAAATTATTTAACGAAGTTAGGCGCATTTGAATTTTTAAAACTGCGAGGTCTGATTTCAAGAAAATGACGGTAAAAAATATTAAAATTATTGTATCATTTTTGTATCTGCCTATAATGTAATGATTCTTTTTGTCCCTAATTCCGGATTAAATGTTCTTTGAAATCCTACAGGTTTAATTAAAAAAAATTTAAATTTAACAAAATGGCGGCTATTTTTCGAAAAAAAATCAAATCAAATTTTCACATAAACTCCAGTGTTTTTTTTCTTCTCGATTTTTTTATTACTTCCTAGAAGTCTAACGATTATTTTCCAACAGAATTATTGGGGTCCCGCGACTTAAAGTCTTGAAAAATGATGTAAGTATTTATTACAACTGACATTTTTACACGGAGAGAAGAAAGTAGTCAATCATACTCAACCCTGAGTCATAGTTACTAAACAATATGGTGACATTTTCGTTCAACAAAACAAAAAGTAAACTTCAATAAACGGCTGTTTAGTTATTAAGACTACCAACTTCATTAGTATCGTCTACGATATGAAATGTCATATCTACTATTTTGTTTACAATTTGCCAAAATAAAAATTAACCTCTTTTATTATAGTTAAATAATAATAGTTTTATAATAATTAAATGTTTCTAAGTAAATAATTTTGTCAGTGATACTAATTATTTTCACAAGAATTTGTTATATGTGGGGATTTTACAAATATTTTACAAAAAGACATTGAAGGTTATATAAGGTAACTGTTTAATTGAAAAATAATTATAAAATAAAAGATGACGGAATGATAAATTTGAAACTTGTTTATTCGAACGTTCATTTACAGAGACTGTCTTAATATTACAATTTATTGTCGTTTTAATATCGGAGAAATCCTTTTTCAGGTAGTGGTGGTATCCCCAAAAGTGACCATCTTCATTGTTGTAAATCATCGGTATTGTCTGTAACAAATAAAAGAAAAGCTTCCCCTTTCTCAGAGGGCGTGTCGCTGTAGAAGGAATAGCATTGGTTGGACCAAATAATTATTAACAACCATTCATATAAACAAAGATAGATAAATATTTATAACAATGGAAGAGGTCGACCTTGTGTAGTTAAATCACTACTGAAGTGAATTACCTGCCAGTAACAGGAGTTCAAAAACAAAAATTAGATACATAGAATAATTTCAAGCAATGGTTTAAACAAACCGCCCGCCTCATTCCAATTATTGGAATGATGATAGAAGTAAGATGTATTCCTTTTTCAATTTGAAATTAAAAAAATTAAGATGTAGATGTAACTTTGAATTAATCATAACAATACAAGTAATAACAAATGTAGAAGTAGAATGTAACAATTTAATGTCAGATGTAACTTTGAATCATTCATAACAATAGAAATAATAAAAAAAATGCCGCCCGCCTTGAGACTTCAGTTCGTTGATTATAGATTTGTTTCTGTTTGGGTAGGTAAGACACATAATTGTGCAATGGATCTTTGAATAATACCCTTTTTAGTTTTGACTGTAACAACACGTACTAACCCGTCCTTTCCTGGGTGAATTTTAAGAACGCGACCCATTTGCCAATTTGATTTTGGAAGATTAATGTCTCTTATCAGAACTAAGTCACCAATTTTGATGTTTGGATTTGACTTCGTCCATTTATAACGCTTTTGAAGATCTTGTTGGTACTCTAAACTCCATTGTTTCCAAAATTGCTCAGTCTTTTGTTGAACTAATTGCCAACGTGTTAAAAGACTGTGTTGACTGGAAGGTAAAGATTTTTCAGGCATAGCTAGTAAGGGTTTTCCTATCAAAAAATGCCCTGGAGATAAATACGAATAATCGTCAACTTCGTTTGAAAATGCAGCAATAGGTCGTGAGTTTAGACAGGATTCTATTTGACATAGTAATGTGGTTAATTCTTCAAAAGTTAATGTGTGTGGTCCCATTATGCGATTAAGGTGTTTCTTTGTGCTTTTAATACCTGCTTCCCAAATACCCCCAAAATGTGGCGAGTATGGAGGAATAAAGTCCCAGTTGATATTAAATGCAGACATGTCTTTCGAAACTTTAGGATCACATTTTAAGGTCTTAAAAATTCGACGTAATTCTTTATCAGCTCCAACGAAATTTCTACCGTTATCACTATATAGATTTGAAGGAATTCCACGGCGAGACACAAATCTTTTTAAAGCTGATAGAAATGTTGAAGAAGAATAGTCGCTCACTAATTCTAAATGAATAGCTCGCGTTACCATACAGACGAATAGAACTATGAACCCTTTCGTCGATTTGTAACCGCGACCTTTATTTAATTTAACTGAGATTGGTCCTGCATAATCCAAACCGCAATGAGTAAAAGGGTTTGATGGAGTTACTCTACAAGATGGTAAATTCGCCATTAACTGTGATTGAAGTGTAGCTTGATGACGGGCACAAGTCAAGCATTTATGTACAATACTACGAACTAAATTTCGACCTTTTATTATCCAAAAGTTTTGCCTAAGTAGAAACAAAGTCATTTGTGGACCTCCATGTAAGGACCTCAAATGAGTTTGCTGGGCAATAAGTAAACTTATCCGATGATTAGGTAGTATGATAGGATGCTTGGTTTCCCAAGCGATAGGAGCATTACTTAAACGACCAGAAACTCGCAATAGTCCATCTTTGTCTATAAAGGGATTAAGGGCTTTTAATGGACTAGATTTTTTTAGATTCAATTTATTCAAAGTCGCTCTTCTTTCACTTGCAAAAAACTGTGATTGAAGATTTTTAAACAAAAATAATTTAGCACTATGCATTTCAGCCTTGTTATTTACTTCTGAATTAGTGGACTGTAATTTTGTTTTGCATTTATTGATAAACTTGAAAACGAGGGCAGTAATTCTCAAAAGTTTAGGCCAACTGCTATATCTATTTGAAAGTTTATTCACAAAATCGTAAGATTGATCAGTTGTAGCCATGTGAATTTTGGTAGCAGTAGTTTTAACATCGCAGTTATAATTTAAATCAGGTAGAGTAGGCCACGTCGTAGGAGAGTCACTTAACCACTTAGGACCGGACCACCATAATTCGTGATTTAATAATTTCAATGGGTAGATACCCCTGGTAGCACAATCTGCCGGATTATCAGCAGTCGGGACATGTTTCCAAGATGCAGTTGGGATAAGAGATTGTATTGTTTCAACTCTATTGGCAATAAAAGTACGCCATGTTGAAGGATGTTTGGATAGCCATGCCAGAACAATGGTAGAATCTGACCACCCATATACAGGAACGTCGTCTAATTGTAAATCATTTACGATCTTTTTTAATAATTTAGCTAATAGGACTGCCGCACATAATTCTAATCGGGGGATAGTTAATGTTTTTAAAGGAGCTACTTTTGTTTTTCCTAGTAATAGTGACACATTTATCTTTTTTGATACGTTTTGTATACGCAAATATACTACGGCGGCATAAGCTCGCGAAGATGCGTCAGCAAAACCGTGTATCTCTATTACATCATGAGAAGTTAATCCTGTCCATCGTGGGATGGTTATTTTTGAACGTTATTAAGTTCATGGCAATAGGATTTCCATCTTACACTTAAATCATCAGGGAGAGTTTCGTCCCAATCTAAATGTCTTATCCAAAGGTCTTGAATTATAATTTTAGCTATTATCAAAATTGGAGAAATCCAACCTAAAGGATCAAACTGTTTAGCGATAACAGAAAGAACATTTCTCTTAGTAAAATTGACGTTAACTACTGGGGACATAGAAATTCTAAATACATCATATTCTGGATCCCAATAGAGTCCTAGAACTGCTTTTGAATTAGTATCATTTAGTATCAATCGTTCGCTATATTTAGAAAGCTTAGAATCACTCAAGAGGGGCGAATTAGATGAAATTTTGTGAACCGGGAAGCCACCTTTGGCAAGAAGTTGAATAAATTCGTTTTTAATTTGCAAGGCAGTTTCTAAATCATCTGCTCCGAAAAGCCCATCGTCAACGTAGATATCATTTAATAATATTTGTTTTGCTTTTGGAAAATTATCTCCTTCGTCATTAGCTAATTGTTTTATTACTCTATTTGCTAAGAAAGGAGATGACGAGACACCATAAGTGAGTGTTAACAATTGAAAATGTTTAATTTCCTCTGTTTCGTTAAGTCTACAAATAATTCGTTGGAAATTAACATCTCTTTTATCAATTTGAATTCGACGAAACATTTTACTAATATCCGCAGTCATAACAAAACGATAATTTCGCCAGCGTATTATTATAGATGGGATGTCGGCGTGTAACTTGGGACCAGGAAGTAGTAAATCATTTAAAGATACTCCTGTTAATGTTGGAAAGGAAGCATTAAATACTATGCGTAGTGGAGTGGAGGAACTACTCACACGTATGACTATATGATATGGTAAATAATTTTCTATTTCAAAATTAGAATTTTGTTCGTCATTATAATCAATTTCAATCATATGTTTTAAATCTTTATATTCATTGAGAAAATCATAGTAATCTTGTTTTAACTCGGGATTGTTTTGTACACGGCGTTCTGTTTGTAAGAGTAAACGTTTGGCATTTTGAAGAGAATCTCCTAAACGTTCAGGAGGATCATTTTTAAAAGGGTAACGAACAACATAATTTCCTTCTTCATTTCGAGAATGTGTATTAACAAAATGCTCTTCACATTTTGTTTCATCGTCTGTAAGATTACTTTTTTGTTGAAATTCTTCAATTTCCCAAAATTTCTGCAGATCATTATGAATATCTGAAAGCCCTACACAATGATGAACGACTTTACTAGTTGGGGATACATTATTGAGTGAGTTTAAGGGACCCGAAATAATCCAACCAAATACCGTAGCTTGTGCTGTTGGTGATCGAACAGGACCTTTAATAAGACCTGGTAAAAATAATGAACCGTAATAATCCGCTCCAATTATCATATCGAATTCTTTATTATCAAATGGTGTTGGGTCAGCTAAATCTAGGTCGCGAAGATGTTCCCAATCACTAAGATAATCTGCTTTTGATACAATATGATTATTGAGTTTAGGGAGTACTAACGCAGATATGGGAATTTTCTTTTCGAAATTTTGTGTTGGTGTGATAATAACGTTAACGAGTGATTTTGCAGTTCCGAGAAAAGCATTATCGATTCCAGTTACACGGATCATAGCTGGTTCTTTTTTAACCCGAAGCATTTGAACAACTCTTTCAGTTATAAATGTTACCTCGGATCCTTGATCTAATAGAGCTCTAATCTCTATTCTTTCACCGTTTTTACCAACAACACAGATTTTTGCAGTTGCTAAAAGTACTGTTTTACCGCGTATATGGTTCAAAGAAACAGTGTCGTTTTTTGGGGTACTATTAGATTCTTTTTGATTTAATACTCTTTGATCTTGTAAAACTTTTTCTACTTTTTTGGGTATTTCAAGTTTCTTATCGGCTTCGTTTTTAGATGCTTGATTAAATTTTTGATTACTTTCTGAATGGATCAAAGAGTGATGTCTCTTGTTACAATGGAAACAATTTTTTTTATTACGACAGTTTTTTGAACTGTGACCCGATTTTAAACAATTAAAACAAAGATGTTTTTCTTTAACAATTTCTTTTCTATGAACTACAGAAAGTTGTTTAAAAGAATCACAACTAAATAAATAATGTTTACCATTACACAGAATACATTTAACATTTATAGCATTCATAGAAAACGTTGAAGCTGTACTTGCTTGGTTTTGAGTAGACTTTGTAGATTTTAAATTATCTTTTGCATTTTGCAATGCTTCTAGAGTTCGGATACGGGTTGCTAAAAAACAATCAAGTTCTTCATATGAAGGGTATTCATTTTTATCACCAAGAACTTTTTCCCATTCAATTAAGGAAAATTTTCCCATTTTTCGCGAAACGACAAAGACTAATAGATCACTATCAATATTTCGACCCAAAGATTTTAGTGCTTGTACAGCTTCAGACGTTTTATCTCGTAGATTTTTTAAGTCTTTAACTGTTTCGTTCATTATAGCAGGGAGTGACATAAAATTATTCAAATATGAATTTATAATTGCTCTGGAATTTTCATACCGTTTTGTAAGAATACTCCAAGCGCTTTGATAATTTTCAGGAGTAGTACCTAAATGTTTTATTAGTTGTGCTGGTTCGCTTAATAAGCTTGATTTCAAATAGTGCATTTTTTGCACATCAGGTAAGTTGGGGTCTGATGCAACAATAGACTGAAATAAGTCTTTGAAATTTTGCCATTCTAAATAGTCGCCAGAAAATTTGGGTAATTCTATTCGCGGTAATTTAGCAATTTTTGAAGAATCAAGGCTGCTATTGGAACTTGTACTATTTCTATATAAAATCAATTGTTCTTTTTTAAGCTTTCCAATTAACTCATTAAAAGTATCTAATGTATTCAAATAAACTTCCTCTGCTTGAACAAAAATATCATTAAAAAAGTAAGGAATTAACGACTTATCTGAACCATGGGCTGCTTTGATGATCTTCAAATCCACTCGCTGACAAGCATTCCATGCCGTCAACAGATATTGGCGTCGACCTTCTACTAGTTCCAAAGTAATTTGATCTTCAGAACGTTTTCGGAAGTTGACTAACGCTCTTTCAACGGCGCTGATGTTCACTTCTTGTTCAAGTATTAATTCATCCATGACGAATCACTTTTGTTTAATAATCACTCACTCGCGAAATTACACAAAAAATAAATTTAACTTTTTTAACATTTTATTTTTAATTCGATTAATTAATCCGGCTCGAAGGACCTTTTTGTTTAATTGAAAAATAATTATAAAATAAAAGATGACGGAATGATAAATTTGAAACTTGTTTATTCGAACGTTCATTTACAGAGACTGTCTTAATATTACAATTTATTGTCGTTTTAATATCGGAGAAATCCTTTTTCAGGTAGTGGTGGTATCCCCAAAAGTGACCATCTTCATTGTTGTAAATCATCGGTATTGTCTGTAACAAATAAAAGAAAAGCTTCCCCTTTCTCAGAGGGCGTGTCGCTGTAGAAGGAATAGCATTGGTTGGACCAAATAATTATTGGCAACCATTCATATAAACAAAGATAGATAAATATTTATAACAATGGAAGAGGTCGACCTTGTGTAGTTAAATCACTACTGAAGTGAATTACCTGCCAGTAACAGGAGTTCAAAAACAAAAATTAGATACATAGAATAATTTCAAGCAATGGTTTAAACAGTAACAATACCAAACTAATTAAAAAATTATTATTTCTATAATTGTTTAGTTTAATAGAGAATATTATAAAATCGATATATTAATATTTATATATTTCTTTACAAAATATATTTGTCGCATAATTGAATAAACACTTACAATTTTTTTAAATTATGATAACAATAACCTAATATTTATTGTAATAACAAGCATAAATAATAAGTATAATAAGTATCACAGCAAATAAAGTTTTGAAAAATAATATTTTATCTCGATTTCGTTTAATTTTGTAATAGGTTGCTATTTAATTAATTTAAACATATTTTTATAGTTCAATTAATAATTTCATTAAAAAACTTGAACAGAATTATTTTTGTTTTCTTCACGAAGCAGACATTCATCTTCACTACTATGTTTAGTTCGATTGACAAAAAAAAAGTTGAACGTTGTTTTGTAACCTTTACTTATTATTTATTTGTCCCAACTCAAATTTTCTTACTAAATGCGTAATAGTACAACCCACTATAATTCTTCTCTCCGTGTACTTTTCAGAAAATTTAAATTATTATTAACTGTAACACGCATTAGGCCATTATCGCCTGCAACCACTGAAACTTTGTGTTTAATTTATTTAAAATATAATTCATAATAGAACTTAGTATTTATATGTTTTTAAGGTCGCTTATTACGAATCTATAACACAGGCACACAAAAAAATAAAAAAGTCAAAACCCAGAGGTTACACCCCCCTATCCCCATGTCTTTGGGGTCGCTAAAACTGAATATGACCATTAAAAATTTTTTTCATCGGCCATTTTCCCGCTACCACCCCCTTACACCTGCTCCCGGGGGTTGGAATTTCAGTTTTAAAAAAAGTGGAGTAGGGTGTCTATTCTTATGTTTTTTGGGTCGCTTAAACCAAAAAAGACTACCAAAAACAAATTCTTCCCTCCCTTGACCCCCTACAACTCCCTTAACAACCCTGGGGTGAGGGGTCGAAATTTGAATTTTCACGAAAAGTCGATTACGGTGTCTAAACCTACGTTTTTTGGGTCGCTGAAACCAAAAAAGACTACCAAAATCAAATCCTTTCCACCTCCGACTCCCTACAACCCCCTGCAATAATTTTTTTCAAATAAAACGAACCGATTTTTGGGAAATTGAAAATTAAATATTAATTATCAAAAATTATTGCAGGGGGTTGTAGGGGGTCAAGGGTGGAAAGGATTTGATTTTGGTAGTCTTTTTTAGTTTCAGCGACCCAAAAAACGTAGGTTTAGACACCGTAATCGACTTTTCGTGAAAATTCGAATTTCGACCCCCCACCTTTCGGGTGTTAAGGGGATTGTAAGGGATTAAAGGAGAGAAGAATTTGTTTTTGGTAGTCTTTTTTGGTTTTAGCGACCCAAAAAACATAGGAATAGACACCCTACTCCACTTCTTTTTAAACTGAAATTCCAACCCCCGGGAGCAGGTGTAAGGGGGTGGTAGCGGGAAAATGGCCGATGAGAAAAATTTTTCATGGTCATATTCGGTTTCAGCGACCCCAAAAACATGGGGATAGGGGGGTGTGACCTCTGGGTTTTGACTTTTTTATTTTTTTGTGTGCCTGTGTAATTAAAGTTTCAAAATACAAAATGGCAGATTTATTATGTCGGACAAGAATTTAAAAAATTTGTTCGGTTCACTTGAAAATTGTTACTCAGGGATTTTTGGGTCTCTGATTAGGAATCTGCAATTGGATTTTCAAAATACAAAATGGCGTATCTAATATGACGCATAAAATTTTCTTAATCTATTAGATTTGCTTGAAACTTGTTACTTAGGAGTTTTTTGGGTCGCTAATTACGAAACTGTAATCAGATTTTTTAAATTCAAAATTTCGGATCCAGTATATGTCAGACAAAATGGTTAAAAATCAAATCTAGTCGCCTGACTAGATTATTATTAGGAACTAGCGACATATACCTCACTCGCTAACGCTCGTTCGGTTGTATTTAAACTTATTTGTTTTTACTTATTTATTTTTATTTATTTGAACTAAGTAAATATTTACTGGACGCAAATATTTTAATTTATGGTATCAAATAAATAATTATTTGAACCAAATACAAATTACTTAAGTCAATTAAATGGAATAATTTTATCGCTGGGTTAGTGGACAAAAAGGACACCTCGAATTTTGGTTCAAAATGAGGACACCTCGCTTTTTAGTTGAAGAAAAGGACACCTCGAAAATATTAATTTTAAATGCATTTTTGTTTGACGATAATATCGTTTTCTGCAAGTGGAATGTACGTATGTTTAAAGAACATTTTAGAAGTTACGTATCTTCCAGGTTCAGTGAAGAAACCACGTATCTTTCTGTTCCGTGCAAAAACTACGTATCTCTGTCAGTCGCTTTAAAAACTTCTAATAATATTCTAATATTTTTAAGAAAAAAAATTAAATTATTTAAAAAAAAATATATTTTATTGCATTAACTTTTGAAAAAATTATTACTTCATAACAAAATATTAACTTCAAAATAATAATAATAATAATAAAAATAATAATAATAAAATGTAGATCTTCTAAAGTGACTGACAGAGATAGGTAGTTTTTGCACGGAACAGAAAGATACGTGGTTTCTTCACTGAACGTGGAAGATACGTAACTTCTAAAATGTTCTTTAAACATACGTACATTCCACTTGGAGTGAACGATATGTGTAAAGTAATTGACTTATGATATTTTGTGCTCAAAAAACTATGAAGATAATATGTTCTTAAATCTTCTATTACAAAAAACAATTACATTACACATAGTATCGCCTAGTGATGCATAACGAGACTTTGTCCTTTCATAAAAGGAAAGAGATGAAACTGTAACATTAAATTGTTTTCATTGTATTTTTCGCGAGATTCTCGATATTCGCTCGTAATGCATCACTACTAGTATCGCCAAACGAAAGTTGATGTAAAATGAATATTTTCGACGTGTCCTTTTTTCAACTAAAATGCGAGGTGTCCTCTTTTTCAACCAAAATTCGAGGTGTCCTTTTTTTCGACTAACCCATCGAAATGAAGGGAATATTACATTTCATATTCGGAATATTCTAGTGGAATGTTCCAGGGATCTTAAAGTAATATTAAAATGTCCGCCCCACAGGAATATTCCAAAATAACATTGAGGGAATGTTCCACGGTAATTTCGAAGTAATATTCCAGGATGATGTTGAGGCAATATTCCACCGTAATATTAATGGAATATTCCAAGGTAATGTTGAATGAATATTAAGGGAATATTCCCAGAATATTCCCTGGAAATATTCATATCTTTTACAATTTTGAAAGAAATAACGAAAGCCCTAACATAGTAACAAAGATTCTTTGGGCTGACACTAATTCTCCCATTACCCCACAGAATTGTTACAGGCCAAAATTTGAATAAAAAAATAAAAATATTAACAAATTTTATTATTATCTCGATTTTTATACAAGTATACATATCTACACATATTCACCTATAATATAATGAAAAAGCATAACTAAATAATACGATTTTAACTACTTATGGTGATGTTTAGAAATATTTTGCATTTTACAACGAAAACTAAAAAAATACATTTTCCCTTGTCTTTACTAAAAATTTGTCAAGAATGTAATCGTTTGTTTTGGAATGATATAAACAAAGGTTGTAGAAGATTTTCTAGACATTGCAGCGAATTTTAAGGCTTTTAAGTACGTGAAATTTAAAAGCTCACATTACCCCACGCTCCCCTGCACAAAAAATAAAAAAGATATTTCAAAAATAATATTTTCCCATCTTTTAGTACTTTTGACCCATTTTTCCCTAAATTTTTTATTAAAACCAGCCAATATCGTAGGTTTAAACTTGTTCACAATGTGAATCATCTTAAAATGCTATATGGGGCGTTCCATGGCTCTATGAACCGACGAAATTTTGGTTTTGCTTATACCCAAGCAGCACGGAATATAACCTTAAAATGAAGGGAATATTACATTTCATATTCGGAATATTCTAGGGATCTTAAAGTAATATTAAAATGTCCGCCCCACAGAAATATTCTAAAAATAACATTGAGGGAATGTTCCACGGTAATTTCGAAGTAATATTCCAGGATGATGTTGAGGCAATGTTCCACCGTCATATTAATGGAATATTCCAAGGTAATGTTGAATGAATATTAAGGGAATATTCCATTAATATTACGGTGGAACATTCCTTCAACATCATCCTGGAATATTACTTCGATATAATCGTGGAACATTCCCTAAATGTTATCTTGGAATATTCCTGTGCAGCGGACATTTTAATATTACTTCCCCAGTAGCACGTAATATTACAGCGATATTGAGAACATTGCCTTAACATTACCAATATTGCCTCAATGTCGTGGCATATTGCTGGAATGTTCCCAATATTACGTGCTACTGGGGTTTAAGATCTCTGGAACGTTCCACTGGAATATTCCGAATATGAAATGCAATATTCCCTTAAATTTAAGGTTATATTCCGTGATACTTGGGTACTTTGTAATTTGATAGTGTTTAGGGTCCTAAATAAGTGTGCCAAAAAGTTTTACAAAATTTTTAATATTTTTCAAGATATTTGCAAGGGTGCGTTCATAAATGATGTCACGTCTTTTGGGGGAGGGTGGAGGGTCTCTACTAAACGTGACACAATGTATTTTTACATGTAAAATTGCATGAAATTTGTTTGACAGGGGGAGGGGGGAGGTTATAAAATCCCGAAAAATTGCGTGACATCATTTGTGAACGCTCTTCAATCAAATAATTTCAACACTTTTTTTCAGGAATTTTTATCTCGTAAACTATATAAAAGTTCTATTTTATTAATTTTTTTGAGAAATGTTTTTTTGAAATTTTTACTGCATTATTCTTACGCACGTCACCGTCACCAATATTGTTAAAATATATATTGTAACAATATTGTTACGACAAATTTGTCTAGACTTTGGGTTTTTGCAAGTCTAGACAATATTGTTATATAATAATATAAATTTTTCTTTCTAAACTAGAGCTTGAACATTTACAAAATTAAAACCTTATAGTGGTTAGAAAATGTAAAAAATTATTAATATTTTTAAAAATATAAATTATTTTATTTAAAATCATTGTGTAATAAAACAAAAATTATGAAGTGACATTTTAAAAAATTGTCATTGTACATTATACGAAATGTTATTTTTACGTATTCCCAAGCAGCACGGAATATACCCTGAAGATCAAGGGAATATTACATTTCATATTCGGAGTATTCCAGTGGAATGTTCCAGGGATCTTAAAGTAATATTAAAATGTCCGCCCCACAGGAATATTCCAAGATAACATTGAGGGAATGTTCCACGGTAATATCAAAGCAATATTCCAGGATGATGTTGAGGGAATGTTCCACCGTAATATTAATAGAATATTCCAGGGTCATGTTGAGGGAATGTTCCCAGGTAATATTAAATATGTTGAAAATGCCATTGAATCTCATTTTTACTAAAGAAAGAAGAAAAAAAGAAAAAAAAGTCAAATTTTTTCAAAGTATGAAATTTTGGAATGTTCCCAGGGAATATTCTTGGAACATTCCCTCAATATTCCCTCAACATGAACCTGAAATATTCCATTAATATTACGATGGAACATTCCGTCAACATCATCCTAGAATATTGCTTCGATATTACCGTGGAACATTCCCTCAATGTTATCTTGTAATATTCCTGTGGGGCGGACATTTTAATATTACTTTAAGATCCCTGGAACATTCCACTGGAATACTCCGAATATAAAATGTAATATTCCCTTCATCTTCAGGTTATATTCCGTGCTGCTTGGGTTCTCTTATAAATCTTTCATTTTCGTCCACTATCCTGGATTCGCCATTTTGTATTTTTAAAAAGTGACTTTGGATTCATAATCAGTGGAATTTTACTGCAAAACAGTTGAAAAGTACTAAAATATCAGTCATTCCTCACTGATTGTTATTTTATTGTAATTTATTTATTATTGTAAATTTCTGTCAAACAAATAATTTTACTAAAAGTCAGTTGAAAATTACACTTACAGAAATATAAGTCATTTTTCACTGATTATCCATTTAAAAAATTATTGTTGATTTCTGTCAAACAAACAAACCCAAGTGCGAAATGCCAAGACTGCAAAAACGGCCCATAATTGGTCTAGTAATGTCTGCCGAGAATTGGCAGTAGTTACTAGGCCATTACTGGTGTTCAAAACGTCCCATTGATGGGCCAATGATGGCGCCGATGGTCAGATTTTCAAATTTTTTAAGACTGGGCCAGCTCTCGGCCCAATAGTGGCACATTCCTGGCAAATTTGATCAATCTTTAATGACAAAAAGCAGTTGCCAGTGATGTGCCGACCATCGGCCCATTAATGGCACTTTAATGGCAAAAATTTTGTATCTTTGATGGCAAATTATAATTGGCAGAATTGGGGCGTAGCTTGGCCCAATAACGGCACATTATTGGCAAAGTAGATAAATCTTTAAAGGAAAAATTCAATTGCCAGTGATGTGACGAAGATCAGCCCTGGCGGGTTGGGCTACCGTAAATGTACCCAAGTTATGGTAGATTTAAGGTAGGTTTTGGGTAGACTTAAAAAATTGCTATTATTCAATGAAATATTATAAAATAAATAATTGGGAATAATAAAGTAACATTTGTAGATTAAATTTTTGAATTATATTATGTAAATTAAACAATTATAAATAAATTATTGATATGTAAAAGTGACAAAGTAGTTTCCAGTAAATATAGTGGGTTTTAAATAGCATATTTAGTGAATAATGAAAAGAAAAAAATTAGGAAAACTTATTTAATTTAACAAAAGTAATCATTAAAGCATTTATTTATTACATATTTAGGGCAAATTAATGTTTACTTATTGAATAATTATAGTTTAAAGTTGGAGATGTCAGTTCTACCGTGAAATGTATGCGTGTGTGTGTGAAGCAATGATAATATACTACTTGATATATCGCCGCGCATTTCTCACGACAGATGGCGGGACTGACATTCGAACTCCTCTGCTTTATCCACATTTAAAACAAGAAATAGGAAAACCAACTTTCCAAGATGAATTTTATTTAAAGCAATTCTAAAAATTGTATATTGAAATTAACCTTTTTTTAATTTAATCAATTTCAATGACAATTATTAGTATATTTAATAAAATATAAAAAATAAAAAAGCAGAAAATAAATAATTATACTAAGAAAGATAAAATATGCAATTTTTTCCCAATTTTCTAAAATTAATAGAAAATTTACTTTTTAGACCAATTAAAATGAGATTCTAACTCCTCCTACTTTAAAAAAGCAATTTTTTATTCGTTGGTTCAACATTACAAAAAGGGAGTGAATATTCAATTTTTAAAAAGTTACATTTAGTCTTAACCCATTAAGAAAAAAAGATGTCTGGCCAATAAAAATTAAACTCCTCCTATTTTCAAAATGCAATTTTTGATTTGTTAGTTGAGTGAATTTAATATTTGAAAAATAAAACATAAATAATACCAACCCCCAAAGAAAAAATGGATGATTTAGACCAATGAAAATAATAAACAAACTCCTCCCATTTTCAAAATCAATTTTTCTATTTGTTAGTTTATTAGTTAAACAAAATGGAGAAAAAATTAATATTTAAAAAATAAATCATATAATTCCAACCCCCAAAAGGAAAAATGGATGATTTAGACCAATTAAAATAAAATTTAAACTCCTCCTTCTTAAAGAAACCTTTTTTTCTATTTGTTGGTTGAGTTAAACAAAATGGAGAAAAAAGTAATATTTAAAAAATATAAAATTTAGTCACAACCCCTAAAAGATAAAATGGATGTTTAAGACCCATTAAATTAAAATTTAAACTCCTCCCTCTTAATAAAAACTATTTTTTATTCGTGGGTTCAATAGAACAAAATGGAGAAAATATTAAACTTTAAAAAATATAAGTCTCAACCCCTCACGAAAAAAATGCTATTAGCCAATAAAAAAATCAAACTCCTCCTATATTTTTATTCATTGGTTCAGTTAAACAAAATGGAGAAAAATTTATTATTTAAGAAATAAAACATATAATTCCAACCCCCAAAGAAAAAATGAATGTTCTAGACCAAATAAAATAAAATTTAAACTCCTCCTTATTAATCTAAGCTTTTTTTCAATTGTTGGTTAAGCTAAACAAAATGGAGAAAAAATTAAATATTTTAATTTAAAACATACTATTCCAACCCCCTAAAAAAATAAATGTTCTAGACCAATTAAAATAGAATTTTAACTTCTCCTTCTTAAAGAAACCTTTTTTTCTATTTGTTGCTTCAATAAAACAAAATGGAGAAAATATTAAACTCTAAAAAATATAAAATTTAGTCCCAACCCCTTACGAAAAAAGAGACTGCTATTAGCCAATAAAAAAAATCAAACTCCTCCTACAGATATATTTATTTATGGGTTCAGTTAAACAAAATGGAGAAAAATTAATATTTAAAAAGTAAATCATATAATTCCAACCCCCAAAAAGAAAAATGAATAATTTAGACCAATTAAAATAAAATTTAAACTCCTCCTTCTTAAAGAAACCTTTCTTTCTATTTATTGGATGAGCTAAACAAAATGGAGAAAAAATTAATATTTAAGAAATAAAACATATAATTCCAACCCCCCAAAAGAAAAAATGGATGTTTTAGACCAACTAAAATAAAATTTAAACTCCTCCTTCTTAAAGAACAAGAGTTCTTCAATAGAACAGAAATATATGATTTATTTTTTAAATATTACTTTTTTCTCCATTTTGTTTAACTAAGCCAACAAATAGAAAAATTGATTTTGAAAATGGGAGGAGTTTGTTTATTATTTTCATTGGTCTAAATCATCCATTTTTTCTTTGGGGGTTGGTATTATTTATGTTTTATTTTTCAAATATTAATTTCACTCAACTAACAAATCAAAAATTGCATTTTGAAAATAGGAGGAGTTTAATTTTTATTGGCCAGACATCTTTTTTTCTTAATGGGTTAAGACTAAATGTAACTTTTTAAAAATTGAATATTCACTCCCTTTTTGTAATGTTGAACCAACGAATAAAAAATTGCTTTTTTAAAGTAGGAGGAGTTAGAATCTCATTTTAATTGGTCTAAAAAGTAAATTTTCTATTAATTTTAGAAAAATGGGAAAAAATTGCATATTTTATCTTTCTTAGTATAATTATTTATTTTTTGCTTTTTTATTTTTTATATTTTATTAAATATACTAATAATTGTCATTGAAATTGATTAAATTAAAAAAAGGTTAATTTCAATATACAATTTTTAGAATTGCTTTAAATAAAATTCATCTTGGAAAGTTGGTTTTCCTATTTCTTGTTTTAAATGTGGATAAAGCAGAGGAGTTCGAATGTCAGTCCCGCCATCTGTCGTGAGAAATGCGCGGCGATATATCAAGTAGTATATTATCATTGCTTCACACACACACACGCATACATTTCACGGTAGAACTGACATCTCCAACTTTAAACTATAATTATTCAATAAGTAAACATTAATTTGTCCTAAATATGTAATAAATAAATGCTTTAATGATTACTTTTGTTAAATTAAATAAGTTTTCCTAATTTTTTTCTTTTCATTATTCACTAAATATGCTATTTAAAACCCACTACATTCACTGGAAACTACTTTGTCACTTTTACATATCAATAATTTATTTATAATTGTTTAATTTACATAATATAATTCAAAAATTTAATCTACAAATGTTACTTTATTATTCCCAATTATTTATTTTATAATATTTCATTAAATAATAGCAATTTTTTAAGTCTACCCAAAACCTACCTTAAATCTACCATAACTTGGGTAGATTTACGGTAGCCCAACCCGCCAGGGAGCCCATTAATGATACATTAGTGGCACTTTAATGGCAAACATTTTGTATCTTTGATGACAAATTGTAATTGCCAGAATTCGGGGGTAGCTTGGCTGAATAATGGCACAATATTGGCAAAGTTGATCAGTCTTTAATGGCAAAAGACAATTGCCAATGATGTGACAAAGATCGGCCCATTAAAGGCACATTAGTGGCACTTTAATGGCAAAAATTATGTATCTTTGAAGGCAAATTATGATTACCAGTATTGGGGCGTAGCTTGGCTCAATAATGGCACATTCATGGCAAAGTTGATCAATCTTTAATGGCAATATTCAATTGCCAGTGATGTGATGAAGATCGGCCTATTAATGGCACATTAGTGCCATAAAGAGTAAGTTTGCGATTAATTCAGGGAAATAAACTGTATAAATATTATGAATTAATTAGTTAATTAAATAAAAAATATATTTTTTTAAAATTTTTTCAACACTGGGGAGTAATGGCAGCCAATAATGGGCCATTAATGTTTACCGAGAATCGGCCGATGATTGGCTGCCGACGGCCTACCGCGGTTAACCTCCCGACAGTCGGGCCACTATTGTCTGCCAAGAGTAGGCACTGACTATGCCGTCACTGGGCCAGTTTTGGGCCGTTTTTAATTTCGCACTTGGGAATAAGTAAATACACAAGTAAATAAATCATTTCCCTTACAACACAGACAGCGCAGCATTAGCGAGTGAGGTACTTACGTATATTTAAAAAAATTTCAACAGACACTACGTGAATCAACGAACCTTAAAAAATTCAACAATTTATATTATCAATCGTTTATTAAATCTATATATGTGATTTGTGTATATGTAGCAGTTTATATCTGCACATGAGTCAGTATACATGTGTATATAATTTATGTACATGTGTGAGTATACATGTACATGTGATTAGTGTATATGTTAAGTATACATGTGTGGGTGTTTTTCGTGCATGCTTGATATTCATAGAACACTACTGCGCATGCCTGATATTCATAGAACACTACTGCGCATGCCTGACATTGATAGAACACTACTGCGCATGCGTGACATTGATAGAAAACTACTGTGCATGCCTAATATTCATAGAACACTACTGCGCATGCGTAACATTGATAGAACACTACTTCGCATGCCTGATATTCATAGAACACTACTGCGCATGCGTGACATTGATAGAACACTACTGCGCATGCGTGACATTGATAGAAAACTACTGCGCATGCGTAACATTGATAGAAAACTACTGCGTATGCGTAACATTGATAGAACACTACTGCGCATGCGTGACATTGATTGAAAACTACTGCGCATACGTGACATTGATAGAAAACTACTGCGCATACGTGACATTGATATAACACTACTGCGCATGCGTGACATTAATATAACACTACTGCGCATGTGTAACATTGCTAGAACATTACTGCGCATGCGTAATATTGATAGAACCCTACTGCGCATGCGTGACACTGATAGAACACTACTGCGCATGCGTGACACTGATAGAATACTACTTTGCATGTGTGACATTGATAGAATACTACTGTGCATGTGTGACATTGATAAAACACTACTGCGCATGCGTGACATGACATGTATGTGTTTTGTGTATATGTGTAACATTCATGGGTATGTGTTTTTTGGACATGTGTGAGTGAAGTATTTTCAAAGATAGTTAGATAGAATAGAAAGAGGTGTGAGTCGGTCGGTCGGTCGTACATTAACTTAATATAATATAGAGGATAGAGGATTACCTGGAATGTTCACCCAACACAATATTATTTACATTGAGATTAAAATAAAAGAAGTACTTTTGTGAAATGGAATTCTAATTTTCTTAGTACAAAATGATATTAGATTGACTATACAAACACAGAAAAATTGAATTTAAAAAATAGCATGTTAGAGAATCAAGTTGCATGCAGATCGATCAATTTTGGGAAGTGCTATTCACAATAATCCAAATAATATATATTGAATTTTCCAAAATTAATGACATCAAACTACTGAAAACTCCTTCGTAAACGACACATTCTGACGTTAAATAGGAACAGTTTAAATGCCAGGTAACAAGTTTAAAGTGATTCAAGTAGATGTTCAAGACAATTGTTCCTCTATATTGGATCCCCACGTTTGAATTAGAAAATCTGATGATATATTCGTAACAAGAGGCACAAAAATCCCCGAGTAACAATTATCAAGCAAATCGAGTAAATCTGTTAAATGTATGTTCGCCATATTGGATCCGCCATTTTGTATTTTGATAATCCTATTACAGATTCGTTATCAGCGATCCCAAAAACCTCTAAGTAACAATTTTCAAGCGAATCGAACAATTTTTTTAAATTCTTGTCCGACATAATAAATCCGCCATTTTGTATTTTGAAACTTCGATTATAGATTCGTAATGAGCGACCTTAAAAAACATATAAATTCTTAGTTCTATTATGAATTAAATTTTAAATAAATTAAACACAAAGTTTCAGTGGTTGCAGGCGATAATGGCTTAATGCGTGTTACAGTTAATAATAATTTAAATTTTCTGAAAAGTGAAAATGTCAGATGTAATAAATATTTACATCATTTTTCAAGACGAACTTTTTTTCTTTTTGAAATTTTGTTGTATATTGTAAATGTGGCGAAAAAACTTCTAATTTTCATTTTTGAAAAAACAAAAAAAATTTTTATTCCTCTTTAAGTCGCGGGACCCCGATAAATTCTGTTGGAAAATAATCTTTAGACTTCCAGGAAGTAATAAAAAAAACGAGAAGAAAAAAACGCTGGGGTTTATGAGAAAATTTGATTTGATTTTTTTTCGAAAAATAGCCGCCATTTTGTTAAATTTAAATTTTTTTTAATTAAACCTGTGGGATTTCAAAGAACATTTAATCCGGAATTAGGGACAAAAAGAATCATTACATTATAGGCAGATACAAGAAAGATACAATAATTTTAATATTTTTTACCGTCATTTTCTTGAAATCAGACTTCGCAGTTTTAAAAATTCAAATGCGCCTAACTTCGTTAAATAATTTTTTTTTGCAAAATGGCAAAACACGTATCGTCTAAAATTGTGTGAAAAATAATATATTTGCATAAAAAACGATAATTTGCCTTACATACATATAGCCTGTCTGAATTGAAATGGAATCAACCAATAGAGACTGTTAAAAAATTTTAAATAGGTTTAATTTCTATTCTTTTTCTTCAAATGACGCAATAAAATTATCAACGTTGTAAAAAATGGTTTATAATTTTAAAAAACCTCCTTTTTAGAAAAGGGCCTATTTTGTCGGTCCTTTTAAAATTATTCCGTAATTTTAAAATGAAGTGGGAAAAAATTCTTCATGAAGAGGGAAAAAAAACTTCATGATTTTTCATGATTAAGGTGCCCTAGACCGTAAACAATTTTTATCTGAATAACTTACAGAAGAAACAGAGATATTGACGTTAGAGTCTTTGTTTTTGTAGTCGTAGAAGTAAAAATTCCAATATTTTGTCAAATTATTCATAATAGAGACTGTTAAGCAATTTTATAATTAAAAGAAACCTGCTATTTAGAAAAGGGTCCATTTTGTGGAATTTTCGTATTTTTAAAAATGGGTTGGGGGTTGATTTTAAAAATTTTAAACCTATTGATTTTTCATCTTGAAGGTGTCCTGGACTGGAAACAATTCTTATTTGAATAACTTCCCAGAAGAATCAGAGATATCACCATCAATTGGTATCACAATCTTTAATTTCGTTTTTCTCGAAATGAAGTTTTGGCGCATTTAAACTTTGAAATTCTGTAACTTATCGAATTTTTCACCAAAAAAGTTCTATAATTACTCAAAGTTTTTCAAATTTCGCAAGGAATTCGACCATATAGATAAGTCTAATTGTGCCAAAATGGACCCTTTTCATATGGACGTCCACATATGAACTATTATACTTACCTTTGCCTTTTTAAAAAAATTAAACCTATTTTCTTTTCGTTCTTTATAAAAAAATAGTATAAAAATGTTTTTATTTTGTTTTCCCACAATTATGTATATAGTTTTGTACAGTAATTACTGAAAAACATACACTATAAGGCGTAGCGTGCGAGCAGCTTGCAAGCTATTTTTGAAAGTTTACTTAAACTCCTTAAATTCAACAGGCCCATCTAAAGACTTTTTGGAAAATTCTCTACTCTATACTCTCTAAATCTGATTCAGTGAAATTCCACTGAAGATCAGTGGAATTTGACTGGGAGTCAGTGACTGTATTCTCGCGATTTGAATCAGTGGAATTTTACTGAAAATCAGTTAAAAATTAGTGAAATATCAGTCATTTTTAACTGATCTTTAGTTAAATTTCACTGATTTAAATCAAGAGAATAGTCACTGATTCTCAGTGGAATTTCACTTATTTAGTTTTAGAGAGTACAGAAGGATTTTCAAAAATATTTGATTTGACTTTTCTATTTCTTTGACAGGCTTCATGACTACAGTTTTACAAGAGTCCATACATTAAGCCATCGTTTTGATTGCAAGAGACGTCTCAAGTTTTGCAAGTGGCTCTTGAAAAATCACGAATCGGATCCTAGTGAACAACATCCTTTTCACTGACAAATCACGTTTTGGCAGAGAGGGTACATTTAATTATAGAAATGAACACTACTGGAGTGACAGAAATTTGTTCCTGAAAATGCCACACTGTCACCAAAATAGATTATCTGTAAATCTGTGGGCAGGGATTATAGATGGTAAATTGGTAAGCATCCTACATAGTAGCAATTCTTCAAGCATTTAGACAACGTTGATTATTAAAAAAGTTTCTTCCTTTTTCCTTGAGTTTCTTTAATTTATTTATATTAACAAATTTACTTCTTCGATTCCAGATAGGTCTTTTCCAGATAAATGGCTATTTGAATGGTAATCAGTATAAAAATTTCTTAAGTAAACACCTCCCTCGGTTATTAAGAGCTAATGGAATTAAGGATGATAGAAAGCATTGGATTCAACAAGATGGATTGACAGCTCATCGACATCTTAAAGTATTAAAATACCTAAAAAGAAAATATAAAAAAAGAAACATGGCTCTGGGAGCAAGAAAAGAGTGGCCCGCAAGGTCGCCGGACTTAAATCCGTGTGACTTTTTTCTTTGGGGGCATGTAAAAGCGCATATCTATTCTAATCCAATCGAAAATGAAGAGCAGTTACATGAAAGAATCAGAGAAGCTTTCGCAACTATTACTCCTGACATGTTACGAAAATGTACCCTGAACTTGATAAAACGGGCAAAATGTTGCATAGAAGCAAAAAGAAAGACTATCGAAAATATTCTTTCAAAGTCCGTTAGAGACAACTTGCCTGAAAATTAAAGACAAATCACATTTGATCACCAAAGAGAATATCGAAGCAGAAGTTCGAGGCATAGAATTTGCTTATAATTTTTTCAAAATTAATTATGAACAAAATTACTATTTTCTAAAAATAAGAAAATAAATGTTTCTTTACTTTTCATTCTATTTCTTTATAACTTTTATAAATCCCTATACGAGACTACTGGCAGTTGTTCAAGTGAATTAATTTTTTTCTACTTTTTATATATCAACAAAAAAAAATTAAAAATATTGCAGTTTTATACTTTAATTGTTTTGTAACAACAAGTAGTATATTTAGATAAACTTGTAATATACTTTTCATTTACTTAAAAAAATTATTATTTTTATTTATTGACCCCTTACAGAATTTACATACGAAGAAGCAGTTATCTCCTAAATTTGAAGTATATCAAACTGCATTTAATCACCGGTTTAGATTTAAAATAAAATTTCTCTTCAAACATTTTTTATAAAATTATTACCAACTGTTAATAAATAAAAATATGACTATAAATAATAATAATAAATAAATAATTATAATAATGATAATAAATATAATAATAATAATAATATAATAAATAGTGAAAATAATTAATAATAGGGGAGAGTCTCCAGTTGTGAGACACCTCCAGTTGTGAGACAGTCAATTTTTTTAACATGCAATATTAAAAAGCCGATTGGTTTATATAAAAACATTTCTTTTTATATGAGCCAACTTTTTCGTGTACGCCGAAGCGGATATATAAACTGTTTTTGTTAAATACCAACACTGTGTGTGATAATCGACTAAAAAGCGTTTTTCAATAAATGCAAAGTACTTTTTTCCAAGTTAATTAATTGGAAAAGGTAAATGTAATGCATTTTCTTTTAGTGTTTTCTTTATATTTTGTGATGCAATATTGCATTGTTCCAATCTACGGTTGAAAATAATTTAATTTTCCTTTTTCAAAATAGCGCCAATTTCTGGGTGTGAGACACAGCATATCACCAGTTGTTGAGACGGTGTCAACACACATCTGGGCAGCATAAAAAATACGACTTTGCAGGCATACTATTTAAATATTGTTTTGATTTTTTTCTAGTATTTTTGGGCATGTCAAGTGGAAAAAAGTCAATTAATTCATAAGAAATCAATTTTAATGCTCTTGTTGAATATAAAGCTATTAAATTGTGTTCATTTGATAGTCAAATTTTGGCGAATAAATAATATAATAAATATAATAAAATTGTCGAATAAATAATATAATATATATATTATTAATACTAGTTACTATTTTTGCGCGCTACGCACGCCCCTTTTCTTTCTGCTATTAAAAATGGAAACGTTTTTACACCGAAAAGTTTCTAATATTATTCTAAAGACACACACTTAGTTATTAAAAACATTTTATCTTTAAAGGATTAAATTTTATTTTAAATTTTGTGTACCTATTCCCTTTTTGAATAATATGTTCTGGTAATATAACATTATCATCTGCATCATTTAATTCACCATTGACAACTTTAAGTAAAAAATCTACAAATTCCGTTTCTTGTGGTAAAGCTTTCATATTATCTGTTAATGTGTATTTTTTGAAATATTTATATAGTTTATTATTTTTTATTGATAAATTTACTATTTCTGACTTAGTAAACCGTTCTTTAATTGGTAAAGTTTGTCGAAAATCTCCGCCTAGAATTACAATTTTACCACCAAAAGGTTCGTTGGAATAGATAATCCATAATTTCTAAAGCATATTTTGGAGCCATTGGTGCTTCATCCCAAATAAAAACATCTATATTTTTTAAAAAGAGGCCTTCTAAAGATGGAACTTTAATGTTTGAAGATGAATCACTGTATAATGGAACGGGTAAGCCTACAACTTTATGAACAGTTTTCCCATTAGGAAGCAGAGTCGCAGCTATACCTGTAAATATCATGTTGCAAAGATTTATTCCTTTACTTCTTAACAATTGCCATAGAACCATCAAAAGAAGAATCCTTTAGGGCATCAAGTACATAATCCACTACAAGTTTTTGTTTTACATTTAATTTAGCATAATTCTGTTCTCCTATGTTAATATGCTCTGCAATATTTATATCATTAACTTGTTCAGTAAAAATTTCATCTTGTATATCTAATAACCCCTGAAAGTCAGTTAAATAATATCCTTCGTTAAATAACATTGTTTTAATATTTCTACAAGCCCTTTGTTCAGCTTCAATGTCGTTTATTTTTTAACAATCTTCTGACATTTGACCCTTAAATTGTTCCCATATATCTCCTATCCTTCACTTTGACGGTTTTCTACGTCACACCCCCTAACTACTTTTTCAGGGCTGTCCATATTGTATATATTATTTGAGACACACTGGGAGAATTTTCATAGACAAATGTTATGAAATTATATTATTATAATTTTAATTATTATGAAATTAATTAATTGTCCGTTGGAAAGTAAATGATATTCATGTTAAAGTAATTTTGATATTAATTATTATGGTAATTAATACAATATGTGGCACGCTCTGAGGAAAGGTACCTAAGAGGCAAAAATTTTGAGGTTATGTTTTTAATTTTTTGAGTAAAAATACAAAAAGAGAATCAATTATTAATTAAAAATTGTTGGTCTTCAAGCAATCATTATATTCAAAATATTTAATGAAAAGTGGTTTCAAATTCAAATAATTAAAAATAAACTTTTAATGAAGATAAAACTAACATGAACCCAACCTATAATTCGTTTGCTTCGTACTTTTCTTGGGAGCGCGTCACATATGTTATTTTTATTATTATTATAATATTAATAAACATCTAATACATTACATTTTAATTCTTATTTAATTAACATGATTTTAATAATTGATTTTCTATATTATATTAATATTATATATTATTATATTAATATATAATTAAACTTTTTAATTATTTAGATATTTAAATGAATAATGTAGTTAAAATAATATGCATTATCATTTAAATTACACAGCCCCACAAAAAAAAGTGTCGTGCGCGGCAGACCAGACTAGTCATTTCCTATGTATTTTGACGCGCTGAACACGAATCCGAAGTCCGTTTTGCTCCATCACGTCAGGATTTTTTTCTAACCTCAAAAAATCTGTCGGATTTTGAGAGGTAGGCTATTTTTTCTTAAATTAATGGATTTACTTCAAACTTGGTAACTAGGGGTTTTTTGGGTCGCTGATAACAAATTTGAAGTTAGATTTTCAAAATTCAAAATGGCGGCTCCAATATGGCGAACGAATTTTTTAAAAGTTAATGGATTTACTTCAAACTTGGTAACTAGGGGTTTTTTGGGTCGCTGATAACGAATTTGAAGTTAGATTTTCAAAATTCAAAATGGCGGATCCAATATGGCGGACGAATTTCTTAAAAGTTAATGGATTTACTTCAAACTTGGTAACTAGGGGTTTTTTGGGTCGCTGATTACGAATCTGAAGTTAGATTTTCAAAACTCGAAATGGAAATTCTTATATACATAAGTAAGGTATTCACGTCCTTTTATGGTAGCGCACTCTTTTGTCCTCAAAGGATCTGTGTAATGGTTTTCGTTTCAAATTGGTGCCTCCAGGTACAATATCCCTTTTCAGCATCCAACAGTAGTCGGACATCTATATTTACATCCCATCTTCCTTGATAACGACGCTCAAATTCTTTAAGATCTTGATGGAATCGTTCTCCTTGTTCTTCACTGTAATCTCCCAAATTTTCAGGGAATCGATCCCGATGCGAGTCTAAGTAATGCATCTTTATGCTCATTAAGCATCCTAACTTACTAAAAATTTTAATCATATCACTAACTATTTGCTCCCAATTTTCACTCTTGTGATTACCCAGAAAATTTTCGACAACTGCATTGAAACTAACCCATGCGGCTTTCTCCTTTTTATTCATCTTGGTGATAAATTGCTCATCTTTTAACAATTTGCGAATTTGTGGTCCGTCAAAAATCCCTTCTATTAGTTTCGCATCAGATTTTTCTGGAAACTTTTGTTCCAGGTATTTAAAACAGTTTCCTTCTTTATCTAAGGCTTTGACAAATTGTTTCATTCCTCCTAGTTTCGTGTGTAAGGATGGAATTATCACCTTTGAAGGGTCGATTAGGGGATTTTCTATTATATTTTTTGAACCTGGTTCGAAAGAATTTCTTTTTGGCCATTGTTTTTTAATGTAGTGATTTGTTCGATCTCTACTGTCCCACAAACACAGGAAACATGGTGTTTTTGTAAAACCTGATTGTTGTCCAAGTAGTATGCTTAAAATCTTAAAATCTCCACAAATTTGCCAGTTGTGTTCTCGGTATCTAATTTTATCCAAAACTAGTTTCATATATTCATAGTTTTCTTTCATTTCCGTTGAATGCGCTATTGGATTTGGAGCATAAATATTAGTATTATGTAGTAGTACTACTTTTAAACTTCTTTTCGAAGAGTCAATAAATAGTCTCCAATTTTCATCTTTGTATATATTTGTTTTTAATTTATTCATGAGTCCGACAACATCTGAGCAATATACCAACGACGGATTTTCATCTTTTGTAAAATATTGTCGGAATTCTTTTCTCTGTCTCGGTAAAAGCTAGCTGTTGTGCCTTTTGATAACAAGTTTCTCTTCTTCAACACTGATGCTAGGTGTTCTGCACAATCCTTCGGCAATTTTAAATCTCTAATGAGATTGCTAAGTTCTTCTTGGTTAAACGTTTGTCGAATCTTTATCTCCTGTTCATCATACGGAAGGTAATAGTCGTCCTCATCATCGGTTCTCGGGGCGCATGATTATTCCCCAAATGTCATTTTTCCGAAATGTCATCTTACCGAACTGCATTTTTGCGAATACTCATTTTTGCGAAAAGCCAATTTTGCAAAATGCCACTTTTGCGAATTGTCATTTTTTCGAAAAGCTATTTTTGCGAATTGTCATTTTTGCGAATCTCCATTTTTACGAATTGTCAATTTTCCGAAAAGTTATTTTTGCAAATCGCCATTTTTACGAATTGTAATTTTTGCGAATTGTCATTTTTGAGAAATGTCATTTTTGCGAATTGTCAATTTTGCGAATCACCATTTTTACGAATTGCCATTTTTGCGAATTGACATTTTTGCGAATTGTCATTTTTGAGAAATGTCATTTTTGCGAATTGGCCATTTTACGAATCGCCATTTTTACGAATTGCCATTTTTATGAATTGTCATTTTTGCGAATAGTCATTTTTGCGAAAAGTTATTTTTACGAATTGTAATTTTTGCGAATTGCCATTTTTGCGAATCGCCATTTTTACGAATTGTCAATTTTCCGAAAAGTCATTTTTGCGAATCGACATTTTTACGAATTGTCAAATTTCCGAAAAGTCATTTTTGCGAATTGTCATTTTTGCGAAAAATACAATAGAAAACTTGTAGGTCTATAAGTTCACTATTGTATTTTTCGCAAAAATGACAATTCGCAAAATTGACTATTCAGAAAATTGACAATTCGTAAAAATGGCGATTCGCAAAAATGACTTTTCGGAAAATTCACAATTCGCAAAAATGTCGATTTGCAAAAATGACAATTCGTAAAAATGACTTTTCGCAAAAATGACTATTCGCAAAAATGACAATTCGTAAAAATGGCTATTCGTAAAAATGGCGATTCGCAAAAGTGCAGTTCGGTAAAATGACATTTCGGAAAAATGACATTTGGGGAATAATCATGCGTCCCTCGGTTCTCATGTCTTTATTTTCAAAATCTAGAACATCTTCAGTTGAACTGTCAATTTCCAAGGTTTTGGGAGAAGAAGGTGGATTGCATGAAATTTCTGGTTTTTTTACAGTGGGGACATTAGCATACAATATGTTCTTTTTATTTTTGTTATTATATCCTTGCACATTGGTGTTGCAAAAATAACAATCTTTTTGATTTAATGGTTTTTCCCACAAAGTTGGCTTTATAAACTTTAGTTTATCCTCTTTTAGGCCAGTCAATGAAGACAAAAAGTGCACAAAAATACAAACAGCAAAGTCTAAACGGTTTCTGGTAGTTTGGGGGCTCCTTATAAGAGCCCCACAGTTTGCTCTCGATTTCCGGGTGCGAAAAAGAGTGTAAACAATCGCCAAAGTTTGGAAAACATGGTTTTTCGATGCTCGTTGCTTCCGGTTAAATTTTAGTGGAAAAAGTTGTTATTGAAAGTTATAGAGCTTGGAAATACCTTTCAAATGATGGGTCATACGTTAAAAAAGGTTAATTAGTTTAGTTGCAAATGAATTTAAACCATTAAAAATAGCACTTCTTTAATTGTTTAATAACATTGTTAATAATTATCGAATTTGTTCATAACTTACCAGGAATGTTCTCCTTGCGTAGCTGAATAAATCCCAAAAAAAATTAACTAGATCGGAGAAATAGTTTATGCATAATTCCATTTGTTAAATAAAAACATGTAATTTTCAACGGAATTTCTCCACTTTTGGTCCATCGAATTTCGATTTTTTTTTTTGGAAAGTACACTTAAGAAGTCAAGCTTTCATCCTATTTAAATGGCCAATTGATTTTATTTATCTAAGTGCATAATAAAAAGGGTTAAAAAAGGGTATGTTTTTTTGTCATAAACAAATGGAATTACTCAGTCAATTTTCACTTTATCAATTTATTGTAAACGGCATTTAATTTTATTTGTTTTCACAAAACTTTTTCAAAAAAAAAATCCAACCTAGTTTCAAGGGGGGGAGAGTTAGTTTTTATTTTTTAAAAAATTCCTGACTAGATAATAATTAATATTTTTAATTAAAAATTGTGCCACTTATAGTTCAATACATGTATTTTACGATAAAAAATTAAACATAAGGTTTTGTGCATTTATTTTCCATTTACATCAAGTAAAAGTAAATATATCCTTTTTTCAACCTCTAAACGTCGGAGTGGGGGAACTCGGTACGCGGGAATTTCGCCCGCCACAAACAGAATTCAGCCGTTCAAATTTGCAAAAATTGTCATAACTTCGTTAATTATTTACCGATTTTAATCATTCTTTTTTTAATTTGATGTATTTTTTTACGCTGAATCCAAAAATGATTTTATATTTTTTCAAAATACAATATTTTTAAAAATAAAAGAGAAAATTTTTTTAACAAAAAATTTTTAATTATTATTTATAACATTTGACAAAAAATTCTTTTCGTACATATAATTCCATTGCATTCAGAATAATATTATGACATAAAAAAATTCAAATTAATTATTTATAAGCTTGTAGCATTAGGTTCACATATGCACGCCTGTTCAACTATCAATACAACGATGCTACACACTTATATAAAAATAATTTGAATTTCTTATGTCATAATATTATTCTGAATGCAATGGAATTATATGTACGAAAAGAATTTTTTGTCAAATGTTATAAATAATAATTAAAAATTTTTTGTTAAAAAAATTTTCTCTTTTCTTTTTAAAAATATTGTATTTTGAAAAAATATAAAATCATTTTTGGATTCAGCGTAAAAAAATACGTCAAATTAAAAAAAGAATGATTAAAATCATTAAATAATTAACGAAGTTATGACAATTTTTGCAAATTTGAACGGCTGAATTCTGTTTGTGGCGGGCGAAATTCCCGCGTACCGAGTTCCCCCACTCCGACGTTTAGAGGTTGAAAAAAAAAAAGGATATATTTACTTTTACTTGATGTAAATGAAAAATAAATGCACAAAACCTTATGTTAAATTTTTTTTCGTAAAATACATGTATTGAACTATAAGTGGCACAATTTTCAATTAAAAATATTAATTATTATCTAGTCAGGAATTTTTTGAAAAATAAAAACTAACTCTCCCCCCCTTGAAAGTAGGTTGGATATTTTTTGAAAAAGTTTTGTGAAAACAAATAAAATTAAATGCCGTTTACACTAAATTGATAAAGTGAAAATTTACTGAGTTTTTCCATTTGTTTATGTAAAAAAACATACACTTTTTTGAAGTCCATTATTATGCACTTAGATAAAAAAAATCAATTGGCCATTTAAATAGGATGAAAGTTTGACTTCTTAAGTGTACTTTCCAAAAAAAAATCGAAATTCGATGGACCAAAAGTGGGGAAATTCCGTTGAAAAATTACATGTTTTTAGTTAACAAATGGAATTATGCATAAACTATTTCTCCGATCTAGTTAATTTTTTTTGGGATTTATTCAGCTACGCAAGGAGAACATTCCTGGTAAGTTATGAACAAATTCGATAATTATTAACAATGTTATTAAACAATTAAAGAAGTGCTATTTTTAATGGTTTAAATTCATTTGAAACTAAACTAATTAACCTTTTTTAACGTATGACCCATCATTCAAAGGTATTTCCAAGCTCTATAACTTTCAATAACAACTTTTTCCCCTAAAACTTAACCGGAAGCAACGAGCATCGAAAAACCATGTTTTCCAAACTTTGGCGATTGTTTACACTCTTTTTCGCACCCGGAAATCGAGAGCAAACTGTGGGGCTCTTATAAGGAGCCCCCAAACTACCAGAAACAGTTTAGACTTTGCTGTTTGTATTTTTGTGCACTTTTTGTCTTCATTGACTGGCCTATTTTTTATGATTCCAACGAGTTAACATTGTGTAACAGGAACTGCAAATTTTGTGTGGAACAAAATTTTTATCCTGATTGGTTATCTCAAGATCAAAATAATCTTTGTAGATCTGTTTGATATTTTCATTTATTGATTTACGATTTTTGGGGACATCGAATTGTCCACATATGTAACAAAATGCATCTGCATTGCTGTCGCATAAGTGTTCCGATGTTGTTACTGCAAAATTAAGTTTTGAAGCCTTTGGAGTTTTATTATTGTTTTGATTTTAAGAAGCCATGATTTATGTGAAAACCTGCACGTTAGGGATCCTGGCCCGATCGCAGGTGAGTCCGCCGTCCTAGGGGTGATAACGCTCATACCTCCCCAGGCCTAAGTATGAGAGCTTTCCGACTTTGACGAGGACAAAGTCAACTCGTCGTCGGACACACTACGGCATCATCCTCACACCCTAACGTCCCCCTGCAGGGCAGCGCGCCTACGCTGGCTTCGTTACTTCGATAAACAGGAAGCGAATCATTCTACACATCCCCTTTCGGGGCAGTTGTCATCGCCTACTACATTTATCGAAGCAGCAGGATTAGTATTGTGCTGAAACACAATAAAATTGTACAAAGCAAAGCGTACAAGGTAAACAATGTATTTTTAAGGAATAAGATAGTGAAGGATAGAGGATATTAAAGTTCCTTTTTATCTCGTTGCTTAAAAATTTATTATTTAACTTTTACATCTTATTGTCACATTATTACCTCAATGAAAAAAGTTTTGTGCATTTGCCGAATTGATCTCTATGATGCAATGAGACCCAACTGTCAGTTCTTGTGAGTAGTTCATTACAAAACAAAAAATTACAGTTCCCTCTACACAACACTCTACCAAAAAATCTTTCGGAGCAGCCACACGGAAAAAATTTCTGTGCACTGTTTATCTCTATATGTGCACCAATGGTCCTTAATTACAGTACAAATCTTACACTTTGAAAAAGGATCATATACGGCCCTTTTTAGAGACAGCAAACGCACTTCCATCGGACAACCTCTGCATCAACTGCACTGGAAGTGAGACAAGCGGTGCACGGACATTTTTTCCGTGCAGGGGGTTCAAAATGTGAAAGTCTGACTATAGATTCGTAATCAGTGACCCAAAAAAGCCCTAGATACCAACTTCGAAGTAAATCCATCAATAGTTAAAAAATTCGTCCGCCATATTGGAGCCAACATTTTAAATTTTGAAAATCTAACTTCAAATTCGTAATCAGCGACCCAAAAAACCCCTAGATACCAAGTTTGAAGCAAATCTATTAATTTTTAAAAAATCCGTCCGCCATATTGGATCCGCCATTTTGAATTTTGAAAATCTAACAAAAGATGAAAATCCGTCGTTGGTATATTGCTCAGATGTTGTCGGACTCATGAATAAATTAAAAACAAATATATACAAAGATGAAAATTGGAGACTATTTATTGACTCTTCGAAAAGAAGTTTAAAAGTAGTACTACTACATAATACTAATATTTATGCTCCAAATCCAATAGCGCATTCAACGGAAATGAAAGAAAACTATGAATATATGAAACTAGTTTTGGATAAAATTAGATACCGAGAACACAACTGGCAAATTTGTGGAGATTTTAAGATTTTAAGCATACTACTTGGACAACAATCAGGTTTTACAAAAACACCATGTTTCCTGTGTTTGTGGGACAGTAGAGATCGAACAAATCACTACATTAAAAAACAATGGCCAAAAAGAAATTCTTTCGAACCAGATTCAAAAAATATAATAGAAAATCCCCTAATCGACCCTTCAAAGGTGATAATTCCATCCTTACACACGAAACTAGGAGGAATGAAACAATTTGTCAAAGCCTTAGATAAAGAAGGAAACTGTTTTAAATACCTGGAACAAAAGTTTCCAGAAAAATCTGATGCGAAACTAATAGAAGGGATTTTTGACGGACCACAAATTCGCAAATTGTTAAAAGATGAGCAATTTATCACCAAGATGAATAAAAAGGAGAAAGCCGCATGGGTTAGTTTCAATGCAGTTGTCGAAAATTTTCTGGGTAATCACAAGAGTGAAAATTGGGAGCAAATAGTTAGTGATATGATTAAAAATTTTGGTAAGTTAGGATGCTTAATGAGCATAAAGATGCATTACTTAGACTCGCATCGGGATCGATTCCCTGAAAATTCGGGAGATTACAGTGAAGAACAAGGAGAACGATTCCATCAAGATCTTAAAGAATTTGAGCGTCGTTATCAAGGAAGATGGGATGTAAATATAGATGTCCGACTACTGTTGGATGCTGAAAAGGGATATTGTACCTGGAGGCACCAATTTGAAACGAAAACCATTACACAGATCCTTTGAGGACAAAAGAGTGCGCTACCATAAAAGGACGTGAATACCTTACTTATGTATATAAGAATTTCCATTTCGAGTTTTGAAAATCTAACTTCAGATTCGTAATCAGCGACCCAAAAAAACCCCTAGTTACCAAGTTTGAAGTAAATCCATTAACTTTTAAAAAATTCGTCCGCCATATTGGATCCGCCATTTTGAATTTTGAAAATCTAACTTCAAATTCGTTATCAGCGACCCAAAAAACCCCTAGTTACCAAGTTTGAAGTAAATCCATTAACTTTTAAAAAATTCGTTCGCCATATTGGAGCCGCCATTTTGAATTTTGAAAATCTAACTTCAAATTTGTTATCAGCGACCCAAAAAACCCCTAGTTACCAAGTTTGAAGTAAATCCATTAATTTAAGAAAAAATAGCCTACCTCTCAAAATCCGACAGATTTTTTGAGGTTAGAAAAAAATCCTGACGTGATGGAGCAAAACGGACTTTGGATTCGTGTTCAGTGCGTCAAAATACATAGGAAATGACTAGTCTGGTCTGCCGCGCACGACACTTTTTTTTTGTGGGGCTGTGTTATTTAATATAAGAATAAGCATTAAATAATTATAAATTTATTTATTAATATTATATTTATAAATATAATAAATTGATTTAAGTATTTATATTTGCTTATTTTTTATTTCTATTCTTCCAAAGAATACGACACTGAAACTTGATCAAATCAAGTAACGCCATCCTATCATTGTCACGGAGATTGAAACTAAAGCGAACCGTCATTAAAGAGGATCCTTCATTGTGAAAAGCGTCATTGTGGAGGATTGACTGTATAGTTTATCCGGATGTACAGGATGACATTGAATTAAAATTTTTGTGAATAATTGGCGAAGTGAATGAGGCATCATCCATAATGCAGCTTGTTGGATTGTCCTAATCCACTTACTATCATCTTCTACAAGTCCTAATGCCAAATAAGCAGTTGTAAAAGATTCATGAACAACTCCATTAACTGTTCTCAAACTTTCAAAAGAAGTTGCTCCTTTTACTGTAAGCAACAATAATCTAAGATGAAATAAATCCAATTGATGTGGATTAACTGAATACTTCCCTATACTTTTACTTTACGAATTCTTTGTTTTCATTCAAGAGATTTTGTTACCAATGTATAATGCTCTGGTATATCTGAATAATAATACTTTTTAGCATTACTATCTCGTTGGTTAAGTTTAAAATAATTCAAAAGTTTTGTATTTAAATCGTAAGAAATGCCGTTACTATCTTTTTCTTTTCGAATAATAACATTCTGTTCATTTGGCAAATGTATGGGTAAGCGATTAACGCTATGACTCTTTTTCTCTAAAGGTTTACTTAGAATTCTCCAAACTGCCTCAACTGGACCAACATATCTATTTTCTTCATAATGATGTATTTCATTATGATTAACAGTTACCTCACCATTCGCATTTGTGATAATAATAGATGCATCATCATGCCCTTTAAGAATATATTTATATAAATATTTAACAGACTTGATACTCGAAACTATTTCTACATTAATATGGCAATTAAATATTTCTGAAAGTTTAGGGCAATACGGAACAACATTAGAATTATCAAAAATAAATCCATTTGGTCGTTCATACGCTTTATTAATATTTCTTCGACGACAATGAACATAGCAATTTTCTTCAATTGTAGTTTCTTCTTGGTAACTTTTTAGAAATTTTTTTGAATATTTCCCATCAATTAAACACCAATCTAAACAAGGTCCGTGAATACTATTTTGCATTATTATTTTATGTAAAATAGGATTGATATTTTCATCAGGAATTTCTGCAGAAATATAACAATCAACACTTTCAACTGTTAATATTTTAGAATTTTCTTTCAACATAACTAACAAATGAATGTGTGGCAATCCTCGCTTTTGAAATTCACTAACATAAACATAAGATTTGACTTCTCCAAACAATTTATTATCAACAATAGATTTAAGTAGATGTTTAACTTTTAATGCGAAAACTCTAGTTACTATATCAGGTCTATCAGCAGCAGTTTGATAGGGGAATAAATTTTCCTGTATCTCTTTCCAATTTGGATTACACGTCATTGTGATAAATAAATCTGGTCTACAATGACGAGCAACAATAGCCATCGAATCCTGATATTGTTGCATCATATTGCGAGGTGATCCTATAAAAGTAGAAGGCAATATAAGCGTTTTTCACCCGTGTACATCACTTTCCAACACATGATTGCGTAAATAATCCATCAGTCCCTTATATCTTTCACTTCTCACTTGAGCTTGATTATTTGCACAAAATCTTAATCTATCTTTATCCATTTTTACATCATTTTTAACCATTCATTGTTAAACAATCTACTTCAATATAAAAATTGATTAAATTCTTTATCTCTTACAGGAATTTTGTATTTAATGTAGACAGACCTAGAAATAGTATGATTTCTAATTCTGTAATCACTATCACTACGAATCATATTAATATTATAACCCTTATTTCCAAGTGGATAAAATATGGGATAAATCCATGGTTCAACATTCGGATCTAAATTACTAACTAATTTTAATTCCTTTGTAGATTTATTATAAACCGTTTCATAAGATTCTGGTATTTCTCCTTCAGAGTTTGTATTAAAAATTGCAGCAACTTCATTAAAACAATGAGAATTGTATCTATTTTTATCAAAGCTTTTTTTCAACGTGAAAAATAATTGTAACTCAGGAATTTCTTCATTATTTGTCTTGCTAATTCAGCTTCTATTTGAATTACCTCTGACATCATCATGTGAGATTTTGTGTATACATTAGAATTTCTCATAATATTTTCTATAGATTTTAAACCGTCTTCATCCAAATTTTAGTTACTTTTTAATCTGTATCTGATTGATTCCTCAGGGTCATAAATAAATAATTTACCAAAACATGGATCCTCACCTTTATCCGAATATAAAGCACTATTAATTTGATAGTAAATTTGACCTTGAATTTTGTAACAGAATCGTCCTCTTCTTCTGCCATTAAAATTAATTACATTAGCATTTAAAGATGCAAAAAAAAAGAATTAGGGGAGCGTGGGGTAATGGGAGCTTTTAAATTTTACGCACTTAAAAGCCTTCAATTCCGCTGCAATGTCTAGAAAATCTTCTACAACCTTTGTTTTTATCATTCCAAAACAAACGATTACATTCTTGACAAATTTTTAGTAAAGACAAGGGAAAATGTATTTTTTGAGTTTTCGTTGTAAAATGCCAAATATTTCTAAACATCATCATAAGTAGTTAAAATCGTATTATTTAGTTCTGTTTTTTCATTATATTATAGGTGAATATGTGTAGATATGTATACTTGTATAAAAATTGAAATAATAATAAAATTTGTTTATGTTTTTATTTTTTTATTCAAATTTTGTCCTGTAAAAATTCTGTGGGGTAATGAGAGAATTAGTGTCAGACCAAAGAATTTTCGTTACTATGTTGCGTCTTTCGTTATTTCTTTGAAAATTGTAAAAGATATCACCTTATGAAAAAACTTTTAATTAAAAAATAATTTTTGATGAGAAAAATAAAAAATTTAATTTTTTTTCAAAAATTTTTTATTCAATTATAATTTAGGAAAAAATGTATTCTAAGTCTAAAGTTTTGGCTTTATTGTAAGTATTAACACTTTTTTCTATTAGAATACAAAAAATATTCCTAAAATATAGAAATTTTTTTAATTTTTAAGTGAAAGCTCCCATTACTCCACAAATTGGGTGATCGCAAAAAATGTATTTTTTTTTTGAAAAATTTTTTTTTCCAATTTACTTTCTCTTTTTAAGTTTCTAATTGAACACAATTAAAGATAATTAACGAAATGAGTAAGAAATAACGAAAACAATGTATCATTATAAAGATAAGTTGGATTTTAAATAATTTTCCTTAAGGGCTCCAATTCCCCCACGCTCCTCTATTATACAGCCTTATATTCTTTTTAAAATGACCTGATTTTTAATGAAACCCTTCTAAGAAAACCCTTAATTCATCTGGATATTGTATTAAAGTTAACACAACACCTCCATGACTACAGCAGTCATTAAAACTAACTTTTTTACCATTAACTTTTTCATCTTTAAAATGTTTAGCTTGACAATGTGTGCAGTAATTATTTATCGGACCCAGATAATTTTCAACATTCAACTCATTTCGAATTTGATGCTTTAATACTCCTTTACAATAATTTCTTTGACATCGAGTACTCTTTGTTTTTGACAAAGAACTTGTATCACTATTTTTTAATTTAAGGTTCTCAGCATATTCTATTTTGGATTCGACTTGAAGTTTTTTCTTAGTTAAAGTGTGTTTTTCACTTAATAATTTACGTTATCAATTTTACGTTTTAATTTTTGCCTCTCACGATAACTTTTTTGAATTTCAGCCCTACTTTGTTTAAGTGTTGTTGATGCAATATTTCCTTCATTTATTTTACTTATTATTCTCGAGAAAGACATTTCTTTCTTAATAGAGTTTTTAGAAAAGTTTGATTCTTTATACTAAGGTTGAATATCTTTTTCATTTAAAAGGCAATTTCAATCATACACAACTATGCAAGATCTACTATTAGAAAGTTGTACAGAGGGAAATTTACATGAACTATTATTTTTGAACATTAACATTAAATGATTTCTAATATTACAATAATAGTAATTGACGGAGTGGGTCAGAATATTAAAAAACAACGATGTTGCAAATGCTATTGCATATACTCCATAAGAAAGACTGTATTCTGGTTGTTGATCAACAGTTGTGATACTACTGGATTTTGCATGCTTTACGTAATTTTTTAATTTCTCGAAAACTAATTAAATTTTATTAGCGCTCTTGGTCTTGTTTTAATCTCTATTTAATGTAGAATCTAAATTATTAACTGGTATTGTGAAATAAATTTTTCCAAAAAAATTTGAAACCGTGAAAGTAGGATTAAAAAAATTCAAAAAATTATCATGAATATTAAAGTGTGAAAAGGTCAATGTAAAATATGTTCATTTAATAGATATACTAAAAATTCAAAAAAGCTTTTTATTTACTTAATTATTTAATTTAAAAAAAAAATTTTGTTGTTGAAAAAGTGTCAATCTGTTTTTAAAATTTTTTTTATCCGACTTTCACAGTTTCAAATTTTTTTGAAAAAATTTATAACACAATACTATTAATTAATTTAGATTCTACATTGAACAGAGATTAAAACAAGACCAAGAATGCTAAAAAAAGTTAATTAGTTTTCGAGAAATTAAAAAATTACGAAAAGCATGCAAAATCCAGTATTTTTCCTGTATCTGACAGAATAGTCAACGAAAATTCTTCGATCAGGTGTCAGTCTTTTCATAATTTTATTAGCTTTCAGGAAAAAAATACGAAAAATTTTTGTCATTCTTATTTTCTACATTTTAAGCATTTTTCCACTCATGAAAAAAGGGGCGTCCTGATACTTACGGACGGCAGTGTAATCTAAATAATAATCTCTTTGATCATTATTTAAACATTTTTTATTAAGACTATCAAAAATGTAAAGGCTTATTCCATCATAATAAGTACAAATCCAATGACCAGATTTATAAGATCCACTAAAAAGTATTTAACCAATTTACAATTTTTCCTTTTCTCCAATTTAACCAACTTGCAGGTTTGTTTTTATCCAATATAAATAATTTACAATTTTTCTTTATATCCAACTTAACCAATTTCCAGCTTTGTTTTTATCCAATAGAACCAATTTCCAATTTTTCCTTTTATCCAATATAACCAATTTCTAATTTTGCCTTTTATCCAATATAACCAATTTCCAGCTTTTTTATCCAATTTAAACAATTTCCAGCTTTGTTTTTATTCAATTTAAAAAATTTCCAGCTTTCTTTTTATCCAATAGAACCAATTTCCAATTTTGCCTTTTATCCAATATAACCAATTTCTAATTTTGCATTTTATCCAATATAACCAATTTCTAATTTTGCCTTATAACCAATTTAACCAATTTCCAGCTTTTTTATCCAATTTAAACAATTTCCAGCTTTGTTTTTATCCAATAGAACAAATTTCCAATTTTGCCTTTTAACCAATTTAACCAATTTCCAGCTTTGTTTTTATCCAATATAACCGATTTCTAATTTTGCCTTTTATCCAATTTAACCAATTTCTAGCATTGTTTTTATCCAATTTAACCAATTTCCAGTATTGTTTTTATCCAATAGAGCCAATTTCCAAATTTTGACTTTTATACAATATAACCAATTTCTAATATTGTTTTTATCCAATAGAACCAATTTCCAATTTTTCCTTTTATCCAATATAACCAATTTCTAATTTTGCCTTTTTTTCAATATAACCAATTTCTAATTTTGCCATTTATCCCATTTAACCAATTTCCAGCTTTTTTTAACCAATTTAACAAATTTCCAGAGTTTTTAAGCTAAAAATACCTAAGATAACATTTAAAACCTGTCATCAACTAACTAATAAATAAAGTAAGAAATCTTATAGATTGCAATTGAGCTAAAAATTATTTGCTAACTTTTAAATTGTATTAAAAAAGTTAGATGCATAGTGTGGGGACCTTTCTCAAATCAAAGTTTTTAAGCTAGAAATATTTTTGTAAAACTTCTAATCCTTCCTTATAACTAACTAATAAATAAAGTAAGAAATGTTATAGATTGCAATTTAACTAAAAAGTATTTGCTAATGTTTAAATTGTAGAAAAAAAGTCAGATGCATAATTTGGGGACCTGTATCAAATGATATTATCGAAGCTAAAAATATCTTTTTAAAACATTTAAACCTTCTTATCAACTAACTAATAAATAACGTAAGAAATGTTTTAGATTTCAATTTAGCTAAAAATTATTTGCTATTGTTTAAATTGTTTTAAAAAACGTAGATGCAAAGTTTGGGGACCTGCATCAAATCAGAATTTTTAAGCTATATGTATCTTAGATAAACATGTAATCCCAGTCACCAACAAGCTAATAAATAAAGTAAGAAATGTTATAGATTGCAATTGAGCTAAAAATTATTTGCTAATGTTTAAATTGTTTTAAAAAACTTACATGCATAGTTTGGGGACCTGCCTCAAATCAGAGTTTTTAAGCTAAAAATATTTTTCTAAAACATTTAATCCCACTTTTTTACTAACTAATAAATAAAGTAAGAAATGTTATAGATTGCAATTTAGCTAAAAAGCATTTGCTAATGTTTAAATTGTAGTAAAAAAGTTAAATGCATAGTTTGAGGACCTGCATCAAATCTTAATTTTTAAGCTATAAATATCTTAGATAAACATTTAATCCCTGTTATCAACGAGCTAATAAATAAAGTAAGAAATGTTATAGATTGCAATTTAGCTAAAAAGTATTTGCAAATATATAAATATTATCTATAATTTATAAACATAGTTTGGGGACCTGCATCAAATCAGAATTTTTAAGCTATATGTATCTTAGATAAACATGTAATCCCTGTCACCAACAAGCTAATAAATAAAGTAAGAAATGTTATAGATTGCAATTGAGCTAAAAATTATTTGCTAATGTTTAAATTGTCTTAAAAAACTTACATGCATAGTTTGGGGACCTGCCTCAAATCAGAGTTTTTAAGCTAAAAATATTTTTCTAAAACATTTAATCCCACTTTTTTACTAACTAATAAATAAAGTAAGAAATGTTATAGATTGCAATTTAGCTAAAAAGCATTTGCTAATGTTTAAATTGTAGTAAGAAAGTTAAATGCATAGTTTGAGGACCTGCATCAAATCTTAATTTTTAAGCTATAAATATCTTAGATAAACATTTAATTCCTGTTATCAATGAGCTAATAAATAAAGTAAGAAATGTTATAGATTGCAATTTAGCTAAAAAGTATTTGCAAATATATAAATATTATCTATAATTTATAAACATAGTTTGGGGACCTGCATCAAATCAGGTTTCTAAAGCTAAAAATATCTTTGTAAAATAATTAATCCCTTCTATTAACTAACCAATAAATATAATAAGAAATGTTATAGATAGCAATTTGGCTAAAAAGTGTTTCCTAATCTTTAAATTGTAATAAAAAAGTTAGATGCATAGTTTAGAAACCTGCATTAAATCATATTTTTTTTAAGCTAAATATATATTTGTTAAACATATAAACCCTCTTTTTTTAACTAATTAATAAATAAAGTAAAAAATGTTATAAATTGCAATTTAGCTAAAAAGTATTTGCTAATGTTTAAATTCTATTAAAAAAGTTAGATGCATAATTTGGGGACCTGTATCAAATGATATTATCGAAGCTAAAAATATCTTTTTAAAACATTTAAACCTTCTTATTAACTAACTAATAAATAACGTAAGAAATGTTTTAGATTTCAATTTAGCTAAAAATTATTTGCTATTGTTTAAATTGTTTTAAAAAACGTAGATGCAAAGTTTGGGGACCTGCATCAAATCAGAATTTTTAAGCTATATGTATCTTAGATAAACATGTAATCCCAGTCACCAACAAGCTAATAAATAAAGTAAGAAATGTTATAGATTGCAATTGAGCTAAAAATTATTTGCTAATGTTTAAATTGTTTTAAAAAACTTACATGCATAGTTTGGGGACCTGCCTCAAATCAGAGTTTTTAAGCTAAAAATATATTTCTAAAACATTTAATCCTTCTTTTCTACTAACTAATAAATAAAGTAAGAAATATTATAGAATGCAATTTACCTAAAAAGTATTTGCTAATGTTTAAATTGTATTCAAAAAGTTAGATGCACAGTATGGGGACCAGCATTAAATCATATTTTTTTTAAGCTAAAAATATCTTTCTAGAACAATTAATCCCTCTTATCAACTAACTAATAAATAAAGTAAGAAATATTATAGAATGTAATTGAGCTAAAAATTATTTGCTAACCTTTCAATTGTATTAAAAAAGTTAGATGCATAGTTTGGGGACCTTCCTTAAATCAAAGTTATTAAGCTAGAAACGTCTTTTTAAAACATTTAAACCCTGTCGTCAACTAACTAATAAATATAGTGTGAAATGTTATAGATTGCAATTTTGCTAAAAAGTGTTTCCTAATCTTTAAATTGTATTGAAAAAGTTAGATGCATAGTTTGGGAACCTGCATTAAATCATATTTTTTAAGCTAAAAATATTTTTCTAAAACATTTAATCCCTTTTTTCTGCTAACTAATAAAAAAAAGTAAGAAATGTTGTAGATTGCAATTGAGCTTAAAATTATTTGCTAACGTTTAAAATGTATTTAAAAAGTTAGATGCGTGGTTTGGTAACCTGCAATAAATCATATTTTTTTTAAACAAAAATATTTTTTTAAAACATTTATTCCCTTTTTTCTACTAAGTAATAAATAAAGTAAGAAAGATTGATAATTAAAGTAAGAAATGTTATTGATTGCAATTATGCTAAAAAGTAATTGCTAATGTTTAAATTTGTATTAAAAAAGTTAGATGCATAGTTTGGGAACGTGCATCAAATTATAATTTTTAAGCTAAAAATATCTTTATAAAACATTTAAACCTTCTTATCAACAAACTAATAAATAACGTAAGAAATGTTTTAGATTGCAATTTAGCTAAAAATTATTTGCTAATGTTTAAATTGTTTTAAAAAACTTAGATGCATAGTTTAGGGACCTGCATCAAATCAGAGTTTTTAAGCTATAAAAATAAACATTTAATCTCTGTCACCAACAAGCTAATAAATAAAGTAAGAAATGTTATAGATTGCAATTAAGCTAAAAATTATTTGCTAACTTTTTAATTGTATTAAAAAAGTTAGATGCATAGTTTGGAGACATTCCTCAAATCAAAGTTTTTAAGCTAAAAATATCTTTGTAAAACTTCTAATCATTCCTTTCAACTATCTAATAAATAAAGTAAGAAAAGTTATAGATTGCAATTTAACTAAAAAGTATTTGCTAATGTTTAAATTGTAGAAAAAAAGTCAGATGCATAATTTGGGGACCTGTATCAAATCATATTATTAAAGCTAAAAATATCTTTCTAAAACATTTAAACCTGC
The DNA here is from genome assembly GCF_015476425.1 of Leptopilina heterotoma. Taxonomy (NCBI): domain Eukaryota; kingdom Metazoa; phylum Arthropoda; class Insecta; order Hymenoptera; family Figitidae; genus Leptopilina; species Leptopilina heterotoma. Next base: position 508,447 of record NW_025111120.1, read on the forward strand.
TTATCAACTAACTAATAAATAACATAAGAAATGTTTTAGATTGCAATTTAGCTAAAAATTATTTGCTAATGTTTAAAATGTTTTAAAAAACTCAGATGCATAGTTTGGGGACCTGCATCAAATCAGAGTTTTTTAGCTATAAATATATTAGATAAACATTTAATCCCTGTCACCAACAAGCTAATAAATAAACTAAGAAATATTATACATTGCATTTGAGCTAAAAATTATTTGCATAGTTTGGGGACCTGCATGAAATCAGAGTTTTTAAGCTAAAAATATTTTTTAAAACATTTAATCCCTCTTTTCTACTAACTAATAAATAAAGTAAGAAATGTTATAGATTGCATGGGGTCTCAAACCGGATACACTATTGTGGGTGGATCTATGAAGCAATTCTGATCCCTAGGCTGACCTTTGCTTGTGTGGTCTGGTGGAGTAGAGTTGAGCTAAAAACAGCACAAACAGAATTGGAAAGGGTAAGGGGGATGGTACTTAGAGGCATAACGGGGGCAGTGCGTACAACTCCTACTGCTGCCCTAGGTGCCCTCTTGGGGCTAGAACCCTTACACCTTACAATTAAAGCAGCGGCGGTTAAGGCTGCCCTGCGGTTGAGTGGTCCTGTGGGCCGCAGGGAAGTGGGCAGATGTCGTCTCCCAAAGAAATTGGTGAGAATCCCCCTTCTAAGTATGATTAGGGACAGAACTGTCCCTTTGTACCTCTTCGACAAAAAGTATAGGATTAATATACCTAGTAGAGAAGATTGGATAAATGGACTGACAAGTATTCCAGCTGACTGTGAAGTCTGGTACACAGATGGATCAAAAGGCGGGAATAGAGTTGGTGCAGGAATCTATCATGTAACCTCCCAAGTGGGACACTCCTTTAAGTTGGGGACCACTGTTACTGTGTTCCAAGCCGAAATTGTGGCAATATTTTATGGTGCTGTTGAAGCCTTGAAAAATTGTCACAACAAAGATATTTTTTTCTTTTCGGATACCAAGGCGGCCATTTTCTCCTTGAAACGATACGTATCAACATCACGGCTGGTCGGTGATTGTCATGAAGCACTTAACAAACTAGCTGAAACGAACCGCGTTACCCTCTTGTGGATTCCTGGTCACAGTGGATTCGCGGGAAACGATAGGGCGGATGAGCTAGCCAAAGAAGGGGCTAGAAAACAACTTATTGGACCTGAAACTCCCATTGGTGTTTCCAACAAATGCCTGACACTGAAAATTAAACAGTGGATAGCTGCAAGACACCAAAGGGAATGGCAGGTAACTAAGGGCTATAGACAAGCCAAGGGTGTGGAGAGGAATATAAAACCCCGATACACATCTTGTGTCACTGCCCTGCATTTGTGAAGGAGCGGGAACACATTACGGGCTACTTTTTTCTGGGGGAGACCGCTATTGCTACCAGAAACCTGGCCGAAGTTCTCCTGTTGTGGAAAGGATTTCGGATATAGGGGTGGTTATGGGGAACGTAAAGGGATTACCCAAGCGTTAGTGGCGTTGACCTGCAAGGTCCTAAGTCCACAACCCTCTTCTTAATAATAATAATATAGATTGCAATTTAGCTAAAAAGCATTTGCTAATGTTAAAATTGTAGTAAAAAAGTAAGATGCATAGTTTGAGGACCTGCATCAAATCTTAATTTTTAAACTATAAATATCTTAGATAAACATTTGATCCTTGATATCAACAAGCTAATAAATAAATTAAAAAATGTTATAGATTGCAATTTAGCTAAAAAGTATTTGCAAATATATAAATATTATCTATAATTTATAAACATAGTTTGGGGACCTGTATCAAATCAAGTTTCTAAAGCTAAAAATATCTTTGTAAAACAATTAATCCCTCCTATCAACTTACCAATAAATATAGTAAGAAATGTTATAGATAGCAATTAGGCTAAAAAGTGTTTCCTAATTTTTAAATTGTTTCAAAAAGTTATATGCATAGTTTGGGAACCTGCATTAAATCATATTTTTACATTCTCATCATATAATAAAGTATTAGTTTTGGTCGAAAATTGACTTTCGCTAATTTCATAAAATCTCGACGTTTTGGGGTTCCTTGAGGCCGAAAAACATGGTCTAGAAAAAGTGTCTGTATGTCTGTCTTCGTGTCTGTCTGTAGACACAATGGTGTCCCTACGATAACTCTTGAAAAACTTATTGCATCGACTTGCAACTTTGCATGCACAAAGTTAGTGTTAAAATACAGATCGAGTTCGTTAGCCAGCCATTTTCGTCAAAAACTACTCAAACTACAATAGTTTCAAAATTTTGAAAATTTAATTTTTTAAATTTTTATTATTTTAACTTTATATTACTTTAAATTAGAAAAATACAAACAACTTTTCTTTACAACATTTTTACATAAACAGTCCAATTTCAGAGTTATAGGCACTTAAATAGTAAAAAAATACTCAATAATCCTAAAATAACGCTAAAAATCAAAATTTTCATAGAGAAAAAAATTATTACATTAATTTCCACATATTCTCACCCCATTGTACTCCAAAAATGCTTACATTGACCAAAAACTAGTAATTTCCGGAAAAACCACCTTATATATATATTTTTTTAGGGTTCCGTACACCATAGGTGTACTGACGGAACCCTTATGAAATCACTCGTGTGTCCGTCCCAGCCACGCAAAATCTGTCTGTCCCCCCCTTAACTTTTACAAATCTCAACCTGGTTAGTTGAAATTCGGCAGGGATCTTCAGTTTTAAGTGCAGATTACAGGAAAAATATAGCGAACCCGATTGACAAACATATTTGCGAACTAGGAGGGAAAGAAATTCAATTTTTTCGAAAAAAATGCTAAAAATGACCCTGTCTCCCCCTTAACTTTTACAAATCTCAACCTAGTGAGCTGAAATTCGGTAGGGATCTTCAGTTTCAAGTGCAGATTACAGGAAAAATATAGCGAACCGGATTGACGGACATATTTGCGAAGTAGGAGGTAAAGAAAATCAATTTTTACGAAAAAATTTAAAAAATTACCCTGTCCCCCCCTTATTTTTTACAAATCTTAACTTGATGAGCTGAAATTCGGTAGAGATCTTCAGTATTAAGTGCAGATTACAGGAAAAATATAACGAACCTGATTGGTGAAGATATTTGGGAACTATGACGGAAAGAAATTGAATTTTTTTGAAAAAATTGCAAAAAATGACCCTGTCCCCCCCTTAACTTTTACAAATCTCAACCTGGTAAGTTGAAATTCGGAAGGGATCTTCAGTTTTAAGTGCAGATTACAGGAAAAATATAGCGAACTCGATTGACGGACATATTTGCGAACTAGGAGGGAAAGAAATTCAATTTTTTCGAAAAAAAATGCTAAAAATGGCCCTGTCCCCCCCTTAACTTTTGCAAATCTCAACATTATGAGCTGAAATTCGGTAGGGATCTTCAGTTTCAACTGCTAATTACAGGAAAAATATAGCGAACCCGATTGACGGACATATTTGCGAAGTAGGAGGGAAAGAAAATCAATTTTTTCGAAAAAATTGCAAAAAATGACCCTGTCCCACACCTTTAACTTTTACAAATCTCAATCTGGTGAGTTGAAATTCGGTAGGGATCTTCAGTTTTAAGTAAAGATTACAGGAAAAATATAGCGAACCTGATTGGCGGAGTTATTTGCGAAATTGAAGGGCAAGAATTTGAATTTTTCGAAAAAATTACACTGTCCCTACTTTAACTTTTATAAATTTAAACCTGGTGAGTTAAGATTCAGCTTGTATATTCTTTATCAAGTGCAAATTATAGAAAAAATAAAGAGAATGTGATTGGCGAAGATAAGTACTATAAAAGAAAAAATATAAAGAATTATTAATAAAATAAAATAATAAAAATATTTAGTCGAAATTTAAAAAAATATATTACTATTTTTTTAATTATTTTTTTAAAATTTGGTAAGCATTTTTGAAATAATTTTTTTATAAACAATGAGTTTTATTTTGGTGTACGGAACCCTCGATCTTAATGCGAGTGAAACTCGCACTTGTCCGATTTTTTTTATCATTTTTTTAACAAAAAATCCATATTCCGACTCAATTATCTTCAAAACTATTGCCTATGGGAGCTTGCTACCACAGAATTTTTTCTCGCCTTACCATCAGCTACAGTTTTGCTGTTGACAACTTTTTACTAAACTTAAAACTTTTCGACTTATTTACAAAAAACTAATTTTTTATTAGATTCTCATCACATTAGAAAGTATTAGTTTTGGTCGAAAATTGACTTTCGCTAATTTCATGAAATCTCGAAGTTTTGGGGTCCCCTAAGTCCGAAAAACATGGTCTAGAAAAAGTGTCTGTCTGTATGTCTGTCTTCGTGTCTGTCTTTAGACACAATGGTGTCCCTACGATAACTCTTGAAAAACTTATTGCATCAACTTGCAACTTTGCATTCACAAAGTTAGTGTTAAAATACAGATCGAGTTTGTTAGCCAGCCATTTTCGTCGAAAACTACTCAAACTACAGTTGTTTCAAAATTTTGAAAATTCAATTTTTTTAAATTTTATTATTATTAACTTTATATTACTTTAGATTAGAAAAATACAAACAAATTTTTTTTACAACATTTTTTCATAGACAGTCAAATTTCAGAGTTATAGGCTCTTAAATAGTAAAAAAATACTCAATAATCCTAAAATGACGCTAAAAATCAAAATTTTTTTAGAGAAAACAATTATTACATTAATTTCCACATATTGTCACCCCATTGTACTTAAAAAATGCTCACATTACCCAAAAACTAGTAATTTTCGGAAAAACCACCGTATATATATATTTTTTATCATTTTTTTAAACAAAAAATCCATGTTCCGACTCAATTATCTTCAAAACTATTGCCTATGGGAGCTTGCTACCACAGACTTTTTTTCTCGCCTTACCATCAGCTACAGTTTTGCTGTTGACAACTTTTTACTAAACTTAAAACTTTTCGACTTATTTGCAAAAAACTAATTTTTTATTACATTCTCATCACATGAGAGTGTATTAGTTTTGGTCGAAAATTGACTTTTGCTAATTTCATGAAATCTCGACGTTTTGGGGTCCCCTGAGTCCGAAAAACATGGTCTAGAAAAAGTGTCTGTCTCTCTTCGTGTCTGTCTGCAGACACAATGGTGTCCCTACGATAACTCTTGAAAAACTTATTGCATCAACTTGCAACTTTGCATGCACAAAGTTAGTGTTAAAATACAGATCGAGTTCGTTAGCCAGCCATTTTCGTCAAAAACTACTTAAACTACAGCAGTTTCAAAATTTTGAAAATTCAATTTTTTTAAATTTTATTATTTTTAAATTTATATTACTTTAGATTAGAAAAATACAAACAACTTTTCTCTACAACATTTTTTCATAGAAAGTCAAATTTCGGAGTTATAGGCTCTTTAATACACGGAAAAAAATTAATCTCTAAACTTAAAATAATATTAATTTGAAGTCCAATGAAATATAAGTGTATCTAAATTAAACATTATAGTCACAATTACTGTGATAAGTTGTGTTTGATTCTGTCAAACTTTATACCAGAAAACGCCATAAATTCACATATCTGATTTAGAGATTTGTTAATTTCACAACTTTTTTTATATGAATTAGGTACATTGTGTTTTAAGTTAATCAGTGACAAAAATGATTTAAACCATTTTAATTCATTAAGTATTAATTTTATTTTCAAATATCCAAATAAAAGCGAAGGTCTGTGAAATTTTAAGGTTACAATTGTCGCCCGACAAAATACGGCACTGACTGATTTAAATGACGTGAAATAGGTAAATAAACATTTTTTAACCACTTTTTCTCTAAACACAGACACTTTTTACAAAATAGGCCAACATACAATGGGTAAGAATCTTCTTAATAACCTAAATTCAAAAGATTGTTTAAATTCATGCAGAAACGCAGTTGTCAAGCGGTTGTAAAATGTAAAATTGGAAATGATTGGAAAGTAATGTAATGACAGACAACAGGAAGCGGATTACTGCCAGTTGCCAGAAGAGGGCAGAAGCATGCAGAGAGCACAATGGTTCAGCTGTTATATTCTTAGCATTACATCACTTTCCAATTTTACATTTTACAACCGCGTTTCTGCATGAATTTAAACCATCTTTTGAATTTAGGTAATTAAGAAGATTCCTACTCGTTGTATGTTGGCCTATTTTGTAAAAAAGGTCTGTGTTTAGAGAAAAAGTGGTTGAAAAATGTTTATTTACCTATTTCACGTCATTTAAATCAGTCAGTGTCGTATTTTGTCGGGCGATAATTGTAACCTACAAATTTTACAGACCTTCCAACGCCGTTAAAACAAAAAAATGAAATAAAAATATAAAATTCGTATTGTGTTTTAAAAATATCCAACTACTTTTTTATACTTGTCCGTCAATGTATAGTTCATACAGGGAAAACAATATAAATATTTTGTGAATAATTCGCACTCTAAATTGTGATAAATTATAAATTCTTATTACATCGAGTTATTACAAAAATAAGAATTATATAAATATACGACTAAAATTTGTAATATTGTTTATTCAAATAATATATTAGATTTGAATTTATTCAAGTAAGTTGATAGTTTAGAACATATGTTCCATATGTCATAAAATTTGAGATTCCTAATATCATTTTTAGGCATAAGAAATACGAGTTCTTCACAATAGTAATATTCGGATTAGATATAATACCAAATTTCAGGTTTAGTGATCTGCTTACATCTTACGTCCGATTCCAGTGATAGTTTATGCCTAAATCTCAGATTTAATCTCTAATTTAGAGATTAATTTTTTTCCGTGTAGTAAAAAAATACTCAAAAATCCTAAAATAACGCTAAAAATCAAAATTTTCATAGAGAAAAAAATTATTACATTAATTTCCACATAATATCACCCCATTGTTCTCAAAAAATGCTCACATTAACCAAAAACTAGTAATTTCCGGAAAGACCACCGTATATATATATTTTTTATCATTTTTTTTAACAAAAAATCCATATTCCGACTTAATTATCTCCAAAACTATTGCCTATGGGAGCTTGCTACCCGAGACTTTTTTTCTTGCCTTACCATCAGCTACAACTTTGCTGTTGACAACTTTTTACTAAACTTAAAACTTTTCGACTTATTTGCAAAAAACTAATCGTTTATTACATTCTCATCACATGAGAAAGTATTAGTTTTGGTCGAAAAATGATTTTCGCTAATTTCATGAAATCTCGACGTTTTGGGGTCCCCTGAGTCTGAAAAATATGGTCTAGAAAAAGTGTCTCTCTTCGTGTCTGTCTGTAGACACAATGGTGTCCCTACGATAACTCTTGAAAAACTTATTGCATCAACTTGCAACTTTGCATGCACAAAGTTAGTGTTAAAATACAGATCGAGTTCGTTAGCCAGCCATTTTCGTCGAAAACTACTCAAACTACAGCAGTTTCAAAATTTTGAAAATTCAATTTTTTTAAATTTTATTATTTTTAAATTTATATTACTTTAGATTAGAAAAATACAAACAACTTTTCTCTACAACATTTTTTCATAGAAAATTAATTATTTTTTTTTAGTTTTTGGGTCAGGCTAGCTCATCTGGGTTAAATCATGCAGAAAATTCATCTAATTGTTCATTTTTAAATCTTCAGTAAATTTAAAGTTTTTCTTAAAGCAATTAAACTATCACATTCACTGTATCCGGATTTACATGTTTTTAATTATACATTTGATATATATTTACAAATCACGTATATAGAGGGAACGGGACCTAATGGCTAAGGGGCGTAATGAATAATTGTAATCTATTTAAAAATCGTAAATCGAAATGGTTTCGCTTCAAAGACAACTTGATGTACTGCAAGTTTCTACAAAGTTTGATTATTTATTATTTAATCACTATAGTAAGAAATATAGTAGAAAAACTGTATTTTACATATTAAAGTAACTTTTCAAAATTTTTAATTTTTCGTTCTAATTTTTTTAAAATAACTTTAAAAAAGAAACTAAAATCGCGTTTTAAGCTTAAAACATTTTTTGAGGGTCAATTTGAGATTTTTTATTCACACTTACTGTACTGATAAAAATTACAATATATTTCCCAAGTACCCCTAGGGCGTGTTGGCTAATGCAACAGGCTATGTATAAAGAGCAACTTACGATACCGACGAAGTGTACGTTCAATGTAGAAAAAAATCTGTCTGCGCAAGCGCGGACACATTCTCATCCGCGCTTCGCGCGGAGGCTCGCAAGTTTCAGCGCGCCTCGTGGCGCGCGAATATTGATCGTCGCGCTCCGTTTGATGTTGCGCGCTTCGCGTGCAAATGGCTTTCTTCGCTCGCGGTGGACTGCAATTGTTGTGCATTATTTATGTTCTTGTTATTATTTCCTATTATATGTTTAATAGTACATTTCTTTTCTTAAAGTTACTACGACTTTAAGGATTACATTCTCATCACATGTTTTTGTTTGCTAATGATTGCAAGATTAAGTGAATTAAAATGTATATTTTTGGTAGAGATGTGCAAAAAGCTTGAAATGTCTATGCGAGCCAAGCCTAAGCCGGCTCGATGTATCATGTAACGGGCTTTTTTTTGTAATTTTTTTTAAACTTGAATTTTCTTATAAATTGACTAAGATCTTTTAAAAATAAACAAACACAAAAAAAGTTAAATAAACAATAATTAAAAATAAACAAACACAAAAATTTTTAAATAAACAATAATATTATGCCAAAGTCTTGAAGCCCAAACAATTTAGAGGAAGGAAATAGTATTCCACATTTTTCTCGACAATATAATAATAATATAGTGTTGAGCGCCAGTCCTTTCTTGGGACAGTTTACAAAGAAAATTTATGAATTTTTAAAGAAATGCGTAAACCTGAGGAAACAATACCACCAGGTTAATTCCACAGCGAATACCATTTCAACAACAAAATTTAGTGACGAAATCCCACAAAATACGCGAAAAGAAACTATTGTCGAGAAATATTGGAAACTAAAAGGGGAAATGGCCGGTAACTCAGAGTCGCATGACTAAGGAGTAGAGTGTCAGGGTTCGAAGAAATTATACTCTCAAGATGTGAAATATAAAAATTTACACTTGATTTATTCAAATAAAACTTGAAGGAAACTTTACAATTAATTTTAGAAAAGGGGGGAAGCTATTTACACAATTTCAGCTCCTCCTTCCATATTTCGACGAATTGCTCTTTGCGAATATCTCTCAGATCGAAGTAACAAAATTCTTAACGCTAAATGGTCAGTTTTACATACAAAATTCTACTAAACGAAATACAATAAATAGGTAGCGTAATTCATTCAATATAGGGTTTTATTTCGATCAGGGAATTTGGTAACATTTTGGAGAGTAGTTAGGGTTTTATTCTAGTTAAACAAAAGGGGGGTTTTTATTCTAATTCACGAGTTTAGTAACTTTTTAATTAAAAAGAGGTCTCTACCACTTTAATTAGGGTTTGGTAACAATTCACATAAAAAAAAGGGGGGGGGGGGTTATTCTAATTCACGGGTTTGGTAACCTTTTAATTAAAAGGAGGTTTCTATCACTTTAATTAGGGTTTGGTAACGTTTCACAAAAAAAAGGAAGGGGTTACATCGTAGAAACTTATAACTATCAAATCTGAGAATTCCGACTACACGATTCCGAGTGCAATATTAAAATGTGAATTTAATACAATTTACTAATATAAACAATATCTGACAAAAAAAAGGAAAGAAAAATTGATTTTTAGTTTTAATTAACTCTACAACAAGAAATAACATAGGAATTAACAAAAAATAGAATTTTAACTTGCACCCGAAAACGTGGTCGTCGACTGACCAAAAACTTATTAAATTAATTTTGACATATTTTGTGTTGCGACGCTACTCACATAATTTTGTAGAAGGCGAAGAACTTCTCCAAAGGACAGCCGAAGAAAGGAAATTAACACAAAAAGAAAAGAAAACTATTTGAAGGAACACTGGAAGTTTGCTTCCGTCGCCGGTGACCGCTGGACGCAAAGAGAACGAAAGTTGGCTTCCTTCCTGCTGCGTAGCGTGCCTTTCTCCCACTTTTCCCCCACTTCTCGCCGCGAGTGAAAGTAAAGTCACAGCCAGGAGCGTAGTTACCGATGTAAAAAAAGGGGACTTTTCACTATTTTTCTATTCAGTTTTCGGCTTCCTGTGCAATAATTATTAACCCGAATCCTTTTTGTTGTCAACCTTCAAGATATACCACTTAACTTGGCTCCCTTGGTTTAGGAATATTCGAGATTAAAAGATAGAAACCAAGGCCAAATATTCTGCGAGATTAATCCGGGGTTGAGCAACAGGTTGTCTCCTACCACGGTAGGTAATTGACGAAAAGATTCTCCCATAGATTTTCCTTTATTGTCAATATTTGATAATTATTAGATTTTTGGGACAATTTTTAATTATTGGGAATTAATTGACAAGGTGACAATCTACGGGTTGGGTGTAAAATAGGTCACGATTAAGATTTGGGTTTTTCTCCAGTGGAAGTGTTTGACTTTTCTCGTAGCAGGCAAGCGGAAGTCACTAGGCGTGACTAAGTTCACATGGGCGATAGACGGCAGGCGGGAAATCTTCCTCCATTTGAATGGCTCGGTGCATAAAAAAAATAAATAAATTTACAAAAAAAATATAAAATTTATTTATAAACAATGACCTCGATCTGAGAGTTGCGGCGATCACTGGCGACTATTTATTTGTTTAAAAACAAACAAAAAAAATGTGCAACGTCACAATCATGTACTCGACATTTTCGAGTACTTGAGTAACTTCAAGAGATCGAAACATTCGAGTTCTCGGGTAAATTCGAGGACTCGATTAAATTTGAGCACTAGTGTGAATTCGAGTACTCGAAACTATTCGAGCTTTTTACACAGCTCGGCTCGGCTCGAAAAATGAAAAGCTCGAAAAAGCTTAATCAAGCTTCAAGCTTTTTGCACAACTCTAATTTTTGATCTTGATGATTAAAATTGTGAAGTTATTTTTAATTATACTAACTCTCTTAGCAGAAACATGATTTGCAGAAGCAGCTAAAATATTATTAAAGTATTATTATCAAGTTGTTGATAACAACGGATTTTTATACAAGTTATAACATTTTACAAAATCAATAACAAATTCTTTAACACAGTTAAGGGAGCGTTCACAAATGATGTCACGCAATTTTTCGGGATTTTAGACCCCTTCTACACTGTCACGCTACTTCATGCAATTTCACTTGCAAAAATGCATTGCGTCACGTTTAGTAGAGACCCCTTCCCTGCCCCCAAAAACGTGACATCATTTGTGAAAGCTCCCTAAGCTGACTGACCCAAAAACTTTAAAAAAAAAAAAAAAAGTAGTGTCTGACGAAAATAGCTAGTTTACGAATTTAGCTTTTATTTTTGCACCAACTTTAAGTGTTTTAAATTTAAAAACGATCGGATAAGTTTTTCAAGAGTTATCGTGGGAACAAAATTTTTGATCTACAGACAGACAGACAGACAGACAGACAGACAGACAGACGAACAGACAGACACCATCGCCGGACCATGTTTTTTGGGTTCAGGGGACCCCAAAACGTCGAGATTTCATGAAATTACCGAAAGTCAATTTTCGACCAAAACTAATACTTTCTCATATGATGAGAATGTAAGAATTTACCAAAAAAAGTCAAAATCGCTTTCACACCAAGTTGTAAAGGTGTTTCTGCAATAGCTTTAAAATGCATTTGTTTTTTCTAATTTAAAGTAACTGCACATTCTGCTTATAAATTCACTTTAAATCATCAAATACAAAGCAAATTATCGTAAAGGTGCTTCTATACCTCCGGTGTTTTGGCCAAGCAATCGGCTGGATGCATTTTCATGGTCGGATCACGTAATTTTATTGGCTGTACTAAAGATTCCATTTTCACTGTTTATGAAAATTAGAAACAGTGAAAATGGAATCTTTAGTATAGCCAATCAAATTACGTGATCCGACCGTGAAAATGCATCCAGACAATTCCTTGACCAAAACACCGGAGGTATAGAAGCACCTTTAATGTATATGCAGTATGTGCAATTACTCTGAATCAGACAAAAAAAATTCATTTTCAAGCTATTGCAGAAAAACCTTTATAGCTTCGTGTAATGGCAATTTTGACATTTTTTGTTAATTTTTTTTCTACCGACAGTCGTATAAATGTACCCTTATAGAAAATTGATTTTTAGGCAAATGTTATGGAGCGTTTACATCTTCTGTAAAAATTGTCCGAAAAGGAAAATTTGCATTGGAGTAAGAGAGTCTGATACACAGTCTGTCTCTCTTACTCTAATGAAAAATTTTCCGTTCTCGAAATTTTTACCGAAGGTGTAAATGCTACCTTAGTGTTTTAAGTCGGTTATATTACCGAAAATGAGAATATTATCGAGAATATAACATAATCTCAGAAGATTTTTAACTTAATAAAACGTTCTGATTTGTTAAATTTAATCATATTTATTTGTGAACAAACCTTAAGTTATTGGATATATTGTGTACTGAGTTATGGGTAAGACTCCGTCAGAAAAAAAGCGATTTGCAAGTGGTCTTCCGATTTCTTCGAAACCTTGGGAAATAGAAGTCTTATATGAATCAAATTTAACCCTAAAAGGATTTTAAAAAATTTTCAAAATGGCGGCCGCTACGCCATATTGAAAATGAGTGTTACGTTTTTTTCAAAAATTAATAACTCTGAAACTTTTTGATCGATTTTAATAAAATTTACAGGCGATATAGTTAAAAATACGTAGTTTAATTTGATATTACGAACAAAAAAAAATTTCCAAAATTTGTCAAAAAAAAAGTCAAAAAAATTTTTTGAATTAATTTTTAGTTTAGTTGGCCTAATTTTTGAATTTTCTAATAAGTAAGTATCGATTCCTTGTAATTTCACCTTTCATTTCATAAAAAAAAATTTATGGAGACTCTAATAGTTCTCGAGATATTGCGACTTTAGTGGGAGCGCGTACCGCGGAATTAAACTCCGTAGCGAGGCGGAATATGAAGCGAGCGTACAAACGTGCACAATAGGGTGTCCGTAACAATGCGACTTTCGAATTTTGTTTACGCCACCCCCCAGTTTAGTTCCAATAAAATAAAAAAAATTTCCCAAAATTTGAAGCCGATTGATTAATATTAACACGTGCCAGAGATCCATCGAAATTTCCCATTAAAAATACATAGGAAAAATGCACTTTTTAAAAAAAATTTATAACTTTTTTAATTTTCATGCAAAAAATTCTCCAGGTCACATTTGCCTTCATTTTTAGCTGCACTATAAGATAGCACTTTGCCAAAAATTAAATTTTTAAAAATTTTTAAAATGGCGGATGATTAAAGTGGGTCATAAAAATGCACCACAATATATCCAAGGTTTTAACACATAAGTGTTGTCAAAAATTCAAAAAAATTACTTACTCGGGGCTATTTTCGATCGTTCATCATGAATCTGATATCAGAATTTAATTTTTCCAAATTTTCGATCCAATATGGCGGGTTCAAAATTTTGATTTTCTACATTTTTAAAGTAAAAATTCTAAAACAACGTCAAGGGCGATTTTTGGAAGCGCTATTTACACTCAGAGAAAAAGTTTATTTCACTTAACCAAACTGTTTAATTAACCTATTTTATTTGTCACGATAAAACAATTTTGTTGATTTAAATAAAAATTTGGTTTATTTTAATAAATACGTAAAATTTGTTTGGTTATTGGAAAGAAATTTTTTATTTGAAGTTGTTTGTTATATTTAACCAAATTTGTGTTTTGAATAGAGAATATTGTTTAGTTAAATACAGTTTGTTCGACACAACACACAAATTTGTTTGATTCAACCAAATCATTTTATTTGAGTCAAAAAAACATATTTGCTTGTCTCAAAAAGTACATGTTTGAATTTAAAAATGGCGATCTCACTTGTCTACAGTCCGCGTTCGCGTCAAATTTATTTGTTAAATCGGTAAATCAAAGAAAAAAAATTATAAGTGTCGGTTAAATAAATATTAAATACATTGTGTTCATTGACTTACTGCATATTTAATTTGTACCAGTGAGAAGAATATTTGCAAAAACGTTTTGTGAAGTTTTCAGTTTGTTGTTTCGAATAAACTTTTTTCTGAGTGCACGTATAAAAATCATAATTATAATATGTTTAATGTAATATTTCAAATGTTTTTTTATAATTAAGTAATTTTGTCTATATGAAGAAATACATATATAATATTTTACTTAATTGTTATTTATTTTCCTCTTATAATGTTTAAGTTTCCTAAGTTAATATTTTCTAGTATACATATTATTGGTTAATTTATAATTTATTATATGTATAATTTTAAAATATCAATAATTATATAATAAATTATAAATTAACCAATAATACGTACTAGAAAATATTAAATTAGGAAATTCAAATATTATTAGAGGAAAATAAATAACAAAATTAAGTAAACAAAAATATTTATTTAAATGAACCAAATACGTTTACTAAAACTATTTATTTGAATCAAACAAATCTTTTCTCTTGAAATAAACAAATTTTTTAGTTATATTAAATAAAATTTTTTGGTTAAGTGTAATAAGCATTTGGTTAATACAAATAAACGTATTGGAAGAAATTTTTTGGTTGAATCAAACAAACGTTTGGTTGACTGTATAGCAATGCATTTATTTGGTTGATTCAACCAAAATTTGGTTGATTCGTACAAATTTTTTTCTGAGTGTACGAATCTAATGTTAAAATTTTATTTTTCAAATTATTCGATTCACTATGACGGATTCAAAATTATGATTTTCTACATTTTTAAGTAAATAGTCTAAATATTAATTTATAGATTAATATTTACAAAAAATAATTATTGGGATGTTTTAGAAACTCTTTTATAGAAATTTAACTTTTTATACCTCTGCTCTTAAAAATCGATTATTAAAGGAATATTTAAAAAAAAAATTTGAATCCGCCATGTCATATTAGATTCGGTAATTTAAAAAATAAATTTTTAACATTAGATTCGTAAATAGCGCTTCCAAATATCGCCCTTGACCTTGTTTTAGAATATTTACTTCGAAAATGTAGAAGATTAAAATTTTGAACCTGCCATATTGGATCCAAAATTTTGAAAATTAATTGTTACGGACACCCTATTGTGCACGTTTGTACGCTCGCTTCATATTCCGCCTCGCTACGGAGTTTAATTCCGCGGTACGCGCTCCCACTAAAGTCGCAATATCTCGAGAACTATTAGAGTCTCCATAAATTTTTTTATGAAATGAAAGGTGAAATTACAAGGAATCGATATTTACTTATTAGAAAATTCAAAAATTAGGCCAACT
Source organism: Leptopilina heterotoma (assembly GCF_015476425.1). NCBI lineage: Eukaryota > Metazoa > Arthropoda > Insecta > Hymenoptera > Figitidae > Leptopilina > Leptopilina heterotoma. Next base: position 523,822 of record NW_025111120.1, read on the forward strand.
GAACTAAAAATTAATTCAAAAAATTTTTTTGACTTTTTTTTGACAAATTTTGGAAATTTTTTTTTGTTCATAATATCAAATTAAACTACGTATTTTTAACTATATCGCCTGTAAATTTTATTAAAATCGATCAAAAAGTTTCAGAGTTATTAATTTTTGAAAAAAACGTAACACTCATTTTCAATATGGCGTAGCGGCCGCCATTTTGAAAATTTTTCAAAATCCTCTTAGGGTTAAATTTAATTCATATAAGACTTCTATTTCCCAAGGTTTCGAAGAAATCGGAAGACCACTTTCAAATCGCTTTTTTTCTGACGGAGTCTTACCCTTATATTTACGTAAGTTTCAATGTTTTGCAGATTCAATAAATAATTACAATTTTTATTTTTTCTTTGTGTATTTGATGTACAATTAAACTTACACAAATATTGAAGCGTAAGGCATACGAAACTGGCGAACGCTAAGCATTAAATAGGGAATTATCTTTAACTGTTCTATACCATTTCTAAATTTAGTTTTCTACCTAATTTTGAATGAATTCAAATAACTTTTATTTCTTTACATTTAAATTATATTTAAACTCCTTCTATATTATGTTACGATCCTAATTATTATAATTTCCCTAATGTTTCCCGATTTTATTTTAAAATTAATTAAAATAGGGACAGGGTAGTAAATAACAAGAAATTACTTTAGTTGAACAAATGTATGTGTATTTTATGAAATAAGATAAAATTGATGAAAATAAGAGATGGACACAGGCTTTCTAATGTGAGTCTTAGAGTGGTTGATTGTTTACCTTGGGACAAAGGGTGATGCTAGACGTTCAGGTATAATGGCACTGGTCCTTTAATAGTTAACTAATTGGATGCAGTATTGTGTCTCGAGAAACAGGAACACTCTTTTCAAATGGCAAATTTGACTTCCAGATCGACTTTCCAAAATGCACTTTTGAAATATACGTAAAGTAAAGGACAACTACTGAAACTGGGATTAGGGCACTGTGTCGTGAAGGACCACTTGTTATAGATAAAATTTTAAGACTGACTTGTGCAGAGCACCACTTCTCAATTTGAGACTTATAATGTTGACGACTACATTTTCTTGACTGCTTTTCTAGACTGATTTCTAGACTGAACTGCTGTTGATGGTCTGGCTCTTCTTATACCCAAATTTTCCTGTGTATTTTATAAATTGTACGTGTTTCCATGTATTTTAGGAATCGTCCAAGTTTTCATGTATTTTACGAATTGTACGAGTTTCCATGCATTTTCAGAAGCCCTTTGTTGCGGGAACACTTGTGGTGACTCACCATTAGATCGCACGTGTACATTGCTTATTACTCATATGTTATTCTATAATGTTGTTATTTCCATTAATTGTTTATAATTTGTTGTTACAATTGATTGTTTATAATTTGTTATTACAATTCATTATTTATGATTTGTTGTATTATTTGTTGATATTTATTATTACAATTCTATTATTTAATATTTATTATTACAATGTATTATTGTTTATTATTATTTCTTAAAGTTTGTTGTTAAGATTGTTATATTTAACTATTTATTACATTTTGTTATTATTTGTTAATATTTATTATTACAATTTATTATTGATTATTATTAATATTTATAGTTATTATTTATAATAATATGTAAATAACAATTTTGTTATTAACTTTTATTATGATTATTACTATTATTATTAATTATTATTAATATTATTAATTAACATGATTATTATTATTAATTATTAAGATTAATTATTATTCTACATATTATTATTGAAAATAGGTTACGGTGACGTAACAATTATAATTATATTCTTTGTTGCTACTATTAATAATTATTTATTATTTTCAATAACATTGATTTCTATTTATTTACTCTAATTGCTTTTTTAATAAACATAAATTAATAAATATATACCATTTGTCTAGTTTTAATTATCTGATGCTGAATTAGAGTGTATGTTAATTGTTATTAATGATACTAAAAAACGTTTTATGTTTATTTAATTTTCTTAATTACTTTTAATTAAAAAATGAATAAAAGTAAATATTTATTTTTTATCTATTTCAAAAAAGGCTATCAACATTTTAAAATTAGCGCCAACAATTGGACAACCGCAGCTCCATCTGCAACATGCACTTTGCTTATGAGTATGCCATTCTCCAATGCTTTTTTCCACTGGGTATTTATTTAAATTTAAATTTATTAAATATAAAAATAAATTTTAAATATTATTAAATTCCGTCAGTCTAGTTTCTCTGACGAAATGTAAATAGCAAATATATGTATCTTTATTTACATTTTTTATACTAGAAAAATAAGAATCCTGGCGTAAACAAAACCTCACCCACATATCACACCACATTCTATGTAAGTTTTCATATGAGTTTTTACAATTTTATCACTAAGTTTGCCTTTTCTAAAGTTTACACAACGTTCTGGAAAAGAAATAAAGTAATAATTTGTATTTTGGGTTTTCTTGGTCAATGGAAAAATTTTGAACTGGAAAAAATTTTTTATCCTTCCAAACTTACTGCAGTAGATCAGAATGTCAAAAAACATATAAAACTTCATTATGAGTCAAAGTTGTAAAAATTAGAAAAAAAACTTAACAAAAAAAAAAAATACAAAAATACAAAATTTTGTATTTTTGTTGTTTTTTGACAGACAGACTTCTCTAAAAACTATTTTTTGGAATCAGGGGGTCATGAAACGAAAAGATTTACCAAAATTAGACATTGCTCAAAATCGCACAAATCCAAGACTTTCTCATTTTTGATGAGAATGTAAAAACAAATTTTACGGAAAAAATCCAAAAAAGGCAGAATTTTTGAAAATTTTGAGTTCCTTTTTGTTCCTAATTTTGTATTTTTACCTAAATTTGGCATCTAAAAGAAAAAAAGGAAGGTTTCGATATGTTTTCCATGTTTTTTCATGTTTCGGCTAATGCTTTACTCACTATAAATTTCAATTATTTGTACTTTTTTGGAAAAAAATTTCTTAAATTTGTGTAAAAGATGCAATTGTTGATTCTAATGTTAAGAAAGGTGTATTAGCATGATATAAACTAATTTTTATTAACACGGCCCCAAAAAGACAAATTTTCTACTGCAGAGAAGGCTGACAAAAAGTCCAAAAAAGCAATAAATAGCAAATTTTTAAAAATTAAAAAATTCATAACTTTTTTGTTTTTTGTTGTACTGAAAAGTGTCTAAAGGAAGAGTTGTTTGTTTTTGCACTAAATTTAAGGAAAAAATAAAAAAGAAGTATTTTTTTGAAAATTGCAAAAAATACAAAATTTTGAAAATTTCCAAATTTTGTATTTTTGTTGTTTTTTGACGAAATGAGCTGGCCAACGAACTCAGGCTTCATTTTTATAGACTAAAATAGTCCCACAAATTGCAAATCAATTCATTAAAATTTATTCGAGTTATCGTGACGACAAAATTTTCTACAGACAGACAGACAGACTTCTCTAAAAACCATTTTTTTGGAATCAGGGGGTCATGAAACGTAAAGATTTACCAAAATTAGACATTGCTCAAAATCGCACAAATCCAAGACTTTCTCATTTTTGATGAGAATGTAAAAACAAATTTTACGGAAAAAAGCCAAAAAAGGCAGAATTTTTGAAAATTTTGAGTTCCTTTTTGTTCCTAATTTTGTATTTTTACCTAAATTTGGCATCTAAAAGAAAAAAAGGAAGGTTTCGATGTTTTTCATGTTTTTTCATGTTTCGGCTAATGCTTTACTCACTATAAATTACAATTATTTGTACTTTTTTGGAAAAAAATTTCTTAAATTTGTGTAAAAGATGCAATTGTTGATTCAAATGTTAAGAAAGGTGTATTAGCATGATATGAACTAATTTTTATTAACACGGCCCCAAAAGGACAAATTGTCTACTGCAGAGAAGGCTGACAAAAAGTCCAAAAAAAGCAATAAATAGCAAATTTTTAAAAATTAAAAAATTCATAACTTTTTTGTTTTTTGTTGTACTGAAAAGTGTCTAAAGGAAAAGTTGTTTGTTTTTGCACTAAATTTAAGAAAAAAATAAAAAAGAAGTATTTTTTTGAAAATTTGCAAAAAATACAAAATTTTGAAAATTTCCAAATTTTGTATTTTTGTTGTTTTTTGACGAAATGAGCTGGCCAACGAACTGAGGCTTCATTTTTATAGACTAAAATAGTCCCTCAAATTACAAATCAATTCATAAAAATTTATTCGAGTTATCGTGACGACAAAATTTTCTACAGACAGACAGACAGACAGACAGACTTCTCTAAAAACCATTTTTTTGGAATCAGGGGGTCATGAAACGTAAAGATTTACCAAAATTAGACATTGCTCAAAATCGCACAAATCCAAGACTTTATCATTTTTGATGAGAATGTAAAAACAAATTTTACGGAAAAAAGCCAAAAAAGGCAGAATTTTTGAAAATTTGATACCGTCAATTTCGCGCTTTGACAACACCAAACGAATTTTGGACCCTTGTTAAAAACAAGTTTCCGAAAACTCGGTGAAAATTACGAATTTAGGGAGCAAATTCAGAGAGAAAGAAATCTCGGACCCTCCTGGAGTTTCCGAAGATTTCTCTATAATTCGGGGAATCGATTATACGCGCAAACCAAATTTTAAAAAAAAAGTAAATAAATAAATGAGTAAAATTAAAAATTGATTTAAAAAGAAAAAAAAGAAATAATAATTTTTGGACCCTGCGCGAGTTTCCAAAAAAAAAAAAAAAAGGTCAAAAAAAAGGGGGGACACGATTATGGACCCTCAGGAAGTTTCCAAAAATCGCCGGGAAAGGAAATGACAGGGAATAAAGGAAAAACACAACCTCGGACCCTCCGGGAGTTTCCGAAGTTTGTGTTACTCGGAGAAAGGAAGTTTAAGAATTTTAGACCCTCAGAAAGTTTCTAAAAATTCTTAAAAGGAAAGGAGAAAAAGGAAGAAAATTTTGGACCCTCGCAAGAGTTTCCAAAAATGTGTGGTGGATGGAAAAACTAATGAACCAAAAAGCGCGTTGAATAAAACCCGAAAGTTAAATGGATGGGAAAAAGTAAAAATTTAGAATTAACTAAAATTAGTTAAAATCAAAACGGATGAATTTATTTTATTTCGTAACACTGTTAGCGGGAGGTTTGAGTGGTGCGACCGTGCAGGTAGGCAGCTCGGTAAGAAGTGACGACGAGAGCTCCGTCTCCGAGCTCTGTGGCGCGGCTGAGTGGGGAGACTCGCGCAGTGGGAGCGATCGACGCTCCGATTGGCTGACGCGGCCTAGTGCGACCGGCTGATGCCGCATTCCTGCAATTCGGAATCTTCGCTTTTGCTCAGCGACGGAAAAATAAAAACTAGCTTTCGCGAATAATTGAAAGATTATCTATTGGTAATTTATCGATTATCAATTCCACGGGGTCTGTCTTGAGCAAAAGCGATGATTTTGAATTTTACAAATTAGGAATTTAACTGGAAATAAAATATAATTATTAATAAAACTAGTAAAAATACAATTAGAAAAACATAAAAAATCGTAAAAATTCGAAGAGTTTAAACATAAAAAAATATTATAATGATGCGACGACAAACTAAAATTTTCTCGGCGAGAACAATTTAAGAATCACTAATTTGCCGTTATTCGGAGGCAATAATAAGAATATTAAAAATAGAATAAAATTCAATTACAATGTTTAATAATATTATTAAGTAAGATAATTATGTAAGAAAAGTAAAATTAATACAAATTACAGATTGTGGAAAACACGCAGTACAGAGAAAAAATAATAAATACGATACAACGGAGAATGTAATCAAAACAATACTCGTTTCGCGCTATGCAGTGGGTTCAAAGGGTTTACCAGTCCCAGCTTTGGTCGTTTCGGCGTTCTATACGTTGAAGGCCGAGCGTGCGGTAGCGTAGGACGCGGAGAGTGCAATTTGTCGCGCTTTACAATTTTCTTCGGAGATTTCGAATGATTGCGCGAACATCTCGATGTTTTCTTTCTGCACGGTGATCGTATTGCCTTCGAATTTTTCTTTTCTGAGCGCGCGGGGCTTCTCCGTCGTTTCCTAGACGGTTCTTTTGTCGGGGGGCGTGGCCGTTTCTTTTTATCCGGATCCTCCAAATTTGCGATATCCACGGTTTTTCGCCACTCTTTGAACACTCTTTGTTTAACGGGTGTATCTCTCGATTGTGGGTTGTCTCGTCGAATCGTAATGCGCATGTCATTAAATTTGGATTTTCGCGAAATTTTCCAGCGAGAGGAGGGACTACCAATTTTCGTTGGTGACAGAATAGATTTGACGTTTGGATGGTTTTGTTCGCCGACTCGATAAAACGCGAGGTGAGGCGGTGAAACTTGGACCGGTGATGTCCTCAAATCGAGAATGTCTAAATCTACTTCGGGAGATTTTACAACCGGCGGTGCGACTTCTTTCGGAGGCGTAGAAAGAATATCGAGAGCTTCTTCGATCGTGTAAAATTCTTTCTCCTGAGATATTTTCGTGGACTCCGGATTTTTATCATCGACGGTAACTTCACGCGGAACGGGTCATTCCACCGAAACGTTTTGGTCGATTTCTTTAGGTGGGGATTTTCTCGGACTGGAAAAGACGTTCAAGGGAGGGATTGTCGGCGTTGAGTCCACAATTTTCGGAGGTAAAACCTCTATTTGTTTTTTACCTTTTTTCCCTTTTCGTCTATGTCTTCCCACGGGGATTGGAACATAAATATCCGGATTTTTCCGCTGTTCTTCGAAAGCTTTTCTTCTCATTTCGGTCCGGCGTTTGTGTTGACTAGGTTTCTTTTTTGGCTTTTCCGTTCGAACTTCATTCACAGTTTCATTTTTCGCATCCATAATAATCTATTTACTATTGATTTAAACTTTACTTAATTTTTTGCGAGACGCGACCTTCTCTGCTCTCGCGGAGGGCATTTGCTTAATACTGAAACAAAGGCTCGACGCGCCTGGAGTTCACTGCGCCCAAGGCTCCGCCCACTGCGTCAAACTGCAGTAGTAAGGAGATGGGAAGAGAAATTCGCTACTCGCCTGTATCTATCGCGGACGTAGGTTGTAGCGCCTATTTACAGGGGCCGTTTGCACTCTTTTTGATATTTCTCGCGCGTTTTTCGGTACTTCGAGGCGAGGAAAATTTAAATCGTCCGTTTCGGATTCTTTTCTTTTCGAAGAGCGCAAATTGTAACCGTGTCTATGTTTATGAGTTACTAATTCCTTGGTTATTCTCGGCAATTCAAGAGTTTTCTCCGGTTGTACTTCTGGCTCGATTAATTCCGGATTTTGAAGTTTCTCCGCTCTTTCTCGAGGGAACGCGCGTTTCAGATCCTTACTATGAATTTTTGCCAGTCGATTTTTCAAATCAACCTCGTAGATTTCACCTCCACAATGGCGTTTTATTACGTATGGACCTTCTCCACGGGGAGCTAAACCAGCGTGAAAACCTTTTTCCTTGTTCGACAGGCGGTGCGTTCGTACATAAACAAAACTGCCGACAGGAATTTTCTTATTTGATTTAGGTGGCACGGCATATTTCTCTTGATATGTGGCTTGATGTTTAGTGACTTCCTGAACACGTTCTTCCAAGTTTTTTACAGCCTTTCTTCCGGTCTGTAGAACCCATTCTCCGGGTCTCTTGGCAGTGGTTCCGAATAGGACCTGACTCGGCGTCCGTCCGGTTGCCGCATTTCGTCGATTTCTGACATTGAATAAAATGTCAGCGATGTCAGAGTCCCATTTTCGATGAGAAGCATCGACAAGTCGTAAGCGCATTCCTTTTTTCACTTCCTGGTTCCTCCGTTCGGTCGGATTCGCCTGCGGGTGATAGGGAGGAGTGTGCCAACTTTCGCAGTTCCACTTCGCGCATGCTTTTTCCCAGATATTACCGATAAATTGAGGGCCATTATCGGTAATGATGGCTCTGGGGTAACCGAATCGATTGAACACCTCTTTTTCGAGCAAGTAGGTGATACGGGGGGCTTTGGAAGATCCAAGGGGGAAAGCTTCCACCCACCGTGAAAAAAGATCGGTAACTACGAGGAGAAATCGTTTTCCGTGCGATGAACGTGGGTATGGTCCCATTAAATCGACAGCAACCGTATCCCACGGGGCCTTTGGTTGGCGTGGGCGTACCTCGTTGTTGCTCTGCGACCTAAAAGACTTACAGCAGGAGCAAAGGGTGCAACTTTTGACGTAGTCTTTTATTTGTGAGACCATTTTGGGCCACGTGAAGAGTTCTTGGACAGCGCGCAACGTCTCTTCTTCGCCTGGATGTCCGGCTTGGCTAGCGTCGTGATACTCGTGCAGAAGTCTCTGCTGACAGACTTCTGGCACCACGAGTAGCCATGAATCATGGGGATTCTTGCGGCGAAAAAATCCTTCGTCCGATAGGATGTGTTCGCGGAAAAATTTCTCTTCGACCTTGTTTCGATTTTTCTTGTTTTTCAGGTTTTTCCAGCGTCGTACCTGGCTGATTATGTTTTCATCCTCTTGTTGCGAAGCGATGACCTCTTCGAAAAAGTTGGAATGCGTGATTTGCGCGAGAAAAGGTGCATCAAATTGAGGAGCGATCTCAGGTGGAAGAAGAAAGTTATCTTCTTCGGTTTCGTTTGGTAAATCACTCGGATTCTGCGCGAGCGCGGTAGCTAATTCGTGACCGGCATTGGTTCGAGAATGAATCGTAAATTGGAATTGGTCCAAAAATCGTGCCCAACGTCCCAATTTCGGCGTGTTTTCTTTCGAATTTTTAAGCCACTTTAACGCTTTTTCGTCCGTGTGCAGATGAAAAGGAGTTGCTTCTAACTGTGGGCGAAAATGTTTGAGGGCCCATTCTACCGCGTGACATTCTTGCTCCAGTCCAGAATAGCGCTTTTCGGTAGAGCTAAACTTAGCGCTGGCGTACCTGATCACGTTGCGAGAACTTTCTTCGAGTTGAAAAAGCACTGCCGCCATTCCTTCGGAACTTACTGTGGTTTGAAGGTGAAAAGGCAAGTCGGGGTTTGGACGTCCAAGACTAAGATCCGCTTGGAAGGCATCTCTGATTTTGTTGAACGCGTTTTCGGCTTCTTCCGTCCATTTCCATTTTCCTGCCTTCTTTCCTAGTAGATCCGTGAGCGGAGCGGATAACATGGAAAAATCGGGGACGTATTCGCGTATCCAACCACAGATGCCGAGGAATTTTTGTAGCTCCTTTTTGCTGGTTGGACGAGCGGCTTGGATAATAGCCTGAACGTGGTGTTCTTGGGGCTCGTTATTTGCGCCTAAAACTTGATGGCCCAAATATTTTAATTCTTTCTGGCCGAAAAAACATTTGTCGATTGAACAAGTTAGACCGTGAATCTCTAATCGTTCTAACACGAGATTTAAATGACGCATGTGATCGGTCCAATTTTGTGAATAAACGATTATATCGTCCAAAAAGGCCATACAGAAGCGATTTACGTATCCTCGTAACACGGTTTGACTAATCAATGTTTGGAACGTGTTCGGAGTGCCTTTTAAGCCAAAAGGCATGACGCGAAATTGGTAAGTCCCGCCGTTTGGAATCGAGAATGCGGTAAATTGTTTACAATTCTCATCCATCGGTACTTGCCAGTATCCCCAGCGCAAATCTAACACGGAAAATATTTTCGCGTTTCCGAGTTCTTTTAGAGAGTCGGTGATCCTGGGCAAAGTGTGATTTACGTCTTGTGTGATCGAATTTAGGCGACGAAAATCCACGCAGAAACGAAATTTTCCGTTCTTTTTCTTCGTCAAGACCACGGGGGAGCAATAAGGTGATGTACTCGGTTCGATGACTCCGTTGGAAAGCATCTCTTGAACTTGCTCAAGCATTTCTTTTCGCTTTTCAGCTGACGATGGATACGGCCTTAACCGAAAAGGTCGGTTATCGGTTAATTCGATTTTGTGACGTGTTGATCGAGTTTGCGTTAGACTAGGACCGGGCGCAACTGTGGTGGCGTAACGTTGTACGATTTCGAGAAATTCGCCTTCATATTCTGGTGGGAAATCGTGAATAAGATTTTCCATGGCGATTTCGTTTTCCACGTCGATTTGGTCTCGTGGTTTCGATTGTTGGTGGAAAAATATTGTGAATCGACTCTCTTTACCCGCGTAAATTCTTTTTCCTGGAATGTCGATTATTGTTTGTTGATCTTCCATCCAGGGTAAACCCAAAATCATTTCTTCTCTCAGCTGTTCGCAGACAAAAAATTCAACATTCATCTCTTGTGTATTAATTCGAACAAGGAGCGTGATTCGTCCCAAGATTTTCATACTCGTTCCGGGCGCTGCCAAGCTTACCTTGTCGAAACTCGAGGCGAGAGACGCGAGTTGCGCTGAATTTAATTTAGAGGAATGAATAAAGTTTTCGGTTGCTGCTGTGTCGATGATCGCAACTATTTCTTGATCGTTGGTAAAGGTTAATACGCGCGGTAATTTTCGATGATTTTGGAGAGTCAGATAAAGCGAAGTTAATGTTTCGGCTGGTTGTTGTTGTTGTTGGCGGTGGTCGGTGCATCCACCGCCCGTCGCCAGTTTTCCTGACCTGTGTTTTTACGGTCCTCTAACTGCTTTTTGTAAACCGCGCAGTCTTTGTGCAAATGCTTTTCAGGGCAGTACCAGCAGTCTGGAGGATACTTTTTCGTAGCAGCTGGATTTTCGACGATTTTCCTTTCTTCTCTGCGCGGTTGGCTTCGTAGCAAATCCAGTTCGTCCTTTTCCGATTCAACAGCTCTGGTCAGCAGCGTAGCACAGTCCGGCGGATTTGAAGCGCGTATTGCGTGTCGGATCGCTGGTTTCAGAAGCTCCATTAGAGTATGCACGATGACTTCTTCTGTTTCTCCAGGTCGCAATCTCCGGAAAAGTAAGTATTTCTTCTGAAGAAAAACCCCCACGGGCTCTTTTTCCCCTTGACGTAGGGAAAATAGCTGGGCTTGTAATTTTCCGAGTATCGCAGGAGAATTATATTGGCGCAGTAAAAGGTCTCGAAACTGGTTCCACTCAAAGGGGACTCCTTTGTACATCTCCCACCACTTTTCTGCCTCACCACGAAGAGCTTGGCTTGCTACGCGAACTTTGTTTGTTTCAGGCGTTCCCAGGAGCTGGAAGTAGTTGTTCATTTCTCGTAAGAAGTTGACTGGATCTTCGTGTTCTTTTCCAAAGAACTCTGGTACAGGTACAGGATTACGTTGTGCCTCCATGAATGCGCGCCACGCGTACCAATTTGGATCGGGTACTGGTGCTGGTGGGTAATAAGCATTCTGGGGGGGCTCTACCCTTGGTGGAATCTGTGAATTACTAACGTTTCTTCCAGGAGCCTGATTAGATACTGGAACTGAACTCGGCATATTGGAATTTGTCGCCTGAGATCCATAACCGGAATTGCGGGAAAAAATCGGATCCTGGATTATAGGCCTTGTGTTTCTCGGTCCAATATTGTCAGATAAAAATTGATCGTATCTGGAAATCCCACCGAGGTCCGCATAACGTGCTCCTTGTTGTCCAATTTCCGCGAAAGGTCTCTGTGGAGGACTTTGAATAGAAATTGAGCTGTTTAGTAAACTCGGTAAACCCGAGTAAACCATTCTTGTTGGTTCCGAAGTGCCTATTATCCTGGTAGTCATTATTCCGGATGGTCCAGGAGCGTGATAGTTTGTCGAAACTGTTGCTAGGTTGAGACCAATTTGTGTCGATACTCCACCGATGAGCGATGTAGTGATCATTGGCAATGAATTCGGTGCAGTGCTCACGATTGAATCAGTCGTCATATTTAACGAATTATTATTTACAGTTACGCTGGCGGACGATCGATTTAAAAGAATTTCGCTTCCAGGTGGTGAAATATAATTTAAATCTTCGGTTGATGACGATCCTGAGCCGAAACTGTTTTTGTTTTGAGGATCGTGGGACGCTGTTTCATCATCCATCGCGCTAGAGTGTGCTTGTTTCGAGTTGGACGTGAGTAAACCTGTCGATACTTGCGAAGCGTTGTTACGCGTGCCGGGTGGAGTGTTTATTAACACCGTACGAGAGCGCAAATTTTTTTCTTGAGGTGTTCTAGCCGTCATTAAAAATTTTACCGCTTGGCTCCTCTTTTTGCCAAGTCGTCGGCTTGTGAGTTTCCCGGGTGTCCGCTGTGTCCTGGAACGTGTTTCCAGTCTACTTCCAGTGACGAAATTGCTCGATCTAAATCTTGCAATTGTTCTTTATTTTCGACTGGCTTTCCTGATGCTTTTGTCCAACCGTTTGTTTTCCAACGGGGTATCCACTCTGTGCAGCTTCTGATCACGTACTGAGAGTCGGTGTTGATTCGCAATTTTGTAATTCCGGCTTTTTGTGCTTGTAAAACGGCACTCGTTGCTGCTTGAAGCTCAGCGGCGTTGTTCGTTTGTTTGCCGTCGACAGGTGCTGAAATATTCAGAGGATGATCGGTTTCGAAGAATACGCCTATTCCGGCCTTCGGTGAAGATCTTCCGTTTCCAAGACACGCGCCGTCCGTGTAAACGTTGGTAAACCCGGTTTCGTCGGATGATAAATTGTACTTTTTCGGCTCCATGCACCGAAATATACGAGAAAAAAAAACTATTCCCTCTTGTGGATTAAGTTAATTTTTCGAAAATCTGCGCAAAATCTAAGACTTTTATGATCTTTTTTGATTTTAATCACTCGAGCAGAATGTGGTGATTCGGTTGACTCAGCGATGTTTTTACACGATAAGTCTTGAATTTCGCGGCTTATAGCGTGTGATTCGCTGCGACTAGCTGGAAAATTTGCTGTTTTTTCTTTCATTGATGAATGAAAGAGACGATACGTTGAGCGCCACCGGGTGTTTTTGTCGAAAATGTATATTCGTCTCACTCCCGGAAGTGAGAATCTGTGGTGAGAATTTTTTCGGGTTCGTGATTTTCTACCGAAAATCTCTGCAGTGCCCCACGTTGGGCGCCAAAATTGATACCGTCAATTTCGCGCTTTGACAACACCAAACGAATTTTGGACCCTTGTTAAAAACAAGTTTCCGAAAACTCGGTGAAAATTACGAATTTGGGGAGCAAATTCAGAGAGAAAGAAATCTCGGACCCTCCTGGAGTTTCCGAAGATTTCTCTATAATTCGGGGAATCGATTATACGCGCAAACCAAATTTTAAAAAAAAAGTAAATAAATAAATGAGTAAAAATAAAAATTGATTTAAAAAGAAAAAAAAGAAATAATAATTTTTGGACCCTGCGCGAGTTTCCAAAAAAAAAAAAAAGGTCAAAAAAAAGGGGGGACACGATTATGGACCCTCAGGAAGTTTCCAAAAATCGCCGGGAAAGGAAATGACAGGGAATAAAGGAAAAACACAACCTCGGACCCTCCGGGAGTTTCCGAAGTTTGTGTTACTCGGAGAAAGGAAGTTTAAGAATTTTAGACCCTCAGAAAGTTTCTAAAAATTCTTAAAAGGAAAGGAGAAAAAGGAAGGAAATTTTGGACCCTCGCAAGAGTTTCCAAAAATGTGTGGTGGATGGAAAAACTAATGAACCAAAAAGCGCGTTGAATAAAACCCGAAAGTTAAATGGATGGGAAAAAGTAAAAATTTAGAATTAACTAAAATTAGTTAAAATCAAAACGGATGAATTTATTTTATTTCGTAACACTGTTAGCGGGAGGTTTAAGTGGTGCGACCGTGCAGGTAGGCAGCTCGGTAAGAAGTAACGACGAGAGCTCCGTCTCCGAGCTCTGTGGCGCGGCTGAGTGGGGAGACTCGCGCAGTGGGAGCGATCGACGCTCCGATTGGCTGACGCGGCCTAGTGCGACCGGCTGATGCCGCATTCCTGCAATTCGGAATCTTCGCTTCTGCTCAGCGACGGAAAAATAAAAACTAGCTTTCGCGAATAATTGAAAGATTATCTATTGGTAATTTATCGATTATCAAATTTTGAGTTCCTTTTTGTTCCTAATTTTGTATTTTTACCTAAATTTGGCATCTAAAAGAAAAAAAGGAAGGTTTCGATATGTTTTCCATGTTTTTTCATGTTTCGGCTAATGCTTTACTCACTATAAATTTCAATTATTTGTACTTTTTTGGAAAAAAATTTCTTAAATATGTGTAAAAGATGCAATTGTTGATTCAAATGTTAAGAAAGGTGTATTAGCATGATATAAACTAATTTTTATTAACACGGCCCCAAAAGGACAAATTGTCTACTGCAGAGAAGGCTGACAAAAAGTCCAAAAAAGCAATAAATAGCAAATTTTTAAAAATTAAAAAATTCATAACTTTTTTGTTTTATGTTGTACTAAAAAGTGTCTAAAGGAAAAGTTGTTTGTTTTTGCACTAAATTTAAGAAAAAAATAAAAAAGAAGTATTTTTTTTAAAATTTGCAAAAAATACAAAATTTTGAAAATTTCCAAATTTTGTATTTTTGTTGTTTTTTGACGAAATGAGCTGGCCAACGAACTGAGGCTTCATTTTTATAGACTAAAATAGTACCTCAAATTACAAATCAATTCATAAAAATTTATTCGAGTTATCGTGACGACAAAATTTTCTACAGACAGACAGACAGATAGACTTCTCTAAAAACCATTTTTTTGGAATCAGGGGGTCATGAAACGTAAAGATTTACCAAAATTAGACATTGCTCAAAATCGCACAAATCCAAGACTTTATCATTTTTGATGAGAATGTAAAAACAAATTTTACGGAAAAAAGCCAAAAAAGGCAGAATTTTTGAAAATTTTGAGTTCCTTTTTGTTCCTAATTTTGTATTTTTACCTAAATTTGGCATCTAAAAGAAAAAAAGGAAGGTTTCGATATGTTTTCCATGTTTTTTCATGTTTCGGCTAATGCTTTACTCACTATAAATTTCAATTATTTGTACTTTTTTGGAAAAAAATTTCTTAAATTTGTGTAAAAGATGCAATTGTTGATTCTAATGTTAAGAAAGGTGTATTAGCATGATATAAACTAATTTTTATTAACACGGCCCCAAAAAGACAAATTTTCTACTGCAGAGAAGGCTGACAAAAAGTCCAAAAAAGCAATAAATAGCAAATTTTTAAAAATTAAAAAATTCATAACTTTTTTGTTTTTTGTTGTACTGAAAAGTGTCTAAAGGAAGAGTTGTTTGTTTTTGCACTAAATTTAAGGAAAAAATAAAAAAGAAGTATTTTTTTGAAAATTGCAAAAAATACAAAATTTTGAAAATTTCCAAATTTTGTATTTTTGTTGTTTTTTGACGAAATGAGCTGGCCAACGAACTGAGGCTTTATTTTTATAGACTAAAATAGTCCCTCAAATTACAAATCAATTCATAAAAATTTATTCGAGTTATCGTGACGACAAAATTTTCTACAGACAGACAGACAGACAGACAGACAGACTTCTATAAAAACCATTTTTTTTGGAATCAGGGGGTCATGAAACGTAAAGATTTACCAAAATTAGACATTGCTCAAAATCGCACAAATCCAAGACTTTCTCATTTTTGATGAGAATTTAAAAACAAATTTTACGGAAAAAAGCCAAAAAAGGCAGAATTTTTGAAAATTTTGAGTTCCTTTTTGTTCCTAATTTTGTATTTTTACCTAAATTTGGCATCTAAAAGAAAAAAAGGAAGGTTTCGATATGTTTTCCATGTTTTTTCATGTTTCGGCTAATGCTTTACTCACTATAAATTTAAATTATTTGTACTTTTTTGGAAAAAAATTTCTTAAATTTGTGTAAAAGATGCAATTGTTGATTCTAATGTTAAGAAAGGTGTATTAGCATGATATAAACTAATTTTTATTAACACGGCCCCAAAAAGACAAATTTTCTACTGCAGAGAAGGCTGATAAAAAGTCCAAAAAAGCAATAAATAGCAACTTTTTAAAAATTAAAAAATTCATAACTTTTTTGTTTTTTGTTGTACTGAAAAGTGTCTAAAGGAAGAGTTGTTTGTTTTTGCACTAAATTTAAGGAAAAAATAAAAAAGAAGTATTTTTTTGAAAATTGCAAAAAATACAAAATTTTGAAAATTTCCAAATTTTGTATTTTTGTTGTTTTTTGACGAAATGAGCTGGCCAACGAACTGAGGCTTTATTTTTATAGACTAAAATAGTCCCTCAAATTACAAATCAATTCATAAAAATTTATTCGAGTTATCGTGACGACAAAATTTTCTACAGACAGACAGACAGACAGACAGACTTCTATAAAAACCATTTTTTTTGGAATCAGGGGGTCATGAAACGTAAAGATTTACCAAAATTAGACATTGCTCAAAATCGCACAAATCCAAGACTTTCTCATTTTTGATGAGAATGTAAAAACAAATTTTACGGAAAAAAGCCAAAAAAGGCAGAATTTTTGAAAATTTTGAGTTCCTTTTTGTTCCTAATTTTGTATTTTTACCTAAATTTGGCATCTAAAAGAAAAAAAGGAAGGTTTCGATATGTTTTCCATGTTTTTTCATGTTTCGGCTAATGCTTTACTCACTATAAATTTCAATTATTTGTACTTTTTTGGAAAAAAATTTCTTAAATTTGTGTAAAAGATGCAATTGTTGATTCAAATGTTAAGAAAGGTGTATTAGCATGATATGAACTAATTTTTATTAACACGGCCCCAAAAGGACAAATTGTCTACTGCAGAGAAGGCTGACAAAAAGTCCAAAAAAAGCAATAAATAGCAAATTTTTAAAAATTAAAAAATTCATAACTTTTTTGTTTTTTGTTGTACTGAAAAGTGTCTAAAGGAAAAGTTGTTTGTTTTTGCACTAAATTTAAGAAAAAAAAAAAAAAGAAGTATTTTTTTGAAAATTTGCAAAAAATACAAAATTTTGAAAATTTCCAAATTTTGTATTTTTGTTGTTTTTTGACGAAATGAGCTGGCCAACGAACTAAGGCTTCATTTTTATAGACTAAAATAGTCCCTCAAATTACAAATCAATTCATAAAAATTTATTCGAGTTATCGTGACGACAAAATTTTCTACAGACAGACAGACAGACAGACAGACTTCTCTAAAAACCATTTTTTTGGAATCAGGGGGTCATGAAACGTAAAGATTTACCAAAATTAGACATTGCTCAAAATCGCACAAATCCAAGACTTTATCATTTTTGATGAGAATGTAAAAACAAATTTTACGGAAAAAAGCCAAAAAAGGCAGAATTTTTGAAAATTTTGAGTTCCTTTTTGTTCCTAATTTTGTATTTTTACCTAAATTTGGCATCTAAAAGAAAAAAAGGAAGGTTTCGATATGTTTTCCATGTTTTTTCATGTTTCGGCTAATGCTTTACTCACTATAAATTTCAATTATTTGTACTTTTTTGGAAAAAAATTTCTTAAATTTGTGTAAAAGATGCAATTGTTGATTCTAATGTTAAGAAAGGTGTATTAGCATGATATAAACTAATTTTTATTAACACGGCCCCAAAAAGACAAATTTTCTACTGCAGAGAAGGCTGACAAAAAGTCCAAAAAAGCAATAAATAGCAACTTTTTAAAAATTAAAAAATTCATAACTTTTTTGTTTTTTGTTGTACTGAAAAGTGTCTAAAGGAAGAGTTGTTTGTTTTTGCACTAAATTTAAGGAAAAAATAAAAAAGAAGTATTTTTTTGAAAATTGCAAAAAATACAAAATTTTGAAAATTTCCAAATTTTGTATTTTTGTTGTTTTTTGACGAAATGAGCTGGCCAACGAACTCAGGCTTCATTTTTATAGACTAAAATAGTCCCACAAATTGCAAATCAATTCATAAAAATTTATTCGAGTTATCGTGACGACAAAATTTTCTACAGACAGACAGACTTCTCTAAAAACCATTTTTTTGGAATCAGGGGGTCATGAAACGTAAAGATTTACCAAAATTAGACATTGCTCAAAATCGCACAAATCCAAGACTTTATCATTTTTGATGAGAATGTAAAAACAAATTTTACGGAAAAAAGCCAAAAAAGGCAGAATTTTTGAAAATTTTGAGTTCCTTTTTGTTCCTAATTTTGTATTTTTACCTAAATTTGGCATCTAAAAGAAAAAAAGGAAGGTTTCGATATGTTTTCCATGTTTTTTCATGTTTCGGCTAATGCTTTACTCACTATAAATTTCAATTATTTGTACTTTTTTGGAAAAAAATTTCTTAAATTTGTGTAAAAGATGCAATTGTTGATTCTAATGTTAAGAAAGGTGTATTAGCATGATATAAACTAATTTTTATTAACACGGCCCCAAAAAGACAAATTTTCTACTGCAGAGAAGGCTGACAAAAAGTCCAAAAAAGCAATAAATAGCAACTTTTTAAAAATTAAAAAATTCATAACTTTTTTGTTTTTTGTTGTACTGAAAAGTGTCTAAAGGAAGAGTTGTTTGTTTTTGCACTAAATTTAAGGAAAAAATAAAAAAGAAGTATTTTTTTGAAAATTGCAAAAAATACAAAATTTTGAAAATTTCCAAATTTTGTATTTTTGTTGTTTTTTGACGAAATGAGCTGGCCAACGAACTCAGGCTTCATTTTTATAGACTAAAATAGTCCCACAAATTGCAAATCAATTCATAAAAATTTATTCGAGTTATCGTGACGACAAAATTTTCTACAGACAGACAGACAGACAGACTTCTCTAAAAACCATTTTTTTGGAATCAGGGGGTCATGAAACGTAAAGATTTACCAAAATTAGACATTGCTCAAAATCGCACAAATCCAAGACTTTATCATTTTTAATGAGAATGTAAAAACAAATTTTACGGAAAAAAGCCAAAAAAGGCAGAATTTTTGAAAATTTTGAGTTCCTTTTTGTTCCTAATTTTGTATTTTTACCTAAATTTGGCATCTAAAAGAAAAAAAGGAAGGTTTCGATATGTTTTCCATGTTTTTTCATGTTTCGGCTAATGCTTTACTCACTATAAATTTCAATTATTTGTACTTTTTTGGAAAAAAATTTCTTAAATTTGTGTAAAAGATGCAATTGTTGATTCAAATGTTAAGAAAGGTGTATTAGCATGATATGAACTAATTTTTATTAACACGGCCCCAAAAGGACAAATTGTCTACTGCAGAGAAGGCTGACAAAAAGTCCAAAAAAAGCAATAAATAGCAAATTTTTAAAAATTAAAAAATTCATAACTTTTTTGTTTTTTGTTGTACTGAAAAGTGTCTAAAGGAAAAGTTGTTTGTTTTTGCACTAAATTTAAGAAAAATATAAAAAAGAAGTATTTTTTTGAAAATTTGCAAAAAATACAAAATTTTGAAAATTTCCAAATTTTGTATTTTTGTTGTTTTTTGACGAAATGAGCTGGCCAACGAACTGAGGCTTCATTTTTATAGACTAAAATAGTCCCTCAAATTACAAATCAATTCATAAAAATTTATTCGAGTTATCGTGACGACAAAATTTTCTACAGACAGACAGACAGACAGACAGACTTCTCTAAAAACCATTTTTTTGGAATCAGGGGGTCATGAAACGTAAAGATTTACCAAAATTAGACATTGCTCAAAATCGCACAAATCCAAGACTTTATCATTTTTGATGAGAATGTAAAAACAAATTTTACGGAAAAAAGCCAAACAAGGCAGAATTTTTGAAAATTTTGAGTTCCTTTTTGTTCCTAATTTTGTATTTTTACCTAAATTTGGCATCTAAAAGAAAAAAAGGAAGGTTTCGATATGTTTTCCATGATTTTTCATGTTTCGGCTAATGCTTTACTCACTATAAATTTCAATTATTTGTACTTTTTTGGAAAAAAATTTCTTAAATTTGTGTAAAAGATGCAATTGTTGATTCTAATGTTAAGAAAGGTGTATTAGCATGATATAAACTAATTTTTATTAACACGGCCCCAAAAAGACAAATTTTCTACTGCAGAGAAGGCTGACAAAAAGTCCAAAAAAGCAATAAATAGCAACTTTTTAAAAATTAAAAAATTCATAACTTTTTTGTTTTTTGTTGTACTGAAAAGTGTCTAAAGGAAGAGTTGTTTGTTTTTGCACTAAATTTAAGGAAAAAATAAAAAAGAAGTATTTTTTTGAAAATTGCAAAAAATACAAAATTTTGAAAATTTCCAAATTTTGTATTTTTGTTGTTTTTTGACGAAATGAGCTGGCCAACGAACTCAGGCTTCATTTTTATAGACTAAAATAGTCCCACAAATTGCAAATCAATTCATAAAAATTTATTCGAGTTATCGTGACGACAAAATTTTCTACAGACAGACAGACAGACAGACTTCTCTAAAAACCATTTTTTTGGAATCAGGGGGTCATGAAACGTAAAGATTTACCAAAATTAGACATTGCTCAAAATCGCACAAATCCAAGACTTTCTCATTTTTGATGAGAATGTAAAAACAAATTTTACGGGAAAAAGCCAAAAAAGGCAGAATTTTTGAAAATTTTGAGTTCCTTTTTGTTCCTAATTTTGTATTTTTACCTAAATTTGGCATCTAAAAGAAAAAAATGAAGGTTTCGATATGTTTTCCATGTTTTTTCATGTTTCGGCTAATGCTTTACTCACTATAAATTTCAATTATTTGTACTTTGATTCAGTCCTTTACTGAAAAGACGGAAACTTAGGTGGGGAGAGAGAGAGAGAGACTTTAAACGATCGTGGTTTAAAACAGACTGCGCCTAACTGGACTCGGGGATCTCGGAGTTGGTGGGAATTTTTCGGGTGAGCTTCCAACAGGGATATATAGAACGTCCGTGGTGGTTTGGAAAAGTTCCTCAAGAGACGGTAGGCAGGTTTCGGGTGCCCGTAATAACTCCGGGAGGGTGTGTTCGAGGCTGGCCGGAGTAGTTGTAAAGTGTGGGGCCGTAACTTTGAGCGGAGATAAGTGTAATATGGCCTTACACTTGGCTAAATGACGGGCGCGGTCGCGGTAATTTTTACCCGGGCGTTTGCGTGGTTTCCCTCTACGCTTCTTGATTTTAGCGGTTTCGGCGAAAAGAGTTGTAAAGGGCTCCGTTGTCGAAGATGGCATCAGAAATGCGTCTTCGAAACCCGATTGTGGAGGGTAAATTAGGAACAATAAAATGTTAAATCGAATAATATCTTGTGCAAATCTGCACGTGATCGATGGTAACGAAACCACCGACACACACTACGTCGGAAGTAATTAAACTCCTCGACGAGGCAGAGAAAACACGAGAGTGAAAAGAAACATGAATAAAAGAAAACTATAGAGAGAACATAAAATTCACAAATTGATGTAAAGGATAAACGATGTGATGATTCCAAGATGTTGGGATCCGTCGGAACCGATGATGACGCTGGATATCACGGGAACGCTGGATACTCGTGGGCACGCCGACTCAGATGCTGGAACGACGCTGACTCCGTGGACCAGTAGCGGCGAGAATTCACAAAATAAAAATCAAAAGGAATCAACAACGAGAAATTACTGAACAAGGAGGAAAAATTATGATAAATAGAATAGGAGGAAAAATGGTTATTCCAAATAAATTAACAATTTTTACATGTAGTTTTGAATTTATTGCGATATAGCATACGTTTACACTCCAGAAAATTCGGTCGGTCACTGACTGTCACCGCACGCAGGCGGCTGTCGTAGCATAGCTATTTGAGAGGGGGTACGGACCCTATCTCCTGATTGGTGATTCGCGAGAGGGTGAGTGCTCCTAATGAAGAGTGGGAGCACTCCCACTACTATCCACCGTTTCTCCTGACCGCTAAAATTTATCTTAATAAAAATTTTAAATAATTTTATAATAAAAAAAAAATTAATGAATAACTAATTGTACTGATGTACAATTAATAATAAACAAAAATACTTTGTTTTGTTTTACTTTTAAACGCTATAAGTTTTGACTAATTAGATAGTTAACGTTACTAATTATTTCTTTAACAGTATAATTTGCTAATTAATTCCCTTTATTCTATTTATTCTAGGTTTGATTTAATTGAAATTATATCTAACGAGTGAGAGCAACCCGGGAGGAAATAAATTGACTTTTGACATAAAACCGGAAGCATAATGTCGGATATTAGAAATGTGCAGATATAAGTTGCGCACCTTATCTCTGTTACATTTTGTTAATAAATAATATTTTACTTTGAAATTAAAACTGAGAATTTACGGAGTTAGAAAAGATAGATGGGAAAACGAGTGCGAGGGAGAAAGTTGGGAAAAGCTAATGAGTGAGGGAGTAAGGACGATGGTAAGAGGACGGTTCTAAGATGCCAGGTACTTGATGACGTATGGTGACAGGGCTTGTCACAATAGACAACGGGGTTTTCAAAGTGTTCAAGGTCGTCGCTGGAAGTTGAAGGTGGGTTGAATTGGAATTTTCCGCGTATACCGGGTGATAATTATTTCTCGGTGAGATAATAATCATCACTGCTGGGTCCATCAATAATTCCAATTTACACCCTTCCTTATATACACTTATGGTGTACAACAATCCCCTTTCCAGGGAGGTCCTGAGCACTTGTTTATATTTCGTCTTGGGTTTGCTTTCTCTAAGATCCTATTGTTTATTATCCCTAATCTAAATGCGCCTCATCCGAGGTGCGTACGGCCGATTTTCCCGGTAATCCGCCGGGTGTCGATTTCGTAGGTTATAACGCCCCCTGGCGTTATCGGTGATGTCTTCCCTGTCGTTGTCCACAGCAAGTGGGTCATCACGTGGTGGAGGTTGGTTGAAAGGCGCTGCCGCGCTTTCCAGTTGTGGGTTCACTTTCTCAGTGGAACCGTGAGGTGTTGGCGAGGTAACATCCCTGTTGACCTCATCGTTGCGAATAGGTACTTTCGCTTCAGGTGACAGTGACCGCTCGTCATTGTCAGATGTCTCATACTCGTCCTCGAGTATCTGTTGATCGCGGTTGTTCACCGGCGGTCGTTCGGGAACTGCAGGTACCAGATCGTCGGCGTGGAGTTTCTGATTTACCCCATATTTGTCTATCAGGTATACCTCTCCGGAGATATGCTGTAGGATTCGGTGAGGTCCTGTCCTTTTCTCGGCGAGTTGGGCATTGTAGCCGGCAGCCTTGTTAGAAAGTCGACGGTTTGTGGTGAATACCAAATCACCTGGTTCATAACGTGGTGGGACTGGTAGTGTGGTGTACCTTTGTTGGTACACTTGTTGATGTTGTCGGGCTTCAGATTCTCTGTGAAGAAGCTCCGGTGCTGGTTCCTCCTGTCTCGGTTGTTGGAAGTGCCATTCACCAGGTCGGGAAATGGTTCTTCCCAAAAGAAGGTAACTCGGGGAGACTCCAGTAGCTGCATTCCTCCTTCGTCTGATTCCGAACAAAATTTCGGGCACGTTCTGGTCCCAGGATGTCTGGTTATTCTGGAATAAACGTAATCTTAGGCCTTTTTTTATCTCTTGATTTCTCCTCTCTGTGGGATTAGCGCGAGGGTGGTAAATGGGTGTGGTCCACAAATCGCAGCCCCACTTATCACTGGCTTCCAACCAGTTATGGCTAGTGAATTGTGGTCCATTGTCGCTCAGTAATCGTTTGGGATAACCGAATCTACAGAAAACTTCACTTTCAAGTGTTTTTATTACGCGGGGCGCGTCGGACTGTCTTAAGGGGAAGGCCTCTACCCATCGTGTGAAGAGGTCGGTGACTACTAAGATGAAACGGTTTCCGTTAGTAGTACGTGGGTACGGGCCCATAAGGTCCAAAGCGACCGTTTCCCATGCTCTGCGTGTGGGACGTGGGCGAAGTCCGGCCTTGAATTGACCTCGGACTGGTTTGCAGCATATGCAAAGATGACATCCGGCAACATATCGCCGGATTTCACGGTTCATACCGGGCCAACAAAAATGACGTCTTACATCTCGAATAGTTTCGTCGGAGCCGGGGTGACCGGAGAGAGGTGCGTCGTGATATTCCCATAGGACTTGTTGGCGCATCGATTGAGGCACGCACAATCGCCACTGATTTAGGGAATCGCGTTTCCAAAAACCTTCTTCGTTGAAACGGCTCATGTCACGGAATTTCTCGTCGTCCGGGGATCTGGGACCTTCTCGTAGTATACGTTTCCATCGGGCGACGTCGCGTGATATTGGGTTGTCCTCTTGTTGAGCGGCTACAACTTCCTCGAAGATATTCGGCCGGTAAAGTGCGCTGAGAGTGGGGATCGGGTGCTCATCTTTTATGGTAACGGATGGGAATTCTGGGACAAACATTCGGTCCAAGTCGGGTTCTACGGGGGAACTTTTATTGGAAACGGGATTCCGTGATAAGTTGTCCGCTAATTCATTTTCTTTACCGGGGATATGCTCGATGGTGAACGAAAATTCGCTCAGAAACAAATGCCATCTTGTCAATTTGTCGCGAGTGTCTTTTTGTGAATTTAACCACATCAATGTTCGGTTATCCGTTCGTAATGTGAAAGGTCCCTTTTGAATGTAGGGTTGGTATTTTTTGATTGCCCATATAACCGCGAGGCATTCTTGCTCATTCGAGTGGTAGCGGCTCTCGACAGCGGAAAATTTGGCACTGGCAAACGAAATAATGTGTCTTTCCCCATTGAGACCTTCTTGCATTAAGATTGCCCCCATTCCCTTAGCACTCGCGTCCGTTTGCAGGATATATCGCAATTTGGGGTCAGGGCGACTGAGTTTAAGGGGCTTTTGAAATGCCGCTTTCGCTTCTTCGAAGTGAGCGACCAATTCCGGAGTCACTTTGTAATTCCGTTTTGTCGAAGTGGCGTCCGACAAAGGTGCGAGTATTACTGAGGAGTTGGGAACGTACTCTTTGACCCAATTACAAAGGCCCAAGAAGGATCTCATTTCCTTTCTGTTACGGGGCATTTTAGCTTTGCTGATGGATTCTATGTGACAGTGCTGGGCAGAATTTCCATCGGAACTGACAGTGTATCCGAGAAAAGGAAGGCTTGTTTGGCCGAAACTACATTTCGAGGGTGATGCTGTTAGACCGTAAATAGTGAGTAACTCGAATACGAGAGTTAAGTGGTGGAGATGTGTTTCCCAGTCAGGGGAATAAATGACGATATCATCTAAGTATGCGAGGACGAAGTCCCCCCAATGAGCAGCGAAAACGGTTCGAATTAGATTTTGGAATGTTCCTGGGGCATTCTTTAGTCCGAAAGGCATTACGCGAAAACGATATTGCCCCCCTCCAGGTGTCGTGAAGGCGGTGTACTTTCGGGAGTTAAGGGCCATCGGAATTTGCCAGTAACCGTTTTTCAGATCTATGGTCGAGAAAACTTTTGCCCTGTTACCGAGGTCCTTAACAGTTTCATGAATGAGGGGTAAACATTGAGGTGCATCTTCTGTGATGTTGTTCAAGGGGCGATAATCGAGACAAAGACGAAAATCGTCCCCCTTTTTATCAGCAACGACTATTGCTGCACTGAACTCCTCAGTACATGGCTCAATTATTTCATCTCGAAGCATCTCGGCGGTTTTTTTATCTATAAATTTCCGTTTCTCAACGGAGTATCGGCGTGGGGGAGTGCGATATGGACGATATTCCCTTAGACGAATTTCGTGCTCGACGTTGGCAAGTGTTTGTTTAAGAGGCCCCCCTTTATAAAACAAGTTTGAAAACTCGTGTAGAAGTGAAGTGAATCTTTTGGAAAATGGTTCAGGGAAATTTGATTTGACTTCAAATTCTAAAGTTTGAGGAGGCGGGTCCGCTTTTGTTGTCATGGGGTTGAGAAGCACGCGTTGACGCGTTTTCGCGCCGATAAACAAACAATCTGTTGCATGGTCGTGGATGACGCAATGCTTTCGGAGCCACGGTCGTCCTAAGATCAAGTCAGCACGTAGTTCTGAACTTACTTGGAATGAATCCGGATATGCGATGTTTTGTATTACTGGGGTTAGGGCGATTACTCCAAGAAGTGGGAGAGTAGCCCCTACAGCCGCTAAGAGTGCGTAAGGCGGGCCTGGGGAGATATTTGTCATCTCCTCTTTATTGAGGAGAGTATAATTAACGAAGTTTTGGGAAGCGAGCGTATCGATTTCTGCAACGATCTCCCGATTGTCAAGGAACAACCGTACTCGTGGTAGACCGTGCGGATCACTATATACTGCGCTTAGGAAGGGGGTGCGGTAGTCGTCGTATGGGCGAGCGGAGGTTCTGTTCCGGTCGCCCTTTCTCGCCAGTTTCCCGACAGAGAATTATCACGGCGTTCTTTAAGCACGGGGCAGTCCCGATGATAATGCGATTCGGGGCAATAATGACACTGCGGGGGTGTTCGAGTAGTTTGTTGTGGAGTGATTGCTACGGGCTTTGTTGTGAGGGTAGCCGTCGGGACTGTGTGAGTAGTCTTCTCTTTAGATTTCGAAACTGTACGTTGGTTTTCTTCGACTTCGTCTGCCTCTGCCTGGACAGCTCTCTCGAACAGATCTTCGAACGAGTTCAGAGTGGCGGAACGCAGAATTTTTTTTATTGATGGTTTGATGGACTCTAAAAGTAAAGAAACGATCTCCTCATCAGGGGCGTCGGGGCGTAAACGTAAAGCTAACAGATATTTCCGTTGCAGGAAAACGCCAACGGATTCTTTATCTTCCTGTTTTCCCGAATACAGTTTCACATTTAGTTTGTTGAGATGAGTAATGCTGCCGAAGCGTTGTGTAAGAAGGCTCGCAAATTTGCGCCACGGAAGGGACAAATTTTTATAAGGTTCGTACCACTTTAAAGCAGAATCTGTTAACATTTTGGGAACCATTCTGATCCACACAACAGGTTCGATGGCGGAATCAGTCAAGAAAGCCTCGGTTTCCGCAAGAAAGACGGATGGATCTTCATGGTCCAGACCGGCAAAAGTTGGACGAGGAATCTCGGGAGCGCGAAGTGCTCGCATTACTGCTCGCCAATCGGTTGCAGAATGTCCCGATTGCGCAACTGGATTCACGGGTGGTGCTACTGGTACGTTCCTTTGAACGTGATCACTATCAGGAAGTCTCGGATTAATTTCTGGGCTTAATCGACGACTTGGTCCCGGTTGGGGTTCTTGTGCGTTTCCCATAACAACCGGTTCTCGAAATACGATGCGATTGTTGCGGTCGTTCGCCGGGGGAACAGAAAGGCTTCTGTTTCGACGCATTTCTAATGGTAACTCATCATACGGTGGTGGTGAAGTGCGATTTGTATTTTGGGTGGGCGCCACCGGGATTTGCTGGTTAGACCCGGAATTATTATTCAAACGACTTGTGTTGCGTGTAGTACGTCCACGCGTACTTGCAGGCGTAACGTTTGGAGAACGAAGCATGATTTTTTTTATTTTCAGGGGTGCTTGTGGGATTCGGAAATGACAGCAGTCAAAAACTCGAAAATTAAAACTTAATTTTTCAAGGCCTCACGTTCGGGCCGCCAATTGATTCAGTCCTTTACTGAAAAGACGGAAACTTAGGTGGGGAGAGAGAGAGAGAGACTTTAAACGATCGTGGTTTAAAACAGACTGCGCCTAACTGGACTCGGGGATCTCGGAGTTGGTGGGAATTTTTCGGGTGAGCTTCCAACAGGGATATATAGAACGTCCGTGGTGGTTTGGAAAAGTTCCTCAAGAGACGGTAGGCAGGTTTCGGGTGCCCGTAATAACTCCGGGAGGGTGTGTTCGAGGCTGGCCGGAGTAGTTGTAAAGTGTGGGGCCGTAACTTTGAGCGGAGATAAGTGTAATATGGCCTTACACTTGGCTAAATGACGGGCGCGGTCGCGGTAATTTTTACCCGGGCGTTTGCGTGGTTTCCCTCTACGCTTCTTGATTTTAGCGGTTTCGGCGAAAAGAGTTGTAAAGGGCTCCGTTGTCGAAGATGGCATCAGAAATGCGTCTTCGAAACCCGATTGTGGAGGGTAAATTAGGAACAATAAAATGTTAAATCGAATAATATCTTGTGCAAATCTGCACGTGATCGATGGTAACGAAACCACCGACACACACTACGTCGGAAGTAATTAAACTCCTCGACGAGGCAGAGAAAACACGAGAGTGAAAAGAAACATGAATAAAAGAAAACTATAGAGAGAACATAAAATTCACAAATTGATGTAAAGGATAAACGATGTGATGATTCCAAGATGTTGGGATCCGTCGGAACCGATGATGACGCTGGATATCACGGGAACGCTGGATACTCGTGGGCACGCCGACTCAGATGCTGGAACGACGCTGACTCCGTGGACCAGTAGCGGCGAGAATTCACAAAATAAAAATCAAAAGGAATCAACAACGAGAAATTACTGAACAAGGAGGAAAAATTATGATAAATAGAATAGGAGGAAAAATGGTTATTCCAAATAAATTAACAATTTTTACATGTAGTTTTGAATTTATTGCGATATAGCATACGTTTACACTCCAGAAAATTCGGTCGGTCACTGACTGTCACCGCACGCAGGCGGCTGTCGTAGCATAGCTATTTGAGAGGGGGTACGGACCCTATCTCCTGATTGGTGATTCGCGAGAGGGTGAGTGCTCCTAATGAAGAGTGGGAGCACTCCCACTACTATCCACCGTTTCTCCTGACCGCTAAAATTTATCTTAATAAAAATTTTAAATAATTTTATAATAAAAAAAAAATTAATGAATAACTAATTGTACTGATGTACAATTAATAATAAACAAAAATACTTTGTTTTGTTTTACTTTTAAACGCTATAAGTTTCGACTAATTAGATAGTTAACGTTACTAATTATTTCTTTAACAGTATAATTTGCTAATTAATTCCCTTTATTCTATTTATTCTAGGTTTGATTTAATTGAAATTATATCTAACGAGTGAGAGCAACCCGGGAGGAAATAAATTGACTTTTGACATAAAACCGGAAGCATAATGTCGGATATTAGAAATGTGCAGATATAAGTTGCGCACCTTATCTCTGTTACATTTTGTTAATAAATAATATTTTACTTTGAAATTAAAACTGAGAATTTACGGAGTTAGAAAAGATAGATGGGAAAACGAGTGCGAGGGAGAAAGTTGGGAAAAGCTAATGAGTGAGGGAGTAAGGACGATGGTAAGAGGACGGTTCTAAGATGCCAGGTACTTGATGACGTATGGTGACAGGGCTTGTCACAATAGACAACGGGGTTTTCAAAGTGTTCAAGGTCGTCGCTGGAAGTTGAAGGTGGGTTGAATTGGAATTTTCCGCGTATACCGGGTGATAATTATTTCTCGGTGAGATAATAATCATCACTGCTGGGTCCATCAATAATTCCAATTTACACCCTTCCTTATATACACTTATGGTGTACAACAACTTTTTTGGAAAAAAATTTCTTAAATTTGTGTAAAAGATGCAATTGTTGATTCTAATGTTAAGAAAGGTGTATTAGCATGATATAAACTAATTTTTATTAACACGGCCCCAAAAAGACAAATTTTCTACTGCAGAGAAGGCTGACAAAAAGTCCAAAAAAGCAATAAATAGCAAATTTTTAAAAATTAAAAAATTCATAACTTTTTTGTTTTTTGTTGTACTGAAAAGTGTCTAAAGGAAGAGTTGTTTGTTTTTGCACTAAATTTAAGGAAAAAATAAAAAAGAAGTATTTTTTTGAAAATTGCAAAAAATACAAAATTTTGAAAATTTCCAAATTTTGTATTTTTGTTGTTTTTTGACGAAATGAGCTGGCCAACGAACTCAGGCTTCATTTTTATAGACTAAAATAGTCCCACAAATTGCAAATCAATTCATAAAAATTTATTCGAGTTATCGTGACGACAAAATTTTCTACAGACAGACAGACAGACTTCTCTAAAAACCATTTTTTTGGAATCAGGGGGTCATGAAACGTAAAGATTTACCAAAATTAGACATTGCTCAAAATCGCACAAATCCAAGACTTTATCATTTTTGATGAGAATGTAAAAACAAATTTTACGGAAAAAAGCCAAAAAGGCAGAATTTTTGAAAATTTTGAGTTTCTTTTTGTTCCTAATTTTGTATTTTTACCTAAATTTGGCATCTAAAAGAAAAAAAGGAAGGTTTCGATATGTTTTCCATTTTTGTTCATGTTTCGGCTAATGCTTTACTCACTATAAATTTCAATTATTTGTACTTTTTTGGAAAAAAATTTCTTAAATTTGTGTAAAAGATGCAATTGTTGATTCTAATGTTAAGAAAGGTGTATTAGCATGATATAAACTAATTTTTATTAACACGGCTCCAAAAAGACAAATTTTCTACTGCAGAGAAGGCTGACAAAAAGTCCAAAAAAGCAATAAATAGCAAATTTTTAAAAATTAAAAAATTCATAACTTTTTTGTTTTTTGTTGTACTGAAAAGTGTTTAAAGGAAGAGTTGTTTGTTTTTGCACTAAATTTAAGGAAAAAATAAAAAAGAAGTATTTTTTTGAAAATTGCAAAAAATACAAAATTTTGAAAATTTCCAAATTTTGTATTTTTGTTGTTTTTTGACGAAATGAGCTGGCCAACGAACTGAGGCTTCATTTTTATAGACTTAAATAGTCCCTCAAATTACAAATCAATTCATAAAAATTTATTCGAGTTATCGTGACGACAAAATTTTCTACAGACAGACAGACAGACAGACAGACTTCTCTAAAAACCATTTTTTTGGAATCAGGGGGTCATGAAACGTAAAGATTTACCAAAATTAGACATTGCTCAAAATCGCACAAATCCAAGACTTTCTCTTTTTTGATGAGAATGTAAAAACAAGTTTTACGGAAAAAATCCAAAAAGGCAGAATTTTTGAAAATTTTGAGTTCCTTTTTGTTCCTAATTTTGTATTTTTACCTAAATTTGGCATCTAAAAGAAAAAAAGGAAGGTTTCGATATGTTTTTCATGTTTTTTCATGTTTCGGCTAATGCTTCACTCACTATAAATTTCAATTTTTTGTACTTTTTTGGAAAAAAATTTCTTAAATTTGTGTAAAAGATGCAATGGTTGATTCTAATGTTAAGAAAGGTGTATTAGCATAATATGATTTAATTTTTATTAACACGGCCCCAAAAGGACAAATTTTCTACTGCAGAGAAGGCTGACAAAAAGTCCAAAAAAAGCAATAAATAACAAATTTTTAAAATTAAAAAATTCATAACTTTTTTGTTTTTTGTTGTACTGAAAAGTGTTTTGAGAAAAAGTTGTTTGTTTTTGCACCAATTTTAAGGAAAAAATAAAAAAGAAGTATTTTTTTAAAAATTGCAAAAAATACAAAATTTTGAAAATTTCAAAATTTTTTATTTTTGTTGTTTTTTGACAATATGAGCTGGCCAACGAACTCAGGCTTCATTTTTATAGACCAAAAAAGTCCCCTAAATTGCAAATCAATTTATAAAAATTTATTCGAGTTATCGTGACGACAAAATTTTCTACACACAGACAGACAGACAGACTGACAGACAGACAGACAGACAGACAGACAGACAGACAGACAAACGGACAGACCGACTTCTATAAAAACCATTTTTTTGGAATCAGGGGGTCATGAAACGTAAATATTTACCAAAATTAGACATTGCTCAAAATCGCACAAATCCAAGACTTTCTCATTTTTGATGAGAATGTAAGAACAAGTTTTACGAAAAAAATCCAAAAAAGGCAGAATTTTTGAAAATTTTGAGTTCCTTTTTGTTCCTAATTTTGTATTTTTACCTAAATTTGGCATCTAAAAAAAAAGGAAGGTTTCAATATGTTTTTCATGTTTTTTCATGTTTCGGCTAATGCTTCACTCACTATAAATTTCAATTTTTTGTACTTTTTTGGAAAAAAATTTCTTAAATT
The DNA here is from genome assembly GCF_015476425.1 of Leptopilina heterotoma. Taxonomy (NCBI): domain Eukaryota; kingdom Metazoa; phylum Arthropoda; class Insecta; order Hymenoptera; family Figitidae; genus Leptopilina; species Leptopilina heterotoma. Next base: position 555,505 of record NW_025111120.1, read on the forward strand.
TGTGTAAAAGATGCAATGGTTGATTCTAATGTTAAGAAAGGTGTATTAGCATGATATGATTTAATTTTTATTAACACGGCCCCAAAAGGACAAATTTTCTACTGCAGAGAAGGCTGACAAAAAGTCAAAAAAAAACAATAAATAGCAAATTTTTAAAATTAAAAAATTCATAACTTTTTTGTTTTTTGTTGTACTGAAAAGTGTCTTAAGGAAAAGTTGTTTGTTTTTGCACTAATTTTAAGGAAAAAATAAAAAAGAAGTATTTTTTTAAAAATTGCAAAAAATACAAAATTTTGAAAATTTCAAAATTTTTTATTTTTGTTGTTTTTTGACGAAATGAGCTGGCCAACGAACTCAGGCTTCATTTTTATAGACCAAAAAAGTCCCCTAAATTGCAAATCAATTCATAAAAATTTATTCGAGTTATCGTGACGACAAAATTTTCTACAGACAGACAGACAGACAGACAGACGGACAGACGGACAGACATACAGACAGACAGACAGACAGACAAACGGACAGACCGACTTCTATAAAAACCATTTTTTTGGAATCAGGGGGTCATGAAACGTAAAGATTTACCAAAATTAGACATTGCTCAAAATCGCACAAATCCAAGACTTTCTCATTTTTGATGAGAATGTAAAAACAAGTTTTACGGAAAAAATCCAAAAAAGGCAGAATTTTTGAAAATTTTGAGTTTCTTTTTGTTCCTAATTTTGTATTTTTACCTAAATTTGGCATCTAAAAAAAAAAGGAAGGTTTCAATATGTTTTTCATGTTTTTTCATGTTTCGGCTAATGCTTCACTCACTATAAATTTCAATTTTTTGTACTTTTTTGGAAAAAAATTTCTTAAATTTGTGTAAAAGATGCAATGGTTGATTCTAATGTTAAGAAAGGTGTATTAGCATGATATGATTTAATTTTTATTAACACGGCCCCAAAAGGACAAATTTTCTACTGCAGAGAAGGCTGACAAAAAGTCAAAAAAAAACAATAAATAGCAAATTTTTAAAATTAAAAAATTCATAACTTTTTTGTTTTTTGTTGTACTGAAAAGTGTCTTAAGGAAAAGTTGTTTGTTTTTGCACTAATTTTAAGGAAAAAATAAAAAAGAAGTATTTTTTTAAAAATTGCAAAAAATACAAAATTTTGAAAATTTCAAAATTTTTTATTTTTGTTGTTTTTTGACGAAATGAGCTGGCCAACGAACTCAGGCTTCATTTTTATAGACCAAAAAAGTCCCCTAAATTGCAAATCAATTCATAAAAATTTATTCGAGTTATCGTGACGACAAAATTTTCTACAGACAGACAGACAGACAGACAGACGGACAGACGGACAGACATACAGACAGACAGACAGACAGACAAACGGACAGACCGACTTCTATAAAAACCATTTTTTTGGAATCAGGGGGTCATGAAACGTAAAGATTTACCAAAATTAGACATTGCTCAAAATCGCACAAATCCAAGACTTTCTCATTTTTGATGAGAATGTAAAAACAAGTTTTACGGAAAAAATCCAAAAAAGGCAGAATTTTTGAAAATTTTGAGTTTCTTTTTGTTCCTAATTTTGTATTTTTACCTAAATTTGGCATCTAAAAGAAAAAAAGGAAGGTTTCGATATGTTTTTCATGTTTCAGCAAATGCTTCACTCACTATAAATTTCAGTTTTTTGTATACTTTTTTGGAAAAAAATTTCTTAAATTTGTGTAAAAGATGCAATTGTTGATTCTAATGTTAAGAAAGGCGTATTAGTATGATATGAACTAATTTTTATTCACACGGCCCCAAAAGGACAAATTTTCTACTGCAGTTCAGGCTGACAAAAAGTCCAAAAAAAGCAATAAATAGCAAATTTTTAAAAATTAAAAAATTCATAACTTTTTTGTTTTTTAATATTAAGAAGAAAGAAGCTATCAATTATCCGAATCAAATTTTTACTAAATAAATTAAATATCTTAAATAAATCTCTATAAGCTCTTAGATTTCATATGTATCGACAGCACAGCTGCCCGAATACAGAAACATGCTTAATCTAAAAAATATTTTCGTAATTAATTAATAATTTCAAAATTATCAAAGAGTCCAGAAAAAAAAGGTAGCATGGTGGGATACGAGCCCACGACCTTTCTATTGCCGGTAGACTGCTCTGACCACTGAGCTACATGCACCCCGAGATTCTCCGAATTCTTTGACATATACTATCCCTTCCTACGTTATTTTAATGATAACGTAGGAAGTTTCTTAAAGATGGTAAGCCTAGTATTTCAATTCATAGGCAATTATAATTATAGAAAGTAAATTTATCATTAAAAAATTTAAAAAAAAAAAAAAAAATTTAAAATTTTTTTTTTTATTTTTTATTATTAATTAATTTCGAAAATATTTTTCAGATTAAGCAGGTTTCTGTATTCGGGCAGCTGTGCTGTTGATACATATGAAATCTAAGAGCTTATAGAGATTTATTTAAGATATTTAATTTATTTAGTAAAAATTTGATTCGGATAATTGATAGCTTCTTTCTTCTTAATATTTAACTGCCGAATGATAAATTCACTTTCTATAATTTTTTGTTTTTTGTTGTACCGAAAAGTGTCTAAACGAAAAGTTGTTTGTTTTTGCACCAAATTTAAGGAAAAAATAAAAAAGAAGTGTTTTTTTAAAAATTGCAAAAAATACAAAATTTTGAAAATTTCAAAATTTTTTATTTTTGTTGTTTTTTGACGAAATGAGCTGGCCAATGAACTCAGGCTTCATTTTTATAGACTAAAAAAGTCCCCCAAATTGCAAATCAATTCATAAAAATTTATTCGAGTTATCGTGACGACAAAATTTTCTACAGACAGACAGACAGACAGACTTCTCTAAAAACCATTTTTTTGGAATCAGGGGGTCATGAAACGTAAAGATTTACCAAAATTAGACATTGCTCAAAATCGCACAAATCCAAGACTTTCTCATTTTTGATGAGAATGTAAAAACAAATTTTACGGAAAAAATCCAAAAAAGGCAGAATTTTTGAAAACTTTGAGTTCCTTTTTGTTCCTAATTTTGTATTTTTACCTAAATTTGGCATCTAAAAGAAAAAAAGGAAGGTTTCGATATGTTTTTTCATGTTTCGGCTAATGCTTCACTCACTATAAATTTCAACTAGCTGAAACAAACGCGCGTGAATACTTGCTGGGCGCAACTGCCATAACATAAGAACCCTGATTATCTTAAAAATAATGTAAGAAAATAAATAAATTTTGCAATAATTTTAATTAATAGTACCCAATGCATTCAATATCATTTTTAAAAAAATTAACAAATTATGCATAATTTTTACATATTCTTATATAGTAATTACTTAACAATTATTGGAAAATTTTCTGTCTACTTCATAAAATAAACAAATTATAATATTGAATACTATTTCTCATAAACCGTTTATTTAAAAAGGTTTGTATCATATTTCTAAATAGTAACAATTATCGTCAAACAGAAACAATAATACTTCAATTAAGTATTTTTCACACTAATTTCATTCTTTTTTTAATAATATTTAGAAAATTAAATCTGATAGCGTTCCACAAATGTAAGAATTTATGTCGAAATTTTAACAATTCTAAGAAATATGTTAAACGTTAAAACATTCATGATATTTTCGTGTCTTAACACTAAGGGGCCATTCATAAACCATGTAACCTCTTGAAGGGGAGGGGGGTCAAGCAATTGACTACGACAAAGGGAAAAAATGGCGCTAATAGGGGAGAGTGGGGCAAGACGGGGTAGCGGGTAAGACGGGGTACCGGCCCTATTTAACAAACGAATTAACCAATCGCGATTATATTTTACACAATACTGCACCGAGACGATAGTTTCTTGTTTATAAAACCTAAAAGCCATAAGAACAAATCTTTTATCTGTTTTACTAAAAAAACTGTTTTCGACGATTTTCTTGTCATTTTTTCACTTTTTTTAGGAGGCGTTTATTATTTAATAATAACAGTTAATGAACTGTATAAATTTTTTTTAACTGTCAAGGGTTACAGAAGAAGAGAAGCATATGTTTTTTTTCTTTGTTGAATCGTAAATTGCAGTAATTAATCGTTTTATTAAATTTCGTAGGTGCGGGCAAGATGGGGTAGGGGAGAGTAGGACAAGACGGGGTTCACAAATTAAGCAAAAAAAAGAGAAATAAGAGAAGTTAAGAAAACTACTAAAATCAAGACTGAATAAAATAAGAGTGACCAAAAAGAAAAAAGCTTGTCAGGTTAAATCATCAATTAGCGATGGTAAAGTGGAAAATACACCTTGTATCTATTGCAATGGTTATTATTTAGACTCAAATTAAGGCTGGGCTGCTTTTTTTTGTCTGCGGCCAATGGGCTCACTGCAGTTATGCATGAAGATGAAGATGCAACTTTTACTTGTAAAATTTGTCGACAGAAATAGGTTGTTTTTTGTTAGTACCCCATCTTACCCGCCGGTGGGGCAAGATGGGGAGATTTGCAATTTTTTCAATATTATTAATTATAAGCTTTTTTAAGAAACAGATAGCCTTTGTACGCCTTTTTTACGAAAGACTGATTTCCAAAAATGATAATTAAAAATAATAATAAAGTATATATTCGATAATTTTAGTTTTTTTGCGCTTTAAACATTAAGTATCCCGTCTTGCCCCACTCTCCCCTACATGTAATAGCGTACTACGGGGGGAGGGTCAACATTCCCAAAAAATGGGGCTACGTGGCTTACGGACGACCCCTAACAGATGATAGTAAAAATTAGAAGTCAATCTGCCACCATTTGCGAAGTTAGGAGTTTATTTTTATAAAACACCTATTTTTCTAAAATGTCAACGTAATCTTAATCACGCTTTAATATATTCTTGCTGAACACGAATATCGTATTTATTTTCAATTAAATTCACGTTGTTTCACAAAATTTAAGAAAAATTGAAATATGGGTTCCGTACTCCCCCATGGGTCAAGAATAGTTAGAGCTAGTTTGGCACGGAAAAATCCTGCTAATGCGACTGGAAATTATAAAAAAATGTTTAATTGTTCTTTTTAGGTTGATATACACAATGGTGCGTAATTATATGTGACCTGGACAGTGAAAAGTGACCTTACGTGCGAAAACAAGTTTTCGAGAAAACAGCAGTTAAAGTTTAACTTAGAAAAACCCTTGTAACTTTTTTAAATATTAATATTTTTTAATCAATTTAGGCTTATTTTCTTCACCGTGAATCACAGTATCTAAATAAATAACATACAAGTAATGAAATTTTTTTTTTACTAATTGTTTATATAAATTAATAACAAACTCCCCAAACATAGAAAAAATAATCTAAGTTTTCTAACTTGCAACAATAAGTATAAATAAGTGACACATGTTTGTAAGGGTTTTTTTCGCTGATTACGAATATGATAACAAATTTGAATTTTAACTGTTGACAGTTGTCAAAGAAACTGTCAACTTTTCTAAATAATAAAAAGATTATCGTCTTCGATATTTTAATTTGTATAATAAAAAAAATCCGTTTTTTCGTATTTTTACTCTTGTTTCTTTTAACTTTAAAATTTTTTTTAAAAACTTCTAATCAACTTATGATTTTTTGGTTTTCACCATCTTAAAGAGCATTTCAAACCCTATCCGAATCAACAAAAAAGTAAAAAATGATTTTTTGACACGTAAGGTCCCTTTTCATAGACCAGGTCACATATACGGAAAAATGAAGCTTATTGGCCAAGAAATTGGTGGTCGTCTGAAGAAAATTGGTTAACTTTCAGGTTCTAGTTCAGACGAATTTTTATTCAATATTGAAATTTAGAAAATGTTCAGAACATATTATTATTACTTTCAGATATCAATATTAAATAGTCTAAATCCAATAAAATAAAGAAAACGAAAATTTACTGATTTTTTATAACATGATCCGAAAAGGTCTTACCTAACTATTCTTGCCCCATCCTCCCCTACTTTTATTCATACTTTTTTTACAACCGTAGAACATTTGTTACAAACATTTCTTAAATTTTACTTAATACTAAATTTTTGCGCCTACAGAGCGACTTAAAAATTAGGAGTACTCGCATTTGCCTAGATCACCCGTCTAATGGGTTTTCTCGCCAGTGGAGAGGGAAACTGTAGAAAACCTCTCCTGAGTACATCCGGTTTATCGACAGTCGAGTTCTAATGGTGTGTACCGGACAATAATCGACGGTGCACATCATTATACCTCGACGTCAAACCTCCCGCTCAGATTGTCTCACGTGCCGCAAAAATACCAAGCCAAAAGGGCGCGAACCAAGGGAACTTACCCTTGGTCCTTAAAACGACCGCCAAGCGAGGCATCTATCCGACTGAGCTAATCTGTCGGTATATTAAACTATTATTATCAATATTAATAATAAAAATGGAAAAAATTGTTTGATTCAATTAAATATTTTATTTGTCTATTATCTATTACTTAGTTATTTTTACCAAATTTGCATTACTTAGGTCAAAAAAATGGAATAATTAAAATTAATAAATATTGCTTCAAATCAATTATTATGAAAATTGTTTGATTCAGTAATTCATGTTCTTTTAATTCAAATATTTATTTGAATCAAGAAAATAATTTTTCCAAAGAACTACAGATTTGTTTGTATCAAATATTCATAATAAATCATTATTTTATTTGAGACTAATATACCATTAATTGGGTAAAATAATTAATTATTATTTATCCCAAATGCTTCTAAGGACTCACATGCTTGGAAATATTAACATTAACCCTTAAACCGCACTCTGGGTGTGCGACACCCATATTCTAGCTTTTTACTCTAATATCTCATTTAAATTCGTAAAAATTGAACATGTGTTGATATTGGACAGTACATTTTGTACTTAACTTCATGTTTCGTGATTGATATTAGTCTGTTAAGTGTCTTTGTGTATTTGATAACTTTATGAAGTTGACGGCGAAAAATTTCTGCTTGTCTGACACCCAGTTTTTGGTTTAAGGTGATTCCAGTAGTTTAAAAAAACTCTTTTTTAATTATTAATATTAAATAAATCATTATGAAACCTATTTTCCTTCAAAATAGATGTAACTGAGCAATATAAGATAATTTTTCAAAAAGATAATATCCTATTCCAGCTTAAAGAACACACTTAAAAGTCTCCGGGTGTCGCACACCCAGTGTGCGATTTAAGGATTTTTTCGTAAGTGCACTGAGAAAAAAGAGGGCGCGTTACAGCACATTTTCGATTCATGTTGCGCGACTCAACCTGATTTCAGATTCGTAATCAGCGACCCTGAAAATCCTCAAGTATTCAGTTTCAAGCCAATCTGATCAATTTTTTATTTCGTTGTCCGCCATATTGGAACCGCTATTTTGAATTTTGGAAAACTAATGTTAGATTCGTAATCAGCGACCCTTAAAACCCCTGAGTAACAAGTTTCAAGCAAATTCGACGAATTTTAAAAAAAATTTCCGCCATCTTGGATCCGCCATTTTAAATTTCGAAAAACTGATGTCAGATTTGTAATTAGCGATCCCAGAAACCTTAGGGTACCAAGTTTCATAAAAATGCATTAAAAATTTTTTCAAGGGGTTAAATACGTTAAATTCTAATTTCATCCAATATATTTCTCCTTAATCCATTTTAAATACTTCAAATTCCATCCAACATCCAATCAATCGAAATTTCAATTTTATCCAATATTTCTTTTCTTTTTTTTTAAATAAAAAAATCAAATGTTATTCAAAACAGGAAAAAAGTAAATGTCAATTTCTTTATCCTTTAAATTCAAAATGAATAAAACTATATCAAATGGTAATATAATATTTAGAAAAATATAACTATACCACTCAAGAAACACTTTAATTAACTCTCTACAAATTGTAGAGAAATTATATAAAAAACAGAAAATATCTAATGTTATCCAAAATAAAAAAAACTATATCAAATAGTAATGTGATATATTCAAAAAATAAATATACCACTCACGAAGCACTATCGTTATCTCTCTACACTACACTAAAAGAATTTTTGGGAGGCTGCAGGCTTTACATTAGTGCCGCTAGAGCTCGCTGCCTCAAGCTCGCAGTTAACCTCAAAAAGGCGAGAATCTACTCTCGAAAGGTAAGCAGCAACTCCTCAGGGGCAGCAGCTCACCTTTCGTGAGTAGATGCTCGCTTTTTTGAGGTGAGCTGCGAGCCCTGAGCAAGGGGCACAAATTTCGGACATTAAAAGTCAGCAGCCTCCCCAAAAATTCTTTCAGTGTACATACAAGGAGAGATGTCCCAGTTAGTCCCGTGAGGGGAAGTAGCCTTCCCCCACCATACGGCACACCAAGTTGAAACTGAGTCCCGAGCAACCCTCACAGCGGAGATCGCTTGGACCCTTAAACCCTCATTAAGGAAAACTGTTAATGACTTTTTCTATAAAATATAATTTTTTTAAATAGTAACATTTTTTATTTTTCATTAACATATTTAAATTCCTTACTTTCTCACGATTCTATACATATGTTGTTTACCAAAAAAAGTTTAAATTAAAAAAATTAATTATTTTTTCCAGATACATAGAATGAAGTTAACTGTACCAAAAACCATATACCTATTATTAAATAAATATTTGTGACACGGACAGTTAAAAGGGACCTACGGTCCGAAAAAAAGATTTCGAGAAAAACGACTTTGAAGTTTACCAAGTTAGTTTTTTTGCACTGTTTTTTGTCAAAGTACCTAACTTTGAAGTGAAATTGTGAGAAAACTAATGCAGCTAGAAAGCTGCGGTTTATTGCGTTGGAAAGAGCGGTTTATTTACTATAAGAACAGATAAAAAAGTGAAAATCGATTTTTTCGGATCGTAGGTCCCTTTTAACTGTCCGTGTCACATTTACTGTTTCACATAGGTTTTATCTAAATCACTTTAATGCTATTTGACCCAATATTTGCAGTATTTGAAGCAAATACCATTTAACTTAATCTTTAAATTTTAACAATTTTTTTGTAAACAACATATGTGACTGTCCACGAGAAAACAAGGCTTAGGTCCAAAAAATCAATTTTGATTTTTTTATGGTAATCGGCAGATATTATGTTGCTTTTTCAAATGCAAAAGTCAAAAGTTATAAATATCAATTATTTTCGACAATATATCGTTTTAAAGCTGGGTATGTCAAGCGTAGTTAACTTCAATCGTCGACTGTCCACGACAAAACACGGCTTGGTTCCAAAAAATCAATTTGAGTTTTTTATGGTAATCGACAGATATTATGTTGCTTTTTCAGATGCAAAAGTCGAAAGTTAAAAATATCAATTATTTTCGACAATATATCGTTTTAAAGATGGGTATGTCAAGCGTAGTTAACTTCAATCGTAGTACTTCAATCGCTCGCCCTGTGAAATTCACGTTTGGGAGCTAAGCCGTGTTTTCTCGTAGACAGTCACATATGTATTGTAACGAAGCGAATCGTTACTTATTAAAATCTTAGTGACCGAGAGTATTTCGTCTATTTTGCTATAGTGAGAGAGAGTTCCGTCTCTGTCTTCATTCATCGCTCCGTCGCAGTTTTTCCAAATTTGGTATAGTGTCGTTCCGAGCTTCGTTTTCGTCTCTCGCGAAGTCCAGCAGAGAATGAATTGCGCATGATCGATTTGACGTATGTAGTCATGTGATGTTTAGCGACCCTTTCCCCTTTTTCTTATAGGTTTTTCCATTGATTGAAGGGAGAAGGATGTATGGAAATTAAGTACGGAAAGGACTGAGATGGTTTCTCCGAATTTGAATGCAGGTTTCCAGGAAGGCGTTGGAACCATTCATCATTCATTATTCGCTTACCTTGATTTCGAGTCGGTCGAGTTTTCGTTTTACTCCCTGAGTGGAGATTTCGTTTATTAATTTATTTTGTTAATTTACCTATTTTTCTTTTTTTAAATTCTAGTTGTGTATAATTCGGTTTTATTGTTAATAAATTTTAGTATTTTATCGTTAATTTCTTGTTGTTTAATTTGGGAGAGAAACCTTAATTTACATTTCGAAATTAACGGAAAACCGTTGGAGTAGAGACGCCGCTGGTCGCAAGCAGAGTTCGACAACGAAGGTTTGGAAATTTAATTAAATCTGGAGATCGATGCATCGTCGATTCTTTCTCAGCAGTTCCCCCTTTTCAGACTATTATTTGGTTGAATTGGTTTGATTTGAGATTATTAATTTGTTGTTTAAAATAGAGATGAAATTTGAAGTTGAAAACGCGAAATATTGAGACTAAGGGTTCGAGAAATTTCTAAGTATCGGGTAAACGATGCAATAGTTTATTAAAATTATTTCTTTAACTAACTATCAAATTGTCCGCTACAAATTGGCGCCCAACGTGGGGCCCACGCTGAGATCTCCAGAAATTTTAAGTGTTGTGACGTAGTGTTTTGTGACCAGAGGAAATTTGTTAAGTGTAATTTTGTTAAAAAAAAAAAAAAAAAAAAAAATTGTATTGTCCAAATTGTTGAGACCCCAAGATAAGAAAATTAGTGACCAAGTGTGACCAAAAACAAAAAAAAAATTTTTCTTGTGACCAAATTTGTGACCATTCTTTAGCCTTCGCGGAAAATAAATTGGAATTAATTTTGCCCCAACGATTAGAAGAATTTCTCACTGCATTTGAAGGTGCAATTGTGTGGAGAAATTTCTTTTTTTTGCGAAATTGAAAAACGAAAGGTGCGCCGGCTTGAAATTTGCCGGCTAACGGTTTTTGCATTTTTCGCGTGGGGACGCGATAGTTTTGGCGGATGGCGAATTTGGCGGGAGCGCGGAGTAAGGGGAGGACGTCGGTAGCGAGCCACGTGCTGACACTCGATGGCACGCATTGTGTAAATAATCACAAGCCGGCGTGTCATTGACATTCTCTAACTCGTTATTTGTCTTTTAGAAAGGTTTATCTTCGAATTAAATTTTTTCGGAGCGATTTTTCGAGATATTGAGAGTTTATTTATTGCCCTTGCCATAAATTTTGGGAGAAACGTAGAGACCATTAATTACTAGTTCAAATCGAAGATACCGGCTCGTATAGATTAGCGAATAATTGCGGGATTTAGAGAGTAAAGAAATTTATTTATTTTTTTTTTGTGAGCGTACGGAGAGATTAAGTGAATGTTGAGCGAATTTTTAGATTTATCGAAAAGGATTAGAGACCTTTCAGGTTGCGCCATGTAGTTTTATCGAAAACGCATGTATGACCTTTTGAATCACGAATCGGTTCTGCCCATTTGGAGACAAATTGAGTCTATGCCTCAAGATGAAATAGTGGCGGAATTGGAACTGCAAAACGTCAGTACCCGGGGTTCGTTACAAGTGATTAGGGAACGTCTTTTTCGTTTGCGTGGGAGAATACTATTCGGGGAAATAGTTTCAATTCCGTGGAATCCGGCATTTGATGCAGGTGATTCACAGGAGACATTTATGGTCGAGGCTTTCGGCGAGATAATCCCGTTAGAGACTGACGAATCGATCAATCTCGAGGTTAGTTTGGACGAAAATCGCGACAATACCGCAGTAAATACGACGGTGATAGAAATGCCCATTAGTGACCAGTTGCAGTCCGGTATGGAGATGGGAAATCTTGTTTCCGAGGGGTTGGGCGGAGCGGCGTTAGTCACCGTTTCTGTGCCAACCACAACCATGCCGGTCACCACCATGGCCAGTAGCGGCTATGCGACCAGTACGACAAGTGCGACATGGTCATATCCGTTTCAGGGCATTCCGTCGCCTTATATTGTACCAAGTTCGTGGGGGTTAAGCCCGGGTGCGACCAGTATGTCTTTCACCCCGTTTCAAGCACCCAGGGATTGTCAGATTCTTCGACCACCGGGAAACCAATCTTGCGGCCAACTTTGCGATCTATCTTTACGACCGAATTTGAGTCCTGGGGAAGTCCGGGCACAATTGGATGCGACCAATAAGCCCAATTTGACTTCAATGGGAGTGTCTAGTGGAGCGATTTCCAAGTTAATTAATAGGCAAAGTCTGGGACAAACTAGTGTTCAAAGCATGCCAGGCCAGCGCCGAGTGAGTTTCGCCAGTACCCTTGGTGAAAGGGAGACACAAACCCCACGGTCAAGTTATAGTGACCAATCACCCCAACCTACGGGGCGCCCTGTTCAAAGCCAGTTTTCGAGCAAATTTGCCCAAAGTATGGTTGGTGGGGCGCAGCCATGGCCCGGTCCAGTTCCGTCGAATAAGTTGTATTCTAATATCAATGCGGGCGAACAGATGGAGTTTAGTACTCACGGTTCGTGTTCCAGCATTGGAAGCGAGGCAAATTCGGCCCTTGATGGCCACCTGTTAGGTAGCAGTTCGGGACTAGGATTCCGACTAGTCAAATTATTGAAAGATTGGGATATTCGTTTTTCGGCCGAAGACAAGGAAGACCCGGAGGAATTCCTGGCCCGTTTAAGCATTTGTAAAAAGTCATATGGTATTAGCGACCAGGAATTGTTGCAGGTGTTGCCGAGTGTGTTGCGACGAGCGGCTAGTCATTGGTTCCGAGTTGTTAATTCTGAAATTAAGACCTGGGGGCAGTTTAAAAAATTATTCAAACGTGAATTTTTAGAGACCGTGGACGACGAAGATGTTTATGACGAATTAAAGGCCCGCACCCAGGCCAAAGGTGAGAAGATTACGGAATATTTGTTGAGCTTAAGGTCAATTGCTCAGCATTTCCGCACACCTATGACTGATTATGAAATGTTGCGAATCGCGTATCGTGGTTTAATACCCGAGAATAGGCGTTACGTGTCGTCTTTCCATATTGATAGTGTCGAGGATTTAGAGAAAGTTCTCCGCAATTTTGAGAAAATTAAAGAGATCGATAGGCGTTACGTTCCGCCCCCACCTAGAGACAAAATGATTTTCCCCATGGCAGCCCCCAGGCCTCCCCCTAGATCGTCAAAATTGGACGCGTTGCTAGAGAGTTCGGCGTCAGAGACTGGGGATGAGACTGTAGAGGAAAATCTCAAAACAGTGAATAAGAGGAAAAAGTGTAAGAAGCCCACGAAAAAGAAGGCGAGTCAGGAGAGCGAGTTATGTGCTATCGTGGCGCCAACCGGGTTCCCACAGTCGCGTTATATGGAGCCGAGACAAATTCCAGTTCGCGCCCCCCAACCGGGACCCTCGCGCCCCCCGATGTGAATAATTCCATACCACAGGTGACCCAACCGACCCCACCTCCAGGAATTAGAGTCAATAATAATAATATGCCCAATACGTGTCAATCTAGTGACCAGCGTACCTTTGTAGGAACTTGAAATAATTGCAAGGCCGAAGGGCATAAAGCTGTTGCATGCCCGTCTCGAGTATGTTTTCATTGCCATGGTATAGGACATTATGCACAGCAATGTCCATTAAAAGTAAATAAAATTCCTATTTCGTGTCAGGTCTGTGGCACCAGTGGTGCGGTGTTTGCGAATTGTGTTAATTGTAGCGCTATACGTGCCATGTTGGATAACGTGCAAGGGGGGGAAATACGCAACCTTCCCCCCCAGTTCCCAAATCCCAAGCAGTAGCCTCGCACGAGCACGAAATATTCTTTCGCGTTCAACGCATGGTTTATTCGTCACAGGAAGATAGTCCCGGTACCCCTACTCAGAGACCAGGGGGGGAGGTTGGGTGTTCTCCTGTGGTACCGCACAGTGTAGCGACCGCCGAAAGGCACACCGAACGGGTTGAGAGAACGAGGAGGGAGAGTAGAGAAAGCCTCGAGAGCGTAGATACCCCTCGCGTCATCGGTGAAACGGTGAGGGTAGAGGTACATAGGCCTGAGGCGAGCGGGGATCTCAGTGTACCTGTCGCTCAGCCTTGTACTCTATTGAGTGGGGATAACCGAGGTATTAGCGGGGAAGGCAGCACACAAGATACCAATGCTTCGTTGCGCGATGGAACTCTGTACAATTCGACTCGTTCGTCTAGCGACAATCGTGATTCCAGCGCGCAAATTCATACTGCAAGTGCAGTTGCAACGGATGTTGAATTTAGGGAAGGGGGAAATGCACAAAGTGCATATGGTCCAGGAATTGAGGGCGAAATTATCGATGCTTCGGGTAAGGAAAATAGATATTTTCTTAAGCTTTTCATAGCTGACCGCCCTTATTTAGCCCTTTTTGACCCCGGAGCGACTATTTCTGCAGTAGGACCCCATTTAACGAGATTATTTAGAGACAAGTTAGAGACTATGGATTCCGTGATTTCTAGTGCCATCGGGGGTGAAACTAGGGTTTTGGGTAAATTGAGATTGTGGTTCACGATAGATGGCGTTTCGCAATCTTTTGAGTTAAGGGCCATAAACTCATTGAGACAAGATTTGATCCTCGGTATGGATTTTTGTAGGGATGTAGACATGGATGTTCAACTGGGGAGGGGGTTATAGCGCATTAACGGCCAGGCTTGGCACGAGTTTGCCAATGGACCGGGCGAATTATGCGAGGGACAAGTTTTTGCTGAATGTGCTGGTATATGCGAATTATCCACAGCGCAAAGACAGGAAATACAACGACTTGTCGATGAATTAGTGTTGCCCCAGCGCCAAGAACATGGCGTTACCACCCTTACCGAGCATAATATTGTAGTGACCGATTCCACCCCCATTAAGCACCGAACCCGTAGAATGTCCCCCATGATGTTGCAGTGGTTGATAGAGGAAATCAAGAAACTCTTAGAGCAGGGTATTATCGAGAGAGCTTCTAGTGAATGGAGCACGGCACCGGTTATTGTTAAAAAAGGGGATGGGTCCCTTAGATTGTGTTTTGATTTTAGAGACCTAAATGGTGTGACCGTAAAGGATGCATACCCTATACCCAGCATTGATGGTATTTTGGACAAATTAAGGAAGGCCAGGTATATCTCGAAAATTGACCTAAAGATGGCGTACCATCAGGTACCCATGGGCGAGTCGAGTAAACATTTTACGGCGTTTTCCGTCCCTGGGTTGGGTTTATTTCAATTTAAACGCATGCCTTTCGGTCTCACTAATGCCCCTATGACCTTTCAACGATTAATAGACGCCCTCTTCGGTCCGGAATTTGAACCAGTCGTGTTTGGTTATCTGGACGACATCATAATCGTGAATGATGATTACGAAGAGCACGTGCAGTGGCTCAGGACAGTTTTGCTTAGGTTGGCCCTAGCGGGGTTAGTAGTGAATCCTACCAAATGTGAATTTGGTTGTTCGAGAGTAACATACCTTGGATATGTACTGGATAGTGACGGTTTGCGACCCGACCCCGACAAGATTGCCCCTGTTCTAGATTACCCCGCGCCCCAGAATGTCAAACAATTGAGGAGATTTTTAGGGATGGTAGGTTGGTATTCGAGGTTTATAGCCGGCGATAGTGAGCTGAAAATTCCCTTATTGCGACTCTTACATAAAGGAAGAACTTGGGAGTGGGGGGAAGAGCAGCAGAATTCTTTTTGTGAGTTGAAAAAGAAATTGAGTTCCGCCCCAGTTTTAGCACGACCTGACTTTTCGAGACCTTTCACGATACAATGTGATGCTAGCGACTTTGCCCTAGGGGCAGTTCTTACCCAAGAATCTGAGGATGGCGAACATCCCATAGTCTATATTAGTAAAGCCCTGTCATCCGCGGAGAGAAATTATAGTGTCACCGAAAAGGAGTGTTTAGCGTTATTATGGGCAATTAAAAAGTTCCGTCCTTATGTTGAGGGGTATAAATTTACGGTTATTACGGACCACAGCGCGTTAAGGTGGTTAAGAAACCTTAAAGAACCGTCTGGACGTTTAGCACGGTGGGCACTCGAATTACAACAGTGGAATTTTGATATTGTGCATAGGCGCGGCATTCATCATATGGTGCCGGATGCACTTTCGAGAATGTTTGAGAGGGAGGGTGATGTTGCTTCATTCGAGACCATTAGTGACCCGTGGTATATTAAGAGACGAGAATTGATAGAGAAATTTCCCCAGCGTTTTTTGGGTTGGCAAGTAATTGAGGGTCGTTTGTATAGACAGCGCGAAGACCCTTTATTGAGCCCGTTTAGCGACCCTGGCGATAGTTGGAAACTTGTCATTCCTGTTGAGCACCGCGAGAGAATAATGAAAGACGCACATGATGGGTTGTCAGTGGGACATTTGGGCGTAGACAAAACCTATCACCGCGTAGCGACAGAATACTATTGGCCCGGTATGTGGTTTGACATACAGCAGTATGTCAAGGCGTGTGAGGAGTGTCAACAATTTAAGGCGTCTCACGAAGGGCCAATGGGACTAATGGGGCAGAGAATCGTTGAAACTCCCTGGACGGTGGTAGCGGTAGACTGTATGGAGTTTCCCCCCAGTAAAAGTCAATGTTCCCACTTAGTAGTGTTTCAGGATCTATTTACTAGATGGATCGAGGTTAAACCGTTGCGTTCGGCGGATGGGAAATCGATTTCTAGAGCATTTGAGGAATTAATTGTTTTCCGGTGGGGAACGCCGCGTTTTTTATTGTCAGACAATGGAAAAGAATTTGATAATAGAGTCCTGAAGTCTACATTAGAGGAGTATGGTGTGCAACATTTAACTACCCCCCCCTATCACCCCCAAGCAAATCCCGTTGAACGCAGTAATAGAACCTTGAAGACCATAATAGCGACCTTTGTTGGCCAAGACCACCGAGATTGGGACAAACATGTTCACGAGTTTCGTAATGCAGTGAACACTGCTGTCCAGGCCACAACCAAGGTATCCCTAGCTTTTCTGAATTTTGGTCGACAACCCCTACCGGTTAAAAGCTTGAGACGCGAACTAGAAGTTGTGACCACCGTGGACCGTATAACCCCTGAAATTTGGATAGAACGGATGAAGCGTTTGGATGGTTTGCGAGATTTGGTAGCGCGTTTCATTGATAGAGAGAGAGAGAGAAACAAACAACTTATTACAATCGTAATAAAAGATTAGCGACCTTTAGAGTGGGTGATATGGTTTGGTGGAGGTCCCATAAGCTTTCGAACGCAGCTAAAAAATTTTCTGCTAAGTTAGCTCCGAAATTTGAGGGACCTTTCGAGATTATCCGCCAGTTGTCCGACAATGTTTACGAGCTTAAGACGGAAAATAACCGTCGTATCACCAAGGTGCATGTGTCTGACCTTAAACGTTTTGTACCTCCTCGTGGTCAAGATTGAGTTGTGTGTTTCAAATTTAATTGTAGTGATTATTTTCAGTTTGATGCCGAAGGTTAAACAGGACGGTGGTTCTCCTTTTTCGAAGCCGAGAATTAGGAGCGTGTGTGTGGTGAAGGAACCGTTCAAAATGAATCGCAATGGTGTTGGACGCGGTCGTCGTCTTCGTGAGCGGGTGGAGGCGTTGCGAGCGATTGGGGCCACCCCGTCCCCCGCTCGGGAGCCGTTGAATGCGGAAGAATTTGATGAGTTGTTCGATCAGGTACTTCGTAGCGGAAGTACGGTCGAGAGAAGCCGAAGTCCTTTTCAGCCAGTGGAGGAGGTGGTGGAGGCGTTGGAGGAGGTCATTGAGTCGGTGCCGAGTCAATCCCCGGAGTCGTTGCCTCCATTAGTGCAGTCTCAGTGGGAGAATTGGTCTGGCCGTCCGGCGCCGGATGGAAGCGAGGATCCTCAAGTTCCTCCCGAGAATCTAGCGGAGTTCGAAAGTTGGTTAGCGGTGGTGGAGTTGCAGACGTTGGTGGGCAGTGAAGCGGCCGAGGCTCGGCCAGTAGTTGTCCCTATTAGCCCGGTGGTCGAGAGACGACGTCCACAGGCAGACTGGGACTATGTGAGCAGCCAGAGTTTGAGCGAATTAACCCCAGTGGTTAATAGAAATGTGAATTTGCCCCGGCATGCTCCCCCGCCAGATCGTAGCCCGTTGCAGGCCGATAATGGTCCAGCGTTGTCGGAGATGTCCTCACCGAGCCGAAGTAGCGACCATTTCCCCTCCAGCAGCAGTTTTTCCACCCCTTCGGGTTCATCGAGTTCCCCTAGCGCCCCTCCTTCTTTGATGTCTTTGCGACCCTTTCCGGTGACTCCGGAGCCTTCTTTGCCGGTGTTGCTCACGGGTCGTTTGTTTTCGGATTTGGAACCCATCCCTACCGATCCTTCATTGGATCCTCCCCCTGGTGTTTGCCATAACTGTTGGCAGCGAGGGCATCGTCTTAGTGATTGTCGACAGTCGTTACGTGTGTTTTGTAACAATTGTGGAAGGCGTGGAGTGAGAATGACGAGTTGTCCTCGTTGCCGAGAGGCGTATCGGAGACAACGAGCCACTAGTGACCGCCGTACAACGCCCCCCCTGCCTCGCGGCCGCAGGGCGACACCTTCTCGTTGTAGTGATCGTCAAGTGCCACCCCCCCGGCTTAGCGACCTTTCGCGTGACACACCACGAGTCAGTCCGCAACCTGTTGTTGGTGTTTTACCCTCATCGCGGGATAGAGACCCCCAACCGAGTACCAGTCGTGGTGATGTGGAGTCTGGCTCTTTGATAGAGCAAATTATGAGCCTTGAGAGGTTCGTCCGAGATCTGCCGCCTGAAATGGCTCGTGAAATTAAAATGCAGTTCTGGCAGAGCCAGAAACGCTAAGTTTTGGTTTTTGGTACTAAGAGTACTAGTAACTATAATAAATTTATTTTTAATTTGAGTTCTTTTTCTTTTCTTTTGTGACCTTTTAATTTATCGGCAATATTACTACAAGAGTAATATTGGCCTAGGGAAGGGGTTTGTAACAAAGCGAATCGTTACTTATTAAAATCTTAGTGACCGAGAGTATTTCGTCTATTTTGCTATAGTGAGAGAGAGTTCCGTCTCTGTCTTCATTCATCGCTCCGTCGCAGTTTTTCCAAATTTGGTATAGTGTCGTTCCGAGCTTCGTTTTCGTCTCTCGCGAAGTCCAGCAGAGAATGAATTGCGCATGATCGATTTGACGTATGTAGTCATGTGATGTTTAGCGACCCTTTCCCCTTTTTCTTATAGGTTTTTCCATTGATTGAAGGGAGAAGGATGTATGGAAATTAAGTACGGAAAGGACTGAGATGGTTTCTCCGAATTTGAATGCAGGTTTCCAGGAAGGCGTTGGAACCATTCATCATTCATTATTCGCTTACCTTGATTTCGAGTCGGTCGAGTTTT
Organism: Leptopilina heterotoma; assembly: GCF_015476425.1. Taxonomy (NCBI): domain Eukaryota; kingdom Metazoa; phylum Arthropoda; class Insecta; order Hymenoptera; family Figitidae; genus Leptopilina; species Leptopilina heterotoma. Next base: position 574,617 of record NW_025111120.1, read on the forward strand.
CGTTTTACTCCCTGAGTGGAGATTTCGTTTATTAATTTATTTTGTTAATTTACCTATTTTTCTTTTTTTAAATTCTAGTTGTGTATAATTCGGTTTTATTGTTAATAAATTTTAGTATTTTATCGTTAATTTCTTGTTGTTTAATTTGGGAGAGAAACCTTAATTTACATTTCGAAATTAACGGAAAACCGTTGGAGTAGAGACGCCGCTGGTCGCAAGCAGAGTTCGACAACGAAGGTTTGGAAATTTAATTAAATCTGGAGATCGATGCATCGTCGATTCTTTCTCAGCAGTTCCCCCTTTTGAGACTATTATTTGGTTGAATTGGTTTGATTTGAGATTATTAATTTGTTGTTTAAAATAGAGATGAAATTTGAAGTTGAAAACGCGAAATATTGAGACTAAGGGTTCGAGAAATTTCTAAGTATCGGGTAAACGATGCAATAGTTTATTAAAATTATTTCTTTAACTAACTATCAAATTGTCCGCTACAGTATAAAATCGTAAAAAAGTAAGGAATTTAAATATGTTAATTTAAAAGTTAAAAATGTTACTATTTAAAAATTTATATTTTTCATTATTAATAGAAAAGTCATTAGCAGTTTTCCTTAATGAGGGTTTAAGGGTCCGAGCGACCCCCGCTATGAAGGTTGCTCGGGACTCAATTCCAAGTAGCCCTTGCAGCGGGGGGCTCTATGTCCCTTCTAACGGCGAACAGACAAACTAAATGCGAACAGACAAAATATATATATGCAAACGGAATACGGACTTTAATATTGTTAATTTTTTGTACTTTTTTGGAAAAAAATTTCTTAAATTTGTGTAAAAGATGCAATTGTTGATTCTAATGTTAAGAAAGGTGTATTAGCATGATATGAACTAATTTTTATTATCACGGCCCCAAAAGGACAAATTTTCTACTGCAGAGAAGGCTGACAAAAAGTCCAAAAAAAGCAATAAATAACAAATTTTTAAAAATTAAAAAATTCATAACTTTTTTGTTTTTTGTTGTACTGAAAAGTGTCTAAAGGAAAAGTTGTTTGTTTTTGCACCAAATTTTAGGAAAAAATAAAAAAGAAGTATTTTTTTGAAAATTGCAAAAAATACAAAATTTTGAAAATTACAAAATTTTGTATTTTTGTTGTTTTTTGACGAAATGAGCTGGCCAATGAACTCAGGCTTTATTTTTATAGACTAAAAAAGTCCCCCAAATTGCAAATCAATTCATAAAAATTTATTCGAGTTATCGTGACGACAAAATTCTCTACAGACAGATAGACAGATAGACACTTCTCTAAAAACCATTTTTTTGGAATCAGGGGGTCATGAAACGTAAAGATTTACCAAAATTAGACATTGCTCAAAATCGCACAAATCCAAGACTTTCTCATTTTTGATGAGAATGTAAAAAAGTAAGCGTAATATAGGGACGTTCGTCTTTTCAAAAAAGCTGAGATACTGGAGTAACTTTTCTAGGAGATAAACACTTAATTAAAACAAGAATGTCTGAGTAAATGAACAAAGAGTGAAAAGTTAGCCATTACGCTTTGGTCTACACTACACAAAAACCTTGATAGTAATACTTCAAGAATATTTTATCTGCTTCTGCAAATCATGTTTCAGCTAAGAGAGTTAGTATAATTAAAAATAACTTCACAATTTAAATTATCAAGACCAAAAATATATATTTAAATCCACTTTATCTCGCAATCATTAACAAACAAAAACACGTGATGAGAATGTAATCCTTAAAGTCGTGGTAACTTTAAGAAAAAAAAATGTTTTATAAAATATATAATAGAAAACAAGAACAAGAACACAAATAATGCACAACAATTGCTGACCGCTGCGAGCAAAGCGAGCTATTTGCGCGCGAAGCGCGCAACAACACACGGAGCGCGAATCGCGACGTGTGAAATAATCGCCGGAGCGCGAAGCGCGGACGAGAATGTGTCCGCGCTTGCGCGGACAGATTTTTCAAGGTAGAAATATCTTTCTAGAACAATTAATCCCTCTTATTAACTAACTAATAAATAAATTAAGAAATATTATAGATTGCAATTTAGCTAAAAAGTATTTGCTATTGTTTAAATTGTATTAGAAAAGTTAGATGCATAGTTTGGGAACCTGCATTAAATCATATTTTTTAAGCTGAATATATATTTGTTAAACATTTAAACCCTCTTTTTAACCCCTTGGCTGTCAACGAGATTTACACTGTTTGGGCCAAAAGTGTGTTGAAAAATTTTTTAATGGATTTTTATGAAACTTGGTACCTTAAGGTTTCTGGGGTCGCTGATTACGAATCTGACATCAATTTTTTGAAATTCAAAATGGCGGATCCAAGATGGCGAAAATTTTTCAAAATTCGTCGAATTTGCTTGAAACTTGTTACTCGGGGATTTTAAGAGTCGCTGATTACGAATCTAACATTAGTTTTCCAGAATTCAAAATGGCGGATCCAATATGCCGGACAACGAAATAAAAAATTGATCAGATTGGCTTGAAACTGAATACTTGGGGATTTTCAGGGTCGCTGATTACGAATCTGAAATCAGTTTTTCAAAATTCAAAATATCTAGTTCAATATGGCGGAAATTTTTTTAAAATTTATGGAATTTGTTTGAAACTGGTTAATCTGATATCAGTATGATAATTTTTGGTAAAATCGAATTTCGATAAATACCCTGAAAAATTAATGACAGATTCGTAATCAGCGACCCTAAAAACCCCCGAGTATTCAGTTTCAAGCCAATCTGATCAATTTTTTATTTCGTTGTCCGCCATATTGGATCCACTATTTTAAATATTGGAAAACTAATGTTAGATTCGTAATCAGCGACCCTTAAAACCCCCGAGTAACAAGTTTTAAACAAATTCAACGAATTTTGACAAAATTTTTGCCATCTTGGATCCGTCATTTTGAATTTCGAAAAACTGATGTCAGATTCGTAATCAGCGACCCCAAAAACCCCCGAGTACTACGTTTCAAGTCAATCTGATCAATTTTTTATTTTGTTGTCCGCCATATTGGATCCGCTACTTTGAATTTTGGAAAACGAATGTCATATTCGTAATCAGCGACCTTGAAAACCCCCGAGTAACCGGTTTCAGGAACATTTAAGAAGTTTTTAATCACCTTTTTTAAGTTGCGCATATATGCGTCATGAACCACTTTCGGCCAGTTTTGTTTTGCGCATAATATATGCGTCACACGGTGAGCTTGGATGAAATTCAACCCAAAAGTCATGACCCTTTCTGGTTTATTTTTGATATCATTTAAGTGATGTCTAATAATCATTTTAAGATAAAAATTAAATTAATCGTTGGAGGGAAACTCAAATTATATTGATTTTTTAATTTTTTTCTAGGTTATTGTACATATTTTCTGAAGGATAATGTTTTAAACAATATTTATTACTTCAAAAGATATCTTTTAACATTAAAAAACATTCTATTTAGTAAAAACAATATTTTAATATATAAAGCTAAAAAATTGTTGAAAAAATGTGAATTTTTTCTTTTTTCTGAAAATTACTCTTTTATAAGTCATTAAACACTAATATTATGCAAATGTAAATTAAAGTACATAAAATTTCCTGATAAAATTAAACAAGAAAAACTATTCTATCTATTGTTGTTACATAAATATGATGATTTAAAGTTCGTTTTTAATGAAAAAGTAATTGAAATTTATAATTAAGTCCAGTTTCTTTGGTGAAATTTTTTTTTCTGGACCTTACTTGAAAACCATATAATAATATGTTTAAAATTAACTTTTTTAAACATATTATTCAAGTAAGGTCCAGAAAAAAAGATTTCACCAAAGAAACTGGACTTAATGACAAATTTCAATTACTTTTTCATTAAAAACGAACTTTAAATCATCATATTTCTGTAACAACAGTGGAAAGAATAATAAATATTGAAAATACGACTGAGTGATAGAATCATCTCTACTCTTAATAGATGGAAAAGTTTTTCTTGTTTAGTTTTCCAGGAAATTTTATGTACTTTAATTTACATTTGCATAATATTAGTGTTTAATGACTTATAAAAGAGTAATTTTCAGAAAAACGAAAAAATTCACACTTTTTCGACAATTTTTTAGCTTTATATATTAAAATATTGTTTTTACTAAATATAATGTTTTTTAATGTTAAAAGATATCTTTTGAAGCAATAAATATTGTTTAAAACATTATCCTTCAGAAAATATGTACAATAACCTAGAAAAAAATTAAAAAATCAATATAATTTGAGTTTCCCCCCAACGATTAATTTAATTTTTATCTTAAAATGATTATTAGACATCACTTAAATGATATCAAAAATAAACCAGAAAGGGTCATGACTTTTGGGTTGAATTTCATCCAAGCTCACCGTGGTCAGCGACAGTCAACGGGTTAACTAATTAATAAACAAAGTAAAAAATGTTATAGATTGCAATTTAGCTAAAAAGTATTTGCTAATGTTTAAATTGTATTAAAAAAGGTAGATGCTTAGTTTGGGGACCTGCATCAAATTATAGTTTTTAAGCTAAAAATATATTTTTTTTAAACATTTAAACCTTCTTATCAACTAAGTAATAAATAACGTAAGAAATGTTTTAGATTGCAATTTAGCTAAAAATTATTTGCTAATGTTTAAATTGTATTAAAAAAGGTAGATGCTTAGTTTGGGGACCTGCATCAAATTATAGTTTTTAAGCTAAAAATATATTTTTTTTTAAACATTTAAACCATCTTATCAACTAAGTAATAAATAACGTAAGAAATGTTTTAGATTGCAATTTAGCTAAAAATTATTTGCTAATGTTTTAATTGTATTAAAAAAGTTAGATGCATAGTTTGGGGACCTGCATAAAATCAGAGTTTTTAAGCTTTAAAGATAAACATTTAATCCCTGTCATCAACAAGCTAATAAATAAAGTAAGAAATGTTATAGATTGCAATTAAGCTAAAAATTATTTGCTAACTTTTTAATTGTATTAAGAAAAATAGATGCATAGTTTGGGGACATTCCTCAAATCAAAGTTTTTAAGCTAGAAATATCTTTGTAAAACTTCTAACACTTCCTTTCAACTAACTAATAAATAAAGTAAGAAATGTTATAGATTGCAATTTAGCTAAAAAATATTTGCTAATGTTTAAATTGTAGTAAAAAAGTCAGATGCATAATTTGGGGACCTGCATCAAATCAGAGTTTTTAAGCTATAAATAGCTTAGATAAGCATTTAATCCCTGTTATCAACAAGCTAATAAATAAAGTAAGAAATGTTATAGATTGCAATTTAGCTAAAAAGTATTTGCAAATATTTAAATATTATCTAAAATTTATAAACATAGTTTAGGGACCTGCATCAAATCAGGTTTCTAAAGCTTAAAATATCTTTGTGAAACAATTAAATCCTCCAATCAACTAACTAATAAATAAAGTAAGAAATGTTAAAACATTTCAGTAGATATATAAGGGGGATTCTGGATATGGCCATATACATACAGGGTGATTCTGGATATATATGTAGTTATTAATTGCGGAATTTTATTCATTGTTATCAATTAGGAAGGTTTTATTTATTATTATTTTTGAAATGTTTTTAATTGCTTTATTAATTAAAAAAATTGTTGCTCATTGTTATTAAAAATTTCAATCTTTAGAAATTATCTTAGCGTAAGACATTTTTGTTTTTCGTAAATAATGCATTTTAATATTATTTATTTTTCTAAAGTATTGTTATTTTTTTAAAAATATTCATTTAGCTTCTGTTTGCCAAATTGCAATAAAGTTTAGACAAAACAATTTTGAGTGCATCCGCTAAGATATTATGGTAGGTCAAGTTTCATTTTTGCAGGTGCTTGATATTAATCTATTTTATTACTTGTAAGTTATGTCTTGACACTCGAGAACTTTTTATTGTTTATAAACATCTCGAGTATCTGATGAGAAATTCTTCTTAAACATTTGTCGCGTGCCACAATTATCACAGCTCGGCCGGTGTCAAGTGATGTGAGATTTAAGGAAACGATGAATGAAAAAATAGATGCAACTAAAAGGTATGTGCAATATTATATAACCTTTTTTAACCTTGAAAAGCACTATAAAAGGCACTGCAAATTGTTTATTATAACATTGTTTAACCCATTAAGGACCAGACGGACGAAAAATTTCAATTGACTTTAAGGATCTCGTTTTTTATTAAAATGCGTATATAAAAATTGACTCGTACCATTTTTAATGTAAAATTTTCTCCTCTTTCAAATTCTGCTGTTAAAATTTGTTTATACCAAATTGTTAAAAAGTTATAAACAATTTTTTCCAAAAAACACGATTTTTCGAGAAAAAAACTTCATTTCAGACGCATTTTCACCTGAAAAAAGTAGGTGGATACTCTCAAAAGCTCAAAATATCGTGTCCATGGACCCTCAGCTACAAAACCCTAAAGCGACCAATTTTTTTTCAAAATGGCGGACGCTAATATGGCGGCTAAAACTAAAAAAATGACTCACATATGAAACATAGTGCTCCAACTTTTTCAAGGCACTGAAAACGCCTGAAACTCGTTTCTCGGTGGTAATGGCGAACGAGTTTTGTAAAAATTTATTGGATTCACCTGAAACTCTCTACTCGGGGGTTCTTGGGGTCGCTCATTACGAATATGATATCAGTTTTCAAAAATGCAAAATGGCGGATCCAATATGGCGGATCAGTTTTGAAAAAAAAATTTGGATTCACCTGAAAATCTCTACTCGGGGGTTCTTGGGGTCGCTGGTTACGAATACGATGTCAGTTTTCAAAAATTCAAAATGGCGGATCCAATATGGCGAATAAGTTTTGTAAAAATTAATTGGATTAACCTGAAACTCTTTACTCGGGGGTTCTTGGGGTCGCTGATTACAAATATGATATCAGTTTTCAAAAATGCAAAATGGCGGATCCAATATGGCGGATCAGTTTTGAAAAAAAAATTTGGATTCACCTGAAAATCTCTACTCGGGGGTTCTTGGGGTCGCTGATTACGAATATGATGTCAGTTTTTAAAAATTCAAAATGGCGGATCCAATATGGCGGATAAGGTTTGTAAAAATTAATTGGATTGACCTGAAACTGTGCTCAGTGGTTTTTGGGACCGCTGATTACGAATATAATGTCAGTTTCCAAATCAGCGACCTCAAAAACTCTGAACTAGAATTTTAAAAAACTGACATAAGATTTGTAATCAGTGACCTTAAAAACCCAGAAGTATACAGTTTTAGGTCAATCAGGATAATTTTTTTAAAAATTCTGCCATATTGGAACTGTCATTTTAAATTTTGAAGAACTTACACCGAATTTATAATCAGTGATCCCAAAAACACCCGAGTGACGAGTTTTGATCAAATTCGAAATTTTAACACTTAAAGCGCACACATACACGGAGAGAAAAAACAAGGTTCTTCCCCTTGAAAAAATATACATTTAACGCGTGAAAATTATCACAGTACAAATGCAGGACGCTCACGGTTTTTCCCAGTGAGAATCTTGCAACGAGATTAGACCAATATGGGCTAAGGCGTAGTCAAACCGCTAAACGCAAGAAATTCATCAGGAAATTGTGTGCAACTGCTACCTGAAAAAGGCATGAATTTAAGTCACGGGGAAATGCCTTGTTTTTTCTCTCTGTGTAGGAATCCATACTTAAACCTCACCCTGGGTGTACGACACCCAGGAGCTTTACTGTGTGCTCTTCAAGCTGGAATAGGATATTATCTTTTATAAAAATTATCTTATGTAGCTCAGTACATCTATTTTAAAGAAAAAAAGGTTTCATAATGATTCATTTAATCTTAAGAACTATAAAAAAAATTTCTTAAACTACTGAAATTACTTTAAACCGATAACTGGACATCAGCCACATAGAAATTTTTCGTCGTCAACTTCATAAAGTTATCAAATACACAAAGACAGTTGGGAGAAAAACGTCACTCATGGAAAATAATGTTAAGTACAAAATGTACCTTCCAATAGCGATACATGTTCAATTTTTACGAAAAAACCCCGAGTAGAGTTTCAGGTCAATCTAATTAATTTTTACAAAACTTATCCGCCATACTAAAACCGTCATTTTGAATTTTTGAAAACTGACATCATATTCGTAATCAGCAACCCTAAGAACTTCCGAGTAGAGATTTTCAGGTGAATCCAAATGATTTTTTTAAAACTGATCCACCATATTGGATCCGACATTTTGAATTTTTGAAAACTGACATCATGTTCGTAATCAGCGACCCCATGAACCCCCGAGTAGAGAGTTTCAGGTGAATCCAATTCATTTTTACGAAACTTGTCCGCCATATTGGATCCGCCATTTTGAATTTTTAAAAACTGACATCATATTCGTAATCAGCGACCCCAAGAACCCCCGAGTAACGAGTTTCAGGTGAATCCAAATTTTTTTTTCAAAACTGATCCGCCATATTGGATCCGCCATTTTTGCATTTTTGAAAACTGATATCATATTCGTAATCAGAGACCCCAAGAATCCCCGAGTAGAGAGTTTTAGGTGAATCCAATTAATTTTTACAAAACTCGTTCGCCATATTGGATCCGCCATTTTGAATTTTTGAAAACTGACATCATATTCGTAATCAGCGACCCCAAGAACCCCCAAGTAACGAGTTTCAGGCGTTTTCAGTGACTTGAAAAAGTTAGAGCACTATGTTTCATATGTGAGTCATTTTTTTAGTTTTAGCCGCTATATTAGCGTCTGACATTTTGAAAAAAAATTGGTCGCTTTAGGGTTTTGTAGCTGAGGGTCCATGGTAGCGAAATTTTGAGCTTTTGAGAGTATCCACCTACTTTTTTCAGGTGAAAATGCGTCTGAAATGAAGTTTTTTTCTCGAAAAATCGTGTTTTTTTGGAAAAAATTGTTTATAACTTTTTAACAATTTGGTATAAACAAATTTTAACAGCAGAATCTGAAAAAGGAGAAAATTTTACATTAAAAATGGTATGAGTATTAACTCAATTATTATATAATAATAATAAAAAAAAAAAAAAAAAAAAAAAAAAAAAAATTCAAAATGGCGGATCAAATTTTTTAATTTGATCAGATTTAATTAAAAAGTGTTACTCGGTGGTTTTTAGCGTATCTGATTATGAATTTGAAGTCTCAAACACAAAGTAACTTCATATTCATAATCTGCGACCCCAAAAGCCCCCGAGTAACACGTTTTAAGGAAATCGGATCAAATTTGAAAATTTTTTGCGCCATATTGGATCCGACATTTTTAATTTATAAAAAGTGACATCAGATTCGTAATCAGCGACCCTAAAAACCCCCGAGTAACAAGTTTTCATCGAATCTGATCAAATTTGAATTTTGTCCGCCATATTGAATTCGCTATTTTGGATTTTTTTAAAAAAACTTTAGATTTATATTCGGGAACCCTAAAAACTGATAAAGAATGAGTTACAGAATAATTTACCTCGTTTTTTGCTTTTAATTCATAAAAGTATTTTTAGATTTTTGGACCTTTTGACTTTTGACAGTTCTATTGGCATCGGAAATAGAATTTTGCAAAAAACGCCCATCGGCAACTTAAAGTACATGAACGTAGAAATCTTTTAAGCCCTAGAACGTTTAAATCCATCAAAGCAATTTTTGTTTAGAGCTCTGTCCGTGTTGACGTGGAATGTCCCATATATATATATATTTTTTTTTTCATCACTATATATATTTATATATTTATTCCACATAAAAGCGGCCTATATTGTCGGTTCTAGTTTTCAAGACAATCACAATTTAGTAATTTTGGAGCAAAATCTTAATTTTTAAAAATTTTTTATTATCAATCTACATGTTTTGACAAGTCGAATCATGCGGTTTTTATTAATTTATCGATAATTTAACTGTTTGATTTAATTGGTTCTTTAGAAAAATGAAAAGGGCCTATTTTGGCGGTCATTTGCAAAAGTAATCCGTATTTTAAAAATGGAGGTGTGGAAAAAATTTAAAACCTCTTGATTTTCATCTTTAAGGTGTCCTGAACTGTAAACAATTCTTATCTGAATAAGTTTTCAGAAGAACCAGAGATATTGATGTTAGAGTCTTTTTTTCGTAATTGTCGAAATGAAAATTTGGATATTACGTTAATTTTTTCATAATAGAAACTGTCAAAAATTTTTAAATAAGTTATCTAATATCTATTCTTTTTCTTCAAATGACACAATAAAATTGTACCTAATTATTAATCTTGTAAAGAAATGGTTCTTTAATAGAAAAACTGTCCTTTTTAGAAAAAAAAAAGTTTTTCGTATTTTCAAAATTAAGAGGGGGGAATGGTTTTAAAAATTTAAAACCTGTTGGTTTTTTATCTTCAAGGTAACCGTTTTTCTCGAAATGAGGTTTTTGGCGTTCTAAACTTTTAAACTCCGTAACTCAGCGAATTTTTAACCAAAAAAGTTCTAAGACCACTCAAAATTTTCCAAATTTTGCCAGAAATACGCCCATATAGATAACTCCAATAGTGCCAAAATGGGCCCTTCTCATGTGGACGTCCACATATATCTCTCGAATTGACTTTCGAGCTGCCCGCGTAATTTCAAAAAAATCTATGTCAAATAAAAATACAAAGCTACGTTGCTCAGACTCAAAACCCTCCCTCCCCCATGTGGTCTAACGTAGCACATTACCGAACCCCCTCCCCCCCAAAGCAGGCTACGTGGTTTATGGATGGTCCCTTACACGGGGGTTTTTGGAGTCGCTGATTACGAATCTGATGTCAGTTTTTAAAAATCCAAAATGGCGCATCCAAAATGGCGGACGAAATTTTTTAAAATTCATCGAGTTCATTTGTATTTCTTTACTCGGTGGTTTTTGAGGTCACTGATTACAAATTTGATGTCATTTAAAAAAAACTTCTAATTGGATTAGTAATAATTTATATCAAATCAACTTTGTGATACTTTGTATACCCGGCATTAAATTTCTTTAAATAAATGTTAACAATTTCTAAACCAATTTGTTAAGGCAGTAGTCTCCTTTATAGGCTTAAAAAAATCGACTTTTTTATTTTGTCTTAAATCTATTCCAAAACTATTTAAGAATATGTCTTTAAAATTTTAGAGGCCAGTTTGACATATTTTCGAAGGTAAAACAGATTTTATGACCGATCGTCGAGCACGTGTGAATGCTCGGTCAGACCCCAAAACGCGCGCTCCGCCCCTTCATGCGTTTTATTGTTTACCTAACCTTGTATCATCTTGTATACACCTAAAAAGGTGTATACACACTCTCAAAATTCGAACGAAGCGTTCAATTCGCTTGTGTGGCGCCTAAACCAAAAACACGTCAGTTCCGGCTCTAAAACCGTCGAAATAGCGGCAAATTTGGCTGCAGGCATTTTTAACGAGGCCTATGCATCTGTGCTGACCACTATGCAGCTGCTCGATATTGTTATCGGGCAGCAATGCAAAAATTTTGCCGATAATATCGATGCGTAGTGCATAACGAGGAAAAAACGGTGCTCGTCATTATCGAGCAAAGAGGCTCAGACAGCTCGACGAAAAGAATATCTTTGACAAAATGAGTTCTTCGAGGAAGTGGAAGGACTACTATATGGGCCAGGAATAGCTTATTAAAATTTAATTGGTGTAAGTATCCAAAAAATTGTGTTTTTTGGACCTAAAACTTTAAATCGCTTTTTCTCGAATTTTCATTTTCACACGTTATAGAAAACGGTGCCCACGGTGGTCTTCAAGCACTTTTAGGTTTACCTAAAATGAGCCAAAATTGTGCTAACGCAGTTTTATCTGGAATCGTCCCAAGATTCCAAATTTTTATTTCCGAAAATCGTAGCTGATTCTTTTTTCGAAAAAAAAACATAATATATGGACAATTCCACGTGAGATTTTAGCCGACCTCTTAAAATCGTCCAAAAATATTTTTTTTTATTCTGTATCGAAAAAAAACAAATACGTATTTTTTTATTTTTGTTTAATTGTCTAAATTTTCTAGTTATGAATTTTCGAAATTTTGGACTTGTAATTGTAGACCTATATTCAGTAGCTTATAAGTCCGAAAATATTGAGTTTAGGAAAAAGTTGCCAAAGAATGAAAGTTTTAGTTTTCTTTCGACTTTTAAGAAATGTAAACAAAATATTTTTTAAATTTTTTATTAAAAAATTTTTTTAAAAATATTTTTAAAAAAAAGTTTTTTATAAACAAATTAATTTTTTTTAACTTTGGGCCGGATTTTTTTTATTTTTTTAAAATTTATTTATTTCTTATAATATAGAGAAGATATTCCGAAAAATCCCGATATGGGCCTGATGTGTTAAATAAGTTTTAAAACATTTTCAAAAATCACTTGCAAACATCACAGTCAGATTTTTTTACAATTAACTTTTTAAAACTGTCTACAGCGTAGACCGTTTAATTTAAAACAAAGAACATTCAAATAGATTAAAAATTATACGCTGTAGACAGTTTTAAAAAGTTAATTGTAAAAAAATCTTACTGTAATGCTTGCATGTGATTTTTGAAAATGTTTTAAAACTCATTTAACATATCAGGCCCATTTCGGGACTTTTTGGAAAATCTCCTCTATATTATAAGGTATAAATAAATTTAAAAAAAAAATAAAAAAAGATTCGGCTCAAAGTTAAAATAATTAATTTGTTTATAAAAAAATAAAAATTTTTTTAATAAAAAATTTTTTAAAAAAATTAAAAAAAAATTTTTTTAATAAAAATTGAAAAAAAATTTTTTTTAATAAATAATTTTTAAAAAATTATTTGTTTACATTTCTTAAAAGTCGAAAGAAAACTAAAACTTTCATTCTTTGACAACTTTTTCCTAAACTCAATATTTTCAAACTTATAAACTACTGAATATAGCTGTCTACAATTACAAGTCCAAAATTTTGAAAATTCATATCTTGAAAATTTGGACAATTAAACAAAAATAAAAAAACAGATATATATATATCTGTTTTTTTCGATACAGAATAGAAAAAAAATATTTTTGGCCGATTTTAAAAGGTCGACTAAAATCTCACGTGGAATTGCCCATATATTAGGTTTTTTTCGAAAAAAGAATCAGCTACGATTTTCGGAAATGAAAATTTGGAATCTTGGGACGATTCCAGATAAAACTGCGTTAGCACAATTTTGACTCATTTTAGGTTAACCTAAAAGTGCTTGAAGACCACCGTGTGCCGGTGATAGCAAAAAGAATTTTTGTCCGATTAAAAAAAAAATCAAAGTGTTCTTGCTTTAGTATTAAATTATCTTCTATTTGAACTAAAATAGTTGGACAAAAGTATTATTTAAACTAATTTTTTTTTAAAGTGAACTTTTTTTTCAAATTTCGAAAAAATTTGGAATTTTTTAATTTCTTCGGTATTTTTTGAGTTCAAACAGAAAAGACACTTATAAAAAGTAAAAAAGAAGTTTGGTTTGACTGTTTCAGATGCATCGTACGACATCCATCACCGGCACCGATTTGAAAATACAGACTTCAGCGCTCCACAGAAATCGTTGTTACTAAACAGAATTTAAATATTTTTTAAAAATAAAAGTTGGTTTTTGAAGCTCAAATACAGTAGAATATCACCAAAAAATTTCGTTTACCGAAATCATTTCCTTCCCTTTAAAAAAATTCCTGAAAAAACGATTTTTTTCGCTTTCTAAAGGAGACTACTGCCTTAAATCTTAAATAAAATAAAATTAAAAAAGAATAAAATAAAATCTTAAAGGAAAAAAGTAGTATTGATTTAAGAAAACTATGTACTCATACGTTTCCAATTCGCCTATTTTCTTAATTTTAAACTTAATTTTTAAACTATTAAAATTTTTTTGGATCAAGAAGAGAAGCGAATTTAATACGGAAGATTACGAATTACGATTCTTTTATTTTTTATTTTTCTTTTATTTAAGATTTAACTAATTGGTTTACAAATAGTTGACATTTATTTAAAGAAATTTAATGCCGGGTATACTAAGTATCACAAAGTTGATCCACTTGAAACAAAAAAACTAAAGGACAAACATTATTGGAGCGATACAAATAATAAAATAAAGACTCAGAAAATTTTACCACTATTATATTAGATTCAATATAAATTATTACTAATCCAATTAAAATTTTTTTTTAAAATGACCTCAAATTTCTAATCAGTGACCCCAAAAACCCCCGAGTGACAAATTTCAAATGAACTCGATAAATTTTAAAAAATTTCATCCTCCATATTTTATGCGCCATTTTGCATTTTCAAAAACTGATATCAGATTCGTAATCAGCGACTCCAAAAACCCCCGTGTAACGAATTTCAAGCGAATCTGATGAATTTTTCCAAAAAGTGTCCGCTATATTGAATCCTCCATTTTGAATTTTGAAAAACTAACATCAGATTCGTAATCAGCGACCCCAATAACACCTGAGTGACGTATATTAAGTGAATTCGACGAATTTTTAAAAATTTCGTCGGCCATCTTGGATCAGCCATTTTGAATTTTTAAAAACTGACATCAGATTCGTAATTACCGACCCCGAAAACCCCTGAGTAACAAGTTTTAGGCCAATCCGATTTATTTTTACATTTGGCGTCCGCCATATTGGATCCGCCATTTTGAATTTTCAAAAACTGACATCAGATTTGTAATCAGTGACCCCGAAACTCCCCGAGTAACGATTTTCAGCCGATTTTATCTATTTTTAAAAATTTTGGCATTACGTTGTTTTTTGGACCATTTTTTAAGAATTAGCAGCCATATTGGCGTCCGCCATTTTAAAAAAAATCAGTCGCTTCAGGATTTTATTGCTGAGGGTCCATGGACAACTTATTTTGAGCTTTTAAGAGAATGTCCTAACTTTTTCCCAGTGAAAATATAATCTAAAAGAAATTTTTTCTCGAAAAATCGTGTTTTTTTGGAAAAAATTGTTTATAACTTTTTCCCTGTTTGTTATAAACAAATTCTAACAAGAGTATCTGAAAGAGCGATAAATTTTACATCGGAAATGTTAGATGCAAATTTTTTCTAATGTCATTTTCATACAAAGATGACTGCTCAAAGTCAATGGCAATTTTCTGTCCACTTGGACGTTAATGGGTCTTTATTCTTGGCTATATTCAATTATAGTGATAATCATTTAATTGAAAGATATACTTCTAAATTAGATTAAAATGAATTTTAATTGCAAAGAACTTGTGAAAATAATGGAAAGTGCTTTTGATACAATTAACAAAATTAAGAATAATCAGAAATATTTATCTGAAACCAAAAAGTGGATTAAATTTGGTACACAAAATATTCGTTTTTTAAATAAAGTTTTAAGAATGAAAAAAGATTTAACTGTAAATGATAAAAATAAAATAATAAGTACATTAGGAATTTCAAAAGTCCTTAATAGAAAATTAAAACAGTTGCAAAAACAGGTAGTGGTATTGGAATAAATGAAAATAATAAGTCTAATAGAATTAAGTAAGAAGATTTAGAGTCAGCATTCGAAAATAGAGTGAGAACAGCTGTCATTATTAATCTAAAACATAAGGATTTATTCAATTTTTTAGAAGAATCTAAATCCTTAATTAAATCTCGTTTTAGAAATGCATTAAAACAAAATAATGGTTTAAAAGTAAATTTTATATTAACAACCATTTTTACAACCATAAGCGATGGTGAAATTATAGAAGACAAAAATTCTTTAGTACAAAAAATGAAGTTATTTTACCCTCTACAGATATTGAATCAATTTTTAATAATGCAATAAAACAAATTTTGAAAAAAGTTTAAGAATTTAATGGAAAAGAATCAGGATGGTCTTTAAAAGAAATTACAAATTTACTAGTAAATATTAACAGATTTGCACCTTTACAAGGAGGTTTTAATACTTTCATTGAATTACCAAAACTCATAAGAGATAAACATGCTGTTGTAAATATTAAAAATCAAGATAAATTTTGCTTTTTATGGTCCGTTATATCAGCCTTACATCCTGTTAAAAATAATTCATGCGTAACTAGTTCTTATCCTGATTTTCGAAATTTGTTAAAATATGAAGGCATTACTTTTCCTATTGCTTTAACAGATGTACCTAAATTTGAAAAAAATAATAATTTGAAAATAAACATCTATGGATTTGATAATACACAAAGCAAAAGAGAAGAGGTAGTACCTTTATATATAAGTGATCAGATTTCTGAAAAACCAACTATACATTTATTAATGATGAAACATGAAAATGCTATTTTTGATAATAATGCTAATTATTATCACTTTGCTTGGATTCGAAATTTATCTCGCTTGGTTACATCACAATTGTCAAAAAATAAATGTCGAACTTGGATTTGTGACAGATATTTATGTCATTTTAAATTTGAATATTCATTAAAAAAACATATAGCTGATTGCATACATTTAAACAAATGCAGAATTTTTTTACCAAACAAAAAAGAAAATATTTTAAAGTTTAAAAATTTTAAATTTAAGGAAAAAGTAGCATTTGTTATTTATGCTGATACTGAAAGTATTTTAGAAAACGTTAACAATAATAAATTGGTTTCCAGTGCGTATCAGAAACATGTACATTAAAGTGTAGGATTTTATTTAAAATGTGAATTTGATGAATCTCTTTCAATATTTGAAAGTTATAGAGGAAAAGATTGCATTTCATGGTTTATTAATAAATTACAAAAAATTGCAAATTTTATTGACTCGTACTTAAAAAGAATTGTTTCAATGAAACTTACGTACGAACAAGAATTGGAGTTTCAAAATGGTGAGAATTGTTTCATTTGCGAAAAAACATTCAAAAATGATGATATTAAATGCCGAGACCATAATCATTTTACCGGAAAATATAGAGGTGCTGCTCACCAAGCATGCAATATAAATTATAAAAATTCTTACATAATTGCAGTAATATTCCACAATTTATCAGGTTATGATTCACATTTTTTATAAAAGAATTATGCACAAGTTTTGAGGGTTCTGTTAAACTTTCACCTATAAATAAAGAGAAATACATATCTTTTACAAAATGTGTTGATGGAAAGAATGTTTGTTTTAGATTTCTAGATTCGTTTCGATTTATGCCCAATAGTTTGGATAAATTGGCAAATTTTTTAAAAAATGAAGAAAAGAAAATAACCGAAAAACATTGTAATAATATTACGGAGTTTAATTTATTAACAAGAAAAGGTGTTTTAGTAGTAGAGCTACACGGGTTCTGGCCCAGTTACCGACCGTCGATAAGGTAGATTTCCTAATAACTCACTTTCAGATGGGTTATAAGGGGTGTTCTACTTTACCGACCGAGTTTTTAGTACCGGCTGCCACCGCTAGATGGCGCCACCGTTCAATTTAAACCCCCTTGGAGGGGTATTAAAATTTTTATTTTTTGAATTTTCAAGTGGGTTAGAAAGGATGTTCTGTTTTACCGACATCTGTGTTCCGGCTGCCACCGAGAGATGGCGCCACATGTAAATTCTGACCCACTTGGCGGGAAATTTAAATTTTTTATTTTTAAACTTTCAAGTGGGTTAGAAGGGATAATTTTAAATTTCGCGCCACTAAGTGAAAGTTGGTTAGTGTTCTACTTTTACCATCCTAGTATTAGTACAGGCTGCCATCACTAAACGGCGCCATTTTATTAGGGTGGGATATTTAAATTTTTATTTTTAAAGTTTCATGTAAGTTGGAGTGCGGTTATTTTAAATTTCACTCCTTTATTAACACTTATATTTAACTACCTCTGACAGATGACTCTACTAAATTATTTAAACATTCTCGATGGAAAATTTAAATTTTATTTTTTCAATTTAAATTGGGTTCTGTTTTACCGACTAGGTTTAAGTTTAAGTACTGCTGCTTGTTATTTTTGGAAATAACTCATAAGTCTCTTAAAAAGTTTTTTATATTTACCTAACTTATTTTTTTTTTTGTTTTACAGAAACATTTTGATAACAAGCAATGTGGATAAATTAGATACCTGATATACATACAGAATCTCCACCTTATTATTCAAAGTGTATTAATACCAATATATTTCATTATTTATTTTTATCAGTTTTTAATCCTAGGAAAATTATAGGTAAATATTGTATGGAATCTACATAAACATTGGTTCTACACTGTCTTTCACTAAAAATAAATATGTTCTAACATTTCAAATTTTCACACTAAAAGTCACAGGGAATTTTTTATTTATATGTGATAAAATCAAAGTTGGTAGTAATGATCATTTATTCCATGCTATACAATATTTCAGTCTTCTTTTCTGTTTGAATGTCAAGCTGAATGGATGTGACAATGGTAAGTTTTCATTTTTCATTGAATTGTACTTTGATAGAGTTTAAATTTGCAACTTGTGTAAATAATAAAATATTTTATTTCACCATTTGATTATATTTAATTGTTGTTTATAGTAATGTTTAACTATTTTACAGAACTTTAATAATCCAAATGTTAATTTCAACTATTGTGGAAGATGCTGCTTTTGCAGATATATATCAATAAATCCTTATGTAAGTATTTTTCTAATAATAATAATATATTAAAAAAAAATTTTCCATTATATAATAATTTATTTTAAAATTTGTTATTGAATTTCCTTTCACTTTATAAACTCCTTACATTAAATTAGACTTTATTATATTTAAAACCATACAGTTTATTGTACATCTAAGCCAAATATTCTTATTATATATTTTTTTGTTTTAGGTGCAGCAAATTGTAGACCATTTACTGCGCATTTTTCCACCTTTCGTACATAATCCATTTTATCGAGAGTTCTCACAAGCAACTCAAATGTTTCAACAACCATTTCACCAAAATCAACCAGTGCAACGTCAGCAAGTGATACCTCAACCAGTCCAACCTCAGCGAGTGCAACCAGTTCAACCTCTACAAGTACGAAAAATTCAACTCATAGAACCACAACCACAAACTCGTAAGGCACATCAGAGAAAACAAACACACTTGCCAGCGACAATCAAAACAGTTGATAACAAACAGAAGGAAAACATTGATCCAGTCGAAAAGGTATGTTTATATTATAAATTAAATTCAATTTGAAAAATATATTAGTTTCGAAAAGGTAAAATAGATTTTTATTTAAAAATTTTTTTTCTTATTTAATAATTTCTATATATTATTTTAAAATAATAATTTTTTAATTAAAAATAAAATATACTTTCAAAATTAAAATATTTCCTTAATTTTTGTTTTATTAGCAAAAATTATTTTTCTTATATCATATTTCAAATAATTTTTTTATTTGTCATTATTGCTTTTTTACAAATTATTTAAATAAAACTCAAACAATTAATAATTTTCTTAATTTTGTTTTTAATATCTTAAACATTTAACATATTTAACCGTTTCTATGTTCTATTTAATATTTGTAAATTAATATTCTTTTTATTTTAGTTTAATTTTTTTTTTAAATTCCTAATTAAGAAATTGAGGATAAATCAATATAAATGTTTAAGATATTAAAGAAATTATTTTTTAATTTATAGAATTATTTCTCTTAAAGCATATTAAAATTTTTTTTTTTTACTATTTAATAGGATAAGAAAGAAACAGACTCCAGTCGACATAGAATCTCAAGATGGGCACCAATGGAATTATATATTCCAGAGTCGAAATCGAATTCAATCGTGGAAGATATTTACATTCCAACACCGAAAAATATTGAAGAAGAAAAGAAAACTGACCAAGATCGGTCATCACCTACATCAACATCATCTGAATCATCGAATTCATCCACGTCTACAAGCTCTTCATCACAATCTTCTGAAGGGGATAAATTATCAAGGTCATCAGTAACTGCAGACGCAACCAAACCTTCAGGGTCATCAGTAACTGCAGATGCAACCAAACCTTCAGGATCATCGAAAACTGCAGATGCAACCAAACCTTCAGGGTCATCAGTAACTGTAGATGCAACCAAACCTTCAGGGTCATCGAAAACTGCAGATGCAACCAAACCTTCAGGGTCATCGAAAACTGCAGATTCAACCAAACCTTCAGGGACATTGCAACCTTCATAATCTAATAATGATCCATGTTACCGAACAACTACTAAACCGAGGACAGTGACAGGAAAGAGGAAACAATCTTTAAGTGATAAGGAGAAGAGTCAACACAAAAAACAGAAAAAAGAATAAGCATATTAATTATGATTTAGAGATATTAAAATTTCTTGTTTTAATTTCTTTCCATTCATTTTTTTTCGTTTAAAAATATGATTTTTCATCGTTGTAATCTTTTTTCTAACCTTTTAATTTTCATTTTAGAATGTGGCTCTTGGTCAGTTATAAATCTTTTCTCATTTAAGTTTTATTTAATAATGAAAAAAAATTTTTTTTCACAATTCATTCAAAATGAATTAACATTCTCAGGTCATTTCTCCTGAATTTTTTTTCATACATTGTGCCTCAAAATAATGACATTATTCAATGTTTGTTTTAAATATGTGACATTATTCAATGTTTAATTCTTAAAAAGAGATTGGTTAAAACTAATACTTGTTCCTAATTTTAGGTATTTAAAACTTAATGTTTTTGTTATATATAAATTTAAGCAGAAAATGCTAATATTATAACATAGAGTATATAACAAATGTAAAAATAGTTTGGAATAATAAAAAAATTATATGTATTTCTAAATTAATAAATGTACATTCAATTTATTATTTATTTACCCAATTATTATAAATATTTCAATTCTGATTTTGATTAATTTGATCTTTATAATGGACTTGTTTTTTTTATATTACCAAAAATTAATTGATTTTATTAATTGTAATTCTAATAATAATTAAAAATACTTATAACTTTTGTTTTATGAATTGTTTTCTTATTTCCCTTTTTTTCATTATTTTTATTTAGATTTTATAATTTCTATTTTTATAATTATTTCTCTTCTTTTATTTCAGTTCCCATTACTGTTTTAAGGGTATGTGGAATCAGCCAACTTCAATTAATACATGTATTAATATTCCCACCGGTTTTCTAAAAAAATATTTTATAAATCTTGACAAAATATAAGAAAAATAATATTTTATTTATTGAGGCATGGATCTCTAGTCCAATTAATACAAAAATTTGCTTTTAAATATTATTTTTCATTTAATAAAAAGTTTGATATTTTTTGAGAAAAAAGACAATCAAATACAAATTAATATTGAAAAAAATAAATAAATTTATATTTTTCTATGTTAACATTCATTTTTTTTGAATGGCAAATTGTATTCGATTGTCTTTTTTTCTCGAAAATTGTCAAAAAAATGAAAGTTTGAATAGAAAAATATAAATTTATTCATTTTTTTCAATATTAATTTGTATTTGATTCTTTTTTCTCAAAAAATATTAAACTTTTTATTAAATGGAAAATAATATTTAAAAGCAAATTTTTGTATTAATTGGACTAGAGATCCATGCCTCAATAAATAAAATATTATTTTTCTTATATTTTGTCAAGATTTATAAAATATTTTTTTAGAAAACCGGTGGGAATATTAATACATGTATTAATTGAAGTTGGCTGATTCCACATACCCTTAATACGATTTTTTTGTTTCTCACCTTTGATTTTAATTTTTTTTGTATGGAGTCAAAAGTTCCAAAACAAAAGTTTCAATTCCGGAGGATCCAAATTATTATTTTTCCAAATGATATTTTTTCCAAAGTATTATTTTTCCAATATTAGTTGTTTTTCCAAACATTTTTTTTTTATTTTTCAAATTTCAAAATACAACTTCAAGTTAGGAAACTTTCAGTTATTATCGTTGTTATTGTCATAAATTGTCATTCAACGTGTGCTCATTTCAAAATTATGTTGTGAAATTAATAAATAGTAAACAGTGAAATTATATTCAATTGTAAATTAGTAAAATTAAAAATTTCATTTAAATTATAAAATAGTGAACAGTGAAATTATATTAAATTGTAAATTTTAATTATGACAGAATTAATACAAGTCGGAAAAAAATTATTTACATATTGAAGGATTACTGTATTACAATTATTCAGATGGGAAAAATAATGTGAAATATTGGAGATGCCTTTTTTTTCAAACAACTCCAATACTTTTCACTTATTTAACAATTCAACAATTTTTATTTAGGAAATTTCATACTCAACTATTCAAAAACCCCGCGTATTGAAACTTGTTACTGAGAATCGCCGCATGGAGATGCTGCTTCCACAGGTCTCTTCCCTCCAGGTCTTTCTCTCCTCTAGGTCTTTTCTTTCTCTTCACTAGGTTTTTGTTTCTTTCTTTCTCTTCTCAAGGTCTTTTTTTTCCTCCAGGTCTTTCTCTCTCTAAATTTTTTCGTTCTCTTACAGGACTTTTTTCTCTCTCTCTCTTTCTCTTATAGATCTTTTTTCTCTTTCTCTCTTACAGGACATTTTTCTCTCTTTGTTTTATAGATCTTTTTTCTCTTTCTCTCCTCTAGGTTTTTTTTCTTTCTCTTCACTAGGTCTTTCTTTCTTTCTCTTTCTCCAGGTCTTTCTCTCTAATATATTTATTTTTTTTTTTAATTTTTTGTCTTCACCAGGTCTTTATCTCTAAATTTTTTCTTTCTCTTACAGGACTTTTTTTCTCTTTCTCTCTTACAGGACATTTTTCTCTCTCTTTGTTTTATAGATCTTTTTTCTCTTTCTCTCCTCTAGGTTTTTTTTCTTTCTCTTCACTAGGTCTTTCTTTCTTCTCTTCTCCAGGTCTTTCTCTCTTCTCCAGGTCATTCTTTCTTTCTCTTCTCCAGGTCTTTCTTTCTCTCTAAAAAATTTTTTTGTCTTCACCAGGTCTTTCTCTCTAAATTTTTTCTTTCTCTCACAGGATTTTTTTTCTCTCTCTCTTACAGGACATTTTTCTCTCTCTTTGTTTTATAGATCTTTTTTCTCTTTCTCTTACAATTCTTTATTCTCTCTTTCTCTCTCTTACACATCTTTTTTCTCTTACTCTCTTATAGGTCTTTATTCTCTCTTTCTCGTATAGATCTTGTTTCTCTTTCACTCTTACAGATCTTTTTTTTCTGTTTATTTTAATTTTTTATTTCTAAAATTAATTTTATTCATTATTAAAAAAAATTTCTTTTCTTTTCTTTTAGAAAAAAAAATAATAATGAATATATATAATCCTCCATCCAATTGCCAAAATCAGCTAGAGGAAGAAAATGAAATTACTATTTTTGATGATAGTAGTCATGATGAGAATGATGATGTTGATGATGATGATGATCATGTCGATGATGCATCCATGATCATCATTTATGATGAGTATGCCCATAACAATTATGAGGATGACGATGACGGATACGACAGTGTGGGGGAGGCAATCATCATTAGCGATGATGACGACGACGACCACGACGTTTTAATAATAGACATCGATCCAGAAGAAGTTAGTTGATACTTTTTATTCTATTTTAAATTAACTTAAAAAAAATATTACTTTCATTTAAATTAACTATAACCATATTTTTAATTTTTTAGCGCGCGTGGTGTAAGCGCATATTAAGGTGGGGATAATTTGCGTGCGCATTCGAAAGTGTAGTGGGGTTAGAGAAAGAGTGGGGATTGCAGTAATATAAGGCGAGTTTCAAAGCCACCAAGTCATTATTATTTCAGGTTCTTGAATTAGCAGTAAGTGTAAACATTAATCTATTTTCTAAGTTCCTTTTTTTCAGCTTTATTTTCTAAGTTTCTTTTTCAGCTACATTTTTCTAAGTTCTTTTTTTCAGCTTTATTTTCTAAGTTTCTTTTTCAGCTACATTTTTCTAAGTTCCATTTTTCAGCTTTATTTTCTAAGTTTCTTTTTCAGCTACATTTTTCTGAGTTCCTTTTTTCAGCTTTATTTTCTAAGTTTCTTTTTTAGCTACATTTTTCTAAGTTCCTTTTTTCAGCTTTATTTTCTAAGTTTCTTTTTCAGCTACATTTTTCTAAGTTTCTTTTTCTAAGTTAGTTTTAAAAACTAATAATTTCTTTGTTTTCTCTTCTTTTGTTTAAGGTTTTCTTACAGCTAAAAAAAATGGATCTAGAAAAAGTCAACTCCGTTGGGCGTTTTGAAGGTTACCTGCCGATAAAGTCGCTTGCGGAATTTATGAAAGATGGATTGTACTACGTCTCAAAGATGAAGAAGGTCCAGACCAAATATGGACCAAGGATCATTGTCAAAATTGATGCTGATTTCGTCACATACTTACCAACAAGATTCATCAAGCTCTTTGAGGATGAACCAACCACCTTGGACATGATGAAAGAAGCTGCGATATCAAAGAAACTTCAAATGAAGTATCTTGGAGGACCATATAATATTGTTGAATTTAAATTGTTACAATAAATTGTAAAAAGAAAATGTATATATATATATATATTAAAAAATTTTGATAAAATAAACACACAAAGTTTTACCTATAAATTGGTTTTAAATTTACTTTCCTTCTCTTAGTATAAGTTATTTTTCAGAATTAGAATAAGTTTTATTTTCAGAAATTATAAAAGAATTTAAATTAAATTTTAAAGGATAGGTTGTTTTTGAAATTAAGAAGCATTGTTTTAAATTTTTAATTAATAACATTTATTTTTGATAACTTAATAACTAAATTTTACAAAAAAGATTCACAATTTTCATAAAAAGATTTTAAAGTAGAGTCAACTTCATCAATTCCATTAGAAATAGCACTTATATATTGGTTTGGAGGTTCCAAAAACCAATCCCGTAGAATTTTAACATTTTTTACAGCACAATTTTTACTACAAAAAGTATGATGCGTACACGTCGTTAGCAAATCAGACTTGATTTTTTTCAACGATGGACAATTAAAATCTTCCAAGTTTTGTACGTTGAGTAAATATTTTTCTAGCCAATTCTTTTTTTCTAAATCTTTAACGTAAATTACACTTGCACTTCGAAGTATATCTTGTAGAATTGGTCGAAGTTCATCGTATGAGACGTCTCCAGCTGTCCAATGGATTCCATGATAATTATGTGTTAGCCAAAGATTTTCACTTTTGTAGCGTCCTGGCAGTGAATTCCAAGGACAAGGAGGTTCAAAAAGGTAGACGAGAGGCTGTGCATCTGGTTGAAGAGGAAGTATCGCCAACTCTTTAAAGACAAACTCGTTGTTGGTTTTTTAAAACCTTGAACGTCTACAATAAACTCCATTTTTGAAGCAGAAATGAATTTCTAGCCGAGAGCAGCTGCTTTTATAGTAATCACCCCATCACCACCACATTATCCCCACTCCTTTACAATAGTTTCTTTACAACGCCGCTGATTGGCTTATATTGTATGACGCGGTCATGGATGATTAGGCAATAGGCGGTGGTCTCGGCTGGCATGTTGATTCCTGCTTCAAATTCTAACCTCACATCAACTGATGCTTGTTTTAAAAACTCGTTTTGTTTAGAACAATCAATAATAATTAGAGGAAATAGACTTTTAAAAAATCCTCTGTTAAAATAGGTTTTGAATTTTTACCATAATAGGATGATTGAAAATTAGCGTACATTTCATAAAGTAGAGAGTACTGATTTTGATCAAAGTTCAGATTTAAATTTCCATAAGGATAATATTGTGAATTTAAAAAAAGATTAACATTTATAATATTACAATGGTCAAAATGACAGGCATATTTTTTTCGTTTATCTTTCCTCGCTGTTTGAAATCCAACAATAACATAACGAGGTTTCTCTAATTGCGTTGATGTTTTAATTTGCCACAAAACTTTTGAACTTGTAGGAAATAAAGGATACTCATACATTTCCCACGACCTAAAACTTATTGAAATTAATGAATCCTTTTCAATATATTTTAACAATTTAACTTTGTTATTGTCAGAAGGTAAAACGTATGGAACCATCCATTCAAGTTTATTGATGGAAATTTTAAATTCCTCATCCCCTCCTTGTTCTGTTTGAATTACCGCATTCACGTCAGAACGTGCTCTTGTTAAAATAAGTTCATGTTTAGCGTTCATAATGATTTTTTTATAATCTTCAGCAAAACCAAAAATCATGCTGAGTGGTATTGTGACGTCAAAATATCCATTTTCCAATACAAGTCTTGCATCAGCTGCAATTTTTGAATATCCAGCATTTTCAATAAAATTTAGCTGATTTGATGTTTGCGAGGTGTAATTTTTCATGATTGTAGTATGTCCAACGTATTTGGAGCGATCAATTTCAATACCATTTAGTTCATAGCGAATTTCATCAAACAAAAAACATACAGCATTATTACTTAAATGTACGTTTTGTGTAAGAGTAATTCCATTATTTTTAGTTAATCTACCAAAAATGTGTAATGAACTTTTACTAGGTAAAATGTACAAGTCTTGATGTTGTACTGCGATTCGAATTTCATCGCTATTGTTAAAAGATGAAGATGCGTATCGTTGATGAGCATGAATTTCATAATGAGCTATTGACTCATCGAAATTCACTGCTGCTGGAATATTGAGAAGTTCGTCCATTTTTATTGCAACAGCAACCAAAAAATATGTAGATTAATTGTCTTGTTGTCTTATTTTCTTTCCTTGAACTTTTAGACCTAGTTCTTGCAGAAAGAGGCGATTCTGAGGTGTTAACACCTTGTGAGATAAATTTAGACTGATTGGATTCTTGCATGTTGGCTGACTTTTATAGTTTCCACCAACAACAGCTCTTTGATTATAAACGATTTCCATTACAAAGACTTTATATGCAATCGAATTGTTATAGTTTCTCCTCTAAAATTTATTAAATCACCGTCCTGATCGACAATTCGCAGCTGTATATTATGTATTGTCTTGGTGACAATCGGAAGGTAAATGACGTGTGCAGGCACTTCCACAATCTTATATCCTGGTGGAACGCTAGGAAAGAATTCATGGATAGTGAGAACTTTTTGGTTATTTATATACGCTCCAGATGTTATGTTGCACTCAATTCTAACTGAATTAACCTTTAAAATGGCTACAGGTAAATCAGAAATATGTGCTCTATGAGATGATAGTTTCTGCGATGTAAATCCCAACAACTTACCAATCGAATCTTTAGGTTTAAAATCAATTGGTAAATTAGATTCAACAATACTGCGTAATGTATTATTATTAGGTTTTATAGTAATAACAGTTCCAGTTTTTACAGAATTTTGTAAATATGATTCAATATCTTTAATTTCATAACGTCCAGTTGGAATATCAATTACTTGATTTCCAACGTAAAACTTGTTATTTCTTTTATCAATATTGGGAATTGAATTAAAAGTCAATAGTTCGACAAGACCAAGTACATAACTTTTATTTGAATTTAGTTCTATTGGAGGGAAATATTCAGCTCCTAGAACTGAAGAATTTCCTGTTAACGTTAAAGTAAACGAATCACTCATGTTGCTGTCAGATTTTATACTGATAGCTTACAGGTGTTACATAGTCTTATAAAGGTTAAAACAACTCTTAATATTTAGTTGATTACACAAAAATTTGAGACACAAGTGTCCACATACAAATGTATCATAATTTTGATATCTTTTATGATTATATTTTATTAAGCTACCATCACCCAAGTAAATGACAAGATCTGTTGGTGGAGCAAGGTTGCCAAAACTATCAAAATACATTGTTTCGTTTTTGAATTTTTTATATGCTACCCAATGTGTTCCAACACCTTCTTTATTATCAAGATTAATTATTCCTGATTCATACTTGTAAGGACCACTTACAGGTAGTTCATTTCACATAAAAATACCACGAAAATGGGGTATTTTGACAGCTTTGGCATGCTTCCACAGATCAAAGTCAGTTAATGGACGGTGAGGTAGCTTCAAAACAAGTTTTTTGTTTTCCTTCTTGTAGTTCTCTTTTTTCTTGATGCTCGTTTCTTCTTCTTCTTTCTTGATGCTCGTTTTTTAATTCCTTTTCCTTGAATGTAGGGTTTTAAGTGGAGACCAAGTCCTTGTCGATAAGGTTTAAGGTGTAATCCCTTTCCAAGCGATATGGCTTTCATGGATCTATTGTGTCGTTGAGCTTCTGCAAGCTGTTCACTAGCTGTTTTAGCCTTATTAACAGCCCTTGCTATTCCTGAAGCACCTCTAGCAAGTGCTCCTAAAGTACTAAGTTCAGCAAAAATTGGAACTAGCGGTAAAATTCCACCTACTTTAGTAGGTACAGGAAGAATTCTAGGTGATAAAATTTTGGATTTACCACCAACATTTTTTATTGCTTTTCGTGCACCAACTATAGCTTCTCGAATTGATTCTTCAGCATTATTACCAGGAGCCATACTTTTTCGTGCAGCATCAACAATTTTTCTTAGCGCTACTCGTTTATTTTTACACATTTTTTTACTCTTCTTCTTTATAGATGATTTTCTTTTTCTTCTTCTTCTCATTCCCATGCCTAACTTTGATTTAGCTTTCATGGTTCTGGATATAGCTAAAGCAGCTGCTCTTTCACTTACACCAGAATCTTTAGCTGTAACACGTTCACAAGCTCTCTTATCTGCTTCGTTTCTTGCTTCAATATTTTGCGAATAAGCAATGTCGTGTTGTTTACATGCAGCGTCCAGTGGATTAATTCCTTGGTCACCTCGTGACAAACGCTTAGCCAACTTTGTACCAGGCCCACAGAATTGGTATCCTGGTAAATGTAACTCAAACGGTAAACTATTGATGATACGATTGATTAAACCTTTTCCTTGATAGCGACCTTTTTTCACCTCCTGATGCAGAATCATACTTCACTCTACAATGGTTGACGTGAAACTGACAAATTGACTATAAAAGCTGGGTATTTATAGATTTTCAAGCAGTTACTGTCAAGATGCAGTTCACGAAACAACCTGTCGCACTGCCAGTCTCTAGTATAGATGTTGAAACTAATGAAAAAAAGATTAAACGTCACGGTAGTGTGTTTTCAGACAGCATTCGAGCAGTTTTCTGTGGCCCCTCAAATTGTGGTAAAACAAATGCTCTTCTTTCCCTAATAATACATCCAAATGGTCTAAGTTTTGAAAATATTTACCTCTACTCTAAATCTCTACAGCAACCGAAATATAAATTTTTAGAAAATGTAATCAGTCAGGTAGATGGTGTTGAGTATTTTCCATTTAGTGAACATGAAGAAGTAGTATCTCCAAAAGATGCTAAAGCAAATTCAATATTCGTTTTTGATGACATTGCTTGTGAAAAGCAAGATAATGTTAGAGCTTTCTTTTGTTTGGGCAGACATGTAAACGTTGACAGTTTCTATTTATGTCAAACGTATGCTCGTATTCCTAAAGATCTTGTTCGAGATAATGTTAATTTATTGGTTCTATTTAGACAAGATGAAAAGAATCTGAAACATGTATACGAAGATCATGTTAATACAGATATGAGTTATACTCAATTTCGCGATTTATGTTCAGAATGTTGGAAATCTGACAAATATGGATTTGTTGTTATTGATAAGGACCGTAATTTTAATGAAGGAAGATATAGAAGAGGATTTGATTGCTTCATTTCACTATAAATACAAGAAGTTCATTGAATTTTTAATTAGTATAGTTTATATTGTCTCGAAGAAAACATGTATCGAAAAGAGCAAGAAACGCTTCGTCAAATAGCAAAAGCAAGTGATGCTATTAGGCGGAAACATCGTTTACTCAAAATGGGTAAAGAGGCTGCAGAAACAGTATTAAAAGAAACTTTTTAACCAATAGTAACACCCCTGGAAAAGCTGGTGAACATAACTGACATACCTTTCAAAAATATTAAGAAAGAAAAAGTTAAAAAGGAGGGAAATGATTTTTCTTTCTCAACTGCTGTTGATGAGAAAGAGGAATTTGATAAAACACTACTCAATGACAGTATATTTGATAAGAGCAGCAAGTTTGAAGAAGAAGGAGAAGAACTTAATTATGAAAATTTGACAAATAAGTTTATTCAATTATTGAATAAAAACAGAAAAAGTTTTTTAGATATGGTTTATGGAGTACGTAAGCTTCCTAATGGTTCTTTTATTATTGGTGATACACCAGTTGGTTTAGAAGGTTCACATATTCAACTTGCTGGAAAGAAAAAATATTTAAAAACTGCTGGGTTGCTTGAACTTTTATTTCGACAAGAACCTAATCCTGCATTAATAAGTGCAGATGATTTGGAAAATTATAAAGAAATTCTTGTAGCTACAAATGCACACCGAAAAAATTATAGTTCTAGTGGACTTGTCAACGTAACCAGGAGTTCTAAATACACTGTTGCCATTTCAAAAGTTTTTAAGGGTACGCCAAAAAAGGGTAGTGGTGTTTTGAAGAAGAAGAAGCTTGGAAAGAAATTACCTCAATTTATGATTTCAAAGAAACAATTTAACCCAGACTACATCTATTGGGATGATTCCAATGAACTAGTTGACCGTTTACGCCTGCTAGTAGCATCACAGCAAGCTGGTAATCCAAGCCATAATAATGAAATTATGTCAATCATCGAAGAACTACGACATAATGCGAGCTTCAGCTCGCATTATATATTAGGAGAGTACAAGCAAATAGAGCTTAGTATTAAAATGAGCATTGATGTGTTTGGGCATCCCTTGTCACGGCCTCTTGCAAGTCGTGGACTTCCTGGACCTTCTGGAATTGGTTTTAAAATTACTCCAAGTGAACAATACGACATTGATAACAAAAGACTTTGCAACGTTCAAGACGCTGAAGAGCAACGAGACGCTGTAAATTTAAGACTTGCACAGAAAATTATTAAAAACGAGATAAAAACAGTTTTTCAAATTACATCTTCTTTAAGATCAGCTATTGATGATTTGAATCTTTATATCCGAATTATCGAGGATAGAGTAAACGAAAAACTTAAAGAAATTGAATCACAGCAAAATTATATCATCAAAGAGGCTAAATTTATTCAACAGTGATGGCTGATCAAAAATTAACAGTTGTAACTGAACTGCATAAACAAGCTAGAAAAAATTATCCTCGTCGAAAAGTTCAAATGCGTGGCATCGATGAAACCTGGCAAGCAGATTTGGTTTAAATGATACCTTATTCTTATTCTAATAAAGGTTTCAAATACATGCTCACAGTTATAGACATATTTTCCAAATATGCCTGGGCTGTAGCTGTAAAGAGTAAGAATGGAAAGGATATTTCTTTGGCCATGAAAACTATTCTCAAACAAGGCCGAATTCCAAAAAATTTGCATACTAATCTCTATTCTACCTATAGTAATTTGAAAGCCTCAATTGTTGAAAGATTTAACCGCACTCTAAAAAATATGATGTGGCCTGAATTCAGCTTGCAAGGCAATTATAAATGGATTAATCTTTTACCAACTCTCATGACAAAGTACAATAATAAAAAGCATCGTACTATTGGTATGAAACCTAAAGATGTCACCGTAGAAGATACAAGAGAACTGCTGAGACGTATCCGTAAACTACGTAGAATTCCGCAGAAAAGATCAAAATTCAAAGTTGGAGACAGAGTTCGAGTTAGCAAATTTAAAAGTATCTTTGAAAAAGGATATACTCCCAATTGGACAACGGAAATATTCACCGTGGATAAAGTTAAATCAACAAAACCAGTTACATACAAGCTGAAAGATTATCAAAATCAACCCATCGAAGGTGGTTTCTATGAAGAAGAATTGCTGAAAGTCCAATATCCAGATGTTTACCTCGTAGAAAAAGTTCTCAAGACTCGTGGTAATGATGTATACGTGAAATGGCTTGGATTCGAAAGCTCACATAATAGTTGGATAAAAGAATCTGATATGAATATAGCTAAAGTAATGTTAAAGTAAAGATAAAATAAGTTAAAGTATAGTTAAAGTAACGTTAAAATAAGTTAAAGTATAGTTAAAGTAACGTTAAAATACGTTAGAATAAGTTAAAATAAGTTAGAATAAGTTAAAATAACGTTAAAATAAGTTAGAATAAGTTAAAATAAAGTTGAAATAAGTTAAAATATAGTTAAAATAAGTTTGAATGTAGTTAAAAAATTATAACAAGTTAATGTAACTAGATTAAGGTTTTTTAAATAAAGTAGACATAAAATAAAATAAACATCTTTTATTCAAACAACCATTTCCTCCTCCTCTTTTCTTTTTTTACATTAGTTTATCCTCATCGATTTCAAGAATTTTACAATGACCCCATGCGAGGGTGTCGGTGCTGTTTTCTATTAAGTATCTCTTGTCATCATAATGACTTAAAGCAATTTTCGTTTGTTTCAAAGTTTGTACTTTGTGAAGATTCGACCTAATTGAATATTGCGTTCTAGATTGCATTTTAATATTTCGTAGACAATAAACATAATCATCAAAGTCGATATTTTTCTTAACAACTCCTGCTTTGATACCTTTAGCCTTTTTTATGACATCTTTGATTTGAATCTTTATATCCGAATTATCGAGGATAGAGTAAACGAAAAACTTAAAGAAATTGAATCACAGCAAAATTATATCATCAAAGAGGCTAAATTTATTCAACAGTGATGGCTGATCAAAAATTAACAGTTGTAACTGAACTGCATAAACAAGCTAGAAAAAATTATCCTCGTCGAAAAGTTCAAATGCGTGGCATCGATGAAATCTGGCAAGCAGATTTAGACATCTTCTACACGGACGCTGTACATTTTGCTCCGCAAGCCAACAAATTCTGTTACAATTTTTCCGCTGCATTCATCCTTCATGAGACCTAATATCTTTTTGTTGGCTTGCGGAATATTGTACACTTTATTAACCGGATAATCAGAAGTGTCGAATTTTATAATGTCTTGCTTCATATCAGCGTAAATGTCTGAGCACTTGATTTCATAAATCAGGCTATCGGTGTCGGTGTACAATAATTTTAATTTATTTTCATCATACTTGTTTAACATGTAATCGTAGTGGAAATCATAAATAAGCGTTTTTGACACATCCAAAACAGTCAAGCCAACATACACCGGCTTGTTCATTAGTACCTCCATTTTTCTAAGTTCCACAGCAACCAAATTCTCATTAAAGATGGCTCTGCTGTGGAAGTTAGGCTTTGCTATTAGGGCTTCAGCTCCATATCTACCCTCCCACTTTGTCACAAGTTTAATGTCCACATGTTTTCGCACGTTCTCCATTGTTTTGCCAAACTATTATCGACATTCTCTACCCACTTGAAGCCACCATAGGGAAGCGGTTGAACCATTGCCCAACCGTATAGATTATTTGCGTCAAAGTATACGATGTAAGACGTGTCCTTATTTTTATCAAATTGTTCCATGTAATGATTGTTAGCTTTTGCATATCGATTTGTACATTGACTTACACCACCTCTTATTCCTCGTTCAATAAACATTACCATGTCAATGTCTGTCAAGAGTTCAAGTCTTACTTCCGTATACTTTAACATTGCGTCCCAAGTCAAACCCGGTGTAGTATAATAGTGTGCTGGATCTAGACCGTACGAGATTAAACACTGGTTTCTGAAATTTTCGAAAATGTCCGCGAGTAACAGTATGTCGGTTTGCATGTACAAGTATACATAATCACCAAGATTTTAACAATTAAATTCACTCCACACTTTCTGCGCATGTGCATAGTCTTCATCGGAAACATTTGAATCGTTTAATGTGCTGTAGAATTTATCTTTTGGCGGTAACTCTGTTTCGTCGAGTTTTTCCCTTGAATCAATGTATGCATAAGGAAAAACTCCTTTTCGCGTCAACAATTGGATTTTATTGTCGCTGTAGTTTAAAAAAACGGAATTTACAATTTTGTATTCATCGAAATAGGATGCTAACTTATCCAGAGATGATGCCATAAACTTGAAAGAATCAATAAAACGAAATTTTAGAAAACCACCTTTTACATTTTTAGTAAAACTAATGTACTTTTCTTTGTTAATAGGAAGTAGATTAACAGTACCATCAAATTCTGTAGCAATAGCTTCAATAATGAAATGTGCATCATAGCCACTTAGGTTATGGAAAACAACAGGTATGATCTGCGATTCATGGTAATTAATATTACAATCTTGAAGAGCGGGTCCGCGGTACTTCCCTGTTAGATGGCAATGATCTCGTACTTTCACATCCCCATACGCAATTTTCTTTTTACAAATATGACAAGTCATATCATTTCGAAAAGCTGCCAACTGCTGTGGACTTAATGTTTCCATGGGAACTGGGTTCTTGAATATTGAATCTAGATTATCAGCCAAGTTCTTTAATTCTAAAGAAAACCATTTAGCTGGATTCTCCTCATCTCTAGGTGATGCTTTGTACACAGACAAAGAGTCATCGAAACTACACTTCAAGTAATAACCAATACTGAGAGTTTCATGGTTTTGAAACACCTCAGTATTTCTTTGTTCTTGGGGTGCTGCCGAGGGAATTAACAGACTTTCACAATCGGCATAAATGATGAAGGGAACACGTTCCTTATTTTGAAAATTTTTAAACTCGACTGTATTTTGACCTTTTTTGGGTAATTTAATCTTTGTGTCGTTCATTTTTCGACAATGCTCTTCATGTTGAGTGAGCTTTTCTTGATTTAGAAAATAATGTAAGCAACGATCGCAAATGAATTTTTTATTTTTCTGCTTTGATAAGTCTGAGCTAACAAGTCTCGACAAGTCCTTTATCCAGACATAATGGTAGTTAAACGATATGAGAGGTACATCAGTTTCATCATCATAGTCTTCACTTAGATTTTCATCTATGTAGTGATCTTCAATTCGAAGAAGATTGACGTGATTCATCTTCTTTTGAGATGAAAGATGAAGAGGTGTAACTGTAAACTTCTCATCTCTTTTGACAAGACCATACAAGTTGACGGAAATGTTGTTTAGGGTTTCAAATTTAGAAATGTCTTTGAGAGAAACAGGAAATTCGATACCACTAAAATTGAGTGTATCTTCATAGGGTCTATATTTTGAAACTCGATCTGCGTGTTTGTCTGCTGGGTACAGTGCTGACAATATTGCCCATTTAAAACACTGATTATCAGCATTTTGAACATTAATGCAGGCATGCTTTCGATTGATAGAAGTTGGCAAATTGATATAAGAACTTGCGCGCATGGGATTGTACTTGTTAATGTTAACCTCCAACCTTTCAATAGAATGAAGTCTCCAATTAGAATCTTTCTTTTGGAATTCCTCCATTCTTTTTAAGGTTACTTGTTTAACATGAACATTGTACCACTCATCTAATGAGGTTGTAACTAAAATGTCACCGGTTTTCGCGATGAATGTCTTTAAATCTGATATTTCTTGGGTTTTACCATCAATGGAATCTTTAACAAATTTCGCGAACAATACGGTGTAAACTTTTAGCGGACCAAACCTGTTTAAAGCTTTTTCAATGTTAATTTTAAATAAACTAAAGGCATCATCAAGGAATTCATTAATATGCTTGTAATCTAAATTCATTACAGCACTATTTTGTAAACGACCCTCAAACGCTTCTTCAAAATCCACCCATTTTATTCCTTCATTCACTACTTCAACACCCGCACCACGTTTCGTTAGAGTATCAAAATGGTAGAGCAAGTATTCCATTTTTTGTCTTAAATTTAAGCACCTAGATCTTTGAGATGAAGAAAAATCAGACTCACGTAAAAAGTTTCGGAAAATGTTTATATACCGTTGACACTTGTTCTGCCATTGGAATGCTGTAACCATTTTTTCCTCGGCAGTCATAGCCATCGTTGAAATGAGCTGACGTTCCGCTGTTGTAATGAATTTGTCAGATTCTTGACACATTTCATTGTACTCTTCCATGTCAATACGTTGACGAGACTTCTTTCGCGATTTGCACTTTGGCATCTTGATAGCTAAATCTGAAAATAAACTTAAAAAAATACGTCTAAAAACTAAGAAAAACCTGAAAAAACTCAAACTAAAAAAAAATCCTTAAAAACTCAAACTAAAAAAAAATCCTGAAAATAAACAACTAAAACTAAAAAAATCCTGAAATAGAAATAATCACAACCACCTTAAAAACTAATACAAAATAGAACAAAAAAAACCTAAAATAGAAAAAAAACCACCACCAACTTAAAACTAATGCGAACTAGAACAAAAAACCCTAAAATAGAAAAAAAAACCACCACCAACTTAAGACTAATGCAAACTAGAACACAAAAATTAAAAAAACCTATAATAAAAAATCAATAACTCCTAAATTCAAAACAAAAAAAACTCTGAAAATTAACTCTGGAAAGAAACTCTGAAAACTCTGGAACCCTGAAAACCTGGAAGTAGACTGCTGCACCATTCAAGATGCAACTGATGTTTGTGGCCCGCGCTCCGTAACTTATACCCCAGTCCCCAATCAATGGAAAACCATTGAAGTTTAGTAAAAAAAATTAAAAATTAAAAAATATCAATTTTTTTAATTATTTATTTATAAAATTATATTTATTTTTAATGTTTAAGCATGAGCCCTATCAGATTTTGTTTAAAAAAAATCTTATTTCAAAGTTTAAGATCTCATTAAAAAACCGTGAAATTTTTAGAATGGCATCTGTCTTTGTTTTTTAGTAATAAATTGTGAAAGTTTTAATTGCACTATCGCGCGCCGGCTCACAGTTGGATTTTTTTACAATTTACTGTTCAAAAATGACTACAGCCTACAATTTTTAACCGATTTGAGTGTTTTTTGTTTTAAATTTAAGGGGACATCCTGGGAGGCCGATTTTTTAAATATTAATTTTTTATAATTTTTTATTTTAAAAAAATTAATACAATTTTTTTAAAAAGGACGTTTATTTTCTTATTCCGTTACTGCACATGATTTAAATAAGTTCAAAATAATCCAATATATCCACCAGACAATTAATAAAACAAAATAATTTATTCAAATTGTTATGAACAATATTAATTAACAAATAGTTAACTTTGATTCCTCTTCAATAAAAAATGTTTTTTTTCACATTTACTTTTATATTTAGGTTCATTTAAAGAATATATGTCCTTTCCTTGTTTAAATAAGTTATTTTTTAAACAAGTAGGTCATGTATTCTTAAAATAAAATTAAATCAAAAAGAAAATGTGGAAAAAAACCTTTTTTAGTGAAAAGGAATCAAAGTTATCTATTTGTTTAATTATATTGTTTATAACAATTTAAATAAGTTATGTTTTGAACGAGGAGGGCATATATTCATTAAATGATCCTAAATATAAAAGTAAATGTTAAAAAAAACATTTTTTAGTGAACAGGAATCAAAGTTAACTTTTTGTTAATTAATATTGTTCATAACAATTTAAATAAATTATTTTGTTTTATTAATTGTCTGGTGGATATATTGGATTATTTTGAACTTATTTAAATCATGTGCAGTAACGGAAGAAGAAAATAAACGTCCTTTTTAAAAAAATTGTATTAATTTTTTTAAAATAAAAAATTATAAAAAATTAATATTTAAAAAATCGGCCTCCCAGGATGTCCCCTTAAATTTAAAACAAAAAACACTCAAATCGGTTAAAAATTGTAGGCTGTAGTCATTTTTGAACAGTAAATTGTAAAAAAATCCAACTGTGAGCCGGCGCGCGATAGTGCAATTAAAACTTTGACAATTTATTACTAAAAAACAAAGACAGATGCCATTCTAAAAATTTCACGGTTTTTTAATGAGATCTTAAACTTTGAAATAAGATTTTTTTTAAACAAAATCTGATAGGTCTCATGCTTAAACATTAAAAATAAATATAATTTTATAAATAAATAATTTAAAAAATTGATATTTTTTAATTTTCAATTTTTTTACTAAACTTCAATGGTTTTTACGTAAAAAAGGTTCTTAACAAATTTAATAAATTTTTAAAAATAAGTGAGTTATAATAAAATGAAAAAAACATGTCAAGAAATTTGCAATGCAAATATCTTGAAAAATAATAAAAATATTTAATTAAAATTTGGTATAGTTGTTTAGGACCCAAAATACTATTAATAAGCAAAATATAAAAAAAATCTGAGACATGAACCTTAACTCTTCTGCGAAATGACCCTAATGTATTTGAAAAAAACTTTTATAAGTTAATGAATAATTCAGTTTTTGGAAAAACGATGGAGAATGTGAGAAAACATAAAGATGTTAGAATTGTTACGAAATGGGAGGGTCGATTTGGAGCTAAAGCTCTCTTTGGAAAACCTAATTTTCACAGCTGCAATATATTTGACAATAATATGGTTATTATAGAGCTCAACAAACTACAAGTTAAATTTAATAAACCAATTTACGTTGGTTTTAGCATTTTAGATGTATCTAAATTATATATTTATGATTTTCACTACAATTATATTAAAAAAACATTCGGTGAGTTGTCAAAATTACTATATACTGATACAGATAGCTTAATTTATCACTTAAAAGTTCCAAATGTTTATGACATTATTAAGCTAGATTTAAAATTTTTTGATACGTCCGATTACCCTGAAAATAATATATATGGAATTCCATTAGCCAATAAGAAAATATAAGGATTAATGAAAGACGAATGTAATGGGAGTATTGTAACCGAATTCATAGGATTGCGCTCTAAATTATATACTTATAAAATATTTAGTGAAAAAAACGAAAAGAAAAAAGCAAAAGGAGTTAAGAAATCAACGCTAAAAAAATTAAATTTTCTGATTATAAAAAAGCACTTTTCAATTTAAAGATTTGGTAAAAACTGAGCATTTAATAAAAAGTAAAAATCATGAAGTATATACTCTAAAACAAATGAAAAAAGTGTTAAGTTGGCACGATGATAAAAGAATACTTTTGCCAAAAAGTACAGATACAATACCTTGGGGTTATAAAAAACATTTAAAAATTAATAATAAATTAATTATTCAATAAAGAATTACATTAAATAATTAATATAAAGAAAGAAACATCCATCTCCACTCTTCAAGAGTAAGAACATCATTCTACACTCTTCTTCTCTCTCGCTTCATGCTCTTATCTGCTCGTCTCAAATTCTATAAACTAAGGCTTGGGTATAAAAAGGAACTCGATTCGAAGGAGGATCATCATTAATTAAGTGACACTGAAAATAATTAGTTCAGTTAGCCTTTTGTCGTGTTTCAAAAAAAGTAAGGAAAAAGTGTATTTGCATATAAAATTTAAATTGAATTTATATTCTTCTAAAATTTATAAATTAAAATAATTTTGTTTTAAATGCAATTTCTCTGAATTTTAATTTTTGTTAATAATTTAATTTTTAAATTTGTGGTTTATTATATTTAATAATTAAAAGTGAATTATTGTTGGTGATGTGATTATTTTAATCAGGCATTCGTGAAAATTC
Organism: Leptopilina heterotoma; assembly: GCF_015476425.1. Classification (NCBI taxonomy): domain Eukaryota; kingdom Metazoa; phylum Arthropoda; class Insecta; order Hymenoptera; family Figitidae; genus Leptopilina; species Leptopilina heterotoma. Next base: position 613,854 of record NW_025111120.1, read on the forward strand.
TAAATTTTTTTTATGTGTATAATTTAAAAGAAATGTGCTTTTTAAGAAAAAATACCATTATTTGAGAGTTTGATATTGAATTATTTTTTGTGATTATTTTTTATGTGTAGTAGAAGATTAAATTAAATTTACTCTAAATTTTTATCTTTTTTCAAAAAATTTTTAGTGATTATTTTTATTGGGCATTTGGAAAAAATTTTAATTTGTCTTTTGATATTTTTAATTTAATAGAATTCGCTCTCTTAAGAAAAAATACCATTATTTAATTGTTTGAAATCGAATACTTTCTTGTGATTATTTTTTATGTGTAATAGAAGATTAAAATATTTTACTCTACAATTTTTCTTTTTGCATTGATAATTACCGAAAAGACAGTTTTTAGTGATTATTTTTAACGAGCATTTGTAAATATTTTTAAATAAATTTTTTAAACTTTAAATAATTTAAATATTTTTTTAAAAAATATTAATTTTTAAATAAATTAAATAATTTTTAGAAAATATTAATTTTTGAATAATTTAAATAATTTTAAAAAATATTAATTTTTTAATATTTTAAATAATTTTTAAAAAATATTAATTTTTAAATAATTTAAATATTGAGTGATAAGCGTTAAATCCTTCCGTAGTTTAATTGTTAGTAGTAAAATAAATGATCATGGGAAGGTGAAGAATTGAAAAATTCAATGTATCGTCAAAATTTTGACAATACATTGAATTTTTCAATTCTTCACCTTCTCATGATCATTTATTTTACTACTAACAATAATTTAAATAATTTTTTAAAAAATATTAATTTTTAAATAATTTAAAAAAATTTTTAATCTTTAAATAATTTTTTTGTGTGTAATAGAAAATTAAATTATTGTACTCTAAAATTTTTCTTTTTAAAAAAAATTTTTTTTGATTATTTTTATCGTGAATATTTTAAATGTCTTGATGTTTATAATTTAATAGAATTGTTCAATTGTGTAAATTTATTTTTTCTGTTAGTTTTTTAAATTTTTTAAATTAATTTTTTGTGTGCCCAAATTAAATTTGTTTAGTTATAATTTTTTTAAATTTAAATTGTTTTTTATTTAACTAAAATTAATTTTTTTATAAAATTTTTTTTAATTTCTTAACATTTCGCTTTAAAAAAAATTTAATTTAATTTTGTGAGATTTGTTTATCTTTTTAATATTGTGGATCTTTATCGTGCCTAATTTTAATGTAATAAGTTTTGTGTTGTTAGCATTACTCTTAAATTAATGTGATTATTTTGCATTTTTTGTTAACTATTCATTGTTTTTTATTTATTAAATTTGAAGTTTTTTAAAGTGCTTATTACTTATAAGTTAAATATTTTTTCAGAGAAAAAAAATGTCTTACGTTCGGCTGTACATGGAAATAATTGCACCTGCACAATGGTTTCATTCACCAAGCTCGGAGATTTTTAGGAAATTGACCACTATATCGCTGGCCATGCGATCAAAGGATTTGCTCAGCGGCAGGTTGGTCGCATCTGGGAAGGCAATTGTAAACTTTCAGAACGTATCTACGCAGATTACAAATACCCCGGAAGGATTTTGGTTCAAACGCAATGGACATGGCGTCAATGATATTTTGGTAAGAAGATATAAATTGTCTGAATTATTAATAAATAAGATAATAAACTGAATAATAATCTATAAAAAAGTTAAATAATAGATAATAAATAAACAATAATAAATAAGTAATAAATAATTTTTATAAAATTTTTTTTTTTTTTTATTATTATTATTAAATAAATAAATAAATAATAAATCATTATTAATTGAATTAAATTATTTTTTTCAGAGTCCGTATGCTGGTTATTGGATCCTGGCAGATATTCCAATAGAATGGGCTCATCCAGGAAGTAATGTCTTGGAACTTCGAAACATCGTTATGGTTGCTGTGGCAGCCAAAAAATATAAATGCTTTGGGAGCGAAAACGGAGGACTGGTGTTCTTGAGACACAAAAACATTCTTGCTGAAGTGGAGGCAATAAGGGAAACGGTTTATATAATGAAAAGAAGATCGGACCTGCCGTTAGTAAACGACTACAGATACAGTGCACAACAACTACTACTAACTAATAATAATACAGAACAAGAATGCTATGAGGAGTTGGTTTGGAAATAATGGAATGCAGAAATGGATCACCTATGGAGTTAGGAAGTGATGGTGAAAGTGATAAAGAGGAGGAGCAAGAAGAGGAGGAGGAGGAGGGCCAAGAGCAAGAACAAGAACAAGAACAAGAACAAGAGCAAGAGCAGGAGCCGGATACATCTAACGATGTATTAGAGGAGCAGGAGCAGAATACATCTAACGATGTATTACAGGAGCATTCTGAAGGTGAAGGCGAAGGCATAACCTCTACTACCGAAGTGTTGGACGAAACACAGGATAACACAGGCGAACCCATGGACATTGAAGTTTAAAAGGAATCAAAGGAAAATGTCGAATAGTGACATTTTTTTAATGCTTGTAGATTACTTACAAGCTGTTATTATTATTACTAATTACTTAGTAGTTATATTTTATTATTATTATATTATAAATAAATAAAACTTCATTAAAAATTGGAAAAAGCAATTTATTTTTTGAAAAATATTTCCTCTTAATATTTTACTTTACAGGAACACTTTTTATTACTTAAATTAATTAATTGTTATAAAATTTGTTTATACAAAAATTAAAATAACTTTTTTATTATAAAGTTAAAAAGAGAAAATTACACTATAAAATTAAAGTAATTAATAATACATTATTTAAAAATAAATAAATAATTTTTTCTATATTTTTATAAAATTAATTAATTAATTATTTATTTGTACATTTTTAAATACTTAAAAAATGATTACATAATTACTTCTATCTCTTAATAGCATTTCTAATCAAGTAATTAATAAATTTTTCAAATAATAAAAAAATTATGCTTCCATTATGAATGGATACGCTACAACTTGATTGTATTTACTATATAACTAACCTCAGACAAATTCTTGACAAGGGTAAGTAACCTTATACATTAGCGCGATAAAAATTCTTTTCTTATGTAATCTTACATCACATTCAGAATATTCTTATTATTATAACTTTAACTTAATTTTTAATTACTTAAAAATACATAATACTTATTATTACTATTTATAGTTATAATAATAATAATAATTAATAATTATTATTAACGTAAAGATTATTTCAATTTTTATTGGTAATTATTAATAATTATCATTTTTTAATTTTAATAATTTATTTTATTTATTTATTTAAAACTCGTTTATGTTTAAATAATAACAATTTTTAATTAATGTATGAATTGTTTTAAACTTATTATTATAACATATAATTTTTTTCAATCTTTTACAGGTAATAATAATAAGATTAATTATTAGGTATAATATATAATAATTTTTATTTTTTAATTTCATTAGTGATAACAATTATTAATTAATGTATAAATTAAAAAAGTAATTTTAAGTATTAATATTAATAATTATTGTAAAAATTTAGAATTATAATATATATATATATATATATATTTAATTATACAATTTTTCTTACAATATTATTATTGTTATAATATATTATAAATTATTTATATATTATATTATTTATATAATAAATTATTATTATTTATATGTTATTATAAATTAGTAAAATTATAGATAAATAATTTTTAAAAAAGGATTTATATACGCATATACAATAAGTAATTAATAAATAATAAACATATAATTACTATGTATATATATATATATATATATATGGTATATATAGAGAAACCCTTTATGATAAATTAGTGAGCTGCACAAACGAGTTATCATTTTCGACTATTGAAAGTATAATCGACCGCGATCTAGAATCCTATGATAAGTGAGCGGCGGTCGGTTCATTATCTACTCGTATGGTTATTAAACAGTTGTCGCTCGCTTATCATAAACAGCGATAAGTGGTACAAGCATAGAGTTCCTTAATTAAACACTAGAGCTTCAGATTTAAAATTATAAGTTTGAATGACTAAGTATGTAAAAGTCATAACAAATTGTTATGAAAGCAAGTATTATATTACTTAGGATCGAACAATTGATGATCTAATTAGTACGTGCTTCTTACATTTTAGCAAGAGTACGTGTCTTTTACATTTTGACACAGGAACGTGCTTTTTACATTTTAGCACAGATACGTGCCTTTTGATCGTCTCATTCCCAATCAAGTATACATTTAGCTACTATATAAACCCCTAATTTCTTAGAGCAATTGTCAAATACTCCGGTGAGCTTCTGCCCGAACAGTGTCGTGAGTCGGCCCTTCGATAGTTTAAATTGAGTTGTTAACTTCGGTGTTTAAAAAGGAAACTTGTCTTCTTAACTAAGAAGTAATTAGCACTAATAATTAGCAATCTTAATTAATACAATCGTCGTATCATTAGAACAGTCTTTTTCACTACTTTCTTTCTAATTTTTAACAAAATTGGTGCAAGTTATTTCGAAACATTAAGAAAACAAGTTTTCTTTTGTATCAAGGTACGGTGTTCGTATTAACACTTAGAAATTGTGAATTAACTGTCAAAAATAGTCGTTTAGTGCCTTAAGTGCTAAAATAACGAACTGAAAACAAAACTATAATTCATCCCTGTAAGCAGCGAAGCATAGCTGGTTGCAGCCTACTCATTGTAACATTCTTCTATACACAACTAAATTGTAAGTAAGAACTATATTGTTAAATACAACATTGTTTAATGAATAAACATCATAAATAAGGAATATGTATATGTTTAATTAACGAGAACCCGTAGTTTTTTTAAAGTCGAACGAATCCTTACTTAAAAATAAATATCAAGTCTTACCAACTTGATAAATCAGCAACTTGTCTCCATTTTACTAATTATTTAGTAAACTAACCTAACCTTAGCTCGGGTCGTAACACTTTTCAATATTTAACATTTCCTCTTCCATAACAAACTATAACTGTACGATATGCAAATGCACAAATACAAGTACAAAATACTGTAACTCGTTTTAACTTCTTCTTTTTACAACTTTTAGACCCAGTTTTTTCAGGAACCTGAGATTTTAAGGTGTTAATCTTTTGAAGATTTGTCGTCGACTGATTCCTTTTTGACATGGTGTTTCCGTTTTATAACCAAATCCAATCTTATTTCGATTGTTGAAAACAATTCCCATTATTCTACAGCTTTAATGTGTAATCTGATGGTTATAGTTTCTCCTCTAAAATTAACTAAACGTCCATCTTGATCGACAATTCGCAGTTGAATGTAATCTATTGTTCTGACCGAGACTGGCAAGTAAATGACGTGATTTGGTACTTCCACTATTTTATATCCTGGTGAAACAACAGGAAAAAATTGATGAATGGTATGTACTTTTTTACCATTTATATATGCCCCTGTAGTTATATTATATTCTATTCTTATAGAATTTATTTTAATAATTGACACTAGTTGATCTGATTAGCTTTCAATTTGCGATGAGAAAATCCTAATAAACTGCCAATAGAATCATTAGGTTCAAAATTAATTTCTTCATCACAATAAATTATGCATTTTAAAATATTATTATTAGGTTGAATACTAATATTACAACCCCGACTTTTTAAATTCTTTTGCAAGTCCTTGTTAATATCACTTATTTCGTAACTTCCTGTTACCATTTCATAAACAGTATCACCCACGTAAAATTTATTTTTACCAATATCAACATTAGGAATCGAATGATATGAGAGAAATTCAACAAGCCCAAGAACATAATTTTTATAAGGCAATAATTCGATTGGTGGAAAGAATTGAGATTCTAAAGTGGAAGCATTTCCCGATAACGTTAATATAATTGAATCGTTCATGTTGATGTCAAATAAATAACTGAGTTTAAAATTAAAAATTTTATTTATTTATATACACAGAATACATGTCAGAGATATTTAGTTGTTTACATAAAAATTTAAGACACAAATGTCCACAAACAAACGTATCAAAGTTTTGATAATTTTCACGATTATACATTATATAATTAAGGCCAAAATAACGAATAAGATCAAAAGGTGGTCGAAGATTACCAAAACTATCAAAATAAATAATTTTATCTTTAATCTTTTTATAAGCACACCAATGAGTCCCTGGGCCATCCTTGTCATCCAAATTTATTATTCCTGATTCATATTATTTAGGACCATTAAATGGTAGTTTATTACGCAAAAAAAAAAAAAAAAAAAAAAAAAAAAAATGTGAAATTTTTAAATTTAAGTAAATCGATAAAGTAAATAAAGTAAAGTAAATCGATGTTTGTTAACGCATGGTGCGGTAATTTCACTTTAAATTTTTGTTTTGAATTTTTCTTTTTTTTTTAATCCACGTCCCTGAATGTGTGGTTTTAAATGAAGTCCTACTCCTTCCTTGTAAGGTTTCAAATAAACTCCTTTTCCCAATGAAATAGCTTCCATTGCTTCATTATGACGTTTACTTTCTTACAGTTGCTTTTTTGCAGCATCTGCATCATTGACAGCTTTTGCAATACCAGCTGCCCCACCAGCAAGGGCTCCTGTTGCACTTAGTCCCGCAAAAATAGGAATCATGAAGGGTAAAAATCCCCCTACTTTAGCAGAAACTGGTAAAATGCGAGGTCTTTTTATTTTTCCTTTTCCACCAGCTTTTTTTACAGCCACGCGTGCTCCAAGTAAGGCAGATTTAATAACAGCATTTATGTTATCACTTGGATTCATAGTTTTTTAGCTGCTGAAATAATTTTTTTTAACGTAGAAGTAGTAGGTGGAGGTCCTTTGTTTGCCTTCTTTAGACCCATGCCTAATTTAGATTTTGCTTTCATTGTATTTGTTATAGTCTTGTGCATTAACACGACTCCAAGCTTTTTCCGCAAGTACCTTATCTGCAGCGTTTCTAGCTTTAATATTTTCCTTATATCTTAAATAAGAAATGTAGTGTTCCTTACACACTGCGTCTAAAGGATTAATTCCTTGGTCACCACGAACAAGTCGCTTAGCTAATTTTGTTCCTGGACCACAATACTGATAGCCAGGAATATGTATTTCAAATGGTTAATTATTTATAATTTTATTTAGAAAGCCTTTTCCACGTCTTACTCCTTTCACGGATTTCTTAAAACTGATTCGTTTTTTATTTGCGTGCACAATCATATCCTTCCAAGAATTGAAAGTCAACTAATAAAATTATCTTTATAAGCTGAGTTTAAAAGACTTTTTTAGTTTAAAATATGATGGAGTTTAATGCACAACCTATCAAATTACCCGTTATTAATTTCGATACGGTAGTACAAAAGAGTGAAAAGAAACAGCGGCATGGAAATTTATTGCCGAATAGTGTGCGAGCAATATTTTGTGGACCTTCTAACTGTGGAAAAACGAATGCATTGCTTGCACTTCTTATACATCCAAATGGATTAAGATTTGAAAATGTATATGTTTTTTCAAAATCTTTAAATCAAGCAAAATATAAGTTTTTAGAAAATGTTTTACAACCAATAGATGGTGTAGAATTTTTTCCATTTAATGAACATGCAAATGTTGTTTCTCCAAGTGAAGCACGACCTAACTCAATATTTATATTTGACGATGTCGCGTGCGAAAAGCAAGATAATATTAAAGCGTTTTTTGCTATGGGTCGACACAAGGCCGTTGATTGTTTCTACTTGTGTCAGACATATGCTCGAATTCCAAAACATTTGATACGCGACAATGTAAATTTATTAATTCTTTTTAGGCAAGATGAAATGAATCTCAAACAGTTATATGACGATCATGGTTATACAGATATGTCATTCACAAAATTTAAAGAAATTTGTAATTCTTGTTGGAAAAATAAGCACGATTTTCTAGTAATTGATAAAGACTCTGAGATTAATAATGGTAGATATAGAAAGTGCTTTGATTGCTTTATAAAATTAGAGGACTAATGTAATCAAATGGCAGTCTCTTTTTATTCATTGAATAAGAAAGATGACTTCTTTACAAGTTGAAAATTTGCGAAAGCAAAAAAACATTCTTGGTGAAATAGCTAAAGCAAGTGAAGCAATTCGGTGGAAACATAGATTAATGAAATTGGGCAAAGAAGAAATTGAACAATCGTTAAATGACACATTTAAACCAATAGTGACACCAATTAAGAAATTAACAGATGAAATTGAAATTGTAAAAAATATTCGACCTAATAAAATGCAAATAAAAAATGAACAAGAATTGAAAGAAGAAATTTTGGATCCTACCAACAATTTTTATGAAAATTTACAAACAAAAGAAGAATATGAAGATGAAATATCATTTAAAACTGCATCATTTGATGATAGTTTTGAAAATAATAAAGATTTAGAAATTCATAATTTATCTTCTACTTTAGAAAAAAAAATTGTAAATGATTATTTACAATTATTGGATAAAAATAAAAAAGACATAGACAATGTATATGGTGTTAGAAAATTAAATAAAGGATTAATGATTGGTGATTCACCAATTAGTTTTGAAGAAAATATAATCACAATAAACAATGTAATTTATCCAGCAACGAAAGGATTACTTGAACTTTTATTTAAAAAATCACCCGAAGAAAATTTCATAAGTCTCCATGATAAAGAAAATTATGCAAATATTGTTATCTCAACAAATGCACATAAAAAATATTATAAATTTGATGAAAATGTTCGTGAGCAAAAAAGTTTAAAATTTAAAACTTTATAGCGAAAAATTTATCTTCTCCAAAATCTGAAAGAAAAAAGCGTGGTCAAGGACTAATTCCTGAATATATATGATTAATAAAGAAAAAACCAATTTTGATTATATTTATTGGGATGATCCAAATGAATTAGTGGACAGATTACGATTGCTTTTAGCGTCTCAGGCTGCTGGAAATCTTAATTATTACAATGAAATTATGTCTATAATTGAAGAATTGCGTGAAGCAAATTTAATTTATAAACTAAGGTTTTATGATTGAAACAGCATTTGCAATATGAGTATTGACATATTCGGTCGTCATTTTAAGAGTACAGAAATTTTAAATCGAGGCCCTCCAGGGCTTGGTTTTAAGCTTACATTACAAGGAGATTTTAACATTGAAAATAAAAAACTTTGTAATTTAGCTGATGCTCAGGAGGAAAGAGATGCAGTTAATTTAAATATTGTTAATAAAATTGTAAAAACAGAATCAGACGCCATCTACAATACAATAGAATCTATAAGAACTACTAATGACGTAAAAATTACAACATTAGAAGATACTATAAAGAAGATTATTTCTCGATTAGGCGGTAACCTGAGGGCACCTGAAGCTAAAAAAGATTAGAAAATGGAAGTACAAAAACTGCAGTTGGTTAAGGAATTAGACAAAACAGCAAGAAGAAATTATAAACGAAGAAACGTAGATATTCGAAGTATTGATGAAACATGGCAAGCTGATCTGGTTGAAATGCAACCTTATGCACGAGAAAATAAAGGTTATAAATACATGTTAACGGTGATTGATGTATTTTCCAAGTTTGCCTGGGCTATACCTGTAAAGTCTAAAAAAAAATCGGGCAAGTGCGAGTTGCACTCGCATTAAGATCGAGGGTTCCGTACACCAAAATAAAACTCATTTTTTATAAAAAAAATATATATAAGAAATATAATTGATTAATATTAACATATATAAACCTATTGAGCTGAAATTCGGTACACATATGTATTTTTATTACATATAGATTAAAAAAAAACTATAACTATAATCCACATTAATATTAACATATATAAACATATTAAGCTGAAATTCGGTACACATATGTATTTTTATTACATATAGATTAAAAAAAACTATAACTATAATCCACATTGAATTCTTATGTTTTATTTACAAATAACAAAAAATATATATTTTACCTGATTAGAGATAATATTTAAAATAATATATTGGATATAAACTAACAAAAGATAGTTATATTATTAATTATAATAATAATAATAATAATAATATTTTTTTATCTATCTTCATTTTTTTATCTATAGCTCATATTTAAATAAATTTTGTTATTTTTAATTATTTCAACAATTCTTAAAAATATAAAAAAAAAAATTAAAAAAATGCTAATATATTTTTTTAAATTTGGAATCAATATTTTTATTATTTTATTTTATATTATTTTTTTATTTTCTTTTTATTTTATTTTATTTTATTTTTATTTTATTTTTATCTTCGCCAATCACATTATCTTTATTTTTCTGTAATTTGCACTTAAAAAAAATATACAAACTGAATTTTAACTCACCACATTGAAATTTATAAAAGTTAAATTAGTGACACTGTAGTTTTTTCAAAAAATTCAAATTCTTGCCCTTAAATTTCGCAAATATCTCAAACAATCATGTTCGCTATATTTTTTTTTACCTTAATCTTCACTTAAAAATGAATTAATTTCGGTAGATCCCTACCGAATTTCAGCTTATCAAATTAAGATTCCTAAAAGTTCAAAAGGGGGAGAGAAAAGTCATTTTTTGCAATTTTTTCGTAAAAATTAAATTTCTTTCCCTCCTAGTTCGCAAATATGTCCGTCAATCGAGTTCGCTATATTTTTCCTGTAATCTACACTTGAAACTGAAGATCCCTACCGAATTTCAGCTAATCAAGTTAAGATTTGTAAAAGTTAAAGGTGGAGGACAGGGTAATTTTTTCAAAAAAATTCAATTTCTTTCCTTCCTAGTTCGCAAATATGTCCGTCAATCAAGTTCGCTATAATTTTCCTGTAATCTACACTTAAAACTGAAGATCCCTACCGAATTTCAGCTCACTAGGTTGAGATTTGTAAAAGTTAAGGGGGGGGACAGGGTCATTTTTTGCAATTTTTTCGAAAAAATTGAATTTCTTTCCCTCCTAGTTCGCAAATATGTCCGTCAATCGAGTTCGCTATATTTTTCCTGTAATCTACACTTGAAACTTAAGATCCCTACCGAATTTTAGCTCATAAGGTTGAGATTTGTAAAAGTTAAGGTGGGGGGACAGGGTCATTTTTTGTAATTTTTTCGAAAAAATTGAATTTCTTTCCCTCCTAGTTCGCAAATATGTCCGTCAATCGAGTTCGCTATATTTTTCCTGTAATCTACACTTGAAACTTAAGATCCCTACCGAATTTCAGATCAACAGGATAAGATTTGTAAAAGTTAAGGGGGGGGACAGGGTCATTGTTTCCAATTTTTTCAAAAAAATTCAATTTCTTTCCCTTCTAGTTCCCAAATATCTCCACCAATCAGGTTCGCTATATTTTTCCTGTAATCTACACTTAAAACTGAAGATCCCTACCGAATTTCAGCTCACTAGGTTGAGATTTGTAAAAGTTAAGGGGGGGGACAGGGTCATTTTTTGCAATTTTTTCGAAAAAATTGAATTTCTTTCCCTCCTAGTTCGCAAATATGTCCGTCAATCGAGTTCGCTATATTTTTCCTGTAATCTACACTTGAAACTTAAGATCCCTACCGAATTTTAGCTCATAAGGTTGAGATTTGTAAAAGTTAAGGTGGGGGGACAGGGTCATTTTTTGTAATTTTTTCGAAAAAATTGAATTTCTTTCCCTCCTAGTTCGCAAATATGTCCGTCAATCGAGTTCGCTATATTTTTCCTGTAATCTACACTTGAAACTTAAGATCCCTACCGAATTTCAGATCAACAGGATAAGATTTGTAAAAGTTAAGGGGGGGGACAGGGTCATTGTTTCCAATTTTTTCAAAAAAATTCAATTTCTTTCCCTTCTAGTTCCCAAATATCTCCACCAATCAGGTTCGCTATATTTTTCCTGTAATCTACACTTAAAACTGAAGATCCCTACCGAATTTCAGCTCACTAGGTTGAGATTTGTAAAAGTTAAGGGGGGGGCAGGGTCATTTTTTGCAATTTTTTCGAAAATATTGAATTTCTTTCCCTCCTAGTTCGCAAATATGTCCGTCAATCGAGTTCGCTATATTTTTCCTGTAATCTACACTTGAAACTTAAGATCCCTACCGAATTTTAGGTCATAAGGTTGAGATTTGTAAAAGTTAAGGGGGGGGACAGGGTCATTTTTTGCAGTTTTTTCGAAAAAATTGAATTTCTTTCCCTCCTAGTTCGCAAATATGTTTGTCAATCGGGTTCGTTATATTTTTCCTGTAATCTACACTTAAAACTGAAGATCCCTACCGAATTTCAACTCACCAGGTTGAGATTTGTAGAAGTTAAGGGGGGGGCAGGGTCATTTTTAGCATTTTTTTCGAAAAAATTGAATTTCTTTCCCTCCTATTTTGCAAATATGTTTGTCAATCGAGTTCGCTATATTTTTCCTGTAATCTACACTTAAAACTGAAGATCCGTACCGAATTTCAACTCACCAGGTTGAGATTTGTAGAAGTTAAGGGGGGGACAGGGTCATTTTTTGCAAATTTTTTTAAAAAATTCAATTTCTTTCCCTTTTAGTTCCCAAATATCTCCACCAATCAGGTTCGCTATATTTTTCCTGTAATCTGCACTTAAAACTAAAGATCCCTACCGAATTTCAGCTCACTAGGTTGAGATTTGTAAAAGTTAAGGGGGGGACAGCCTATTTTGCGTAGCTGGGACGGACACACGAGTGATTTCATAAGGGTTCCGTCAGTACACCTATGGTGTACGGAACCCTAAAAAGGTGAAGATGTAACTGCAGCAATGAAATCTATTTTTATTAAAGGACGTGTTCCACAAAATTTACATGTCGATAAAGGAAAAGAATTTTGTAATTCAAATTTTAAAAATCTTATGCAACTCTATAATGTTAATTTGTATTCTATTTTTAGTAATATGAAAGCATCAATTTGTGAACGCTTTAATCGAACTTTAAAAAATAAAATGTGGATGAAATTTAGTTTCCGTGATAATTATAAGTGGATAGACATTTTAAGTCATTTAATATCTGCATACAATAATACTAAACATAGAACTATTAAAATGAAACCAAGAGATCCAGTAACGTATCTCTTAAGCGATTATTTGAAAAATCCAATTAGTGGATGCTTTTATGAGCAAGAACTTTCTAAAGCAAAGTATCCTAATGTATATTTAGTTGAAAAAATAATTAAAAAGCGAGGTTCTAAAGTATTTGTAAAATGGTTAGGATTTGATAGTACACATAATTCTTGGATAAACAAATCTGAATTTTAATAAAACATTTATTTTTATCAAAATACATAGTGTTTATATTAAACTAGTTCCAATATTACACATTTCAGGAATCATTTTACATAATTTCTTAGATAAATGTTTCAAATTAAAATTAACAATATCGATAAATAGTGTATTAAATTCTAAAATTGACAAAAAATCACATTTTTTCCAATTACCGGCATTAACTTTTTATAATTTATTTTTACAAAATCTTCAATTTCTGTTTCCGTTAAATAATTTTTAGTCCACAAAATTTCGACAATAGATTTTAAAATTAAACCATACACTCTGTTTAAACGAATTGAAGATAAATATTCAAATCGTTGATCGATACAAAAAATAAGATTGTTCAAAATATTAAAAAAACCTTGTTTCATTATAAATGGATATAACATTTTTTTATTTCTTGTATCTTCTAGTGTCACTGTATTTTCTTTTAAAAATATTCCAAAACGAATTCTAAAATTTTCACATTCAATAACTTCTGAAGTTGGTGTTTCATTTTTATTGAAGTAAGCTGCAATGCTCTTCATAGAATCTTTCAAAATTAACCAATCTTGGAAGTTAAAAGAAATATTACATCGTGGATAGCTGCATACAAATTTTACAACACTGCACAATTCTTTGTCAGTTCCAAATTCTACTCCTATTGTAACTTGTTTTGTAAGTGATGAATTTAAATTAAATGTACTTGCAAGGAGGAAATGATTTCTTGGTAAATAAGCCATTGAAGTATTCACAATTCCACAAATTGAATATAATTGTAGGTTCCTCCAAGATATTTCAGAACCAATTTATTGTTCTTCGTTAATTCTTTTAAATGTGGTAATAGATTTTCATCTTCATTGATCACATCAAAAATTCTTTTTGGTAAAAATACTGCGAATTTATCTTCAATATCTGCTACAATTTTACAACCAAATCTAGTTTTAACCAGATTTAGATTAGAAAGAGTATACACTTCATTAACATTCAGCTCACTTAATTTCTTTTTTGAAAGAAAATTTTTTCCTTGACCGGCTTCGTTCAATTTTTGAAAATTCATTGTTTTATTAAATATTTAATTTTTCAAACTTTTTTGTCAATTCTTTGCAAATTTTTAAAATTTCCACTGTCACGTTCCGAGCAAGGAAAAGAGTAAATTTTTATTAATAATTATTAATAATTTATAAATTGAAGACAATTAGCTGATTAGTCAAGTTGGTAAGTCTTGACTTTTATTTTTGTGTGGATTCGTGTCACTTTAAAGAACTATGGGTTCTTGTTGAATAATTAATGCATATTCCCTCTTTAATAATACATTTTATTTCTAATAGCAATGTTTAAACAGTTTTTAATTACTTACAATTTAATTAGATGCGTTGATAAACGTATAATGGTGTTAAAACAGCAACCTGTCTTATACAGATGTTATATAGATTGATGTTGTTGATTAATAAAATTTTCAGTTCGTTTTAGCAATAATACACTTGTTATCAAAACGACTATTGAAACTTTAACATATAATTATTTTATGAAACTTTATATTATTTTATATTCACTGTATTTAAAAAGTAAGAGAAATTGGTTTCTTTTATATAAAAATAATGAACACTAATTCTAGTTCGAGTCTCAATAATAGAGCAATAAAATAATTATTAGAATAAAGTTTATACGACAATTGTATTAAAATCCGTTATCAAGATGTTAATTTACCTCCATAAATTAAAAGAAACCAACTTCTATAACATCACTCTCAAGTTACGCGAATTTAAACAATTGAAGGGCCGACTCGACGATACTGCTCGGGCAGAGACTCACCGGAGTAATTTGACAATAATTTGAATTTATATACGGATTATATACCCTTTTGAACAATGTGATGAGCTAATTTTAATATTGATAAAAATTTATAGAGTTCAAAAGTCAATTAAATTTATTATTCATTTGTCTCAATTAGTCAATTTAATTATTAATCTTATTGTTATCGGTGGTCAAAGTTTATCTGTTTCTAACATACTTTCTTATATATTGAGTGTTTATTAATATTTGCCTTTCTATTGAGGTGTGAAAAACATGTTTACCCATTATTTAATATTTTAACATTAATTAAGTCGTATTTTAATTTGTATATATGTTTTTAAATTATTCTCTGATTACATGAAAATATTGTGTCCTGTCTTACCGATACTTCATAATTAATTCTACTTTGATTATTTATTATACGCATCGATAATGCATCGACCATAGTTAAGAAGAGTGATATAATTTTTTGGTCGGTAATCAATTATTATCATTTGTAGCTTATTTTAAATTCATTACTCTGATTAAACTTATTATTAATTAATAATAATAATAATTGATTACTATTCAAATTATCGTTGTATATAGTATTTTCAATACTAGTTTTGTTTATACATGAAAAACTACGTATTAAAAATAAGTGCAAAAATTTTAATATTTATCGGGTCGTAACATCCACAGCTTTTTTCTTAAATATTTAATTCTCTAAATTTTATTATTAAGTCTTTATAATAACGAGAATCTTGAATTGCTTTATTCAAGTTTCTATTAAAATTGATTTTTTGTTTCTGGAGACAATCACTCATTGAGTCTTAACTAATTTAAGTTTTGCAATAAACTGAACATTCCTATTAAAGTAATATGAGAAATTTCCCATTCCAATTGTAACAAACAAGACTATAAAAGTATCACCTTTCAAAAATTAATTATTGTTTATAACAATTTAAAAAATGCATTTGAGACACGTGCAATAATATTAAAATGCATTATTTACTGAAGAGAAAAATGTCATATACCAAGCTAAATTCTATAGATAAAAATTTTTAATAACAATGAGAAACAATTTTTTTAAATAAATAAAACATTCCTAATTGAGAATAATAAATAAAATTCTGCAATTAATAACTACATATATATCCAGAATCCCCCCTGTATGTATATGGCCATATCCAGAATCCCCCTTATATATCTACTCATTTCAATTGCAATCTAAAGATTGCAATTGAGCTTAAAATTATTTGCTAACGTTTAAATTGTATTAAAAAAGTTAGATGCATAATTTGGGGACATTCCTCAAATCAAAGTTTTAAAGCTAGAAATGTCTTTGTAAATCTATTTGCTAATCTTTAAATTCTATTAAAATAGTTAGATGCATAGTTTGGGAAACAGCATCAAATTAAAGTTTTTAAGCTAGATATATATTTTTAGAACAATTAATCCCTCTTATCAACTAACTAATAAATAAATTAAGGAATATTATAGATTTCAATTTAGCTTAAAATTATTTGCTATTGTTTAAATTGTTTTAAAAAACTTAGATGCAAAGTTTGGGGACCTGCATCAAATCAGAGTTTTTAAGCTATAAATATCTTAGATAAACATTGAGTCTCTGTCACCAACAAGCTAATAAATAAAGTAAGAATGTTACGTACAAGGTACTTAACAGGTACTATTTTATTAATATTTTTCTTTTTAATAAAGCTACAAAAGATAGGACAGAATTTACAAAACATAAATTCCTATATATTTATAATATTGTTTATAAATTATATACATAAATTTATAAACATTATTAATACTTAAAATTTTATATAATAAAAGAAACCTCTATTTGAAAATAATTAAAGGTAATGCATTTCACACATATGCATTGAGACGACCTAGGTGTATACGTGCACATCCGCTGATTCCGCTGGTTACAAGATCTAACACGACCACACCCTTGATTGCTTCGCGTTACGGGCACACATACAAGCATGCTATACATGCCTGTGTTCATTGCCTTGTCTCTCTAGTATCTTTCCTTGTCTCTCCTTCCTTTTTCCCCTTTAGGCCTACTAACTTAGGGACTAGAATATCATAACAAATGCACATGCATTTGAAGGATGACTCAACGCTTTATGAAGCGTATATATTTTAATCGTTTTATGCACTATTCCAAATTTACATAAAATAATAATTCCTCTTCAAGCGTTCAACACCTGTCCCTGCTACGGCCTGACAGATCTGTTGATCGCAAGAAAGTAGGAAATGCCGAGACTAAGCCCGTCTGCGAGACGGACCCCCGTATAAAACACAGCGAAAAAACTAGTATAATACGAAAGGCGGACGTAAAGATAAAATAGAATCTTCAAACCGACGGAGTCAACCGACAGATTGGCTCGGTCGGATAAATGCCTGGCTCGGTGGGCGGACCAAGCGTACTTGGTTCGCGCCCATTAGCCTGGGATTTATAAATCAAACGAAGCATCGCAGGTTTCTTTTAAAAGTAGGATGACGTTCCCGCAAATTAAACAAGGTCATTCAGCCCTTGGCAGCTTTGTGCCTCCCCAAATTAGAATTTAGAGCCATCTCAAAAGCTCAATTTTTAAACAATAAATAAATTCTGGTTTGTAACAAAGAAATGTTATAGATTGCAATTAAGCTAAAAATTATTTGCTAATGTTTAAATTGTAGTAAAAAAGTTAGATGCATAGTTTAAGGACCTGCATTAAATCAAAATTTTTAAGCTATAAGTATTTTAGATAAATATTTATTCCCTGTCACCAACTAACTAATAAATAAAGTAAGAAATGTTATACGTTGCAATTGAGCTACAAATTATTTGCTGATGTTAAAATTGTTTAAAAAAACTTAGATGCATACTTTTGGGACCTGAATAAAATCAGAGTTTTTAATCTAGAAATATCTTTGTAAAACTTCTAGTCCTTCCTTTCAACTAACTAATAAATAAAGTAAAAAATGTTATAGATTGCAATTTAGCTAAAAAGCATTTGCTAATGTTTAAATTGTAGTAAAAAAGTTAAATGCATAGTTTGAGGACCTGCATCAAATCAGAATTTTTAAGCTATAAATATCTTAGATAAACATTTAATCCCTGGGTAAGACTCCGTCAGAAAAAAGCGATTTACACGTGGTCTTCCGATTTCTTCGAAACCTTGGGAAATAGAAGTCTTATATGAATTAAATTTAACCCTAAAAGGATTTTGAAAAATTTTCAAAATGGCGGCCGCTACGCCATATTGAAAATGAGTGTTACGTTTTTTTCAAAAATTAATAACTCTGAAACTTTTTGATCGATTTTAATAAAATTTACAGGCGATATAGTTAAAAATACGTAGTTTAATTTGATATTATGAACAAAAAAAAATTTCCAAAATTTGTCAAAAAAAAAGTCAAAAAAATTTTTTGAATTAATTTTTAGTTCAGTTGGCCTAATTTTTGAATTTTCTAATAAGTAAATATCGATTCCTTGTAATCTCACCTTTCATTTCATAAAAAAAAATTTATGGAGACTCTAATAGTTCTCGAGATATTGCGACTTTAGTGGGAGCGCGTACCGCGGAATTAAACTCCGTAGCGAGGCGGAATATGAAGCGAGCGTACAAACGTGCACAATAGGGTGTCCGTAACAATTAATTTTCAAAATTTTGGATCCAATATGGCAGGTTCAAAATTTTAATTTTCTACATTTTCGAAGTAAATATTCTAAAACAAGGTCAAGGGCGATATTTGGAAGCGCTATTTACGAATCTAATGTTAAAAATTTATTTTTTAAATTACCGAATCTAATATGGCATGGCGGATTCAAATTTTTTTTTTAAATATTCCTTTAATAATCGATTTTTAAGAGCAGAGGTATAAAAAGTTAAATTTCTATAAAAGAGTTTCTAAAACATCCCAATAATTATTTTTTGTAAATATTAATCTATAAATTAATATTTAGACTATTTACTTAAAAATGTAGAAAATCATAATTTTGAATCCGTCATAGTGGATCGAATAATTTGAAAAATAAAATTTTAACATTAGATTCGTACACTCAGAAAAAAATTTGTACGAATCAACCAAATTTTGGTTGAATCAACCAAATAAATGCATTGCTATACAGTCAACCAAACGTTTGTTTGATTCAACCAAAAAATTTCTTCCAATACGTTTATTTGTATTAACCAAATGCTTATTACACTTAACCAAAAAATTTTATTTAATATAACTAAAAAATTTGTTTATTTCAAGAGAAAAGATTTGTTTGATTCAAATAAATAGTTTTAGTAAACGTATTTGGTTCATTTAAATAAATATTTTTGTTTACTTAATTTTGTTATTTATTTTCCTCTAATAATATTTGAATTTCCTAATTTAATATTTTCTAGTACGTATTATTGGTTAATTTATAATTTATTATATAATTATTGATATTTTAAAATTATACATATAATAAATTATAAATTAACCAATAATATGTATACTAGAAAATATTAAATTAGGAAACTTAAATATTATTAGAGGAAAATAAATAACAATTAAGTAAAATATTATATATGTATTTCTTCATATAAACAAAATTACTTAATTATAAAAAAACATTTGAAATATTACATTAAACATATTATAATTATGATTTTTATACGTGCACTCAGAAAAAAGTTTATTCGAAACAACAAACTGAAAACTTCACAAAACGTTTTTGCAAATATTCTTCTCACTGGTACAAATTAAATATGCAGTAAGTCAATGAACACAATGTATTTAATATTTATTTAACTGACACTTATAATTTTTTTTCTTTGATTTACCGATTTAACAAATAAATTTGACGCGAACGCGGACTGTAGACAAGTGAGATCGCCATTTTTAAATTCAAACATGTACTTTTTGAGACAAGCAAATATGTTTTTTTGACTCAAATAAAATGATTTGGTTGAATCAAACAAATTTGTGTGTTGTGTCGAACAAACTGTATTTAACTAAGATGTATTAACTAAGATCAAATTAAACTACGTATTTTTAACTATATCGCCTGTAAATTTTATTAAAATCGATCAAAAAGTTTCAGAGTTATTAATTTTTGAAAAAAACGTAACACTCATTTTCAATATGGCGTAGCGGCCGCCATTTTGAAAATTTTTCATAATCCTTTTAGGGTTTAATTTAATTCATATAAGACTTCTATTTCCCAAGGTTTCGAAGAAATCGGAAGACCACTTGCAAATCGCTTTTTTTCTGACGGAGTCATACCCCCCTGTCATCAACAAGCTAATAAAGAAAGTAATAAATGTTATAGATTGCAATTTAGCTAAAAATTATTTGCTAATGTTTAAATTGTTTTAAAAAACTTAGATGCAAAGTTTTAGGACTTGCATCAAATCAGAATTTTTAAGCTATAAGTATCTTGGATAAACATTTAATCCCTGTCACCAACAAGCTAATAAATAAAGTAAGAAATGTTATAGATTGCAACTGAGCTAAAAATTATTTGCTAATGTTTTAATTGTTTAAAAAAACTTAGATGCATAGTTTGGGGACCTGCATCAAATCAGAGTTTTTTAGCTATAAATATATTAGATAAACATTTAATCCCTGTCAATAACAAGCTAATAAATAAAGTAAAAAAAGACCATTTGCCTGTCGCTTTATATTTAAGAGAGTGTAACTTGAATTTTTTTGATACGAATGAAGATAATGTGGTAACTCGAAAATTAAAATTTAATAAGTTAAAAGCTGATGACTTTGTTAATGACATGCGTTGGAGGGATGAGGTTGCTGAAGTTGGAGGTGATGTTGATACTTTGAATAATAACTTGATCCTAACTGTAAAAAGTGTTGCAAGTAACCTAGATATGTATGTTAATAATGGTTACACATCTAGTATAAATTCAAAAAATAAGCCTTGGTTTGATATTAATTGTCGTAAAGCTAAGCGTGACATGGTGATGGCTTTCAGGGAATTCCAGGTTAGTGACACCTTGGATAAAAAGATTAAATATTTAGATTCTAAAAAACTTTACAAAAATTCTTTATCATTGGCTAAGACATAATTTGATAATAATTTAAAAGAGAAATTAGCATTGTCAAGGGACTCGGATACATTTTGGTCAATAGTTAACAAGAGGCGTGTCAATAAGTCATCCAGAAATGAAATCTCTTTAGAAAGTTGGCAGGTTTTTTGTATACTATGTTCCCAAGGGTTAATGTCGACAGTCCTTTTCATCCCCACATTCGGATCTCTCACCCCCTTTTAGATAAATTCATAGAAATTGATGAGATATCGAATTGTTTAAAGAATTTTAGAGAAAAAAAGGCGCCTGGTGTCGATTTGGTTGATTTTGGTTTCTTGAAGAGTCTCCCGGAAAATTGGATGCTGTATTTAGAATATTTTTTAAACAAAATTATAAGTACGGAGAGAGTAGGGATGCCAGCAGGCGGAGGAATTTCTACTCCACCACGCCGGCAATTCTTCCCCCACTATACCTACCGGCGGAGGAAACGGAGAATAAACGGCAATGATAGCCTTTTTCTGTTTTCTAGTACAAAGGCGAATACTAACCTAAACTGAGCGTAAAAGGCGCTAAAATTCAAATTGCGAGTTGAAATAAGGAATAGAAATAATTACTTAATTACTTAAATAATAGTAATAATAATTGATTATAATTATGAAATTAATTATTTTAAAAAATTTATTATAGTAAAAAATATTAGATACCTAATACTATTTTTAGAAAAATAACAAACTTAATTTAATAATTAAATTAATTATTGAAAAAAGTTATTTATAATATTAAATAAATAATATTATTATTTATTATAACAATTTATGATGAATTATTGTTATTATTGTTATTAGTATATATTAATTATTAATAATTATTAGAATGGAATTTTTTTAAAAGAAAAATTATTTTTATTTTTATTTTTATTTTTATCTTTGAACAAATAAAAAAAATTGTTAATTGCTCTCAACAAATAACAAATTTTCAAAGTAAATAATTACTTAATTACGAAAAATAATCATTATTATTTAATAATAATATTTACTATTAATAATAAGAAAATAATAAAATTAATTTAATATTTTTTTTTAAAGAAGAATAATTTTTATTTTATATAGATCTTTGAATAAATAAAAAAAATGTTAATTATTTATAATAATTATATGTAATAATTAATTTAATTATTAAATAACATTAATAAAAATGTTTTCAAATTTTAATTAGTGATACTGACTTCTTGCATTTGAATTAGTAAATTTTATAAATTAGTGAAAATTTACTATTTATTAGTAAAATTTACTAATTTGAAAGCAAGAAGTCAATCACTAATTTAAATTTAGAGAGTAAAATAAATACAGTATAATTGTTATTATAGAATTACTTAGATATTTAAGTAAAACACAAAATTGTTAATTGCTCCTAACAAATAACAATTTTCCAAAGCAAATTTTTTTCAAGATAATGATTGGTATTCAAAACCCCTCTATCCCAAAATTAAGCTAAATCCGTAAATATTTAAAAAAATTTTTCTATCACGCAAAATCCGACATGTATTTTGAGGTTAGGAAAAAATCCTGACGTGATGGAGCCAAACGGACTTCAGATTCGGTTTCAGCGGCCCAAAATACATATAATATACCATGTTTGGTCAAAGGAACCTTTCATCGATTTTTTGTGTGGACCTGTGTAATTAATATACTTGTCAGCTTTTTTTATTTTTATAGTAGATTTCAATGTTATTTTTTTTAAAATTCCTACTTTTTTAAGAATGGGGTGTAATATAATAACATTGCTTTTTTCGTTTCTCTTTTGTTTTTGTCATAAATGGGGCAGCCATAATTGTTTTGATCTGTTAATGATAATAACCAAACTTGGCATAAAATTCCGTTTTCTTGATCTTCTGGTTATTCTGAAAATATAATTTTCATTTTTTCTAATTAAATTCGAAATAATTAAACAGTAGTGAAGTTACCAGTGTTCGTTTTTTGCATTTTCACGCGGTTTCGTCATGTAAAAATTGGTTTTGTCAAAGGATTCCGGATTCGTTGTATTTCTCTATTAATTCGGGTAAGTCCCCTTTAATAAATTCTTTACTTCTTCGACTCATTTTTCGCACTTCTGGAATTTTTTTAAAATAAACAAAAAAATTCCTAATATTTCGGAAATCCCCGTAGAAAACGGGCCCCCTTTGAAAAAAATAAAAACTTTCAGAGAAGCTTGGCTAGAGGAATTTCCTTCATGGAAAGAATAGGTGGTAAAATCGTCAGACTCAACAAAATTTTTTTGCAAATTTTGTAAAAAAGCATTAACTTGTGGAAAATCTCAAATTCGTGATCACGAAGCGACTTCCGTGCATCAAAAAAATTGTGAACTTTTTGAAAAAACTCTGGCATACGGGATTGACAGTCAGAATAGTATTATTTTTTATTTATTTACACTTGTTTTACGCCCATTAAAGGCAATACAAGAGGAAAATCGCTATATAAAAAGACATAAGTATATACATAACATAAAATAGATTAATTTAAAGAGGATTTAAAATGCAATCTCTACAGGAGAATCGAATTTACAAGATTGACAAACTTTTTAATTAAATAATTGTCCTCACAACTTAAAATATTCAATATATTATCCAAAGCATCCATCCTTGAGAAAATTTCCGGCACAGCAGACTTACATAAATGCACACAAGAAGGGCACTCCGCAAGAATATGCACGAAATTGTCCTTACCCTGACGGGAGCAAAGGCAATCACTATCAGCATCAAACCTATACGTAACCCGACCCGTATTTATTTTACAAACGTAAAAATTGAGCATTCTAATCTGTGCAAAAATTCTTTTGAACGGTAACGGTAATCTAGACAATAAGTATCTTTGCGTTCCCTCGACACGCGAAAGGTTCGGATAAATCAATAAACTCTTAGAATTTGAGCATCTTTTGGCGTCAAAAAACAAGAGAGAACGACCATATTGTTCCAGCAGGGAAACCCTTTTGCTCTCTATGGAGCCCAGCTCCAAGACGTTCCAATCATCATAAGAATTGCCCAGTCCAAAATTGATACCATCCTGATTGAACCAATTAAACCGATAAGAAGGGTTCTTTAACGCCAGCTCTCTCAAACTCTCAAAACAAATTCTTGGAAACCTTGATAAATTCATCTTAGAAATCTTTAAAATCCAATTTAATATAAGTGAAAAAACTTTATGAGAGAGATGGAGTGCCCCCGATTCTAATCTGACCGCATAGCTTGGTGTGTTAATGGGTAAAGCAAGTAGTGATTTCAAAAACAATTGTTGGACTTTTTCTATTTCATCAAAGAAATGGACGCCCCAGATCTGAACCCCATAAAAGACTATGCTTAGAACGAGACTTTGTAAAAGCTTATTGTAAGTGTCCCATGAGTCTCCTCGTGTTTAATATATTGTCTTCAGGACACTCCCAACCGCCGTATTAGCTGCACTAATCGCCCTTGATGCCGCCAGCGAAAAGGAACGCGAGCTCGAAAAAGGGATGCCCAAATAAGTGTAAGATTTTACCACCTCAATGCTTTTGGACCCATATTTAAAAGATTTAAATTTTTTAGCTTTAGCATTAGCCGATCTTGTAAAAATTAAAGTTTTTGTTTTCTCAATATTAACCACTAAGGAGTTATCTTTACAATAATTAAGCAGTGCATTTAATATTTTATTAACTTGTATGGGTGAGTCCGAAAGAAAGACATAGTCATCAGCATATCCTAATATTCCAATTTCCGTTGTCTGATTTACGGGCAAGCCCCTACACTCAAAATTTGACAAATATTTGTCCAAGTCGGAAATAAACAGTAAAAACAGGTACGGACTAAGTACCTCCCCCTGTAATACACCTCTTGAGACTTTAACATATGCAGTACAACCTTCAATTGTTTTAATACAAGTATAAGCATACAAATAAAATTCTCTGATGACATTTATTATTTTCCGACTTAAACCCAACCTATACAATTTGTCCCAAAGAAGCTGGTGCGAAACAGAAGGGAAAGCTCCCTTAAAGTCAACGAAAATGGCATAAGCAACCGCATTAGGTTTGCTTAAGTGAACTTGAATTGCTGAATTTAAGACGAAAAGATTATCCAGGCAGCTTCTGCTCCTTCTAAAACCAAATTGAGATTCCAGGATAAGTTCCAACTCCGATGCCCATGCTACAAGCCTGTTACATAGAATTTGTGTAAAAATTTTGCTACATTATTCACTAGTGTAATCGGCCTGTAGTTATCAGGGTCGTCTATTGCGCCCTTTTTCTTGTAGAGCATGGAAGTCGTCAACCTACCCCACCCTTCAGGTACTGATTCTGTGGAAAGAACTCTATTAAAAAGATGCAACATGTAAAGAAGCCAATTCTGTGGTAGGTTTTTATAAAAAGCATTGCCAATTCCGTCGACCCCGGGAGCCCTCCCGTTCTTACAGTGAGAGAGACTAGTAAGAAGTTCATCAAAAGTGATACATCCCTCAAGAATGTGGTGGGAAACATTTAAAAACTCCCTACTTATCGAAGACGAACAGTTTATCACCGGAAAACTAGACTGAAGATAATTCATCCAGGTAGGTAAGTCGATACAAGAATGCAAAGCTAAGCGAGGTCTGAAGGAGTTTACAATTGACCAAAAATCTCCTGCTTGTCGACAGTCTGCCAACCTGTCCAATATAGATTTATTGTAACTTTTCTTCTTCACATTAATTATATCCTTCAAAGTTCGTTTCTCTCTAATCAGTATTTTTTTACTCTCACTAGAGAAAGCCTCCTTTCTCGACATTTTCAAAGCCATTTTGACACGTTTTCTAGCTATTTTACAGTTTAGATCAAACCATATTTTTCGTTTAACATTCCCAAAATAACTAACTTTCCTCTTCATACCCAATTCTCTCGCCACACTTACAATATTATTTATTAACGTAGAATTTAAATCATTCACATCCTCACTCAACTCAGCAACCTCCACTCATAACCATATAAGCAAATATCTCAGCTTTATTCGCGGCAAAAAATAATTTGTCAGGTACTTGACAAATATCCTTTATCCTATTTATCAAATCCTTTTTTAAATATAAAAAAACCGGCAAATGGTCAGAGAGGGTGGGCAGTCAGAATAGTATATCAAATTTTACCACGGATGAATCTTTTGCTTCTTCTTCAAATGAAGTTTTAAATACAAATGATTCGTTTGCGTCTTCTTCAAAGAAAGATTTAGACGTAAATGAATCTTTTGTCGCTTCTTCAAATGAAGTTTCAGATGTAAATGAAAATTTTTATTCTTCTTTAAATAGTCATTGCGATGAAATAAATTCCGATTTTGACGGTTTAAAAAATTTTCAAAATAAAGTAAAAGAAGCGGAACTTAGAATCGCGAATTTTTATTTATTAAAAAATCTTCCTTTTTCCGTCGCGAATGTCATGATTTCTCTTTTTCAAACGCGTTTTGGTCGCACTAAAATGACGTCAGTAGTAAATAATGTTCTTTGTCCCGCAGAAACTCAACGTCTATCGCGTATTTTACAAAAAATTCCATTTTCAATCTACGTTGATGAATCGAGCGATATAACTTTGGAAAAGTGGCATTCGATCGTCGTGCGATATGTTGAACAAAAAACGCTTAAAGTAAGGGTTGAATTGCTTGAGAATGTAAATTTAGATGCTTCGGATTGTTCAGCACGGGAAATTTTCAAAGCTTTTGAAAAAGCTTTATCCGAAAAGGAAATCCCTTTATCAAATATTGTCGGCCTAGCTTCGGATAGTGCTAGTGTCATGCTCGGAAAAAATTCATTTTTTAAAACTCTTTTATTAGAAAAAAATCCGAATGTTGAAGTTTTACCATGTGTAGATCATTCTGCGCATAATGCAGCTAAAAATTCATGCGAAAAAGTCCCAGATGTCGATTTTATTATTGAATCAATTCCGAGTTTTATTAATGCAAGTCCAAAGAGGACTGCAATATATCGCAAAATTTGTTTAGAATTAGAAGGTGAATATAAGAAAATTCCTAGTCATGCGAAAACTCGTTGGCTAGTTCGACATTCTTGTATTCGTGTTATTATTAAATTCTGGGATCGACTTATTGAATTTTTAACTATCATTGATTTGGAAGATCCGAAAGGAAAACAGAAGGATGGAGAAGAAAAAGTTACAAAAGTGAAAAATTTGTTACAGAAAATGCAAAATCCATTGACTTTAGCTTACTTTCATTTTCTTGACTTTACCTTGAACAAGTTTAATTCTTACAACGCGACTTTTCAGAAACGCGAAACTTTAGTTTAGGAACTTCAGCCAAAATCTGCTGAACTCTTCTAGTGGATTCTGAGTAAATACTTAAAACCAGATTTTCTTAAACCGGAATTGTTTTTTTAAATAATTAAACAGGTAAATTTTTCTAAATCATCTAATCAGTTGGCATTAAATAAAATTGACGTTGGTTTAGAAGCGACGAATTATTTGAAACAGAAAACTTTGTCTCCTGTTCAAATTAATGAGTTTTTAACTAACTGCTTACAGTTTTATGTCACTGTTAGTTGCGAAATTCGAGATCGTCTGCCTTTTGATGATTGCTTTTTGTCTTCTGTGTCTTTATTTAGACCAAATCCGGCATTTAATGCCAATCGAGAAAATACATACCAATGGATTTGGAAAGTTTGCGAAAATTTGGGCTTCTCAAAAGTTTTCAAATCTGAGGCTATTCTAAAAGAATGGCACTCCTCGAAAGACCTTAGTGTTGAAGAGAAGGAAAAATTGACAAAATTGTCATTTGATGATATGTGGGAAAATATCGGAACCTTCATCGATATTAATGGCGAATTATGCTTTCCCAATTTAACTCTTCTTTTGAATCGCGTTCGCACACTTCCGCATTCCAATGCTGAAGTAGAGCGAGCTTTTTCGATGTTGCCGTCTATTAAAACAAAACAACGAAATCGATTAGGGAATAGGACTTTCAACTCTATTTGTGTTACCCGATTTGCGTTGCAATCGAGAAATGAGTCTGCTATTTCAACAAAAATCACAAGAACACATTTCGGTTTAATGGATCCTAAAAATTTGTATGATAAAAAATCCACAGTGGATAGAGGTGCAAAGATGACTCTACTTCCTGAAGAAGAGTAAAGAATTTTGTAGTTTCGCGATCAGAAATTGTTTAACAAAAAAACGTTGATTCCCTAGAACATTTGATTTTCATCTTCAGATACAAAATATAATTTTTAATTATTCACCTTCGAATTTTTATTTAAAATGTAATATTTCAGTAATATACCAAGAAGAACGGAATGCTAAAAAATGGTTTCTCAAAAAAAATATTTAACGTAAATAAAGATAAAAACACATGTTAATTTTTCAAATTTTTCAAAAATTCAATTTCAAAATTATGTAAATTTGCATAATGTTTACATATTTTTAATTTTTCAATCATTTCTTTTCCCCAATTAAATTTTTTATACCATGTGTTTCGAAATTTAAAAAAATCTATTTTATTTTCACGTTCAGATACAAATCTATCTGTGTATGTATGTTATATGTTCCAAGTTTTAAAAACTTAAAAAATTTATTTTATTTTCACGTTCAGATACAAATCTATCTGTGTATATATGTTCACGTTTAAAATTTTTAATAATTTGTTTTCAATTCTAAGTTTATGTAGTATTGTAGTTTTAACCATGCACTGTTAAAAGTTTCAAGAAGTAGTAAAAATATAGTTTAATTTTTTATCCGGAGCAATGCTTATATATTTATTAATAAATAACAAAATGTAATGACAATGTAATAAAATAATTTAAAATTGTTTGCCTTTTATAAAAGTTAGTATGTATTTAAAAAAAAAGTTCATGACATTTTTGACGCTGAATGGCGAGATGCAAGATTGGTTACCTCCTCGTGGTGCATCTTGGAAACAAGACAATTGAAATACTTGTATAAATAAAGTAATAAAAAATTTCAGTGAAATTGGCTGAATACCAATCATTATCTTGAAAAAATTTTGCTTTGGAAAATTGTTATTTGTTAGGAGCAATTAACAATTTTTTGTTTTATTTAGTATTGTTGAATTTATCACTTGGTAAAATTATATTAGTATAAATAAGAAGTTATCAATCCTCCAAGTCAATCAATAAAAAAAAAAAAAGAAAAAAATCTTTTCTTTAACGTTTCACTAGCACAGCTATCCTCTTCAGAAACTGCAAAGTTTATTTCATATTACAAACAAAATACAAAAATAAAGGTCACAAAAATATTAACACTATTAACACAATTAAAAAAAATATATAAAATAATTTTTTAGAATTACCGTAAGAAAAATTATTAAAATTATTTACAAAGACATGGTACGAGCGTTTTCATTCATCGAACTCAACTGACAAACTAAAAGGTAATTAGAAATTGAACAAATTAAATCGTTTGTAGATTTGAAGTCAATGAACTCATTGCAGATGTATAAAAATATTTACAATCAATGTATATATAGATATATAGATAAATGGTAAAGACTAAAACTAAATAATAATAATATAATATATATATATATATATATATATAATAATATATATAACTAAATAATAATTTAATTACGGACTGGTTCAAAAAACCTACTTTCTCTGGACGTTTTCTAAATTTTCATTCTCACCACCCCTTCTCACAAAAAGTTGCTATTATATATAATCTGATCGATAGAGCAATAAAACTTTCCAATGTCAGGTTTCATCAAAAAAACATTGATACTGTTAAGGAGTTGCTTTTAGAAAATGGTTATCCGTTAAATATGATCGAAAAATATATAATGAAACGACTTCTAACTATTAATTCTAACCAAAATATAAATAATAATAAAAAGACACATTATTCAGGTGCTAAAAAAATTGTTATGCCTTATTCGAAAAAAATTTATTATAAGGTATCAAATTTATTACACGAATTTAACACCGTAGTGATACCAAAAATAAATAACAATAATACCATTGTAAGAAAAGGCAAAGATAAAACTAAAAAAACTGAAAAAACAAACTGTATTTATAAAATTAATTGTAAAGATTGTTCTGCTAGTTATGTGGGTGAGTCAAAAAGAATGCTTGGTGTGAGAATTGATGAACACAAAAAATCAAAAACTAATGTCATAGCCATTCATAAACGTGAATTTAATCACAATTTCGATTGGAATGATTTCTCAATTCTTGACAACGAACCTGTGTGGCGGAAAAGACTGATCTCTGAGATGATTCATATTGGGCTACAAAAAAACCCTCTTAACAAAAAAGATGATATAAAATTTTTAAATAAACAATATTTGAATTTCTTTTCTAATAAATTTTGAATTATTTCTTAAATTATTTTCTGAATAAAAACAAATATCTCTGATATCGGCCTTTACCATTTATCTATATATCTATATATACTTTGATTGTAAATATTTGTATACATCTGCAATGAGTTTATTGACTTCAAATCTACAAACGATTTAATTTGTTTAATTTCTAATTACCTTTTAGTTTGTCAGTTGAGTTCGATGAACGAAAACGCTCGTACCATGTCTTTGTAAATAATTTTAATAATTTTTCTTACGGTAATTCTAAAAAATTATTTTATATATTTTTTTTAATTGTGTTAAAAGTGTTAATATTTTTGTGACCTTTATTTTTGTATTTTGTTTGTAATATGAAATAAACTTTGCAGTTTCTGAAGAGGATAGCTGTGCTATCAAAACGTTAAAGACAAGATTTTTTTCTTTTTTTCTTTTTTATTGATTGACTTGGAGGATTGATAACTTCTTATTTATACTAATTTTTTGTTTTACTTAAATATCTAAGTAATTCTATAATAACAATTATACTGTATTTAATTTACTCTCTAAATTTAAATTAGTGATTGACTTCTTGCTTTTAAATTAGTAAATTTTACTAATAAATAGTAAACTTTCACTAATTTATAAAATTTACTAATTCAAAAGCAAGAAGTCAGCATCACTAAATAAAATTTGAAAACATTTTTATTAATGTTATTTAATAATTAAATTAATTATTACATATGATTATTATAAATAATTAACATTCTTTTTATTTATTCAAAGATCTATATAAAATAAAAATTATTCTTCTTTAAAAAAAATTATTAAATTAATTTTATTATTTTCTTATTATTAATAGTAAATAATATTATTAAATAATAATGATTATTTTTCGTAATTAAGTAATTATTTACTTTGAAAAATTGTTATTTGTTGGGATCAATTAACAATATTTTTTTATTTGTTCAAAGATAAAAATAAAAATAAAAATAAAAATTATTTTTCTTTTAAAAAAATCCCATTCTAATAATTATTAATAATTAATATATACTAATAACAATAATTCATCATAAATTGTTATAATAAATAATAATATTATTTATTTAGTATTATAAATAACTTTTTTCAATAATTAATTTAATTATTAAATTAAGTTTGTTATTTTTCTAAAAATAGTATTATCTAATATTTTTTACTATTAAAAATTTTTTAAAATAATTAATTTCATAATTATAATCAATTATTATTACTATTATTTAAATAATTAAGTAATTATTTCTATTCCTTATTTCAACTCGCAAATTTTAGCGCCTTTTACGCTCAGTTTAGGTTAGTATTCGCCTTTATACTAGAAAACAGAAAAAGGCTATCATTGCCGTTTATTCTCCGTTTTCTCCGCCGGTAGGTATAGTGGGGGAAGAATTGCCGGCGTGGTGGAATAGAAATTCCTCCGCCTGCTGGCATCCCTGGGAGAGTCCCTAGAGCATGGGGTTCCTTGGTCATGGTCATGTTGCAGAAGAAGGAGGATTCGAATAACCCGGAAAACTACAGGCCAATAACTCTAGTTAATTGAATAACAAAGTTGTTTACTAATGTGCTCAGAGAGAGATTAATCTCTTGGATGAATGTGACAGGAGTTATACCTGAGTTTCAATCGGGGTTTAGAAGGGGTCGGGGGTGCGTTGACAATCTATTTACGTTGCAAGCTCTGATTCAAATCCATCTTAGAGGTCCACGGAGCGCAGTATATGCAGCTTTTGTTGACTTCAAAAGTGCTTTTTCCTCAGTATCCCACAGCTTGCTATGGGGCTACATTACACGCTAAAGGAGTGAGCAATAAATTTATTAATATTTTGAGAAGTTTTTATAAAAACGCCTCTGCGGCGATAAAGGGTTGATTGGGCCGGACAGATTTTGTTAAGGTTTCACAGGGGGTTTTACAGGGAGAGGTTTTAAGCCCTGACCTTTTTCCTTTTTTTATTAGTGATATTGAAGAGTTTTTTTAAATCAAAGGGATGTAGAGGTCTCTCAATTGACTATCTAACAGAAGTGTTAATCCTTGCTTACACAGACGACATTGTTTTGCTTTCTGATACACCAATGGAGCTCTCAAAGATGCTCGAGGCTTTGAGAAAGTATTTTTGGAATAATCAGTTAGTTGTTAATATAAAAAAAACAAAAATTGTAATTTTCCGTAGAAACGCAAAATTAAATGTAAAGAATTTTAGATATTTTAAATTTGGAGATAATAGAATAGAAGTTGTAGATAATTATGCTTACTTGGGTGTGTTGTTCTTGAGCTCTTGCTCCTTTTTGGATAATATGAATATGGTTGCTGCCTCCACCAAAGCGGCAATAGAGTCGAGCCTAAAATTGATCGGTAATTTGAGGGCAGGTACTTGGGCTACGTATGAGAAGATTTTTGTTAGTCTTACGGAGAGTATTTTGTTTTACGCGGTTCAGGTTTGGGGGCAGGATTGCACTAAAGAAATGGAAAAAATACAATTAGCTTTTTTTAAGAGACTCTTGTGGATTTCTATGAATACTCCGAACTATGCTGTGCGTTTGGAGGTTGGACGATCTCGTCTAGCTTTTAGCGTCTTCTTACGAACACTATCTTGGTTAAATAAAATTAATAATATGGAGGATAACAGATTACCAAGACGTTGTTTGATGAGGTTGATGAGGATAGCTGGTTCGGGGGGTTCTGGTACAGAATTCAATTGGGATGGTAAAATTAAGCATTTCTTTGACGAATGTGAGCTGACAGAGATATGGGAGTCATCGGATCTAAATATATTGTTACAACATCATGATAATCTAATTTTGAAGTACATTAAAGTAAATTTATCTAAAGATTTAAGAGACAGAGATAATTCTAAGAGTCTTGTAATGTAGTAGCATTTAGAGGTGCACTCTGGTCCCCAGCCTTACCTTGTAACGCGATTGGACATTTATTTTAAGAGATTATTTTCTCAATTTCGTATAGTAAATAATCATAATCAAAGAATAATACTGGCAATTTAGCGGGAGGTAATTTTAAAATCTTGGGTCGACTCATGCTGGTGCTTGGAACGGGGTAGCATCTATCATTTTTTAGTCGAATGCGAAATTATATTATCAGATGTGTAATTGGTTTTTCATCCTATATCGATTGGTGTTTTATAATTTTTTTTATGTACTAAACTGAACGGTTTAAAATAAATAATATATAAATATAGTAAAAAATTTTATAGAAAATGTGATACATTGCAATTTAGCTAAACAGTATTTGCTAATGTTTAAATTGTAGTAATAAAGTTAGATGCATAGTTTGGGGACCAGCATCAAAACAGAGTTTTTAAGCTAAAAATAACTTTCTAAAACTTTTAATCCCTCTTATCAACTAATAAATAAAGTAAAAAATGTTATAGATTGTAATTTAGCCAAAAAAGTATTTGCTAATGTTTAAATAGTAAGAAAAAAGTTAGATGCATAGTTTGGGGACCTGCCGCAAATCAGAGTTTTTAGGATAATAATATCTTTGTAAAACATTTGAACCCTCTTATTAACAAGCTAATAAATAAGGTAAGAAATGTTATAGATTGCAATTCAGCTAAAAAGTATTTGCTAATGTTTAAATTGTTGTAATAAAGTTAGTTGCATAGTTTGTGGACCTGCATCAAATCAGAGTTTTTAAGCTAAAAATATCTTTCTAATACATTTATTCCCTTTTTTTGACTAACTAATAAATGAAGTAAGAAACGTTATAGATTGCAATTTAGCTAAAAAGTATTTGCTAATGTTTAAATTGTTTTAAAAAAGGTAGATGCATTGTTTGGGGACCAGCATCAAATCAGAATTTCTAACCTAAAAATATCTTAGATAAACATTTAAACTCTGTCATCAACTAACTAATAAATAAAGTAAGAAATGTAATAGATTGTAATTTAGCTAAAAAGTATTTGCAAATATTTAAATAATATTAAAAATTTATATACGAGGCATTCCATTTCAAAACGACTTCCTTCATAAACAATTGCCATTGTAAGGCAATTTTTAAATAATTATTTCTCCTATTTATTAAAGCAAAACCTTATTTACTAATACTGTTTTTAAAAGAAGAAATAAAAAAATTAATTAAATTTTACAAAGATTTCATAGGTTAAACTGTGTAAAAATTAAAAAAACAAATTCCGATCGGTGTATTCATTATAACCTCCGACATCTTTGTAAAATTTAATTAATAACTTAAATTCCCTGAATTGTCCATTATAATATTTACAGGGAATAAAACTAGAATATTTAAGCTTTATTTTGACATAAGTTTTACGAAAATCGGAGGCAACGTGTTTTGAGATATTCAAAAGGTTATCTTTCAAACTTAATTTTTTTCATAAATAATATTATTTAAAAAAAAAATTATTAATATCGTGAAGTTGAGAATTTTTTTTTAAACACTATTAGTGAATAAAGTTTGGCTCTAATAAATAGGAGAAATAATTATCTAAAAATTGCCTTACAATGGCAATTGTTTATGAAGGGGGTCGTTTTGAAATGGAATGCCTCATTCATAGTTGGGGAGCAGCATCAATTCAGAGTTTTTAACCCAAAAATATCTTAGATAAACATTTAAACAATGTCTTCAAGTAACTAATAAATAAAGGAAGAATTGTTTTAGATTGCTATTTAGCTAAAAAATATTTGCTAATGTTTAAATTGTATTAAAGAAGTTAGATGCATAGTTTGGGGACCTGTATCAAAACAGAATTTTTAACCTAAAAATATCTTTCTATAACATTTGTTCCCTCCTTTCAACTAACTAATAAATAAAGTAAGAAATGTTATAGATTGCAATTTAGCTAAAAAGTATTTGCAAATATTTAAATAATGTTGTCGCCGTAAGAAACAACTATTATTATTTTTTATGAGTTGGTTACTCAACTGAGAGTCAACTCCACTTTATTTATTTAACAAGTAAAAGTACAAAATACTTAGAGTTAATTAATCCTTCCAATTCTTCACTGAGCCTTATTGGAAGACAATCGTGCTATGACTTTGAGAAGCGACTAATTAATCTGACCACACTTGTTTATGCTTTAGTTTTAAAGGACTGTGAACCCGTCCTTACTCTTTACAATACAAACTCATGCTTCATACTGTCGACACCTCCGACCTTTAAATTATCAATGATTTTTTAATTAAC
This sequence comes from Leptopilina heterotoma, assembly GCF_015476425.1. Lineage (NCBI taxonomy): Eukaryota > Metazoa > Arthropoda > Insecta > Hymenoptera > Figitidae > Leptopilina > Leptopilina heterotoma. Next base: position 649,297 of record NW_025111120.1, read on the forward strand.
CCGTTTACTGTCGCTGACGCATATATGCGCAAAACTAAACTGGCCAAAAGTGGTTCATGACGCATATGCGCAACTTAAAAAGGTGATTAAAAACTTCTTAAATGTTCCTAAAACCGATTACTCGGGGGTTTTCGAGGTCGCTGATTACGAATATTACATTCATTTTCCAAAATTCAAAATGGCAGATCCAATATGGCGGACAACAAAATAAAAAAATTGATCAGATTGACTTGAAACGTATTACTCGGGAGTTTTTGGGGACGCTGATTACGAATCTGACCTCAGTTTTTCGAAATTTAAAATGGCGGATCCAATATGGCGGACGACAAATTAAAAAATTAATTATAATGGCTTGAAACTAAATACTCGGGGTTTTTAGGGTCGCTGATTACGAATCTGTAATTATTTTTTCAGAGTATTTATCGAAATTTGATTATACTAAAAATTATCATACTGATGGCTATATTGAAAAATCTTAGTAATTTTGGTAATTTATCATTAGTAAATTTTAAATCGTCTTTTTTGAAATCTAATTCTATTCTGATTGTTTCCTCAAAGTATCTGTTTATATTTCACAATTTTTTATCATTATAATTATTCTTTTCGCATACTATAGCTATAACTATTTCTTTTACAAATACACGTACATAACCTATGGCTGTTTTTCACAAATGTTTAATCGCTGAGTAATAATGGAGATTTTAAACAATTTTTGTTAAACATTTTTATTACATCCGCGTCACAATTTTCGTTTGATATATTAAATAGCTCGATTCGTTTCTCTTACAACTTTATATTCCTCTATAGTGCTACATTTTTCTAAGTCTGTCTTGTCAATTGGTACGTATTCAGTTTTCGTTTGTAAAATGTATTTATAGTTTGGTTTGTCATCGTTCATTTTTTCTCAAATTTGCTTAGTAAGTAAGTTAGTATTCAAGTACTAAATTACATAGACATAAGTCACGTTTTTTTGTCATTAAAACATTTTCATTATGTTGGGCCATTTCGTCATACTTTGTTTCTCTTCTTACATTAATATTACATCATTTGATCTTTTTGGTTCACTCGTTTATTCATAATATTCTTGCTCCTTTTAATCTTCTTTAAATCATGTAAACATAAAATTCGCATATTCCCTTAAAGTCTTTAACATTTAAGGCACTTTTCGTATGTGACGGTTTGAAAAAATCGATTTTTTTTGCATGTTTCGAAAGTACAATATCGTGTAAAAGTTTTAGACAGATCCTTTCGTAAAAACGAGGTGTGTAAGATCGACTAACTTCAAGTGTAGAACTTTTTCTTGATTGGCTCTTTTTCAAAATCCTTTACTTTGATTGGATATAATCGTCGTGACACTACTTACTGATGTCAAAGCAGCTAACTTCAAGTGTAGAACTTTTTCCTCATTGGCTGAATTTTATAATGATGGTGGCCTCACGCTTTTATATTTTCGTTTTTCTTTTTTAAAATTTAAAATTAAAAAAATAATTAATTAAAATTATTAACTAAAAGTTAACTAAAAGTAGTTTAATGTAATAATTTTTAATTATGGTTTGGTTTGTAATAAATTAAAAGTTTAATATTAAAATATATTTAATTTTATGATTCATTTTAGACACTTCAAAATTGTTGCGCGCGCATCTTTTTTCCAAACAAAAATTGTTTGTTCGCTACAGCTATGTAACCTCACCTCAGTGTGAAACGCATAGTTTTTGATACGAAAAATTACAAAATGTTACAAGTGTTAGCAATTGTCAGCCATTTGCAAAGTGTGACACGTGTATTGTTTCGATAAGAAATATTGACTGTTATTTGCCGAGTGATTTTTCTTCTGAAAGTGTTGATTGTGAATTTTGTGGTTTTGCTTTTTGTATATTAAAAATAGTTAAAGTACATTACATACGTTACGTACGTAAGTATTAAAATACATGTAAATACTAATTATATTTTTTGTTAATATTATTTGTATATTTATTAGGAGGAGTTTGTAAATATAATGTGAATTATTTGATTTATTAATTAATTAATTATAAATTTAATTAAAGTTAAAGACATTAATTTAATGAAATTAAAGTTTAAAGGAATAAAGGTCATTTGCCTGTTATTTTGATTTCTGAATGTAGAATATTAATTGATTTTTTTAAATTCTGATGTTTGCATATTACATAATTATATTATAGTGGTAATAATTGTGATTTAATATTGATTTATATTTGTTTTCTTAATCTTAATTATTGATTTTTCAACATTTCGGTAGTTAGTTAGTTATTATTTATTATTTGGAAAAAAAGTTTATAAATATTAAAGATAAGTACTAAAAATAACATGTGATTACGAGATACCAGATAAACAGAGATTTAGTCAAGAGGTACTAGATAAACAGATACTAGATTAACAGATACTAGATTAACAGATACTAAACAGATATAAAACAGAAAAGCTTACAAAAAATACGCATATATTTATTGTTAATAAAATATATAAAAATTAAAGATAAGTACTATTGATAACATGTGATTACGAGATACCAAATACTTGGTAAACAGAGATTTAGCCAAGAGCTACTAGATTAACAGATACTAGAATAAAAGATAAAAAAATAAGAAATATAAACAGATACAAAACAGAAAAACTTACCAAAAATATACTTATATTTAATAATATTAATAATATTAATAGATGAAGATACATTCTTTACATTCTTAATAATCTTCAATAAGAAAGGATAAGATAAAAATTCCAGTTACAGTTAAATGTGACAATCGTAACATTATTTACATGTGTTCTGAATTAATTAATTTTATGAAAAACTATTTTTTAGAAGCGATATCTCTTCAATAAATTGAAAGAAATCATGTCGAGCAAAAAAGAAACTGTTAATTTAAGTGTTACAGATTTTAATATTATACTTACTGAAGGAGGAATGTTAAATGATACTCATATTGATGAATTCGAAAAATTATTGAGAAGAGAATCAAATTCTGCTTTTAGCATGCAAAGCACTTTGTATTTATATACACTTGAATTTATTAGTCCGATTGAAAAAAGTAAAAAGCATATTCAAATACTTTTTAGTGGACCTATCAAGAAAGGTCATTGGATTTGCACTTATTATGATGGAATGAGACTTTATATTTATGATAGTCTTAATGAAGGATGTTTAAATGAAGATCAAAGGAAATATTTAAGTAGATTATATCCTTTTAAACCTCCAGTAGTTTTCACAACTGTTGATCAACAACAAAACAATAGTCTTGCTTGTGGAATATATGCAATAGCATTCGCAACATCGATATTTTTTAATATTATGCCCCACTCTGTCAATTACTATTATTATAACATGAGAAATTATTTAATGTTAATGTTCAAAAACAATCGTTTAAGTAAATTTCCATCAGTAAGGTCGACTAATATTAGAACTATGACTGTTGAATATAATTAGGAGTGTCTTCTTAGGAATCGAGCTAGAGAAAAAAGTTTCCAAAATGAAGAAAATAAAATTGTTGACAATAATTTATCATCGCTGAATTCAACCAGCAATGTTTGTAAAAAAAATTTTGTTGATAGTTTAGAAAATTTGCCTTTAATTCCAGCAAATGATGTTAATAATATTTCTATTGATTCAAGTAATGGAATGAAAGATACAAGATTAATAGTAACTGAGAAGCAAGAAGAAAAAAGAGCTATGGTTCATTTTCCTGAAGGAGAAGAAAAATATAAAATCATAAAACGTCAAAAAAAGCTGCTTATCAAAAAAATATCGACAAAAAAAGCGAGAAAATAATAAAATTGTTCGCTCTGAATCATTGGATTCTAATGAATTCATTAGTGCAGAGCAAACTTTAAATACGAGGCCCCAAAGCACATCTACAGCTTTATCATCAGCAGAAGAAAATATTTCTACTTCTAAAGTTAAAATGTCAATTCGTGACAGAAATGTTGCTTACAAGCGCACCCCTCGACAAAATTAACATACTTCTGTTCAAAAACAAAATCAGTCTGATATTATTTCAAAGTCACATATAGAGATAGGTTATTGTAATGAAATGAACATTACACGTGATCATTCTTATGTAAAACTTTGTGAACATAAAGTTAACAGTGAATTATTTATAAAATCAAAAACTAATGATAATTGTAATGATTCAAGAAATGTTACAAAATATAGTAATTTAAAAAATGAAAATCAAGTAAAAAAAAGATCAATAATACGTTCTTTAGAGGAAGAAGAACAACATCAAGTCATGAAACGTCAAAAGAAAGCTGCTTATCAAAGAAAGTTTCGACAAAAAAAAAGAGAATAATAGAATTCTCAACCCTCAATCACTTTAAACAAAGGACAGTATTATTACAGTGTCAAAATCAAATATAAATTTAGAAAAATCCTCTACATCTGTTACTACATCTTTGGCAAAATATAATGTAACTGTTACAGCAAATTTATCAAATACTAATATTTCCGGTCGTCAAAAAAATGTAGCTTATCGAAAAACTCATCGCCAAAAAAACGGGCTTCTGCACAGAATCAAAATTTCTCTGACAGTATTTCAGTCTCGCATATAGAAGAACATTTTGCTGGTGCGATGAACATTTCATGTGAGCATTGTAATGCTAAACATTTCCAAGCAGAAAGAGTATCTAATAAAAAAAACTCATTTCATGATTGTTGTAAACATGGCGAAGTCATTCTTGAAGATCTACCTGCTCCTCCACTCATATTACAAAATTTATTTGATGGCACCCACGAATTATCTGGGAATCTTCTTCATAATATACGACCTTACAATAATTCATTCGGTTTTGCTTCTTTCAACGCTAACTTAGTTAATTTTAACAATAGACGACCAGGAACATATTGATTCAAAATACATGGTCAGGTTTATTATCAAGTGAATACATCTTTGTATGCAGAAAGAAACGATACTCCTTCATTTGGACAGTCATTTATTGTTGATCAAAACGAAGCTTCCGAAATTCGTTGTAAGAATAATGTTCAATTAAACCGAGATATTGTTGATGGAATTGATACAGCCCTTCGGGATTGTAACCTATTTGCACAGTCCTACCGTATGATGCATGAAGAAATTAAAAAAACAATGACTGAAAATAATGCAGAAATTGAGCCTGAAATGCAATTATTATTTTCATTAAAGCCTGGGATGTATAGTAGACGTTATAATTTACAAAGTGTCAATGAAGTTGCAGCAATTTTTACTACAACTGCTGATGGTGATATTCCAGAATCATATGTTACCGTATATAATAAGAATACAAAAAGTTTACAATATATAAGTTCTATGAATCCCAATGTTAAGCCATGGATATATCCTTTATTTTATCCACATGGAACAAGAGGTTGGGACAAAAATCTGACCTGCGCTAATACAAATAAACGTGTATCAAGAGCTGCATACATCAGGCATAGAATGGCTTCTAGGGACAACAATGTATTTTTAAAGGGTGGTAGATTATTTCAGCAATGGATTGTCGACAGTTATGTGAAAATTGAAAAAGATAGGACAAATTTCTGTCGAAATAATCAAAAGAAACTTCGTGCAGATACTTACGAAGGTCTAATTGATCATTTACAAAGAAGAGCTGATGATTCGAACAATGAAGTTGGGAAAATTGTAATACTACTATCATCTTTCACAGGTTCTCCGAGAAATATGTTACAGCATTACCAAGATGCAATGGCTATTGTGAGAAAATTTGGTAAACCTGATCTTTTTATTACGATGACGTGTAATCCAAACTGGCGTGAAATAAAGGAAAATTTATTACCTAACCAAACTGCCTCTGACAGACTAGATATTGTATCGCGTGTTTTTACCATAAAAAAGATAAACTTATTAATACTATTGTAAAGGAACAATTATTTGGCGAAGTGATTGCTTATGTGTATGTCATTGAATATCAAAAACGTGGATTGCCGCATATGCATTTATTAGTGACTTTAAAACAAAATTATAAAATAACAACACCCGAGATTGTAGACAAATATATTTCGGCAGAAATTCCAAGTCAATCAGAAAATGTTATACTTCATGACATCGTTATGAAAAGTATGATTCATGGCCCATGTGGAAATTGGTGTAAAGATAATAATAGTAAATGTTTGAAAGGTTTCCCAAAGCAATTCTGTTCTGAGACAATAATGGATGAAAACGGATACGCAACGTATCACCGCCTTAATACAGGACAATACGATCGCCTAAATGGAGGAACTAGAGATAATCAATACGTTGTTCCATACAATCCTACATTACTTCAGTTATTTAATTGTCATATTAATGTTGAAGTAGTTTCAAGTATTAAATCCGTAAAATATTTGTATAAATATATCTTTAAGGGACATGATGCTGCTGTAGTAATTACCGATAGTAGTAATAATACAAGTTCTTTAGAATATGATGAAATAAAAAACTTTATTAAAACTCGGTATGTTAGTCCTGTTGAAGCATGTGATAGAATATTTGGTAGACCATTACAGAGTAAAAGTCATTCTATTCTCTGATTACCTGTTCATTTAATTAATCGGCATACTGTAACCATTAGTGAAGAAGCAAATGATGATGCTATAAATGAAGCTTTACAGAAACGGACTATGTTATTAGAATACTTCGATTTAAATAGGCGAGATCCACAAGCTAGACAATAAATATATATTGTGACGTAGTAACTCCGTCAAATACATTTTCTTGTTATTTTGAATTTATAATTTTTACGTGTAACTTCGACTTCGAGTTTATGGGAGATGAAAACTCCCCTTTACGATTCGCTCGCGCGAATTGAAATGTAGCAGACGACAGAAAGAAGAGAGTTGAATTTTGGTTGTCGTAGTAGTGACAAGTGAGGAGATTTGTTAAGAGATTTATATTGAATTTATGTAAAGAGAAAGAAAATTAGTGAGGTTGAATAAATAAGAGTTGAAAAGTTTGTGTGACATATTATTAATTTTTAATAGTCCTATAAAGACGAAAGGATTAATAAATCAACAATAAGACAAGTAAGTAGAGTTTTACTAAAAAGGTCGTGTCTCTAAAATTAGATTTTCCCTTTTCTAATTTTCCCAACGGAATCTCCTTTGAGATTGTTAATTTTGACTAGTGAGAAGTATTGACAAATTATTATTATTAATTACTGATTCTCTGTATTATTGTTTTTGTTAGTTTTTCGACAAATAAAACTAACTGGCGTCTGACATGCCATGTTCGGTGTTAAATTTGATTTTTGACGACTAAGGGAATTAATAAAATACTTGGGATTTTGTATATTTTCTAAATTTATTATTAAAAGAACCGTCATAAAATTTGGCGCCCAACGTGGGGCACATTTGTTGGGAAATTTTTGAGACACGACCAGAAATTATTCTATGAAACTTGACTTGTGAATTTTTGACTTGAAATTATTTTTGTGACATGTATTTTTGATTGGACTTGGGAGAGGAGAAGAATTTATATGTATTTCTATATTTGACTTGGGAGAGGAGGAGACTTACATATAAATTGTTCTTTTTATTGTATTTGACTTGGGGGAAGAGGAGATAATTGTGTAAAATGAAACATTTTTACACTTGAGAATTTTTGTTGACGGCATGGCGAGAGACGCCATAACCTCAATTTAGACATTTTTTTTGGAAGTTGAATAGTTTGTGTAATTCTTGGACGATTTCAGTAATTTTAATTTTACTAAATTCAGTGAATTTTTCTTGATTTTTCGCAAGTGATAAATAATTTTTGACATTATTATTTAAATAATTAGTCAACACGTGCTTGGTGTTGAATAAAATTATAATAGTCACGTGACATATAGCGCATGCGCGTAGTGATAATTCATCGCATCATTTTTCAAATTCAGTTTCGTTCATAGAAATTGGCGGTCAGTGGAAAATTTCGACTAGGAAAATTATCGCGCATGACAGAAATTAATCACGTAGGCTCGAAAATATCACTTATACAGAAATTGACAAGAGAAATTTGACTTGGGAAAGGAGATGAAAATTTCTGTCGCGAGACTGTGAAAATTTTAAAAGGGACCAGGGCCGTATTAAATGGGAGACGTGCCCCCTTTTTGTTAGTAATTAACAAATTTTCAAAATTTTTATCCTTTTTGAGTTGAATAAGAATAGAATTAATTAAATAAATTATTGAATAGTTTCAGGACCGTATATAGTGTGTATTAGGCCCTAAAAATTAATTTTTATCTTTAATGATTGAAAATTTTTCAAAATTCTTCTAAATTAAATTGAAATTAATTTATTTTGATTTGTGATAAAGCGTGTAAATTTAAAATTGCCCTAATTTAAAATCGACTAGGGTAATAAAACATTTTTTTTACATTTGAAATTGTTTAAATTATTTTTTTTTACAATTGAAATGGCTCACGCAATAGAGAAGATGATAGATTATAAAGAAAGAATGGCAATACTTTTAGATAATCCCGAGATCAGAGATATCTGGACATCTATTATTGCCATGCCAGTAGGACAAATAGTGACAATGTTACTTGCAAAACAATTATCGATTGTAGGAACATTAGAAGTTTTGAGAGAAAGATTGTTCCGAATTGAATTAAGAACAATTTTTACAGATGAATTAGACATTCCTTTTTGCCAAGAATATGACTGTGGGAATTCAAGTAAAATTTTTCTTCTTGAAGCTTATACACCACCCAAGAAGGAAGAAATTCCCAATGTTTGCCAGACAAGGGGTACAGGAGTGACAAGTGATAGTGGTGAGGAAATTGACAGCCCTAAAATTATGAATTTAGGTAATTTGGGTGAAATTGACAAAAATCAAGAAACGTTAGCAAGGAGGGGGGAGAATAGTTTAATGTACAATAGACAAAGTCCCTTAAGTATGAGTCATACACCAGTAATGACTACAGCTAGTATCCCTACTACCTAGATTTTGACAACGACTTCCCATACACTTTCTTCACCAATTACTACAACGGTCATGACTACACCCCAGCCAATTATTTCGGCTACAATGGCACCAAATGTCATTAGTTTACAACAATCGGTTTCAAGACTCAGTATTAGTCCCGAAATTAGACAGTTTATTAAATTAAATAAACAAATGACTAATACTCTTATACCTATCGATGAAAATAATGACTACATGGGATTAGGAAATAATTTTGAATGGCCACCAAATGATATGAACCCTCAATTAAAAAGAGAAAAAGTCCAATATTATTATCAAAATCAGAATTTTGAAAATAATGACAAGATAGATGTTTCTCAACCCATTCAAAATAAAACAAGAGAAAGCAAATGTGATAGAAATATTCCTCAACCAGTACAGACAAATAAAAAAATTCTGTCCAAGGGGGGAATATCAAACAACGATAGTGATAGCGAAAATGACTCTGACAAATCCGACAAATTTTCGACTAGGGAGAAAAAGATTTCTCAAAACAAAGACAAGTACAAACGACGAACTAATAAAAAATATAAAGAAAAGAATGTACGAAGGACATTATTTACGGATTCATCAAGTGACTCTGACTCGGACATTTCTAGTGAATCGTCGTTAAAATCAGACAAAAGTATAGCAATTAATAGGTCAAAAACAATTAAAACGTTAATTAATTGGGATGTTAAATTTTCGGGAGATGACAATGCTGACCCTGAAGATTTCCTCAACAGACTAGAAGATTGCAAAGATTGTATGGTAATTGACGACGATGACTTAGTACATTCAATTCCCAGTATTTTAAAAGGACAAGCAAGTCGTTGGTATAGAACCATCAGACGAGAAATCGACACATGGAAAATGTTCAAGAGAGCTTTTCGACGTGAATTTTTAACAACAGTTGACGACGACGAGGTAATTGATGAACTCAGGGCTAGAACACAAGCAAAAGGAGAAAAGATTCTTCATATTTGACAAGTTTAAGACTAATAATGGGACATTTAAAGAGACCATTATCAGTCAAGCAACAAGTTAAAATTGCTTACAAAGGCCTTACGCCTACTTACCGCAGACAAGTTGACTCATCGAGTTTAGAATCACTGACTAAACTAGAAAAAAATTACGGACAATTTGAAAAAGTTAAAGACTTGGACGACAGATATGTTCCCCCACCATCGAAAGACAAAATGCGTTTCCCAGCCGCTGCATTCCATGGTACCAAGAAGGACGATAAGACACATGGGACCAATAAAATGAAAAGAAAGTAGCAGCAATAGAAGACGAGGGAGTTGTCGAGACAAGTGAAGGAGAGAAGAAAAGTAAGAAGAAGAACGAAAGAAAGAAAAAGGACAAGAAGACAAAAGGGGAGAAGAAAGTTGAGAAAACTGACGAAAAAGTCTACGCTCTCAACCAAATGACCCCTACCACCAATATGACACCAACACCAACTCCAAATCCAGCCATGTTGTATGCAGCGATGATGGCAGGAAAATGGAAGAAGAAGCAGCAAAATAACACTCCGTTAATACTGCTGCAGGTCAAACTGGTCCAACAAATAATGCAAGTGCACCAACCCCTTTTTATGGTGCATGTTTTTCTTGTCAGTCAGTAGGACATAGGGTGTCGGAATGTCCTTTAAGAAAATGTTATGTGTGCCAACAACCTGGGCATATTGCAACACATTGCCCTAGCAGAGTAAAGCAGACAGAAATTTGTCTAGTTTGCAAAACTCCGGGGGTAAACTTCTTGACTTGCCCAAATTGTATTAATGTGAGAAACGCTTTGGGAAACGGCCCATGGGGGGCGCAGTCACTGCCTGTACCCCCCACCAAACCCCCTCAGACCCAATAATTACTATTTCTTTTGACAAAGAAAAAGTTACAGTAATTGGGAAAAATAGGGATAAATTAGACAAAATTAAGGTTTAAATTCATTCCCTATTAATGAGGTGCAACATGCAGTTGGGACACGGGTGACGAGATAGTAGACGACAAGAGTGGAGAGGTACCACTCATTTGGAAGAGGATAAAATAGGAACTGAAGAATTAAATGAGAAAAACTCATTCAAACTATTGACATGGGATGAAGGAGAGAGTAAGAATGAGAAGAACTCATTAATTTTTCATTTAGGGATATGGAGACTAAGAGTGGGGATAGTAATCGACTTTATAAGCGGAGTTTAATTGAGGGGATGAATGATACTGATAAGGATCAGTATCAATGTTCCAAGGGAGGGGAGAGGTTGTGAAGGGCACAACTGACCCATACCTTGATATTGACCAGGATGTAGACGGAAGCCGACTGGAAAATCGATATTCTTTCGAATGCACATCGGCAACAATTCTTATGAGGCACTATTTGACCTGGAGCGATGATATCTGTGATCAGCGACAGAGTGGCAGAGCCATATAGGAACCGACTACAGCCATGCAATACCTCAATAAGGAGTGCGATTGGTGGCAAGAACAGAGACAGCAGGGTTGTTTAAAACTGAATATAACAGTTGACGGACATTCAAAACATTTGACGTTAAAGTTCTCAGTTCAGTTACACAAGAACATCATTCCTGGGCATCGACTTTTGTAAAGCTTGGAATATGGAAGTTCTCAACTTGGCCTGGTCTCTGGAGAGTATTTGATGGTGAATTGGCATGTATCTGTGTCAAAGATGTTATCGATGGGCGAGGAAGAAATTTATGCTGAATGTGCTGGTATCTCTGCGTTGACGGGACCAACAAAAAAGATATTATTCAAGACCTGGTGAGAAAATTGGTACTACCACCCTCGGAAGAACTACCAATGACCACCTTGACTGAACATCACATCAGGGTAACTGACGGAATCCCTGTGTCCAACACAGACAAAGACGTATGTCGCCGATAAGTGATACTTGGGTCACAGAAAAATACAGCAGAATTGTATAAGAAAAAAGTAATCGAAGCCATCATGCAGCAATTGGAGGACAGCTCCAGTTTTGACGCCTAGAGGGAATGGTGACTTTCGACAATGCTTGGACTTCAGAGACGTTAATAAGGTCCAATAAAGGACATGTACCATTGCCGACCATTGACTCTATTTTGGAACAAATTGAGAAAGGCCAGATAGAGTCTCAAAAATTGACTTGACGCTAGCCTATCACACCAAATTCCATTATCCCAAGAGAGCAAAAGTATACAGCTTTTGCTATCCCCGGATTCATGACTTTGGCAATACTAGCCGAATGCTTTTGGACTTGTGAATGCTTCGAGTACATTCCAGAGACTGATTGACTCTCCTTTTTGGACCAGAAGTTGAACCGTATGTGTTCGGATACGTGACGATATCATCATCGTGGACGGAAAACT